>NC_092412.1:23279138-24479138 GCF_040894005.1 Engystomops pustulosus | reverse complement strand
CCAACGGTCTGGGGGGGGGGGAACAGTGAACGGCCCCCTATGTAAAAAGTTTGGGAACCCCTGATGTAGAGGATGTGTCAGCTCTCCTGTGTGGTGTAGTTTATTTAGGATGTGCCAGCTCTCCTGTGTGGTGTAGTATATAGAGGATGTGTCAGCTCTCCTGTGTGGTGTAGTATATAGAGAATGCGTCATCTCTCCTGTGTGGTGTAGTATATAGAGGATGTGTCAGCTCTCCTGTGTGGTGTAGTATATAGAGGATGTGTTGGCTCTTCTGTGTGGTGTAGTATATAGAGGATGTGTCAGCTCTCCTGTGTGGTGTAGTATATAGAGGATGTGTCAGCTCTCCTGTGTGGTGTAGTATATAGAGGATATGTCAGCTCTCCTGTGTGGTGTAGTATATGGAGGATGTGTCAGCTCTCCTGTGTGGTGTAGTATATAGAGGATGTGTCAGCTCTCCTGTGTGGTGTAGTATATAGAGGATGTGTCAGCTCTCCTGTGTGGTGTAGTATATAGAGGATGTGTCGGCTCTCCTGTGTGGTGTAGTATACAGAGGATGTGTCGGCTCTCCTGTGTGGTGTAGTATATAGAGGATGTGTCGGCTCTCCTGTGTGGTGTAGTATATAGAGGATGTGTCAGCTCTCCTGTGTGGTGTAGTATATAGAGGATGTGTCAGCTCTCCTGTGTGGTGTAGTATATAGAGGATGTGTCAGCTCTCCAGTGTGGTGTAGTATATAGAGGATGTGTCAGCTCTCCTGTGTGGTCTAGTATATAGAGGTTGTGTCAGCTCTCCTGTGTGGTGTAGTATATAGCGGATGTGTCACCTCTCCTGTGTGGTGTAGTATATAGAGGATGTGTAAGCTCTCCTGTGTGGTGTAGTATATAGAGGATGTGTCAGCTCTCCTGTGTGGTGTAGTATATAGAGGATGTGTCAGCTCTCCTGTGTGGTGTAGTATATAGAGGATGTGTCAGCTCTCCTGTGTGGTGTAGTATATAGAGGATGTGTCAGCTCTCCTGTGTGGTGTAGTATATAGAGGATCTGTTAGCTCTCCTGTGTGGTGTAGTATATAGAGGATCTGTTAGCTCTCTGTGTTAGTTTTTACCTTTAAGATCACCTTATATCAGGCTCTGGTTAATGTGATATTTGTAAGGTTTAGGCTTTTATATATGATAATACATAATGGGCCACATATATCACTCGTTTTTTCTGTTGTTTTTGCGCCATTTCATTCAGGCGCACCATTTTTGTGACTAAACGTCAAATTAGCCGCGCAGCAAAAATAACCAGGTTTCCCTCATCTATCTTACCAATCCAGATGTTTCGCTGCGCCTAATGATATTCATCACTTGCAACTTTATAGGCGTAAAAACACTCCAGCCCGAAGGTGGCGTTAACTGAGAAGAAAGCACTGAGCCCCTTTGCAGAACAGCTCATTTCTAGCAGCAAAGCTCAGCCAGACACTGCAGACACTAGTACAGATAATACAGACACTGGAGACACTAGTACAGACATTACATACACTACAGACACTAGAACAGATAATACAGACATTACAGACACTGCAGACACTAGTACAGACATTACAGACATTACATACACTGCAGACACTAGTACAGACATTACATACACTGCAGACACTAGTACAGATAATACAGACATTACATACACTACAGACACTAGAACATATAATACAGACATGAGATACTCTGCAGACACTAGTACAGATAATACAGACATTACATACACTACAGACACTAGAACAGATAATACAGACATTACATACACTACAGACACTAGAACATATAATACAGACATGAGATACTCTGCAGACACTAGTACAGATAATACAGACATTACATACACTGCAGACACTAGTACAGATAATAGACACACTACATACACTACAGACACTAGAACAGATAATACAGACATGAGATACTCTGCAGACAGGAGCTGCAGACTCTATTTACAGTTCATCACCTTCTATTTACAAAACATTCTGCAAAATCTTCAGCTCAAATCAAGAGAGAAGAGAAGTTTGCAGAATGTTTCACATAGTACAGACAAGTGTCCCCCGTGTAATTCTGCACAGTATCACCAGTGTGTCTGAGGGGGATACTGTGCAGAATTACAGGGGTGCAGCAGGAGACCAGCACTGGGGGATCCCCTCCAGGAGAAGCCCCTGCTGAGGAGGTCACTGGGTGCTGGGTGTCACACACCTGGGTGCTGCTGTGAGTGTTATCTTCATGCTGGGATGTGGGAGAAGCGGAGAGGAGCTTGTAGCAGGATCACATGTAAGTGCCCGAATCTAACATTGCGCCGAAACTGCGCCAAAATTGCGCCTAAACTGTGTTAAAGTAAAGTGATTAATAAGAGGCAGGAAATTACCTTATCACAGATGGTGATAATTCTGGCAAAACAGTGCGCCAGAATTTAGGCGCAACTACTACACTTAGGCGCAAAAAAGTGATAAATGTGGCCCTATGTTTTTATTTGTCTGATGCTCAGAATTTATTTTTTCATAATTTTTGTGCTTATTTATTTGTATATCCACCCAGTCTTTCCAAGGCTACAGTGATGCAGCTTGATGAATTTTAATTTACTTTTCATTTTAAAAAGCTTTTTAAAAATCTAATTTGGGGTTAAGTCATTCAGATTTATTTTTTGGCAATGCTATTTTAAGATTTCTGCTATAATGGACATCCTGGGGTTTTCTTTTTATTTTAATGACTGGTTGTCTTTGATTTGACCAGGCCATAAAAAGTAATTAGCTATTTTATACATGCTGATTTAATTAATCACTATATTTTTGATAGTTGTTGTGATATCTCTCCCAAGGGAACAAAGTCATTAGTGCATATTTTCTAGAATATTTTTAATATTCATCCACACATTTTTGAATGGACAGTATTGCACAATGAAGCTGTTCTCTATAGAAAGTATTTCTATTTACAATAATAATACTAACAATATAATACTGCCACCTCGTACAATTATATAAATACTATAATACTGCCTCCTATGTACAAGAATATATCTAGTATAATACTGCCCCCTATGTACAAGAATATAACTACTATAATACTGCCCCCTATGTACAAGGATATAACTACTATAATACTGCCCCCTATGTACAAGAATATAACTACTATAATACTGCCCCTATGTACAAGAATATAACTGCTATAATACTGCCCCCTATGTACAAGAATATAACTACTATAATACTGCCCCCTATGTACAGGAATATAACTACTATAATACTGTCCCCTATGTACAAGAATATAACTACTATAATACTGCCCCCTATGTACAGGAATATAACTACTGTAATACTGCCCCTTATGTACACGAATATAACTACTATAATACTGCCCCCTGTGTACAAGAATATAACTACTATAATACTGCCCCCTATGTACAAGGATATAACTACTATAATACTGCTCCCTATGAACAAGAATATAACTACTATAATACTGCCCCCTATGTACAAGAATATAACTACTATAATACTGCCCCCTATGTACAAGAATATAACTACTATAATACTGCCGCCATGTACAAGAATATAACTACTATAATACTGCCCCCTATGTACAGGAATATAACTACTATAATACTGCCCCCTATGTACAGGAATATAACTACTATAATACTGCCCCCTATGTACAGGAATATAACTACTATAATACTGCCCCCTATGTACAGGAATATAACTACTATAATACTGCCCCCTATGTACAGGAATATAACTACTGTAATACTGCCCCTTATGTACAAGAATATAACTACTATAATACTGCCCCCTGTGTACAAGAATATAACTACTATAATACTGCCCCCTATGTACAAGGATATAACTACTATAATACTGCTCCCTATGAACAAAAATATAACTACTATAATACTGCCCCCTATGTACAGGAATATAACTACTATAATACTGTCCCCTATGTACAAGAATATAACTACTATAATACTGCCCCCTATGTACAAGAATATAACTACTATAATACTGCCCCCTATGTACAAGAATATAACTACTATAATACTGCCCCCTATGTACAAGAATATAACTACTATAATACTGCCCTCTATGTACAAGAATATAACTACTATAATACTGCCCCCTATGTACAGGAATATAACTACTATAATACTGCCCCCTATAGGTGTAGAATTTTACATTGCTATAATATGTAAATATTACATTTTCAGGGTTTTTCTTCTTCTCTATAATGTGATATTTGAGGTTCATCTCTGAATATTTCACACCCTTTTCTTTACTTTTTAGTCACTTTTTATAAGTACTGGATGACTCTTGGGGAAATGTCTGATTTGCTGTTACCATGTTGCGGTATGTCATGTTGTGCACACAGTGCCGATATAATTCTATGCGGACGCTGTCCCGGTAATTCATACCGAGCTTCACTGACATTTTAATTCTTTAGTTTAGTTTTATTTCATTTAAGAAAATATTGGAGTATCCTCCCACGCGCCAAATTAAAGCTTATCCGCAGCTAATGTGGCGCCTTCTCACGTCTAGGTAGAAGTCCGATTCATGTTTTAATGATAGAGAATGGGAGACCCGCATGTCGCCATGGAAACCACACTAAATTTACTCCGATACTGGCGATGACAGGACACTGTATGGAATTGGATAAGTGTGATCTATAAGGTCGACGGAGCAAAATTCCCATAATTCTTACTTTCCTTCATCCAAATTTTACAAAACCTAGGTGACGTTTTGTTTACAGCGACCTCACCTTTAAATGAACCTTTTAGAAATCTGTAATCCAGTGTATGACCATGAAAGATAGGACGTTTTTCTTGTCTTTATGTGACCATTTTTTCAGCAGTTCTCCTCTCTGCATTGTTGAGTGGAGACCTAGCTGCTGCTCGCCCTCTCCTCTCCATAGACTTCTATGTAATCTGATCCCTCTGCCAGTTTAGCTAAATAAAATGAAGCAGAGATTTCCATGTGAAAGCAGATTAGCAGATAAGGAGGGGGGGGATTCTAAAATATATTAGAAAAAAAAAATTTGGTACCATTGATTTATGCAAAGTTTGGTTTATGGAAAACTTTATGGTAAAAAACTACAAAACTGCAACACAAAGGGGCAGATTTACTTACCCGGTCCATTCGCGATCCAGCGGCGCGTTGTGTGCGATTCACTAAGGTAGTTCCCCTGATGTCCACCAGGTGTCGCTGCTGCGCTGAAGTTTGTCAGAATGCACTGAACTTCACCAAGCCAGGCCGGGTGCAGGTAAGCGCATGTCAAGTGACACATTTTTTTTTTAAATGCGGCGGTTTTTCCGAATCCGTCAGGTTTTCTTACGGCCACGCCCCCGATTTCCGCAGCTGATGCGCCACAATCCGATCGCGTGCGCCAAACCCCATGGCAATTCAGGAAAAATCGGTGCAAATCGGAAATATTCGGATAACCCATCGGAAAAAACGCGATTCGGGCCCTTAGTAAATGACCCCCAAAGTTTTAAAAAACTTCTAGGTTCCTTTTTCTGTGATTACTGCTTTCACACTCTTGGCTTCCCTTGGTGAGCTTCAAGAGGTAGTCACCTGAAATGGTTTTCACATCACAGGTTCTCTGTCAGGTGTAATAAGTGTGATTTCTTGCCTTATAAATAGGATTGGGACCATCATTTGTGTTGTGCAGAAGTCAGGTGGATACACAGCTGATAGTCCTACTGAAGAGACTGGCAGAATTTGTATTATAGCTCGAAAAAATCAGTAAAGAAGCAAGTGACCATCATTACTTTAAGAAATGAAGGGCAGTCAGTCTAAAAAATTAGGAAACTTTTAACGTGTCCTCAAGTGCAGGTGCAAAAATCATCAAGCGCTACGTAGAAATTGGCTGGCATGAGGATCACCCCAGGAAATGAAGACCAGGAGTCACCTCTATATAAGGCATGTATTTAATTCCACATGTTTTAATTCATAGGGGGTCATTTACTAAGGGCCCGATTCGCGTTTTCCCGAGGTGTTACCCGAATATTTCCGATTTGCGCCGTTTTTCCCTGTATTGCCCCGGGATTTTGGCGCACGCAATCGGATTCTGGCGCATCGGCGCTGGCATGCACGCGACGGAAATCGGGGGGCGTGTCCAAACGAAAACCCGACGGATTCGGAAAAAACCGCCGCATTTGAAAAAAAAAATGTGACGCTTACCTTCACCAGGTATAGGCTCGTGCATTCCGGCGGACCTCGGGGAACTTCAGCGCAGCAGCGACATCTGGTGGACGTCAGAGGAACTACCTTAGTGAATCGCCGGAAGACCCGAATACACCGCACAGCACGCGCCGCTGGATCGCGAATGGACCGGGTAAGTAAATCTGCCCCATAGTTTTGATGCCTTCAGTGTGAATTATATATATATTTAAAATACAGAAAACTCTTTGAAAGAGAAGGTGTGTCCAAACCATTGGTCTGTAGATAAATGAGAATAAATTGCTCTCTCTCTCTATCTTTATGCCCTTACCTACACTCTAGGTCCAAGTAAACAGCTTTTGCAAGGAGAGTCTCCCATCCTGGAGGACTTAATCAGACCATAATTGTCATGGTTTCTAATACATATTAGTGGACACCATGCAATACCACATTGCCCCTGTAGTGGCCACTGCTGAGAAATATGTAAGACTTTTCTACTAGATAGGTAAAGAGTTGATCAACGTAGTCTGAAGGTTTATATATCATAGTGATCAGATCCCCAGCAGATTCTCTCTTGAAGAACTATATTCCTGGCAGAAAACCTCTTTAGATACCCAAGAAACCTCTTGGGTCAACCCCTTTAAATACCCATCAATGTTGATGTATATTAAATGCAGGTGGCAATAGTTTAACCTGTGCCTTCCAAGAGGTAGCACCCTATGGATATTACCCAGTGACCTGCTCAGCTACAAATATATTGCACAGTCAGTGATCCGCCCCTTTAATGTTCCTGGAGTAGCCCTTAAAACCTCTGTTCCTGGAGTAGCCCTTTAACTATGAATGTGTCAGCTTTTTTTTTTTTGCACTCAGGAGCTAAGTGTGACCTTATTTGTTGTTTGTTGTGACTTAGTCATCTTTTTTTATGCAGGAAATGTATAAATTCTGCACGGAGCATCCGCCAGACTCCTAAGCCCTGGGAATTGCGCTCCGTGGAAGTGGGTCACTGTGCGGAGAACTTTATTTAGAACGTGTTTGATGTCTGACTAATTATTTCAGAAGTACGATTTCACAAGGAAAGATAAAAATCACAGATAAGTTTCAAGATCAGATCATTCCAATGGGAATTTAAAGGGGTTTTCCAAGCTAATACGGTATACACCCTATTAATGGAGATCAATGGACTGGGATCCCTACTGAAAACAAAAGCAGCGGATTTCTTATATCGGTGAGGACATCCCTTAAAGGGTTGTTCTGCCTCGATTAGCCTTCTCTACAGTTGATTTTTTGCATGGGTTTCCTCCGGTTCCTCCAGTTTCCTCCCACACTCCAAAACATACTGGTAGGTTGATTAGATTGTGAGCCCCATTGGGGACAGGGACTGACTTGGCAAGTTCTGTGCAGCGCTGTGTAAACTGTGGAATTATTATTATTATTTTTAATAATATTACAGATCACTGTGATCAAATGGAAGAACCTCAGGGCATCCTTACATTTCCCTACAGTGGCCATTACAGGACAAATGAGGAATTACATGTTGACCACTGAAATAATATAGAATCCATGTAATACATGGTCTGACCTCCAGGGGGGGAGATAACCATTTTAAAGGAATATAATTTAACACTGAGTATATCAGAAATGTAGGTTAGGTCCTCTCCATGTCCCATTCAGCACTTCATGTCATGTGACCACAGTGATGTCATCTAAGGTCCTTTGCCCACTAACATTTGCAAAATCTCTATGTATGTATCTGATCACATGAAATAACAGTAGCCTCCATAGACTTCTACTCCTCCTCATATCTACATGGAGGCTGCTGTGATCTGTTTAGTTAATAGGGCTCTAGGGGAACCTGTTAATGGATGTATTTGTGAAAAATGTGGTGACAGGTTGCCTTTAAGGTTAGGACTATATAAAAGGGTCTTGTATGTTGTTTTTGTAGAAGGCAGTGACTTATCCTGACTGTAATGACTGTATTGCCAATTAGGCAATGGGGATAATGACAGCAGCACGAGAAGAGTGTGTTGTTCTTGTGGAATGCAGTGACCTGTGAGGACACAAGTGCAAGTAGCAGTGTCATGAACTAGTAACTGTACTAGTAGTCAAGTGAATAGGAGTGATTACAGCAGCAGGAGAAGAGTGTCTTGTTTTTGTGGAATGCAGTGACCTGTGAAGTCATATGACAAGTGAGGACACAAGTAAAAGTAACAATGTCATGAACTAGTAACTGCAAGTCACTTGTACTGATAGTCATGTGAATAGCAGTGATTATAGCAGCAGGAGAAGAGTGTGCTAGTTTTGTGGGAGGCAGTGACCATATTACTATACCGTGGAGAAGGATAAAACATATCATTCAGTATGTTAAAGGAAATCGACCATTTGCTTTTATGCATTATGAAGCAAACATACCTTGAGAATGCTGTAGCTACACTGATGCAGAAACTTATCTTGTTGAATCCCTGAACTGAGTGGTTTTGCTGAAAAAACAATTATAAAATTATGGTAATGAGGATGTCGCTTCTGTGGCTGCTCCAGCGCTTTTTCTCTTACCCTAATTATGCACTGCTCCAGAGAATGATGTAATCACTGTGTTGTGCCTGACAGGCAGAAGTAATCCATTGCTGCACCATCCCCCAGCTGCTGTGTATGAATCATCCAGCTCAGTTTGATTAGTCCTGTGTGGACAGTTCAGGCAGCTCCTTTATGTTTGCACCAAGCTTTCCCAAGGTCCTGAATTTTATAATTTATAATTGTTTTTTTGAGCAAAACCACTCAGATCAGGGATTAAAACAAGATATGTTTCTGCATCAGTGTAGTAGCTACAGCATTCTCAAGGTATGTTTCAATGCATAAAAACATATGGTAGATTTCCTTTAAGTCCATGTTAATTTTACAGGGCCCTTCCTCCTTGAATGACTTTGTTTTTTGTCAGAGTATTTTTGTGGCCCCCTGACCTGCCCTATAGCCACCTGCGGGCTATTATGCAGCATCGCTGACATCTGCATTTAGCAATCACCTTCCCTTTTTCCTTTCAGCCTGAACACTTTTGATTCCAGACACATTTTCAGGATCATCTGTATTCAACCACCAACGCATCTGGAGAATCCTGGCCTAACTCCTCGTACAATGAGATGAAATTACCTAATTGTATAGCGAGTAAACGCTGTGTAAAAATAATAGGATGCAGCTTGCAGAAAAGCTGAAACGGCAGCTTAGTTGTTTTCGATAAAACATATATGTTTTGGTAATGGATAACGTCAGGATTTTAAAGAAACAGTCCAGGGCTAATAAGTTTCACTTTCCTTATGCTCAGTTAAGAGTCTGAGGGGAGGAGCCTGAACCAATTAGATTAACCAATAAGAATCTCCTGTCAAATAAGGTCTTAGTGAAGTACTAGTTGTGTGTCCAGTGTGTCATATACAAGTCATCTGGTGTAAAAGGGCTTTTTAACATTAGTCAGTTCCTCATGGGAGGGGCTAAAAGGCAGTATATATTATATTTAAATAGAGTTGACCCTTCCCAGGATATTTTCTTGACAAATTTTTCTTATCACTGAGTGAATGCGCTGAACAGCATCTAAAAAATTATTTTTGAGTCATGGAATAGGTCACAGTAACAAGCATTTAGATACAACATAGTTTTAGCCCCACCCACGAGGAAACAAACATAGTAAAAAAAGCCCATTACCCCTAGTAAATAAGACACCCAGACCTCAGAACAGATCCAAAAAATTTAGACCCTTGATATCTAAATGGTGCACATGTGTATGACATATTTGTGTGACGTGTTTATGGCTAAAGTGGTTTTGCGGTATTGTCTGTGGATACCGTATGACAGATTTATATAGGTGTGTATTCATTTAGCAGTATATATAGGGTATTTATTGGAAATGATATGTGTGTAGTAATAGTGTATTCCATGGGGGTGTTAATTGAGCAGTATATGGAGGTTTTGATAGGGCGCTGTCTGGCGGTATTCATTTATAAGTATATAGGAGTATTAATTGTGCGTTATATAGGAGTATTATTAGTTGAGCGTTATATAGGGGTATTATTTCAGCAGTATGAAGGGATATCTTTAAAGAACTAGATGACAATAATATATATAAGCGCCTCTATACCGTAACTGACATGCACATTCGTGATCCTATTAATTTGATGCATCCTGTGAATATACCGTAATTGGTTCTCCCGTTCAGCCGTCCTGGCGGCAGCCAATCACAGGTCTCCTGTATAGAGAGATATGATGTGCTGGGAGCAGCTGCTGGCATTGATAAAAGTGCTGTCTCTGCAGATTCTGTCTGTATGTGCGCCCCCTCCCCCCGCCCTCCTATACTTACATACGTACAGTACGTGCCCCTCGGAGAGGCAGCTGTTACATCTGCTTCTTGAGTTCTATTAAAACCCTGCGGGCATAAGGGGTGCAAAAATAAGAGGTGCTGCCTGTGCATCTGGTATTATACATAGCAAGTGGTAGGGGAGGACCGCTGCGTATCGTGCGCTGGGGCTCAGCAAACTGATTAACTTGTGTCTCTCAGGGTTCTGGAAAAGCTGGGTAAAAATATTTAAAATCAGAGATAATCTGCCAACATAGTGCTACCCTCCAACTAAATGCCCAATTAATGCAAATTGGTGAAATAATATCCCCATACACTTCTATAATGCTGCTATATAGTTAATGTAATGTCTGTTGTAGGGATGTAGCAGAACCGAGTGTGTTTTTATCTCATATCTTGATTAAATTATTGATTATGAAAACCCCTAAATTTACTTGCATCCCTGCTTACACACTCAGCTCTACTACATCTATATGCAGTGATCTAATACAGGAATCTGGGGGTATCAATAATGGTTGTGCCCCAGAAAAGGACAATCTGAAAGCTGAATTGTATGGATGTAGCAGAGCCGAGTGTGTTTTTATTCCTTATCTTGATCTTATGATATTCCCTAAATTTCCCTGTATCCTTACATACACACTCAGCTCTACTACATGTATATACGGTGAACTATTGTGGGAAAGCTGGGAAAGTCAATAAAGGTTACTTCCCACACTCCCAGAAAAGGACAATCCCATAGCTGAAATGTATGGATATAGCAGGGCCGAGTGCGTTTTTATCCCTTATCATGATGATCCTATGGATTATGAAAATCACCAAATTGCCTGGTATCCTTATATACACACTCAGCTCTACTACATCTACAGTGATTGTATGCAGAAGTCTGGGAAAGCTGAAAAAGTCAATAATGGTTGTGTCCCAGAAATGGATGGCATGGATGTAGTAGTGCCGAGTGCGTTTTTGTCCCATATCATGATGATCCTATTGATTATGAAAATCACCAAATTGCTTCGTATCCTTATATACACACTCAGCTCTACTACATCTACAGTGATTGTATGCAGGAGTCTGGGAAAGCTGGAAAAGTCAATAACGGCTGTGTCCCAAAACAGGACAATCCCATTGGATTGTATGGATGTAGCAGAGCCGAGAGTGTCTTGATGATGATGATAATGATGATGATGCTATTAATGTATTAATACCCTGTACCCCTGTGTATCACCACTGCTACATAGTGACACGCTCAGCTCTGCTACACCTCTATGCAGGTAAGGCGATGCGGCCATGCGTTCAGCTTTAAGCTCCTGTGACTTTGATGTGCAGGAATATGCCTGGAGTAATGTGGATTGTGACTATTCCCATCGCTGCCATCTGCGGGGCAGCACAGCTGTGCGTGTTTGCATCCCGGTCAGGCTGGCGAGGAGCTGATGCAGTGGGCTTAGCATCTTCTGCCTGATATTTTTTGGAGGATATCCTTCCCCCCTTGTAGAGGATTCTCTGCAGACACTACTCCATCCTCCGCTATGCCTTGCAGTAAGTCACTGGCTACCAACCAATTCCGGATCTGCAGTCTTCTCCTTCCTATGGAATAACGTAGATCCTACAGGAGCGGAGTTGGGGGGGCTCTTACGTTCCCCCCTTTTGTTATGGTAATTTGACCAACTCCTTGGACATAGGGGGGAATCCTGTCATCCCTGCATCACTGATGCATCACCATCCTACTGCTGGGTGTCCTCTGTGCTGCTGGTGATAGACATATGTGGCTGGCCGCCCCCCGGGACCAGGGTGGGCTACCTGCAGGATATGGAGCTGTAAAGGAATGTGCCCTATTGTCAGACCCCCCGCCTGCTGCACCCCAATGATCTGCCACTGCAAAGTTGCATGCACCAACAACACTTTATCGTTGATGTTTGGCTGCAAGGTAAGTCAAGGGTTAATTACATTTATATCCAGAATTAACCCCTGTGTGTGCACTGTGCTAAAGGCTGCCCCCAGGTGGTGGGGGTCGGAATGTACAGGGTCCTATGTAATATGATTTAGGGGAGGGTTGGGAATCAATGAGATTGGGATTAGCAGATTCTAAATAATATGATACATTGTATCAGTGTTCAGTTTGTTTCTTTGTATGTAGATATATATGTAGCAGAGGCGAGTTTGTCAATGGTTGCTGTCTTGGTGGTCAGTGTTGCAGAGCTGAGCTCGTGAGCCTAGAAGAGCAGGGCAAAGCTGAGGAGTCAGTTTGACATATATTAGTAGTAGTAGTAGTGGTCGTAGTAGTAGAGACGAGTTTGTCGTTTCTAAATTTCCACAAAAAAAGCAGTGCAGAGTTTTTACGTGTCGTAGTTCAGCGCTTAGAGTGTCAACGTTGTAGGGTCCTGACATTTTGATGTAGTTGCACTGAGTTTGTCAGTGTAAACTAGTCCATACAATATTGTAGAGTCGAGTTTATCCGAGTAGTAGTGTGTTAGCAAAGCAGTGTTGAGTATGTTTAGAAAAGTTGAAACGGTGTAGCAGAGCCAAGATTGTCAATGGTTGCAGTGTTGTAGAGCTGAGCTCTACAGGGTTGTGTATGTCAGCATGTCACAGCTGAGGAGTCAGTGTAGTAGTAGTCCTAGTAGTAGTAGTAGTCGTAGTAGTAATAGTAGTCGTAGTCGTAGTAGTAGTCATCGTAGTAGTAGTAGTCGTAGTCGCTGTAGTAGTAGTCGTAGTAGTAGTCGTATTAGTAGTAGTAGTCGTATTAGTAGTAGTAGTAGTTACTGTAGTAGTAGTAGTAGTCATAGTAGTAGTAGTAGTAGTAGTCGTATTAGTAGTAGTAGTAGTAGTAGTTACTGTATTAGTAGTAGTCGTATTAGTAGTAGTAGTAGTTACTGTAGTAGTAGAGACGAGTTTGTGATTTCTAAGTTTCCACAAAGAGCCGCGCATTTTGATGTAGTTGCGCTAAGCTTCTCCGTTTGGTAAACTGCTCCATACAATGTTGTAGAGCTGAGTTTATCAGAATAGTAAAGCAGAGTTGAATATGTCTAGAATAGTTTACTTTTACAGTGTAGCAGAACCAAGTTTGTCATGGTTGCAGGCTACTTTGCTGCTGTTATGGAATGAAACTATAATGTAGCAGAGCTGAGTGAGTGTTTTGTCTTATGTCAATGTAGCAAAGAGGAATTTCTCAGAGTAGCAGAGCTGAGCGTGATCAGAATCAGAGTTTGGCATTGTAAGATTGGAACATAGCAGAGCTGAGTATGTCAGGACAGGCTATTGAGGCATCTAGTAGAGCTAAGTTTATCAGCATAGAAGGGCAAAGCTACATCAGCTCAGCTACGGGTGTAGCTATGGGTGGCCGCGAGGTAGCAGATGCTATCAGATCCTGAAGTCTGAGGCGCTCAGAAGTTACACTCAAGTAGATTCCCATATTATAGTTTTCACATAGTTGGCATAAAGTGTTGGATATAATTGAGTTTTCCAATGCAGCAGAGCTGAGTGTGTCAAGGCTCAGTCTCACCCCATGGCATAGTTCAAGGAGTGTAAGTAAGAAGTGTGTGTAAGAGCGCCCCCCCATAGAAGATTCTGTTATGGTTACAGCTCCGCTACCCATGTGGAGGGCCTGGTGATTGGTGACCTGGGATTGGCACCAGAAGCAATGGGTTACAAGTTCTTATTTAACAGGAATTATTTTTCCCTGGAAACCAGAGTAGGGATAAGAAAATAGTAAAAAGATGTGATTTGCTCTCTACACTCTTATACCACCAAACTGCAAGGAAATATCCCTGCCCATACCGCCCCATAAACTGTAAAATGTCCTCATTACTGCCCCACACACTGTATAATGTCCTCCTTACTGCCCACACACTGTATAATGTCCTCCTTACTGCCCCCCACACTGTATAATGTCCTCTTTACTGCCCCCTCACTGTATAATGTCCTCTTTACTGCTCCCCACACTGTATAATGTCCTCTTTACTGCTCCCCACACTGTATAATGTCCTCTTTACTGCCCCCTCACTGTATAATGTCCTCCTTACTGACTCCCACACTGTATAATGTCCTCCTTACTGCCCACACACTGTATAATGTCCTCCTTACTGCCCACACACTGTATAATGTCCTCATTACTACCCCCTCACTGTATAATGTCCTCCTTACTGACTCCCACACTGTATAATGTCCTCCTTACTGCCCACACACTGTATAATGTCCTCCTTACTGCCCACACACTGTATAATGTCCTCATTACTGCCCCCTCACTGTATAATGTCCTCCTTACTGACTCCCACACTGTATAATGTCCTCCTTACTGCCCACACACTGTATAATGTCCTCCTTACTGCCCCCCACACTGTATAATGTCCTCTTTACTGCCCCCTCACTGTATAATGTCCTCCTTACTGACTCCCACACTGTATAATGTCCTCCTTACTGCCCACACACTGTATAATGTCCTCCTTACTGCCCCCCACACTGTATAATGTCCTCTTTACTGCCCCCTCACTGTATAATGTCCTCCTTACTGACTTCCACACTGTATAATGTCCTCCTTACTGCCCCCCACACTGTATAATGTCCTCCTTACTACCCCCCACACTGTATAGTGATCTCCTTACTGCCCCACACTGTATAATTTCCTCCTTACTGACTCCCACACTGTATAATTTCCTCCTTACTGCCCTTTGAACTGTATAATGTCCTCCTTACTGCTCCCCACACTGTATAATGTCCTCCTTACTGCCCTTTTGAACTGTATAATGTCCTCCTTACTGCCCCTTAAACTGTATAATGTCCTCCTTACTGCCCCCCACACTGTATAATGTCCTCCTTGCTGTACCCCACACTGTATAATGTCCTCCTTGCTGTACCCCACACTGTATAATGTCCTCCTTACTGACTCCCACACAGATGCAGATATACTGCCCAGGAGGGGGTGGAGGATGTGCCCTGTACTGCCACATTCAGCACTATACAGATCTTGGTTGGCAATAGCCTTACATCACCTACAGTCCAAAAAAAGTGTTAAAAAGACTCAAAATGGAAATCTCAATTGGTCGCTGCCATGCCCCCGATCAATTTGGTGTTTGTTTTTTAAAAATCCATCCACCGGTTCAAAAGATATGACCCTCAGAAGTTTTTATGGGAATCAGCTCATAGTTGCCAAGTGGATAGACCCACCCCCGAGTATATAAAAGGTTACCACCCCTTTGGCTAGTTAGAGATAATTCATATATAAACTTCCGGGGACCATATCTTTTGAACAGGTGGACCGATTTAAACAAAACAAACACCAAATGAATCAGGGGCAGAGCGGCAATCACATGAGGTTTGTCATTCAGCATTTTGTTCTTGGTGACAGGTCCCCCTATAAAGGGGTTTTCCATGGTTGTAAGAGAAGTGTGTGTCCTGGTGGTGTTTTTATATTGTCAGACCTTTCTCTTGATTGCTGGTGTTGCTCTTGCACCCCCATACTTTAACCGCATCTCTGCTTCTTCTTATTGGTTGCATTTTTACGAGGTGGGTGGAGCCTGGGGTGACATCAACACAGTTAAAAATCATCTATTAGGTCACAATTTTGGAAGAGGATCGAGGTAGACCATATAAAATGGAGAAGAAAACCCAATAAAATTCGAACAATGACTAAAACCCCTTTGATCCGGGGCGCAGGATTCTGGAAAGGCTTTATCCCAACATGTGGCAATACATTCTGGTATTATCACTAGCTAAAATTCCTGTAATCTGGTACCCAGTAATCTGGAAGTCACCTGAATTAGGGGATTTTTGGCATTTCTGCTACTCCAGCACCTCATTCCGGATTATCGAACCATAGATTTTCGGTGTGTCCTTGCTATAAGGGTCTCAGCCTCTGGAGACATCCCTTGAAGAGCAGTTACTTTATTCCACTCACATCCCCTCCCTTTAGGTCCCAGGGGCTTTTCAGCTACGCTTCAGAGCCCCCGATACACAATTCGCATAACAAAGAACCAGTATTATAACTAACCCCTTCAGAACCAAACTGGATTTAACGATGACCCAGGTAGGTCCCTGGAGAGATATGTAATCAGACCTTTGTGTGTGTTGTTAGTAGCAGCAGGGCTGTGAAATAGGGATTTATACTCCAAGATTGTAGTTTCACCCAGTGCACTGGAGGCAGTTTCGTTAAACTGCTGTGCTCTTAGGTCTCTGTAGTCAGTGCTAGGTATTGTCCCAGGAGATTTGAGATTTGATCATAACGTTATTAGTAGTAACAGCAGTACTGTGAAATGTAGATTTATAGTCTTGGGTTGCAGCTTGTTTTATTACACTGCTGTGCTCTGTGCTACTTGCAGCCAGTACTAGGCATTGTCCCTGTAGATTTGTGTATTCATAACTTTCTGTATGTTGTTACTAGCAGCAGGACTGTTAAATTAAAATATTTAGATTCCAGGAATGTAGCGTGTCTCCTTACATATCTGTGTTCTTCACTCTCTGCAGCCATTACTAAGTATTGTCCCTGGAGTGATGTGTAATCAGACCTTTGTGCAAGTTGTTAGTTGCAGCAGGACTGTGAAATATGGATTCTTATTCCAGGATTGTAGCTTCTCTAAGTGCACTGGAGGTGTTCCCTCACACTGCTGTGCTCTGTGCTCTCTGTATTGAACTGCTCCATAGCCCTACCCTCTATTTTAAATTATTTTTTTAGTATTTAAGCAGAATACTGCTACAGATTTTAATTAGTGGGGATTGGACGGGCAGATGAGCAGTTTAGTGTAGACCAAAGAGCACAGCAGTGTGAGGGATAAGCCACAATCCTGAAATACAAATCCTAACAACATACACAAAGGTATGGTGACACTTCTCTCCAGGACCAATACTTGATTATACTCCATTTTTTTTATCGATCTGGTGCTTTTAAAATACAAAAATTAAGACAAAAATGAAACAGTTCTGATACAGACCTTTCTGTCTCTATGGTTACAGACTACAAATATGTAGTCTGATCATGGGGGCACTAAAGTCTTCATAGGACCAGTAGGTGAAAAACAGTAGTGTGTAGATTTCTTTTATTATAATCGCACAGTGTGAACAGTGCGGTCCTTGTTTCGTAAATTTTTTTTTACTAAAGTTTTAAAAATATTAACATATATTAACATAATCCATCAAAATTCCATTGAAATCGATGGACATTACTATGGAATGTTGCAATTCCGTTATTAATGTTGTGTATACAAGATTCGGATGCGATTTATTGGCCGTGAATTACAATTTCGTACCGATTCTACAAATGGACAAATAAATTCACTCCTCTCTAGACCCATTGTACAAAAGCTATATCCTGCTACCGTCTCATATCCTACCTCTTATTTACACTCCATGTCATCAATTGTAGATCCAGGTTAATTTCATACATTTCTTTATAGGGGTCAGAGCTTAATTTTTTGATACATAGCTCCAAATGTCTTGTAAAAAGTTCTGTCTTCCTGCAGCCACCACTAGGTGGTGTGTGTGAGAGCAAAGTGCATACATCTTATACATTGAATGCAGTATTAAATGTGTATCCAGTAAGCTCTGAAGCTCCCCCTAGTGGTTAATGCCTGGAATCAAATTTCTAAAATGTCTAAAAAGCTTTTTTTAGATTAAAATAATGATGTTCTTTCCTTAGTATAGGTCACCTATATCAGATTGGTTTGAGTCTGACACATGGCAAACCCCCCCCCCCCCCCTCCCCTCCAGTCAGATTCAATTCTCCAGTGACTACTGCATAGGGTACTGCTGTGAATAGGGTGGAGCTGCAATACCAAAAACATCCACCATATCCTGTGTGGCAGTATTAATGTATGAATGAGCACAACCTGGACACTATATATTAGAGGGCTGTTACATTGTCAGTCCACCTCTATATGTTATAATAGGGTCAGAAGAAAGGGGGCGTGGCCACATTTCCTCTGTGCTGCTGTACAGGACGCCTACGTTAGTCCTTTAATGTCGAGTTAATTTCTGAATGAAGACGATGATGTCTCGTTTCCATCGTTACCAAGTTCTATCTATATAAAACTGCTGAAGAAGACAATTACATAGTAACATGGTTATCACTGGCGAGAGGTGCCTCGAGGTAAAACCTGGCAGAACTCGTCAATGTCCTGGGAGAAGCCAGAAGCAGAAACTCAGCATCGGGAATCTTTCCTTACTCCACAGGGGAAAGGCTTACAAGTTTTCTATATAATAAGCAGCGGATAATTGTGTCTACATTCATTATTATAATGAATTCTTAAAAAAGAGGCGGGGTTCTTTACTGTAAGAGCAGTGAGGCTGTGGAATACGCTGCTACAGTATGTTGTTGATGTACTTTCTACATTGCAGTCCTACCAGTTTTATCTATAAGATGAGGGTAAAACTTGTTGCTACATTTATTAATGTAGTGAATGTTAAACAAAAGAGAAAGGGTTCTTTACTGTAAGAGCAGTACGATTATGGATATTTGCTGCCCCAGGGGTGTTGTGGTGGTTGAGTCGCTGTAAACGTGACAGTCCTGCTAGTTTTCTGTATAATATGAAGGTAATAATTGTGGCTACATTCATTATTATAATGAATTCTTAAAAAAGAGGCAGGGTTCTTTACTGTAAGAGCAGTGAGGCTATGGAAAACGCTGTTACAGTAAGTTGTGGTAATTGATGACCTTCTACATTGCAGCCCTACTAGTTTTCTCCATGACATGAGGGTAATACTTGTGGCTACATATATAAATGTAGTAAATGTTAAACAAAAGAGAAAGGATTCTTTACTGTAAGAGCAGTACGATTATGGAACTTGCTGCCCCAGGGTGTTGTTGCGGTGGTTGATTCATTGTAATAGTGGCAGTCCTTCTAGTTATCTGTATAATATGAAGGTTACAGCTGTGGCAACATTCATTATCTCAAATACATAAAAAGCAGAAAGGATTCTTTGCTGTAAGAGTAGTGACATTTTAGCATATGCTGCTGCAGAGTGTTGAGGTGGTTGAGTCATTGCAGAAATGAGTTTTCTGTATAATACGAGGGTTATTTCTGAGGCAACATTCATCATCACTAGATCTAGATAAAAAAAGTAACAGGATTCTTCACTGTAAGAGCAGTGAGACTATGAAATAAGCTGCCACAGTGGGGCACATTTACTTACCTGGTCCCTGCGTGATCCTCGAGGTGCGTTGTCTGACGAGGATGAAGTCTTCTGCAATTCACCACGATCGTGCGCCGGAGTTCACCTTCTTCCCGGTGTATGTGAGTGCATGTCTTGCAACATAATTTGACTTGTTAAGGCTACATTCACACTAACGTATGGGGGACGTATATACGGCCGACGTATATACGGCCGATATACGTCCCCCATACACTTCTACGGGCGCACGGCACGTGCGGCACCGTACCGTTCCGTACCCGGGAAAAAGATAGGACATGTCCTATCTTTTCCCGTAATACGGCGCCGTGCGCCATAGGTTGCTATGGAGAGGGGCGGGGGTGAGCTGCGCTCACCTCCTCCTCCACTCCCCGTACACTGCCGTTGCCCGCTACGGTACGGTACGGGCGGGCAACGGCAGTGTGAATATAGCCTAAATCCCGTGCGTGGTCCGAATCCGCTGGATCGTCCGTCGGGCCGTCCCCGATTTGTGTCTCGTGAAAACCGTCGTGATTGTGACACAATTCGATCACGTGCGACGCAATCCCCGGCGCGATCGCCAAAAATGTCGGACAACCCGACGGAAATGCGGCTGCGGGACCTTAGTAAATATGCCCCGGTGTGTTGTGGAGGTTGACTCATTGTAAAAGCGATAGTCCTGTTGGTTTTCTGAAAAATATGCAGGTTATAGCTGAGACAATATTCATGATAATCTTGAATACAGAAAAAAGAGAAAGGAATCTTTACTGTAAGAGCAATAACATTATGAAACTGGCTGCTACAGTGTGTTGAGCCATTGTAAAAGTGACACTCTTGCTAGTTTTCAGTGTAATATGAGGGTGATAGCTGTGCAACCTTCATTAATATAATAAATGCAGAAGAAAATGACAGGATTCTTTACTTTAAAAGTAGTGAGATCATAGAATTCTGTACCTCATAATATTGTGATCGTTGATTCATTGTATGAAGTGGCAGCTTTATTAGTATTCTGTATAAAGTGAAGGTGATAGCTGTGAAAATTTATTATTATTATTATTATTATTATTATTATTGCAAAAACAGGAGCTAGGATTCTTCACTGTAAGAGCAGTGAGATTAAAGGGAACCTGTCACCAGGGACCTCATTTTCACTAAAGACAGGTTACAGAAGCTCATTACAGCTGCAGTGCAAATCTGCATCTCTGCCTTTTCTAAGCATTTGCATTATAATATAATTGCGTGTTATAACTTAACTTGCATGCTCACAGAATCCTCTGTGTAGTCACAGGGGTTGGGCTTTGGTTTAGATGCATTTAAAAAAAACAACATGCAGACGCCTCAGCTCCCTACTATATAGTTCCTCCGTCCTACCCCTTCACAAAGCTCACAGCCCGGTGATCTGACATCAGTGGAGGGGGGAGGAGCTGTACAGGAGCACAAAGGTGGGGACTGAGAGCTGAGGAGTGAGCAGCACACACAAGTCACATGTTGTTTTTTTGAAATGCGTCCAAACCAAATCCCTACACCTGGGACTACAGAGAGGATTCTGTCAGGGTGCAAGGTAAGTTATAACCCACAATTGTATTGTAATGCAAATGCTTAGAGAAAGCAGAAAGGTATATTTGAACTGCAGCTGTGATGGGCTTCTATAACCTGTCTTTAGTGAAAATGAGGTCCATGGCGACAGGTTCCCTTTAAGGAACTTGCTACCAAGGTATGTTGTGGTGGTTGGTTGACATTTGTCTGTACAGGAGGGTGATATTATAACAAAGGCAGACAGCATATACAGGATTTTTTACTGTAAGAGCAGTAAGACTTTCGAGTTTAGTGTCACAGAATGTTTCAGTTTTCAGTGTAAAAGGGTGAAAATTCATTTTAAAAAGACAGAGTTCTTTACTGTAAAAGCAGTAAGAGTTTAAAGTTTAGAACCACGGAATTTTGTGACTTATATGTGGCAGTTTACTGTATAAAAGGGTGATATTTATTGCAATATTCATTATAAAGAGACAGGATTCTTTACTGTGAGAGCAGTCAGAGAACGGAACATAGAATATTGTGGTGGTTGATTCATTGTAATAGTGGCAGTCCTACTAGTTATCTGTATAATATGAGGGTTATAGTTGTGGCAACATTTATTATTATAGTAAATGTAGAAGGAAAAGACAGGATTCTTTACTTTAAGAGTAGTGAGATTATAGAATCTGCTATAACAGGATGTTGTGATGGTAATTAATTGTAAGTCGCAGTCCTACTAGTATTATCAGGGTAATAGTTTTGACTGTATTTATTATTATTATTATTATTATTATTACGAATGCAGAGAACATATAGGGGGTCATTTACTAAGGGCCCGATTCGCGTTTTCCCGACGTGTTACCCGAATATTTCTGATTTGCGGAGATTTCCCCTGTATTGCCCCGGGTTTTTGGCGCACGTGATCGGATTGTGGCGCATCGGCGCCGGCATGCACGCGACGGAAATCGGGGGGCGTGGCCGAACGAAAACCCGACGGATTCGGAAAAACCGCTGCATTACTGCTGTACTCCAGTGCGTTCCGATGCTCTTCAGCGCAGCAGCGACATCTGATGGACGTCGGAGGAACTGCCTTAGTGACTCGTCGGAAGACCTGAATCCACCGCAGAGAACGTGCCGCTGGATCGCGAATGGACCGGGTAAGTAAATCTGCTCCATAGAGTATTTTCTACTGTAAGAGCAGTAAGACTTAGAAGTTAATTGTTATATAATGCTGTCAGTTTTTATATGCCAATTTTCCATTTAAAATAGTGATCATTAATGCAATATTCATTATACATAGACTGGATTCTTTACTGTAAGAGTAGTGAAACTATGAAACGCTTTGTCACCAAATGTTGTAACGGGGAGTTTGAAATAGTGTAAGCTCCACTAATTTGCCTTATATTATGAGGGTGATAGTTGTGGCAAAATTCCTTGTTATGGTGAAGAAGTTAAGAAGGAACAGGCAGAACTATTTACTGCAAGAGCATTAAAGTTATGGATCGTGCTGCCAGTGTCTTGTGATGGTTGATTTATTGTAAAAGCGGTAGTTTTATGTTTAATATGAAGATGATAGCTTTGGCAACATTTATTATATAGAAACTGCAATAGAAAGAGACTGGATTCTTTACAGTCAAAGCAGTGAAATTATGGAACTCAATAAGAAAAATGTGATGGTTTTATAATTGTAAAACATATGTTTTCTATATAAAATCTGAGTAAGAAATTCACAACGTTCTTCACTGTAGTGAATGCAGAGACAATAAACAGGATTCTTTACTGTAAGAGCAGTGAGACGATGGCACTTGCTGCCACATGTTCTGATGGTTGATACATTCTACAAGTTCAAGAGGAAACTGTATGTCTTTCTTATATGATATATATTACATTTCTGGAAAGGGGACACAAAAGGAAATTTGTCCATTTCCATAGACAGGATTCTTTACTGTAAGAGCAGTGAGACGATGGAACTTGCTGCCACATGTTCTGATGGTTGATACATTGTACAAGTTCAAGAGGAGCCTGTATCTCTTTCTTATACAATATATATATATATATATATATATATATATATATATATATTACATTTCTGGAAAGGAGATTTCACCATTTTCATTGACAGGATTCTTTCCTGTAAGAGCAGTGACACTATGGATCTCGTTACCACAGGATGTTGTGATGGCTCATATACGTTGTACAGGGTCAGGAGGGACTATGATGCCTTTCTCAAAAGTTCTGGAATCAAGATACTGGGGCCCTTATTTTTGGATAAAGTAATCTTTTACCCTCATTGGGGCAATTGCATTTGCTTTGCCTCATACATTGGACCATTACTATAGAACAGTGATGGCGAACGTTTTAGAGGCCGAGTGCCCAAACTACAGCCAAAAACCCACTTATTTATCACAAAGTGCCAAAAGGGTAATTTAATCATTGCTCAATTATTGCTCCCTGCTCTTCCACAGCTTTCAATCGTATTGGCATATTGAGGACCCCAATACCATTAAATGAAGGCGGGATATTAAGATAATCAATGTAGCTTTCCTCCAGGGTCCTTGAGAAAGAAGAATCGTGGGCAGAAGCTCCAATAATAATCCAGCCCTGTCTACACCTACTTCCTCTTCCTGCAGGAAGTTTCTGGAAAACTCTGTGCTGGGGTGATGCCTGGGTGCCCACAGAAATGGCTCTGAGTGCCACCTCTGGCACCCGTGCCTTAGGTTCGCCACCACTGCTATAGAATATAACATTGTATCAAAATATTAAAATCTGGCTTTTCCATGTGATTTCTAGATTCCGGGCACAGTCCTCCTGTCCGTTGCATGTTGTATCTGTGGTTGTTGAATGTTTCTTATCATCATTAACCTGAATTTCTGGAATCGTTGAGCACAGACGCCGGCGCGTTCCAATCTTTTCCGTGTTGCCAAATGGAGCGCGCACATTCGGCATCTTGTGGGTTTCGAGCCCTGGAACATCCCTATGAACAGTGAGCAATCATATTAGGGAGGTCCAACCTAATCCTGGTGTGCGTCCTCACTTCAGAGCTCCTAGAGGTTTACATCGTGTGTTTTGTGTAGCGGTTTGGTCATTGCCAAGGTCGTTGCGCCTCTGTACGCCGCCGCTGGAGCATCCATTAACTTTATGGTGCATAATCAATAGGAGCTCAATGAGTTATTACATAATGCCCCGACTTTACTGTAGATCAATGTCCGTCCTTTGTTAACTGTGGCTGTCTGTTGGCAGATTTAAAGGGGCAGAGTTGTTCTTGTGACAAGGGTCCCCTATACTTGCTAGTTACGGAATTGTTGCTGTACTAGACTATTGCAGGGTGAAATGCTCAGCAATTGCACAGTTACCCAAATGTGATGTAATGCATGATCAACATGATGGGGCTCTAATCAGACGATCCCTACATTCTAACTGGACAATCCCTTTTAGAAAATTGTCCCCTTTATAACTCTTTCAGTACATGATTCCCAGTGCTCTCTTCTTCACAGCAGTCACAACCATCATATGATTTGCTCTGTTCTTTATAACATGTGAATAGTCACCAAAAATATTTAAAGGAACACTGCCCAGTGCTCCGAACAATCTGACCCCTGAATTCTCTTATATAAGGCAAGCAAGCGAGGACATTTTATTGCTCAGGCACCTTCCTCAGGCACGGGAAAGTGCCTGAGCACTAAAACTTCCTGCTTGTTGACTGTTTCCCCTGTTCCTGACCTGGTTCATTCCTCCACCTCACCATGAATGTTGCCACCATAAACTATAAAATTTATTCTTGACTTTCCCTGAAGTTTGATGTCCTAGACTTTGGAAAGTACCAGATGAAATTTTTGACTGATCTGTGGTTTTTTTCCCTGGTATTTTTCAGCCCTTAGCCAGGATTCACCTACACAAGAGGTAGCTCCTTAGGGATCACCCTGCAACCAGATGTCTCTATAGAGGTTAAAGGGTGAAAACCAGGGAGATAAGAGGGATTATGCCCACAGGGGTGGCCAAAATACAAACTTCTTGCGTGACGCTATCGGCACAACCTATACAGCTATAAAATGTAGCACCTCTGCCATAAAGCTACGTCCATGACCTGGGGACGAGGGGGGTGGAGACCTTTGGTGCCAAATTTTGCGCAATGTAAACAAGACTGAAGATATCCACTTGTCTGAGACCGGAGCGAGGAATAAGCCTCAACCACTTCTCTACAGAACATGAGCTGGTGACTATGCGGCCATAGAATAACGGAAATCAGTCTCACATTAGGCGCAACTCGTAGAAACCATTAAAATTGTGCAGAGTTGACAAGGTCTTTGTACAATTTGTTTGATAAGAGGCTCCTGTGCGTTGTTACTTCTCCCGTTATATATCCAAGGAATTTATAATCAAATTGAAAACCGCACAATGCAAAATTATAAGAATTGATATCTTATCCGGCATTAAAAAAAATGTAGGTGGACGTGCATGAAAGCATTTATGAATGTATTTTTGTCAAAGAAAAAAGGTGCAAACAAGAGATAACACAGTGATGTCACAGTACAGGGATAATACACACAGTGATGTCACAGTACAGGGATAATACACACAGTGATGTCACAGTACAGGGATAATACACACAGTGATGTCACAGTACAGGGATAATACACACAGTGATGTCACAGTACAGGGGGAATACACACAGTGATGTCACAGTACAGGGCTAATACACACAGTGATGTCACAGTACAGGGATAATACACACAGTGATGTCACAGTACAGGGATAATACACACAGTGATGTCACAGTACAGGGATAATACACACAGTGATGTCACAGTACAGGGATAATACACACAGTGATGTCACAGTACAGGGGGAATACACACAGTGATGTCACAGTACAGGGCTAATACACACAGTGATGTCACAGTACAGGGATAATACACACAGTGATGTCACAGTACAGGGATAATACACACAGTGATGTCACAGTACAGGGATAATACACACAGTGATGTCACAGTACAGGGATAATACACACAGTGATGTCACAGTACAGGGGGAATACACACAGTGATGTCACAGTACAGGGATAATACACACAGTGATGTCACAGTACAGGGATAATACACACAGTGATGTCACAGTACAGGGATAATACACACAGTGATGTCACAGTATAGAGATAATACACACAGTGATGTCACAGTACAGGGATAATACATGCAGTTATGTCACAGTACAGGGGTAATACACACAGTGATGTCACAGTACAGGGATAATACACACAGTGATGTCACAACACAGGGATAATACACACAGTGATGTCACAACACAGGGATAATACACACAGTGATGTCACAGTATGGGGATAATACACACAGTGATGTCACAGTACAGGGATAATACACACAGTGATGTTACAGTACAGGGATAATAAACACAGTAGTGATGTCACAGTACAGGGATAATACACACAGTAGTGATGTCACAGTCCAGGGATAATACACACAGTAGTGATGTCACAGTACAGGGATAATACACACAGTGATGTCACAGTACAGGGGGAATACACACAGTGATGTCACAGTACAGGGATAATACACACAGTGATGTCACAGTACAGGGATAATACACACAGTGATGTCACAGTACAGGGATAATACACACAGTGATGTCACAGTACAGGGATAATACACACAGTGATGTCACAGTACAGGGATAATACACACAGTGATGTCACAGTACAGGGATAATACACACAGTGATGTCACAGTACAGGGATAATACACACAGTGATGTCACAGTACAGGGGGAATACACACAGTGATGTCACAGTACAGGGCTAATACACACAGTGATGTCACAGTACAGGGATAATACACACAGTGATGTCACAGTACAGGGATAATACACACAGTGATGTCACAGTACAGGGATAATACACACAGTGATGTCACAGTACAGGGATAATACACACAGTGATGTCACAGTACAGGGGGAATACACACAGTGATGTCACAGTACAGGGATAATACACACAGTGATGTCACAGTACAGGGATAATACACACAGTGATGTCACAGTACAGGGATAATACACACAGTGATGTCACAGTATAGAGATAATACACACAGTGATGTCACAGTACAGGGATAATATATGCAGTTATGTCACAGTACAGGGGTAATACACACAGTGATGTCACAGTACAGGGATAATACACACAGTGATGTCACAACACAGGGATAATACACACAGTGATGTCACAACACAGGGATAATACACACAGTGATGTCACAGTACAGAGATAATACACACAGTGATGTCACAGTACAGGGATAATACACACAGTGATGTCACAGTACAGGGATAATACACACAGTGATGTCACAGTACAGGGATAATACACACAGTGATGTCACAGTACAGGGATAATACACACAGTGATGTCACAGTACAGGAATAATACACACAGTGATGTCACAACACAGGGATAATACACACAGTGATGTCACAGTATGGGGATAATACACACAGTGATGTCACAGTACAGGGATAATACACACAGTGATGTTACAGTACAGGGATAATAAACACAGTAGTGATGTCACAGTACAGGGATAATACACACAGTAGTGATGTCACAGTACAGGGATAATACACACAGTGATGTCACAGTACAGGGGGAATACACACAGTGATGTCACAGTACAGGGATAATACACACAGTGATGTCACAGTACAGGGATAATACACACAGTGATGTCACAGTACAGGGATAATACACACAGTGATGTCACAGTATAGCGATAATACACACAGTGATGTCACAGTACAGGGATAATACATGCAGTTATGTCACAGTACAGGGGTAATACACACAGTGATGTCACAACACAGGGATAATACACACAGTGATGTCACAACACAGGGATAATACACACAGTGATGTCACAACACAGGGATAATACACACAGTGATGTCACAGTATGGGGATAATACACACAGTGATGTCACAGTACAGGGATAATACACACAGTGATGTTACAGTACAGGGATAATAAACACAGTAGTGATGTCACAGTACAGGGATAATACACACAGTAGTGATGTCACAGTCCAGGGATAATACACACAGTAGTGATGTCACAGTACAGGGATAATACACACAGTGATGTCACAGTACAGGGGGAATACACACAGTGATGTCACAGTACAGGGATAATACACACAGTGATGTCACAGTACAGGGATAATACACACAGTGATGTCACAGTACAGGGATAATACACACAGTGATGTCACAGTACAGGGATAATACACACAGTGATGTCACAGTACAGGGATAATACACACAGTGATGTCACAGTACAGGGATAATACACACAGTGATGTCACAGTACAGGGATAATACACACAGTGATGTCACAGTACAGGGGGAATACACACAGTGATGTCACAGTACAGGGCTAATACACACAGTGATGTCACAGTACAGGGATAATACACACAGTGATGTCACAGTACAGGGATAATACACACAGTGATGTCACAGTACAGGGATAATACACACAGCGATGTCACAGTACAGGGATAATACACACAGTGATGTCACAGTACAGGGGGAATACACACAGTGATGTCACAGTACAGGGATAATACACACAGTGATGTCACAGTACAGGGATAATACACACAGTGATGTCACAGTACAGGGATAATACACACAGTGATGTCACAGTATAGAGATAATACACACAGTGATGTCACAGTACAGGGATAATATATGCAGTTATGTCACAGTACAGGGGTAATACACACAGTGATGTCACAGTACAGGGATAATACACACAGTGATGTCACAACACAGGGATAATACACACAGTGATGTCACAACACAGGGATAATACACACAGTGATGTCACAGTACAGAGATAATACACACAGTGATGTCACAGTACAGGGATAATACACACAGTGATGTCACAGTACAGGGATAATACACACAGTGATGTCACAACACAGGGATAATACACACAGTGATGTCACAGTATGGGGATAATACACACAGTGATGTCACAGTACAGGGATAATACACACAGTGATGTTACAGTACAGGGATAATAAACACAGTAGTGATGTCACAGTACAGGGATAATACACACAGTAGTGATGTCACAGTACAGGGATAATACACACAGTGATGTCACAGTACAGGGGGAATACACACAGTGATGTCACAGTACAGGGATAATACACACAGTGATGTCACAGTACAGGGATAATACACACAGTGATGTCACAGTACAGGGATAATACACACAGTGATGTCACAGTATAGCGATAATACACACAGTGATGTCACAGTACAGGGATAATACATGCAGTTATGTCACAGTACAGGGGTAATACACACAGTGATGTCACAACACAGGGATAATACACACAGTGATGTCACAACACAGGGATAATACACACAGTGATGTCACAACACAGGGATAATACACACAGTGATGTCACAGTATGGGGATAATACACACAGTGATGTCACAGTACAGGGATAATACACACAGTGATGTTACAGTACAGGGATAATACACACAGTAGTGATGTCACAGTACAGGGATAATACACACAGTAGTGATGTCACAGTCCAGGGATAATACACACAGTAGTGATGTCACAGTACAGGGATAATACACACAGTGATGTCACAGTACAGGGATAATACACACAGGGATGTCACAGTACAGGGATAATACACACAGTGATGTCACAGTACAGGGATAATACACATAGTGATGTCACAGTACAGGGATAATACACGCAGTGATGTCACAGTACAGGGATAATACACACAGTGATGTCACAACACAGGGATAATACACACAGTGATGTCACAGTACAGGGATAATACACACAGTGATGTCACAGTACAGGGATAATACACACAGTGATGTCACAGTACAGGGGGAATACACACAGTGATGTCACAGTACAGGGATAATACACACAGTAGTGATGTCACAGTACAGGGATAATACACACAGTAGTGATGTCACAGTACAGAGATAATACACACAGTGATGTCACAGTCCAGGGATAATACACACAGTAGTGATGTCACAGTACAGAGATAATAAACACAGTGATGTCACAGTACAGGGATAATACACACAGTGATGTCACAGTACAGGGATAATACACACAGTGATGTCACAGTACAGAGATAATACACACAGTGATGTCACAGTACAGGGATAATACACACAGTGATGTCACAGTACCGAGATAATACACACAGTGATGTCACAGTACAGGGATAATACACACAGTGATGTCACAGTACAGGGATAATACACACAGTGATGTCACAGTCCAGGGATAATACACACAGTGATATCACAGTACAGGGATAATACACACAGTGATGTCACAGTACAGAGATAATACACACAGTGATGTCACAGTACAGGGATAATACACACAGTGATGTCACAGTACAGGGATAATACACACACTGATGTCACAGTACAGGGATAATACACACAGTAGTGATGTCACAGTACAGAGATAATACACACAGTGATGTCACAGTACAGGGATAATACACACAGTGATGTCACAGTACAGGGATAATACACACAGTGATGTCACAGTACAGGGATAATAATACACAGTGATGTCACAGTACAGGGATAATACACACAGTGATGTCACAGTACAGGGATAATACACACAGTGATGTCACAGTACAGGGATAATACACATAGTGATGTCACTGTCCAGGGATAATACACACAGTGATATCACAGTACAGAGATAATACACACAGTGATGTCACAGTACAGGGATATTACACACAGTGATGTCACAGTACAGGGATAATACACACAGTGATGTCACAGTACAGAAATAAAGAAATAATACACACAGTAATGTCACAGTACAGGAATAATACACACAGTGATGTCACAGTACAGGAATAATACACACAGTGATGTCACAGTACATGGATAATACACACAGTGATGTCACAGTACAGGGATAATACACACAGTGATATCACAGTACAGGGATAATACACACAGTGATGTCACAACACAGGGATAATACACACAGTGATGTCACAGTACAGAGATAATACACACAGTGATGTCACAGTATGGGGATAATACACACAGTGATGTCACAGTACAGGGATAATACACACAGTGATGTTACAGTACAGGGATAATAAACACAGTAGTGATGTCACAGTACAGGGATAATACACACAGTAGTGATGTCACAGTACAGGGATAATACACACAGTGATGTCACAGTACAGGGGGAATACACACAGTGATGTCACAGTACAGGGATAATACACACAGTGATGTCACAGTACAGGGATAATACACACAGTGATGTCACAGTACAGGGATAATACACACAGTGATGTCACAGTATAGCGATAATACACACAGTGATGTCACAGTACAGGGATAATACATGCAGTTATGTCACAGTACAGGGGTAATACACACAGTGATGTCACAACACAGGGATAATACACACAGTGATGTCACAACACAGGGATAATACACACAGTGATGTCACAACACAGGGATAATACACACAGTGATGTCACAGTATGGGGATAATACACACAGTGATGTCACAGTACAGGGATAATACACACAGTGATGTTACAGTACAGGGATAATACACACAGTAGTGATGTCACAGTACAGGGATAATACACACAGTAGTGATGTCACAGTCCAGGGATAATACACACAGTAGTGATGTCACAGTACAGGGATAATACACACAGTGATGTCACAGTACAGGGATAATACACACAGGGATGTCACAGTACAGGGATAATACACACAGTGATGTCACAGTACAGGGATAATACACATAGTGATGTCACAGTACAGGGATAATACACGCAGTGATGTCACAGTACAGGGATAATACACACAGTGATGTCACAACACAGGGATAATACACACAGTGATGTCACAGTACAGGGATAATACACACAGTGATGTCACAGTACAGGGATAATACACACAGTGATGTCACAGTACAGGGGGAATACACACAGTGATGTCACAGTACAGGGATAATACACACAGTAGTGATGTCACAGTACAGGGATAATACACACAGTAGTGATGTCACAGTACAGAGATAATACACACAGTGATGTCACAGTCCAGGGATAATACACACAGTAGTGATGTCACAGTACAGAGATAATAAACACAGTGATGTCACAGTACAGGGATAATACACACAGTGATGTCACAGTACAGGGATAATACACACAGTGATGTCACAGTACAGAGATAATACACACAGTGATGTCACAGTACAGGGATAATACACACAGTGATGTCACAGTCCAGGGATAATACACACAGTGATATCACAGTACAGGGATAATACACACAGTGATGTCACAGTACAGAGATAATACACACAGTGATGTCACAGTACAGGGATAATACACACAGTGATGTCACAGTACAGGGATAATACACACACTGATGTCACAGTACAGGGATAATACACACAGTGATGTCACAGTACAGGGATAATAATACACAGTGATGTCACAGTACAGGGATAATACACACAGTGATGTCACAGTACAGGGATAATACACACAGTGATGTCACAGTACAGGGATAATACACATAGTGATGTCACTGTCCAGGGATAATACACACAGTGATATCACAGTACAGAGATAATACACACAGTGATGTCACAGTACAGGGATATTACACACAGTGATGTCACAGTACAGGGATAATACACACAGTGATGTCACAGTACAGAAATAAAGAAATAATACACACAGTAATGTCACAGTACAGGAATAATACACACAGTGATGTCACAGTACAGGAATAATACACACAGTGATGTCACAGTACATGGATAATACACACAGTGATGTCACAGTACAGGGATAATACACACAGTGATATCACAGTACAGGGATAATACACACAGTGATGTCACAACACAGGGATAATACACACAGTGATGTCACAGTACAGAGATAATACACACAGTGATGTCACAGTATGGGGATAATACACACAGTGATGTCACAGTACAGGGATAATACACACAGTGATGTCACAGTACAGGGATAATACACACAGTGATGTCACAGTACAGAGATAATACACACAGTGATGTCACAGTACAGGGATAATACACACAGTGATGTCACAGTACAGAGATAATACACACAGTGATGTCACAGTACAGGGATAATACACACAGTGATGTCACAGTACAGGGATAATACACACAGTGATGTCACTGTCCAGGGATAATACACACAGTGATATCACAGTACAGAGATAATACACACAGTGATGTCACAGTACAGGTATAATACACACAGTGATGTCACAGTACAGGGATAATACACACACTGATGTCACAGTACAGGGATAATACACACAGTAGTGATGTCACAGTACAGAGATAATACACACAGTGATGTCACAGTACAGGGATAATACACACAGTGATGTCACAGTACAGGGATAATACACACAGCGATGTCACAATACAGAGATAATACACACAGTGATGTCACAGTACAGAGATAATACGCACAGTGATGTCACAGCACAGGGATAATACACACAGTGATGTCACAGTACAGGGATAATACACGCAGTGATGTCACAGTACAGGGATAATACACGCAGTGATGTCACAGTACAGGGATAATACACACAGTGATGTCACAGTACAGAGATAATACACACAGTGATGTCACAGTACAGGCATAATACACACAGTGATGTCACAGTACAGGGATAATACACAGAAATGTCACAGTACAGGGATAATACACGCAGTGATGTCACATTACGGGGACAATACACACAGTGATGTCACAGTACAGGCATAATACACACAGTGATGTCACAGTACAGGCATAATACACACAGTGATGTCACAGTACATATGAGCTGCTGCAGCAGATATCTCGGTAGATATAGCAGTGCTGTCAGTGTGAAGTAAGGAGACTATAAAACCCACCCAGCCATAATACATGTCTCAGCAGTCGCTTTATTACATTGCATCTAGTTCTCTGTACAGTAAACCCCTCTCCTGTCCTGAGAGTTTGTTACAATGTGTTAGTGAAGGCGGATATTGACCCTTAAAGTGGTTTGATTCATTCCTGAGATGAACCCTCTCCTGTGCCGTCCTCCCCGCGTGCTGCAGCGGGCACAGCAGAGGAATACATGAATAGTAATGTGACGGCGTCTGACACATGGACCATCTGCAGGAGACTCGGCTGCCCCTCCACGAGTCAGGAGGCCACCGGATCCATCCAACACCAAAACTGTAAACGCATCTGACATTTATACGCAAAATAATGAAAAAATAATTATCGTATTTGCTACTTTGTTTTACATTTTGAAAGGAAAGTACAATGCCTTGATCATCGCTAGTGTCATCCACATCAGACTGATTACTGTGACCCTCCCATACAACCCTTTTTAGCCTCTTTTAACTGAATAGAGATAAGCTGCAATACCAAACATAACCTACAGGCAAGAATGGCGCTGTTTCAGAAAGGAAGCTAAATTTTCTTATATTATACAACCATGTGCATAGATGAGCTTTGATACCAGATATAGCCTCTACACTACAGTGCCGCTGTTTCCTTAATGAAGCAACCAATGTTTTTTTATTATTCTACAACCCTATTCACATTTGAGATTGGGATTAGTTACAATACCAGACACAGCTTCTCGTACAACACTTTATAGCCTCTTTTAACTGAATAGAGATAATCCCTTCCCTTCCTTGGATGAATTCCTTCTCCTCCTAATCCAATCCCTTCCCTTCCTCAACCAATCCCTTCCCTTCCTTGGATGAATCTCTTCTCTTCCTTATCCAAACCCTTCCCTACCTCATCCAATCCCTTCCTTGGATGAATCCCTTCTCTTCCTTATCCAAACCCTTCCCTACCTCATCCAATCCCTTCCCTTCCTTGGATGAATCCCTTCCCTTCCTAATCCAATCCCTTCCCTTCCTCATCCAATCCCTTCCCTTCCTTGGTTGAATCCCTTCCCTTCCTTGGATGAATCCCTCCCCTTCCTTATCCAATCTGTTCTTCATCCAATCCCTTCCCTTCTTTGGTTGAATCCCTTCCCTTCCTTGGTTGAATCCCTTACCTTCCTCATCCAATCCCTTCCCTTCCTTGGATGAATCCCTTCCCTTCCTAATCCAATCCCTTCCCTTCCTCATCCAATCCCTTCCCTTCCTTGGATGAATCCCTTCCCTTCCTAATCCAATCCCTTCCCTTCCTCATCCAATCCCTTCCCTTCCTTGGTTGAATCCCTTCCCTTCCTTGGATGAATCCCTCCCCTTCCTTATCCAATCTGTTCCTCATCCAATCCCTTCCCTTCTTTGGTTGAATCCCTTCCCTTCCTTGGTTGAATCCCTTACCTTCCTCATCCAATCCCTTCCCTTCCTTGGTTGAATTCCGTTCCCTTCCCTGGTTGAATCCCTTCCCTTCCTTGGATGAATATCTTCCCTTCCTTGGATGAATCCCTTCCCTTCTTGGTTGAACTTGATGGACATGTGTCTTTTTTTAACTGTATAAACTACAATACTATGATAAGCTGCAATACCAAACATATCCTACAGGCAAGAGGTGGCGCTGTCTCAGAAGGGAAGCTCTCAAGTTTCTAAACTTGCAAAACCCCATTCACACGAATCAATATAAACTGCGATACCAAACACAGCCTATAGACAGGAGATGGCGCTGTTTCAGGACCGATGCAGTGAGTGTTTCTAATATTTAACTACCCCATTTACATAAGTAGGGATGAGCTGTAATACCAGGGATAGCCTACAGACAGGGGTGTCACTGTTTTAATAATGAAACAGCATCTTTTTTATAATCTCCTACAAACCCTTTAGCCTCATTGACTGGAATAGGGATAAGCTGCAATACCAGAAACAGCCTATAGACAAGAGTGGCGCTGTTTCACAAATAATGTCTTATAATTTTATACAACCCCATCTATATGAATTTGAATAGGCTGCAATACCAACTACTGCCTTTACATAAGAGTGGCGCTGTTTCCACTAATAAGCAGACATACTTTCCTGATTTCACACAACTCCTATGTAGGTCATGTTACTATCGAGGGCTGGGAATATTAAAAGTCTTTAGCCTCATTTTCCTTGTCCTTGTTTGACTTCTTAATGAAGGTGTTAGCCGGCCCTAAAAATGTAATAGAAAGTAGATTTGCAATTAAAACCTGGATCGAGGGTGAATGTGAAGAGAAACTGTACAGATGTAAAAGTATACAAATAAAGAACAATCCCAGAAGTTCCATCCTTAAAGTGGACCTCCCCTTTAAGAATCTTTGCAGGAATCGGTAGTCCAGTGTGTGTACATTAGGAGTACATGGCCATTATGTGATTTGTAGTGTTTATTTTCCAGTAGTCCCATATCTTGTTGGTGGAGACCTAGCTGCTGTGACTCACCGCCCCCCTCTCCTCTCCATAGACTTTCATGCTTCTGTTTGTCCTGTAGATTAGGAAAGAGGGAGGATGAGACGATGCAAAGTGAGAAACAACTATGAATAATGGATTTATATACCAAAATTGTAGCTTCTCCAAGAGAACTGGAGGAGTGTCCTCACCCTGCTGTGCTCTCTGTAGCTAGTGCTGTGCTCTCTGTAGCTAGTGTTCAGTACGGCCCCTGGAGTGATGTGTAATCATACATTTGTGTTTGTTATTGGTAGCAGCAGGACTGTGATAGATGGATTTATATTCCAGGATTGTAAATTCCCTATTGGAGGTGTATCCTCACACTGTTGTGCTCTGTGCTCTCTTCAGACAGTGTTAGGTATTGTCCTTGGAGAAATGTGTAATCATACATTTGTGCATGTTGTTATTAGCAGCAGGACTGTGATATATGGATTTATATTCCAGGATTGTAGCTTCTCCAAGAGCTGTGGTGAATGGAGTGCCCCCACACTGCTGTTCTCTGTGCTCTCTACAGACAGTTAGGTATTGTCCCTGGAGAGATGTATAATCAGACATTTGTATTGGTTGTTGGTAGCAGCAGGACTGTGAAATATATCAGGATTGTAGCTTTTCTATGTGAACAGGGGACATGTCCTCACACTGCTGTGTTCTGTGCTCTCTGAAGGCAATGTAAGGTGTAAAATGGGTATATCGTAGGAAAGGGGCATTATGCTATGTGGGGGGCACTAAGGTCAAAATTATACTAGGTTTTGGGGTGGGAAAATGTGTAGGGAAATGGGCGTGGTTTTGGAAAAGGGGAGGGGCTTTTGTCCCTCTTTCCCTAGCCCAAAAGCTGGGAGGTATGTTATCAGTAATCCTTCCTGCCCACGTCACAGTGTTAGTTCCTTCTGACATGAGTACATTTCCTGAGCCTGCCCACTTTTTGGAATAGATCATGCCCAAATTTATTTTGATACCTATTGGTCTGAAGGTGCCTGAGCATTGTAGGTTTACAGCTTTGGTTCTGCTGCAATCCAGTTTCTATGTTCCTGTCCTTGACTTTGTGACTTTGTAGTAGACTGAATTTCTGGTTCTGGTTACCGCTAATGACCCAGGATTGATCTGACAGTGAACTGTAGGTTCCCATTCTGACCTTCGGCTTGTACCTTGGTTCTGACCTTGGCCTGTCTATGACTATTCTCCTCCTCACTCCCTGCTGGCCCGATGCCACCAATACCAGGATTACTCTGAGAGTTAACGGCCTTGTAATGTTGTAGCAATGTAGTCCAGATCCCTAGTGGAGTGGGTTAAAGAGTAAAAACTCAAAAAGTCAATTGTATAGCAAACTTTGGATGAGCCCCGAGCCAACCCATGGCACAGAGAGTCCATAACCCACTTCCTTTTACACATCCATATGCCACAAGAGAGCACATACAGCTACAAATAACTTTATATGTCTTGAGCTCCCCCTAGTGGTGGCAGTAGGCAGAAACATTTTTTGCATGTAACCGATTCAGCACCAGGTGTCACATGCAGTGACACGGTGATACATGTGCATGAGGCCCGCTTGTTTTTCCCTACCTCCGGCACCGCCTGTCATCCTCTCCCTTTGTCCCAGAGTATATTACCACCTGATTATGTTTAGTCAAAATCATTCAGCGGCCTCGGAACAAAATTATTTAGCCGCAACAAATGACTGTTAATGAAGGTGATAAATCTCTCCGGGGAGCGGGAAGAAATATGATCGGAAGAAACGGGATAAAGTTCTGTGCCTCGCGGAGCGCGGCCTCATTTACATATTAGATGATGAGCGCGCTCTGTTATTAAGTTCCACAAACTGATTATTGTGTCTTTGTTGTGTATCGGGAGGAAGGAGAACATTGTCATTGTGTCAGGTCTGATTTGTCTCCGGCAGAAAGGTGCGAAGAATATATGAAAATAACCATGTTATTTGTATCTATGGATTATGGTATTATTCAGCATTAGCACTTATTATTTTTATTACAATTGATGGGTAATTTACCAAAGAATCAACCAAAATGTGTGACATTGTAAATAGAAGTCAGGGAGGAGGGGGATGCAGCTGCAGGATCTCTGCGGGAGAGGGAGGGGGATCAGTAGGGTGTACTGCCCCTTTAAGAAACTCTAAACCTTGCCCGTACCGGTGGGCTATTTAAAACCCCTTTCTTGACTTGATGGGACTTGAACACAAGTACAAAACTTCAACAAAAGTTTCTAGCTTGCCAATTCCTGTGAAGTTGTGCTTTTGTCACTGTGTAATTGATTACCTGACGCTTACTCTGTCCCTAACAAGGTCAGAATAGTATGACCTTCCCATGTTCGGAGTATGCTTACTCTGTATTTGGGTCAGAACCTGTCCCATTTGACCTCAGCCATCACCTTTTGAACTGTGATGTATTAACTACGTCTTCCTTTACCCTGGGTTGCCCCTGGCCACAATTATGTACATCCCTTTGGTGCCACACATGGTTCAGCAATCACATAACAGAGACTTCTCCAAGAGGTAGATACCCGGTGAATCCCAACATCATATTTCATATCCTCGGTTTTGGTTAAAGGGTAAATACCAGGGAACTATTTAGGCAACACCCTCAGGAGTAGACCTTTTCAGTGACACATTGGACTTTCACCTAACATGTAAGGCTCCAAACAAACCACCCTGGATTTAGCAGGACAGTGTTGGATTTTAGGGGTCCTGGGTTGCAGGTATTAAGTCCTGAATTTAAATCTCTTTGCATCCTTAAGGTGCGGATCATTATGGGGTTTGAAGGGTATGTTTAGAATAGTATGACCTTCCCATGTTCTGGAAGGAGTATGCTTACTCTGTCCCTAACAAGGTCAGAATAGTATGACCTTCCTATGTTCTGGCGGGAGTATGCTTACTCTGTCCCTAACAAGGTCAGAATAGTATGACCTTCCTATGTTCTGGCGGGAGTATGCTTACTCTGTCCCTAACAAGGTCAGAATAGTATGACCTTCCTATGTTCTGGCGGGAGTATGCTTACTCTGTCCCTAACAAGGTCAGAATAGTATGACCTTCCCATGTTCTGGCGGGAGTATGCTTACTCTGTCCCTAACAAGGTCAGAATAGTATGACCTTCTCATGTTCTGGCGGGAGTATATTTACACCGTCCCTAACAAGGTCAGAATAGTATGACCTTCCCATGTTCTGGCGGGAGTATGCTTACTCTGTCCCTAACAAGGTCAGAATAGTATGACCTTCCCATGTTCTGGCGGGAGTATATTTACTCTGTCCCTAACAAGGTCAGAATAGTATGACCTTCCTATGTTCTGGCGGGAGTATGCTTACTCTGTCCCTAACAAGGTCAGAATAGTATGACCTTCCTATGTTCTGGCGGGAGTATGCTTACTCTGTCCCTAACAAGGTCAGAATAGTATGACCTTCCTATGTTCTGGCGGGAGTATGCTTACTCTGTCCCTAACAAGGTCAGAATAGTATGACCTTCCCATGTTCTGACGGGAGTATGCTTACTCTGTCCCTAACAAGGTCAGAATAGTATGACCTTCTCATGTTCTGGCGGGAGTATATTTACACCGTCCCTAACAAGGTCAGAATAGTATGACCTTCCCATGTTCTGGCGGGAGTATGCTTACTCTGTCCCTAACAAGGTCAGAATAGTATGACCTTCCCATGTTCTGGCGGGAGTATATTTACTCTGTCCCTAACAAGTTTATATGGATATAGGGCGCTGAACTGAAAGTTTTCCTTCATTTCTGGAGGCTTCTGTATTTTGCAGATGTGAGAGACTGTAATCATATATAATACTCTCTCGTTTCATGTTCTGACTCACTGACAGATCTCGGGGTGAAGCGGCAGGACCTTGCCGTGACATCTTGTCTGTGGAGGCTGATGCTGAGACACACAGAAGATTACACACCAGTTATATTTGTCTCCGTATTATTTGGATTTTTATCCTTTAATAACCAAGAAGAATTGTTTCCCTTGGCTCTGGTTAGTTTATCACGAGAGATTTTTCAAAAAAATTGTTGCTGCCTCAGACTTAAAGCGGAGCTGTAGTCTCCTAATTATTCTAAATGTATTGGACTTAGATAATGAAATAAATGATGGAGGGACGGTGCTCATAGGCAGGAGCCGGTGCTGATAGGCAGGAGCCGGTGCTGATAGGCAGGAGCCGGTGCTGATACGCAGGAGCCGGTGCTGATAGGCAGGAGCCGGTGCTGATACGCAGGAGCCGGTGCTGATAGGCAGGAGCCGGTGCTGATAGGCAGCAGCCGGTGCTGATAGGCAGGAGCCGATGCTAATAAACAGGAGCCGGTGCTGATAGGCAGGAGCCGGTGCTGATACACAGGAGCCGGTGCTGATACGCAGGAGCCGGTGCTGATACACAGGAGCCGGTGCTGATAGGCAGGAGCCGGTGCTGATACGCAGGAGCCGGTGCTGTTAGGCAGGAGACGGTGCTGATAGGCAGGAGCCGGTGCTAATAAACAGGAGCCGGTGCTGATAGGCAGGAGCCGGTGCTGATACACAGGAGCCGGTGCTGATACGCAGGAGCCGGTGCTGATATGCAGGAGACATCAATACAATAGATCTGGGGGAAATACTAGGAGTCCAGAGCCCTTGACTGGAGTCCTAGTTTACCCCCATGGGGGTAACGCCATCGCCATCTGTCATCTTGCTGATCCCACCTGCTGACAGATCCCTTTTATCAGATACATTTATACTCTGTGGGTCTGTATTATCTCGCCTATAGTTCATGAATCGGATATTACAAGTTGCCGGCTGTGCATAGTGTTACGAGCTCTTAGGGAGAGACATCCGCAGCAGACATCTCCATCATTATTTCCGCTGTGCCGCGCCTTGGAGTATCCCACCGCGAGATCGCCAAGTGCCGCTGATATATTTTTTTTTCTTGGAAAGTGACAGAGAACATCTGATCAGAAGCCTCAGAGGACGGCGGTGATTCTATGGATATATCAGAAATCTATAGCCGCCTGTGTGACACAGCGAGGGGCAACGTCTTCACACAGTCCTTAACCTTTATCTGAGCTCAAGTTTATTTCAAGTCATTCTTTCCATGGCTTCTTCTCAGATACATTAAAGTGAAGTAGAATTTTATACCAAGCTCCATATTCCTGACATACAGTTATAGGTTCACTAAACTTTTCAACAAACTATACATAAATCCATAATACAAGTGAGTATGAGAAATCGGCTGCAGCTATTAGTAAGTTTTGTATATCACCACAGTGGTTTATTTACATCAGTATTCTTTAGTGTTTGTAATGTGACATCGCTGTACTGTGACATCACTGTGTGTATATATCTGTACTGTGGCATCACTGTGTGTATTATCCATGTACTGTGACATCACTGTGTGTATTATCCTCTGTACTGTGACATCACTGTGTGTATTATCTCTGTACTGTGACATCACTGTGTGTATTATCCCTGTACTGTGACATCACTGTGTGTATTATCTCCATAATATGACATCACTGTGTGTATTATCCCTGTACTGTGACATCGCTGTGTGTATTATCCCTGTACTGTGACATCACTGTGTGTATTATCCCTGTACTGTGACATCACTGTGTGTATTATCCCTGTAGTGTGACATCACTGTGTGTATTATCCCTGTACTGTGACATCACTGTGTATTATCCCTGTACGGTGACATCACTGTGTGTATTATCCCTGTACTGTGACATCACTGTGTGTATTATCCCTGTACTGGGACATTACTGTGTGTATTATTCCTGTACTGTGACATCACTGTGTATTATCCCTGTACAGTGACATCACTGTGTGTATTATCTCTGTACTGTGACATCACTGTGTGTGTGTGTTATCCCTGTACTGTGACATCACTGTGTGTATTATCCCTGTACTGTGACATCACTGTGTGTATTATCCCTGTACTGTGCCATCACTGTGTGTATTATCCCTGTACTGTGACATCACTGTGTGTATTATCCCTGCACTGTGAGATCACTGTGTGTATTATCCCTGTACTGTGACATCACTGTGTGTATTATCCCTGTACTGTGAGATCACTGTGTGTATTATCCCTGTACTGTGACATCACTGTGTGTATTATCCCTGTACTGTGACATCACTGTGTGTATTATCCCTGTACTGTGACATCACTGTGTGTATTATCCCTGCACTGTGACATCACTGTGTGTATTATCCCTGTACTGTGACATCACTGTGTGTATTCTCCCTGTACTGTGACATCACTGTGTGTATTATCCCTGTACTGTGACATCACTGTGTGTATTCTCCCTGTACTGTGACATCGCTGTGTGTATTATCCCTGTACTGTGACATCACTGTGTGTATTATCCCTGTACTGTGACATCACTGTATGTATTATCTCTGTACTATGACATCACTGTGTGTATTCTCCCTGTACTGTGACATCACTGTGTGTATTATCCCTGTACTGTGACATCACTGTGTGTATTATCTCTGTACTGTGACATCACTGTGTGTATTATCCCTGTACTGTGACATCACTGTGTGTATTATCCCTGTACTGTGACATCACTGTGTGTATTATACATGTACCGTGACATCACTGTGTGTATTATCTCTGTACTGTGACATCACTGTGTGTATTATCCCTGTACTGTGACATCACTGTGTGTATTATCTCTGTACTGTGACATCACTGTGTATTATCCCTGTACTGTGACATCACTGTGTGTATTATCTCTGTACTGTGACATCACTGTGTGTATTATCTCTGTGCTGTGTGTAGCGATTCTCTCTTGGATATAATGGTCATGTGGGTCATAAAAGTCACAGAACAGGGTTACAACACTGTGAGAGCATTAGTTGCAGAATTTGGGGCACGATATGCCAGCCTTTATACCCCTGTAGCCATGGCAGGGGTCGGTGGGGGGGTCTATGAGACTCCATCTGTAAGTGTTGGGTATTGAAAGTGATTTGCTTTTGATGTTAATGTCAGATTGACGGCTCTAAAGGGCGAATCTCGTATCTGATTGACTGTGCAGTACGATCCCCCACTTATGGGGACCTTGTACTAAAATCACCATTTATTTTTACTCTTTTGTCTGTTTCTATATTTGGAAGACAAGTCATCATATTGGGGGTCATTTACTAAGGGCCCGATTCGCGTTTTCCCGACGTGTTACCCGAATATTTCCGATTTGCGCCGATTTCCCCTGAATTGCCCCGGGATTTTGGCGCACGCGATCGGATTGTGGCGCATCGGCGCTGGCATGCACGCAACGGAAATCGGGGGGCATGGCCGAACGAAAACCCGACGGATTCGGAAAAACCGCCGCATTTAAAAAAAAAAAAGCTGTCGCGGAGCTTGCACTTACCTTCACTCAGCGCGGCTCGGTGAACTCCAGTGCGTTCCGATGCTCTTCAGCACAGCAGCGCCACCTGGTGGACAGGGGAGGAACTACCTTAATAAATCCCTGCCAGACCCGAATCCAGCGCAGAGAACGCGCCGCTGGATCGCGAATGGACCGGGTAAGTAAATCTGCCCTATTATCTCCAAAGTGAAGTAAATGAATATATAGGAGATCCCATCTGGAACTGTATAATGGTAAGTTTAAGAATTTACCCATTTACAGTCTACACCATGCAGATAGTGTTAAGTATGTATCCTTACCCTGCTGTGCTCTGTGTTCTCTGCAGGCAGTATTAGGTATTTTCCCTGCAGATATATGTAATCATGACTTTGTGTGTGTTTTTAATAGCAGCAGTGCTGTGAAAAATGGATTTCTATTCCTGAATTGTAGTATTCCCAAGTCCTCACACTGCTGTGCTCTAAGCTATCTGCATTGAAAAACTCCTCTGCTCTACTCTGAATTACTGCTGTACTATTCAACCAGAAGCCACCTATTGGAAGCTAAAGGAGGAGCTTTGGAATAGTTAAATGCAGAGAGCATAGCGCAAAGCAGTGTGAGTAAACCCCATAGAGCTGCTACAATCCTCAAATATCAATCCATATTTCACAGTCCGGCTGCTGCAAACAACAAAGGTCCAGGGCCAATAGTTTCTACTTTCTGCTGCTTTGTATGGTTAAAACTGCAGAATAACCAAATGTAAAGGGGTTGTGCCATAATAGACATGTGAATAGGGGAAAGTGTGTATCTTGTCAAACCCCCTTAAAACTGATATGTTGTGAAACATTTACCTAGTCGCATTGAGGGTTCTAAGGTTAAAGTGTAAATTCTGCACCTATAAGAATTCTTCTCCCTGCTGCCACCACTAGAGGGAGCTCTCTGCATCTAAATGCATACAGCAACCATTGATTTATTCCTGGAGGTAGCTACAGGAAGCTTCTTCTCTATTAGCAGTCTTTGTGCCTTATATAAGCCAATAACCTCTAATTCCTGCCATCCACCGACCCCAATGTCTTCCATATGGCAAATACGCATCATTTTCTTTACTTCCTGCCTGAGTTTTCCCCTTAAAATCTTCATAACGCGATAACTTCTCGTTGACCTTCCTTTGAATCGCACATTCACGGGATGCAATGAGAACTATTCATTATGGAGCGTAAATGAGTTACATTGTGTTTTCTACAGAAATAATCGTCATCTTTCCTCACAGGGGGAAAATTCTGAAGCACAAAACCCAATTATTACAATTATACTTCTCCATAAAACCTAAAGTGGATGATTTCCTGCCATAAATAGGCATAAAAAGACGAATTTTACTTGTCTCCTAATCCCGGTGTACAACAAGCAGGATCAGAAACTTGTGTTTGTGTCTCGCTGTCAGGACGGGTTCATTGGTAAAAGCGATGACTCACTTCCATATGTGTTGTAGGCTTTCATTAGGTGGGCGCCAGCTCCATTATATAAAGGACGGTTTAATTGAGAGCGTTAAAGGGACCGGAACTGAATTCCAGCTAATGCTTAAGACATGCCACAGTGGCAGCCACGATGCCCCATCAGTGCCTCTCCATAATGGCAGCCACTATACCCCTCCATAATGTCGGTCTCAGTTCTCCATCACATTTCAGGCCACAGTACCCCATCTTAATGGCAGCCACAGTGCCCCATGTCAAGGCCAACCACAGTGCCCCATGTCAAAGCCAACCATAGTGCCCCATCTCAAGGCCAACCACAGTGCCCCATGTCAAAGCCAACCACAGTGCCCCATCTCAAGGCCAACCACAGTGCCCCATGTCAAGGCCAACCACAGTGCCCCATGTCAAGGCCAACCACTGTGCCCCATGTCAAGGCCAACCACTGTGCCCCACGTCAAGGCCAACCACAGTGCCCCATCTCTAGGCCAACCACAGTGCCCCATCTCTAGGCCAACCACAGTGCCCCATCTCTAGGCCAACCACAGTGCCCCATCTCTAGGCCAACCACAGTGCCCCATCTCAAGGCCAACCTCAGTGGACCATCAAGATGCTGGCCACAATATCTCCTTAATTGTCAACCAAGGTGCCCCATACTGCCTCATCACAATGCCAACCACAGTGCCACATCACATTTCCAACCTCAGTGCCCCATCATAGGAAGCTACAGTGTCCAATCACATTGCCAACCACAGTGCCCCATCACATTGCCAACCACAGTGGCCCATCAGAGTGCTCCATCAAAATGGTAGCCACAGTGCCCAATCACATTTGTAGGCAGAGTATCCTACCACATTGCCAGCCTCAGTGCCACATTACAATGGTAGCCACAGTGTCCCATCACAGTGCCACATCACAATGGTAGCCACAGTGTCCCATTGTAGTGCCCCATCACAATGGTAGCCATAGTGCGCCATCACAGTGGTAGTCCCAGTGCCACATCATAGTGGTAGCCACAGTGTCCTATCAGAGTGTCCCATAACAATGGAAGCCACAGTATCCCCTCACATTGCCAACCATAGTGCCCCATCACGATATTCACAGTATTCAATAGCCACAACAGCCCATTAAAATGTCAACCGCATTGCCCCATCACAATGCCAACCAAAGTGTCATGTTAAAATGTTGGTCACAGTGCCTCGCCACAATTCATCACCACAATGTTAATGGCAGTGCCCTACTTCTATGCCAGCAAGGATGCCCCACCATAATGCCAACTGAAGTGCCCCAACACAAGCTCAACCAGAGTACCAATCAAATGGATGCTAGTGCACCACCTCAATACCAGCTATGTACCCATGCTCAATCATAAGGCAAAGTATTTCTTTTTCGATTTCTATCTGGACAAACCCTTTAAATTGTCCTCATTCCAGGATCATTGGACCTTTACCACTGGATATATGCGGTTGGCAGCCAAGTAGATATCTCAGTATAATAATGAACTGTAGTCCCCGAGTTTCCAGCTAGTGATGAGCTTTGGCAGGTCCCATGGGCGGCTTCATGAAGTTTGTAGACCCGTGACTGACAAGCCCCTTGCATCTGGAGCTGTTATCTCATTGATGTCACCAGTCCTCAGTTGGCGCGGTGGAGGCCTCCCCGTTTCCTCATCTGTGCGAGATAATGATTTTCTCTCAAACACATTGTTTACTTGCAATCAACAACAATTACTGGTGCAATTATGGCGCGCGCGTCTGGATGGACACATCTGAAGCACAAACCGCTTTGTGAGAAGATCCATCACGAACATTGTAACGATCCGCCATCAGTTCCACACCGCGCTCCTAGAAAGCTCTTTCCTGCCAGCCGCTCCTATTTATACAGAGGGGGATCGGTAATTTTACCTTCCATCTAAAAGGAGAAACTTCCAAGAAGCCGCTTATACAAGGACGAGCTGCTATTTTTATATTCCTATAAATATTCAAGACATTATGGGTCCTTCACCCAACGTGCATCCGTCATGGGAATGTATCAGAAAATTTAAAGAGATGCACATTTTCAATGTTGGTCGTGTTTGGTAACTTTTTAATCTCAAAATATAGTGTGGTTTACACATAAGCCCTTAAAGCGGCCATTCACAAGCTTCCTTTATCTAAGGTTCATTCACCAGCTTTACTGTGTAGACTGGAACAGACCAAGCAGAGTCATGTCATAAGCATATAAGCATCATAAGAATAGGGAGTTTATTGGTGTTCCAGGTAATAGATATTGGACACCCAATATCAGATTAGAGATGTCAGGTAGATTCCTATATAATGGCAGCTTAGATACAGCAGTTCAGCTCTATGTATGGTGGATTCATTTATAATGGCAGCTTAGATACGGCAGCTCTATGTAAGGTGGAAGCTTATATAATGAAACCAAAATAACAGATCAAAATATGAAATAATTTCTCCACTCCACAATGATGGAGTCTGGGGATGCCACAGCTGCTGTTCTGCTCCTCTGTGTTGTCAGACTTTGTAAAACCTGAAGGTAAGATGGTTTTTGGAACACCGGGTCTATGGCCTGCACTGTACAAGTGATACCCAGGTATAATATTGCAGCCAGTGTTTGGTATTGTTCCTGGAGAGATGTGTAATACCTTTGTTTGGGTTGTTAGTAGCAGCAGGACTGTGATAGTCAGTTTATATTCTCCAGGTGTACTGGGGGTATGTGCTCTGTACTCTTTGCAGCCAGTGTTTAGGTATTGTCCCTGGAAAATGTGTACTAATACCTTTGTGTGTGTTGTTAGTAGCAGCAGATCTGTGAGATATGTATTTATATTCCAGGATTAAATATTTTCCAAGTCCACTGGGATCGTGTCCTCACACTGCTTTGCTCGGTGCTCCCTGCATATAGTGTTAGGTACAATCCCCGGAGATATGTGTAATACTTTTGTGCATGTTGTTAGTAGCAGCAGGACTGTGATATATGTATTTATATTCCAGGATTATATATTTTCCAAGTGCACTGAGGGGGTGTCCTCACACTGATGCTCTTTGCATCCAGTGTTGGGTAATGTAGAGATGTGTAATCATACCCTTGTGTAAGTTGTTACGGTAGTAGCAATATGACTGTGAAAAGTACATTTATATTCAAGGATTGTAGCTTCACTGTGCTCTTAGTATAATCAAAATTGTTGAATGATTGCCTTTAAATTATACAATTCTGTGTTTAGTCACCACTAGAGGGAGGTGAAGAGCATCCGGAGATACTGGGGCAGATTTACTTACCCGGTCCATTCGCGATCCAGCGGCGCGTTCTCTGCGCTGGATTCGGGTCCGGCCGGGATTTAATAAGGTAGTTCCTCCGCCGTCCACCAGGTGGCGCTGCTGCGCTGAAAAGCATCTGAACGCGCCGGAATTCACAGAGGCCGGCTGAGTGCAGGTAAGCGCGTCCCGAGCGACACATTTTCCGTTTTTAAATGCAGCGGTTTTTCCGAATACGTCGGGTTTTCGTTCGGCCACGCCCCCCGATTTCCATCGCGCGCATGCGGGCGCCGATGCGCCACAATCTGATCGCGTGCGCCAAAAACCCGGGGCAATTCAGGGGAAATCGGCGCAAATCGGAAATATTCGGGTAACACGTCGGGAAAACGCGAATCGGGCCCTTAGTAAATGACCCCCACTGTATGCAGTAAGCTCTAAAGCTCCTCCTAGTGGTGGCTCTAATCATACCTAATTCAATTGTTTATCACTGTGCAGGATTTGGAGCTCTGTATATTTTTTGGGGGCCCTGCAAAGGGAATCGATTGAGAATTTGAAGTACTTAAATGGGGGATGCTGTACTTGCCCTGCTCCATGGGCACTCCCAGTGTTTGCTCTGTGTCACCCTGAATTGTCAGCAGAGGGTCCTGTGACTGCCAACACTTCCTACCCAGCTCCCTGACCAAGCCCAAACATTTCTAAAAATCCAATTTAACCAAATGAGAGACGTTTTTCTAAGTTTTTGGCCAACACCCTGTTGCTGGTGTCCCCATCAGGTACCAGTGAGAAGTCGTCAGGGTCCTATGGGCAGTGGTGGACTTGCTCTCTTGGCCCCAGCCCTACATGGATCTATTACCCCCCACTTGGATCAGTGAGTTGTCCCCATCGTAGACACCAGGATTCCTCTCTCCGTCTCCACTTGTGCATGAAGCGGCGAACTCTCTGCTTTTGCAATTAATTTCCTTCTTGTCATTTTTCTTTTCCCGTCAGAAGACGCCAATTACATGAAAACAAAGGCTTTCATTTGTAGGGGAGGCGGACGGGTACTAATTTGTGCCGTATTTCATGCATATGACAATTACAGTCATTTCACTTCGCTCTGCGGGACAATCTTTATTTTTCCTTTTTTGTTTTCTCATTTTTGTTTTGCTTTTTTTACTATTTATAAAGCAATTGAAGGCAATCGGTAGTGCAAACTATCCACGGAGAGACGGAACATTCCGAAATCCCAGCAATGACGATTTGCTAATAATAAATAGAATATTACTGACATTTTTAGCATACGGGATAGATGGGGAGAACATCCAATCTACATGAATTTATTGCTCTTCATCAAATTAATTGATTCCAGTACCGCAAAACATAAGTCCTACCCACTGAGCCACCATCATTAGATTCAGTCCCAGTCCAAACCACTGAGCCACCTAGATCAGATTCAAATTCCTGGTCCTTCAAGACAACAGTCCTAACCATTGAGCCACTTTCAATTGACCTAAATCCAGGATCTCAGTCCTGCTGCATGAAAATAGTCTTAACCACTGAGCTCCATCATTAGATACAAATTCAGGACACCAAGAAAATACATTTAATCACTAAGCCATATTCATTAGATTCAAAATTAGGATCCCAGTCTTGTAAAACAACAGTCCTAGCCACTGAGCCGTATTCATATGATTGTAACCCAGAAACCCAGTATTGCATAAAGCTAGTCCTAATCAGTGAGTCACCTTCATCAGATTCCAACCTATGATGCCAGTCCTACAAGAAAAGTCTTAACTGCTGAGCCACATTCATTACATTCAAACCCAGGATCCCAGTATTGCAATCTCATCTTCATGAGATTCAAATCTACAATGCCAGTCCTACAACATAAGTCTTAACCACTGAGCCACTTTCAATGGCTTCAAACCCAAGATCCCAGTATTGCATGACAGTAGTCCTAATCAGCGAGTCACGTTCAAATACAGGAGAATACAGAATAGTTTTAATATTTGAGTTATCTTCATCAGATTTAAACCTACTATATTAGTTCTACAAGACAAGTCCTAACCACTGAGCCACATTCATTAGGTTCAAATCTATTATCCCAAGTCTTGTGAAACAATAGTCCTTAGCACTGAGCCACATTCATCATATTCAAACCCCGGATCTTAGTCCTGCAAAGCAGCTGTCTTAACAAGACAGCTGCTACCAACATACATGGACACAGTCCTACAAGGTAACATTCCTAACTACTGAGCCACCTCCATCAGATTTGAAACAGTGACATTGTTGCTGCTTTAAACAGTGCTGATCATTTAGTAATCTTTGTGAGATTTAAATCTAGAGCCCTAAAGCCGCACAGAAACAGACCTAACCAAACTCTCCGATCATGCATGGTCCTAACCACTGAGCCATCCTTAACAACTTACTAACCAAGCATCCCAGTGCTTCAAGATAACAGTCCTACCTACTTAGCCAACTTCTCATTAGTTACATTAGGTCTCATTAGTCAGATTCCCACTGTTAATAGTAGTTGGTGTTGGGATCCGGAGTTCAAATCCAACTAGAGGCCATATCGGAATGGAGTTTGGATTCCCATCCAGTCCTGCTGGGTATTTCCTCCGGGCTCCCTCATTCACTCACACATAAAAATATACTGATAGGTAAATTGGCTTAATTTGAGATCCCCCTAGTGCTCGCAGGTAGGGAAATTAGACTCTGTGCCGCAACAGTGGCTGTAAAATTATAGAAAATTTTACAGGAGAAAAAAGGTCTCGGGAATCTATAGCCGCACTTAAAGATTTTTTACATTTTGACATTATATTGTAGAAATTTGATGTGGGAACATGGTGTGCCTGTGCCCCGGCTGGAGACCTGCTCTAATAACCGGTCATTCAACTAAAGCTCCAATTATAAAATAAAACTCTTCACCGATTCACAGTTGGATTGTCGTAGGATGTAAAAAATCCAGAAGCGGAGGCTTTTCATATTCCCATCATGTAAAGACTTTATAAAAGTGACATTAAAATCTGAACATTTTATTCCGTGGCGGACATTTTCACCGCCTGTTATTGGGGGTTACAGGGATACATGTTCCTGACCTTGTGTGGTTGTCACTCTCCAGTGCCTGGCACATGCCTGGAGGGGAGAGGAGGGAGATGTAGCTGCAGTATCTTTCCCTGTTCCTGACCTTGTGTGGTTATCACTCTCCAGTACCTGGCACATGCATGGAGGGCAGAGGAGGGAGATGCAGCTGCAGAATCTTTCCCTGTTCCTGACCTTGTGTGGTTGTCACTCTCCAGTGCCTGGCACATGCATTGAGGGGAGAGGAGGGAGATGCAGCTGCAGTATATTTCCCTGTTCCTGACCTTGTGTGGTTATCACTCTCCAGTACCTGGCACATGCATGGAGGGCAGAGGAGGGAGATGCAGCTGCAGTATCTTTCCCTGTTCCTGAGCTTGTGTGGTTGTCAATCTCACATGCATGGAGGGGAGGAAGTATCTTTCCGTGTTCCTGAGACTTCCTGCTATGAGAGGGGAGAGGAAGATGTATCAGAACAAGTGTGGATGTCACCATTTTCCTGCATATGGCTACTGTGGGGAACATACGTAGCCACATCTGACTTTCTCTAGTGATAACGTCTGATATTAGCAGCAATACCTGCTATAATATTACCCTGCAGACAGATAGGCGACAGCGCCACCTGTATTTCAGAGGTCATCTTAGGTCACTGCAGGTGGTGCTTTTAGTCGTTTTAATGGAGGAAGTTTGTGTAGTGAGCCAGGAAGGCATTTACCCTACAGATGGCGCCGTATGCTTCCAACTCAGCCGCCGTGTGCCAGGTATTGCACCTCCATGATTACAAATTAATGACCTATTCTATGGAATTATTAGATTATTGCTGTAAAACTCTCTTCCTCCTGGCTGGACCCATCCATATATCTGTTTCATAAGATCACCAGCTTCACGAAACATCATGATATGATATTCTGTCATCAGTCCAGTATATGTGTCAGCCTGGTGTTTGCCTTGAGAAGTGCAACATGTCAGGTATTGGGGCACATTTACTTACCTGGTCCAGTCGCGATCCCGCGGCGCGTTGTCCGACGCTGATTCGGCTCTGCAGGGATTCACTAAGGTCTGTGCGCCCGATATCCAGCAGGTGTCACTGCTGCGTCAAGGTCCGCCGGAGTTTACCTTCTTTGTCCCAGTGCATGTAAGTGCTGATCTTGCGAAACAGATTCTTTTTTAAATTACGCATTTTTTCCGAATCCGTCGGGTTGCCCGATGGCCACGCCCCCCGATTTCTGTCGCCTGAAAGCCGGCGCCGATGCGACACAATCTGATCGTGTGCGCCAAAATCGGAAATATTCGGGAAACGCGACGAAAGTGCGGTGTTCGTACCCTTAGTAAATGAGCCCCATTTTGTTGATGTTTGCAATATTGTATCAATTTGATTCCAGGAGAAACGGTAACCTTTTAAGGGAATTTTCTGAGACTGTCAATGGCCAATCCTGAAAGGAAATCTACCACCAGGATGAAGGATTGTAAACCAAGCACACTGACATCCTCAGGCTCTTTTGCATAATTGTAAAAACCCTTTTTTGTAAACATTAGAGTATAAAAGGCTAAAAGAAGAGCAGATCCTGCCAGAGGGGGCGCACACCAGTATGTCAGTGTGCTTGGCTTACAATCCTTGATCCTGGAGGTAGATGTCCTTTAAAGGTGTTATCTCTAGTTTAATTGATATTCCCTATGAATAGGGGGATCACAAAGGTTTAACGAATGATCAATGGAAGGGGGGTCCGATTCCCACTAAATGCCGGGTCATACAGCCTCATTGAATGTGTTGTAATGTGCTGACGGCACGTGCATTGATATGTAGGATGTAAGCTTGAACAACGGGAGGGTCCTATTCGGATCCCCCATCGATCACATAGGGGCACATTTACTTACCCGTCCGGAGGAGTTCACTTAAAGTGCATTGTCCGTTGATAATGCCCTGTGCCGCGATTCACTAAGATCGTGCGTCCGATATCCTGCATGTGTCGCTTCCCCGCTCAGGTCCGCAGGTGTTCACCTTCTTCTTCCTGGTGCATGTAAGTGCTTGATCTTGCAACATAATTTGAAAATTAAATCCCGCGCTCAGACTGAATCCGTCGGATCGTCCGCCGGCCCGTCTTTCGAGCTCTACATGAAAGCATGTGCAGCTGCGCCATAATCCCATCACGTGCGACACAATCCCCGTAAGCGTCAAAAAATCCGATGAAAGTGTGGCCTCAGATCCTTAGTAAATAAGCCCCATTGTGATCTCTTACCCATAGGTAACAAATGTGGACTAAACCGTTTATGGTCTATAATGTAGATATGTAGTTTACTATGGAATGCCCCCAAGCATTGTTGGGATCAGATATCCCCTATATAAATTTATACATATTTCCTCTTCCCGCGCCGAGCTCTTCATCCGTAGATACTTGTCTCAATAAGAGGAGTTAGTCCATAGAGCGTCGCAGTGTATTCTCCTGCCTGGTGTCTACTATATCAAAGAACAATTAATAGAGCCCGGGGGAGCCCCCATCAGGTAGATAATTGGAATCTTAATCACTGTGGAGGTTACGAGGCTTAAATGTGTCAAATTAACCATGCAAATAGCTTATAACACGGGAAATAAACGCATAAAACACCAATGAAACAGACAGTAATAGCGGACAGGTTCAATGTGGAGCCCTAGATAAAGGGTGAGTGTAATAAAAACATATAAATGACAATATAAATCCGCTTCACCACTTCCTCTGCATTCATTAATACCTAATTAAAGGACTAGTCCAGGGTTAGTATTGTAGTAATAAGAATGTGCTGTATACAGGATCTCCAGTGTATCCTATGAGATGTAACATCACACTGCCTGTATATACTGTGTGCTGTATACAGGGTCTCCAGTGTATCCTATGAGATGTAGTATCACACTGCCTGTATATACTATCTGTGTGCTGTATACAGGGTCCCCAGTGTATCCTATGAGATGTAACATCACACTGCCTGTATATACTATCTGTGTGCTGTGTACAGGATCTCCAGTGTATCCTATGAGATGTAGCATCACACTGCCTGTATATACTATCTGTGTGTGCTGTATACAGGATCTCCAGTGTATCCTATGAGATGTAACATCACACTGCCTGTATATACTATCTGTGTGCTGTATACAGGATCTCCAGTGTATCCTATGAGATGTAGTATCACACTGCCTGTATATACTATCTGTGTGTGCTGTATACAGGATCTCCAGTGTATCCTATGAGATGTAGTATCACACTGCCTGTATATACTATCTGTGTGCTGTATACAGGATCTCCAGTGTATCCTATGAGATGTAGTATCACACTGCCTGTATATACTATCTGTGTGCTGTATACAGGATCTCCGGTGTATCCTATGAGATGTAGTATCACACTGCCTGTATATACTATCTGTGTGCTGTATACAGGATCTCCAGTGTATCCTATGAGATGTAGTATCACACTGCCTGTATATACTATGTGTGTGCTGTATACAGGATCTCCAGTGTATCCTATGAGATGTAGTATCACACTGCCTGTATATACTATCTGTGTGCTGTGTACAGGATCTCCAGTGTATCCTATGAGATGTAGTATCACACTGCCTGTATATACTATCTGTGTGCTGTATACAGGATCCCCAGTGTATCCTATGAGATGTAGTATCACACTGCCTGTATATACTATCTGTGTGCTGTATACAGGATCTCCAGTGTATCCTATGAGATGTAACATCACACTGCCTGTATATACTATCTGTGTCCTGTATACAGGATCCCCAGTGTATCCTATGAGATGTAGTATCACACTGCTTGTATATACTATCTGTGTGCTGTATACAGGATCTCCAGTGTATCCTATGAGATGTAGTATCACACTGCCTGTATATACTATCTGTGTGCTGTATACAGGATCTCCAGTGTATCCTATGAGATGTAGTATCACACTGCCTGTATATACTATCTGTGTGCTGTATACAGGATCTCCAGTGTATCCTATGAGATGTAGCATCACACTGCCTGTATATACTATCTGTGTGCTGTATACAGGACCTCCAGTGTATCCTATGAGATGTAGTATCACACTGCCTGTATATACTATCTGTGTGTGCTGTATACAGGATCTCCAGTGTATCCTATGAGATGTAGTATCACACTGCCTGTATATACTATCTGTGTGCTGTATACAGGATCTCCAGTGTATCCTATGAGATGTAGTATCACACTGCCTGTATATACTATCTGTGTGCTGTGTACAGGATCTCCAGTGTATCCTATGAGATGTAGCGTCACACTGCCTGTATATACTATGTGTGTGCTGTATGCAGGATCTCCAGTGTATCCTATGAGATGTAGTATCACACTGCCTGTATATACTATGTGTGTGCTGTATACAGGATCTCCAGTGTATCCTATGAGATGTAGTATCACACTGCCTGTATATACTATGTGTGTGCTGTATACAGGATCTCCAGTGTATCCTATGAGATGTAGTATCACACTGCCTGTATATACTATGTGTGTGCTGTATGCAGGATCTCCAGTGTATCCTATGAGATGTAGTATCACACTGCCTGTATATACTATGTGTGTGCTGTATACAGGATCCCCAGTGTATCCTATGAGATGTAGTATCACACTGCCTGTATATACTATGTGTGTGCTGTATACAGGATCTCCAGTGTATCCTATGAGATGTAACATCACACTGCCTGTATATACTATCTGTGTCCTGTATACAGGATCCCCAGTGTATCCTATGAGATGTAGTATCACACTGCTTGTATATACTATCTGTGTGCTGTATACAGGATCTCCAGTGTATCCTATGAGATGTAGTATCACACTGCCTGTATATACTATCTGTGTGCTGTATACAGGATCTCCAGTGTATCCTATGAGATGTAGTATCACACTGCCTGTATATACTATCTGTGTGCTGTATACAGGATCTCCAGTGTATCCTATGAGATGTAATATCACACTGCCTGTATATACTATCTGTGTGCTGTATACAGGATCTCCAGTGTATCCTATGAGATGTAGTATCACACTGCCTGTATATACTATGTGTGTGCTGTATGCAGGATCTCCAGTGTATCCTATGAGATGTAGTATCACACTGCCTGTATATACTATGTGTGTGCTGTATACAGGATCTCCAGTGTATCCTATGAGATGTAGTATCACACTGCCTGTATATACTATGTGTGTGCTGTATACAGGATCTCCAGTGTATCCTATGAGATGTAGTATCACACTGCCTGTATATACTATGTGTGTGCTGTATACAGGATCTCCAGTGTATCCTATGAGATGTAACATCACACTGCCTGTATATACTATCTGTGTGCTGTATACAGGATCTCCAGTGTATCCTATGAGATGTAGTATCACACTGCCTGTATATACTATGTGTGTGCTGTATACAGGATCTCCAGTGTATCCTATGAGATGTAGTATCACACTGCCTGTATATACTATGTGTGTGCTGTATGCAGGATCTCCAGTGTATCCTATGAGATGTAGTATCACACTGCCTGTCTATACTATCTGTGTGCTGTATACAGGATCCCCAGTGTATCCTATGAGATGTAGTATCACACTGCCTGTATATACTATGTGTGTGCTGTATACAGGATCTCCAGTGTATCCTATGAGATGTAGTATCACACTGCCTGTATATACTATCTGTGTGCTGTATACAGGATCTCCAGTGTATCCTATGAGATGTAGTATCACACTGCCTGTATATACTATCTGTGTGCTGTATACAGGATCTCCAGTGTATCCTATGAGATGTAGTATCACACTGCCTGTATATACTATCTGTGTGTGCTGTATACAGGATCTCCAGTGTATCCTATGAGATGTAGTATCACACTGCCTGTATATACTATCTGTGTGCTGTGTACAGGATCTCCAGTGTATCCTATGAGATGTAGCATCACACTGCCTGTATATACTATCTGTGTGCTGTATACAGGATCTCCAGTGTATCCTATGAGATGTAGTATCACACTGCCTGTATATACTATCTGTGTGCTGTATACAGGATCTCCAGTGTATCCTATGAGATGTAGTATCACACTGCCTGTATATACTATCTGTGTGCTGTGTACAGGATCTCCAGTGTATCCTATGAGATGTAGTATCACACTGCCTGTATATACTATCTGTGTGTGCTGTATACAAGATCTCCAGTGTATCCTATGAGATGTAGTATCACACTGCCTGTATATACTATCTGTGTGCTGTGTACAGGATCCCCAGTGTATCCTATGAGATGTAGTATCACACTGCCTGTATATACTATCTGTGTGCTGTATACAGGATCTCCAGTGTATCCTATGAGATGTAGTATCACACTGCCTGTATATACTATGTGTGTGCTGTGTACAGGATCTCCAGTGTATCCTATGAGATGTAGTATCACACTGCCTGTATATACTATCTGTGTGCTGTATACAGGGTCTCCAGTGTATCCTATGAGATGTAACATCACACTGCCTGTATATACTATCTGTGTGCTGTATACAGGATCTCCAGTGTATCCTATGAGATATAGTATCACACTGCCTGTATATACTATCTGTGTGCTGTGTACAGGATCTCCAGTGTATCCTATGAGATGTAGTATCACACTGCCTGTATATACTATCTGTGTGCTGTGTACAGGATCTCCAGTGTATCCTATGAGATGTAGCATCACACTGCCTGTATATACTATCTGTGTGCTGTATACAGGATCTCCAGTGTATCCTATGAGATGTAGTATCACACTGCCTGTATATACTATCTGTGTGCTGTATACAGGATCCCCAGTGTATCCTATGAGATGTAGTATCACACTGCCTGTATATACTATCTGTGTGCTGTATACAGGATCTCCAGTGTATCCTATGAGATGTAACATCACACTGCCTGTATATACTATCTGTGTGCTGTATACAGGATCTCCAGTGTATCCTATGAGATGTAACATCACACTGCCTGTATATACTATCTGTGTGTGCTGTATACAGGATCTCCAGTGTATCCTATGAGATGTAGTATCACACTGCCTGTATATACTATCTGTGTGCTGTATACAGGATCTCCAGTGTATCCTATGAGATGTAGTATCACACTGCCTGTATATACTATCTGTGTGCTGTATACAGGATCTCCAGTGTATCCTATGAGATGTAGTATCACACTGCCTGTATATACTATCTGTGTGCTGTATACAGGATCTCCAGTGTATCCTATGAGATGTAGTATCACACTGCCTGTATATACTATCTGTGTGCTGTATACAGGATCTCCAGTGTATCCTATGAGATGTAACATCACACTGCCTGTATATACTATCTGTGTGCTGTATACAGGATCTCCAGTGTATCCTATGAGATGTAGTATCACACTGCCTGTATATACTATCTGTGTGCTGTGTACAGGATCTCCAGTGTATCCTATGAGATGTAGTATCACACTGCCTGTATATACTATGTGTGTGCTGTGTACAGGATCCCCAGTGTATCCTATGAGATGTAGCATCACACTGCCTGTATATACTATCTGTGTGCTGTATACAGGGTCCCCAGTGTATCCTATGAGATGTAGTATCACACTGCCTGTATATACTATCTGTGTGCTGTATACAGGATCTCCAGTGTATCCTATGAGATGTAGTATCACACTGCCTGTATATACTATGTGTGTGCTGTATACAGGATCTCCAGTGTATCCTATCCTATGAGATGTAGTATCACACTGCCTGTATATACTATCTGTGTGCTGTATACAGGATCCCCAGTGTATCCTATGAGATGTAGTATCACACTGCCTGTATATACTATCTGTGTGCTGTATACATGATCTCCAGTGTATCCTATGAGATGTAGTATCACACTGCCTGTATATACTATGTGTGTGCTGTATACAGGATCTCCAGTGTATCCTATGAGATGTAGTATCACACTGCCAGTATATACTATCTGTGTGCTGTATACAGGGTCCCCAGTGTATCCTATGAGATGTAGTATCACACTGCCTGTATATACTATCTGTGTGCTGTATACAGGATCTCCAGTGTATCCTATGAGATGTAGTATCACACTGCCTGTATATACTATGTGTGTGCTGTATACAGGATCTCCAGTGTATCCTATGAGATGTAGTATCACACTGCCAGTATATACTATCTGTGTGCTGTGTACAGGATCTCCAGTGTATCCTATGAGATGTAGTATCACACTGCCTGTATATACTATCTGTGTGTGCTGTATACAAGATCTCCAGTGTATCCTATGAGATGTAGTATCACACTGCCTGTATATACTATCTGTGTGCTGTGTACAGGATCCCCAGTGTATCCTATGAGATGTAGTATCACACTGCCTGTATATACTATCTGTGTGCTGTATACAGGATCTCCAGTGTATCCTATGAGATGTAGTATCACACTGCCTGTATATACTATGTGTGTGCTGTGTACAGGATCTCCAGTGTATCCTATGAGATGTAGTATCACACTGCCTGTATATACTATCTGTGTGCTGTATACAGGGTCTCCAGTGTATCCTATGAGATGTAACATCACACTGCCTGTATATACTATCTGTGTGCTGTATACAGGATCTCCAGTGTATCCTATGAGATATAGTATCACACTGCCTGTATATACTATCTGTGTGCTGTGTACAGGATCTCCAGTGTATCCTATGAGATGTAGTATCACACTGCCTGTATATACTATCTGTGTGCTGTGTACAGGATCTCCAGTGTATCCTATGAGATGTAGCATCACACTGCCTGTATATACTATCTGTGTGCTGTATACAGGATCTCCAGTGTATCCTATGAGATGTAGTATCACACTGCCTGTATATACTATCTGTGTGCTGTATACAGGATCCCCAGTGTATCCTATGAGATGTAGTATCACACTGCCTGTATATACTATCTGTGTGCTGTATACAGGATCTCCAGTGTATCCTATGAGATGTAACATCACACTGCCTGTATATACTATCTGTGTGCTGTATACAGGATCTCCAGTGTATCCTATGAGATGTAACATCACACTGCCTGTATATACTATCTGTGTGTGCTGTATACAGGATCTCCAGTGTATCCTATGAGATGTAGTATCACACTGCCTGTATATACTATCTGTGTGCTGTATACAGGATCTCCAGTGTATCCTATGAGATGTAGTATCACACTGCCTGTATATACTATCTGTGTGCTGTATACAGGATCTCCAGTGTATCCTATGAGATGTAGTATCACACTGCCTGTATATACTATCTGTGTGCTGTATACAGGATCTCCAGTGTATCCTATGAGATGTAGTATCACACTGCCTGTATATACTATCTGTGTGCTGTATACAGGATCTCCAGTGTATCCTATGAGATGTAACATCACACTGCCTGTATATACTATCTGTGTGCTGTATACAGGATCTCCAGTGTATCCTATGAGATGTAGTATCACACTGCCTGTATATACTATCTGTGTGCTGTATACAGGATCTCCAGTGTATCCTATGAGATGTAACATCACACTGCCTGTATATACTATCTGTGTGCTGTATACAGGATCTCCAGTGTATCCTATGAGATGTAGTATCACACTGCCTGTATATACTATCTGTGTGCTGTGTACAGGATCTCCAGTGTATCCTATGAGATGTAGTATCACACTGCCTGTATATACTATGTGTGTGCTGTGTACAGGATCCCCAGTGTATCCTATGAGATGTAGCATCACACTGCCTGTATATACTATCTGTGTGCTGTATACAGGGTCCCCAGTGTATCCTATGAGATGTAGTATCACACTGCCTGTATATACTATCTGTGTGCTGTATACAGGATCTCCAGTGTATCCTATGAGATGTAGTATCACACTGCCTGTATATACTATGTGTGTGCTGTATACAGGATCTCCAGTGTATCCTATCCTATGAGATGTAGTATCACACTGCCTGTATATACTATCTGTGTGCTGTATACAGGATCCCCAGTGTATCCTATGAGATGTAGTATCACACTGCCTGTATATACTATCTGTGTGCTGTATACATGATCTCCAGTGTATCCTATGAGATGTAGTATCACACTGCCTGTATATACTATGTGTGTGCTGTATACAGGATCTCCAGTGTATCCTATGAGATGTAGTATCACACTGCCAGTATATACTATCTGTGTGCTGTATACAGGGTCCCCAGTGTATCCTATGAGATGTAGTATCACACTGCCTGTATATACTATCTGTGTGCTGTATACAGGATCTCCAGTGTATCCTATGAGATGTAGTATCACACTGCCTGTATATACTATGTGTGTGCTGTATACAGGATCTCCAGTGTATCCTATGAGATGTAGTATCACACTGCCAGTATATACTATCTGTGTGCTGTGTACAGGATCTCCAGTGTATCCTATGAGATGTAGTATCACACTGCCTGTATATACTATCTGTGTGCTGTATACAGGATCTCCAGTGTATCCTATGAGATGTAGTATCACACTGCCTGTATATACTATCTGTGTGCTGTATACAGGATCTCCAGTGTATCCTATGAGATGTAGTATCACACTGCCTGTATATACTATCTGTGTGCTGTATACAGGATCTCCAGTGTATCCTATGAGATGTAGTATCACACTGCCTGTATATACTATCTGTGTGCTGTATACAGGATCTCCAGTGTATCCTATGAGATGTAGTATCACACTGCCTGTATATACTATCTGTGTGCTGTATACAGGATCTCCAGTGTATCCTATGAGATGTAGTATCACACTGCCTGTATATACTATCTGTGTGCTGTATACAGGATCCCCAGTGTATCCTATGAGATGTAGTATCACACTGCCTGTATATACTATCTGTGTGCTGTATGCAGGATCTCCAGTGTATCCTATGATATGTAACATCACACTGCCTGTATATACTATCTGTGTGCTGTATACAGGATCTCCAGTGTATCCTATGAGATGTAGTATCACACTGCCTGTATATACTATCTGTGTGCTGTATACAGGATCTCCAGTGTATCCTATGAGATGTAGTATCACACTGCCAGTATATACTATCTGTGTGCTGTATACAGGATCTCCAGTGTATCCTATGAGATGTAACATCACACTGCCTGTATATACTATCTGTGTGCTGTATACAGGATCTCCAGTGTATCCTATGAGATGTAACATCACACTGCCTGTATATACTGTGTGCTGTATACAGGATCTCCAGTGTATCCTATGAGATGTAACATCACACTGCCTGTATATACTATCTGTGTGCTGTATACAGGATCTCCAGTGTATCCTATGAGATGTAGTATCACACTGCCTGTATATACTATCTGTGTGCTGTATACAGGATCTCCAGTGTATCCTATGAGATGTAGTATCACACTGCCTGTATATACTATCTGTGTGCTGTATACAGGATCTCCAGTGTATCCTATGAGATGTAGTATCACACTGCCTGTATATACTATCTGTGTGCTGTGTACAGGATCTCCAGTGTATCCTATGAGATGTAGTTTCACACTGCCTGTATATACTATGTGTGTGCTGTATACAGGATCTCCAGTGTATCCTATGAGATGTAGTATCACACTGCCTGTATATACTATCTGTGTGCTGTGTACAGGATCTCCAGTGTATCCTATGAGATGTAGTATCACACTGCCTGTATATACTATCTGTGTGCTGTATACAGGATCTCCAGTGTATCCTATGAGATGTAGTATCACACTGCCTGTATATACTATCTGTGTGCTGTATACAGGATCTCCAGTGTATCCTATGAGATGTAGTATCACACTGCCTGTATATACTATCTGTGTGCTGTGTACAGGATCTCCAGTGTATCCTATGAGATGTAGCCTCACACTGCCTGTATATACTATCTGTGTGCTGTATACAGGATCCCCAGTGTATCCTATGAGATGTAGTATCACACTGCCTGTATATACTATCTGTGTGCTGTATACAGGATCTCCAGTGTATCCTATGAGATGTAGTATCACACTGCCTGTATATACTATCTGTGTGCTGTATACAGGATCTCCAGTGTATCCTATGAGATGTAGTATCACACTGCCTGTATATACTATCTGTGTGCTGTATACAGGATCTCCAGTGTATCCTATGAGATGTAGTATCACACTGCCTGTATATACTATCTGTGTGCTGTATACAGGATCCCCAGTGTATCCTATGAGATGTAGTATCACACTGCCTGTATATACTATCTGTGTGCTGTATACAGGATCTCCAGTGTATCCTATGAGATGTAACATCACACTGCCTGTATATACTATGTGTGTGCTGTATACAGGATCTCCAGTGTATCCTATGAGATGTAGTATCACACTGCCTGTATATACTATCTGTGTGCTGTGTACAGGATCTCCAGTGTATCCTATGAGATGTAGTATCACACTGCCTGTATATACTATCTGTGTGCTGTATACAGGATCCCCAGTGTATCCTATGAGATGTAGTATCACACTGCCTGTATATACTATCTGTGTGCTGTATAGAGGATCTCCAGTGTATCCTATGAGATGTAACATCACACTGCCTGTATATACTATCTGTGTGTATACTGTATCTACTTCTATATTATACATTTTTACGCACCCAAGGGTCACTCAGGCAGCGTCCTTGGAATATACCCTGAGCCAAAACGTCCACAACCCAATATCAATTCTAGGACCATTACTCAGCCTTCCTCCTCTCCTTACCCAGGATGGACTTCTTAGAAACACCTCCATCTTTTAGTAAACCCTTTGACTATTTAGGAGGAGGACTAGAGCTATTCCTTATGTCATTGCTGGAAACGCGTGGGGACTCTCAGATTTTTCCTCATCTTTCCGCTCCCATGTTATAAATTATGTAATGTTAATGGATCATGTAATGAGACTAGGACTGTAATATACAGGAGGTAGAAGCGCCATGAATAGTAGAAGCGGCTGGTGTAGCCTTTCATGTATCTCGGCGGAGTAGTGACCTTAATAGAAGGGAGATGTTAAAGCGGCAGCTGCATATATAATGGCGCGGTGTTAACTTCCCGGCCTTCAGACTTACCCTATTATGTACAGCGGCGGCTGCTCTGAAGGATATTAATGTAATTTACATGAAGCTGAATGAAAAAAAAATTTCGATTTATCTACCGCATCTCATTCTTCATCTTCTTCTTTACTCACCGCGCAGGGTCACCGGCACCATATTCCTTCACTCCTGTTATATGGGATAGACCGGGAGGAAGATCAAGGAGGACTACTTAAAGGAACAGTCCAAACAAAGCAAATTCATTGAATAATGGATGGTGTGGGGTCAGATGGGAGGAGCAGGACTCATTCTCATTGTATTCCTAGAACCTGGAGTCCTGCTCCTTCCTTTAGGCCCTGCACAATGAGTCAGCTGTGACTGGACGGTTCCTTTAAGGCTGCCATAGCTGGAATACTCCCCCAGAGTGTGCCCACAGTTTCCGGCCTGGCACCCAAACCCAGATTGATAAGATGTGGTGGTGAAGTACCTGGATCCCCTAGTTCACCTGGGGATTGATCTATTAGCCACTGTTAACCATCAGGGATCTTAATCACTTCTACACCGTGAATACTGATAGATTGGAGATCTGTCACCTTTATGGGGCACTGTATCTATGGGGCACTGTATCTATGTGGGGGCACTGTATCTATGGGGCACTGTATCTATGGGGCACTGTATCTATGGGGCACTGTATCTATGGGGCACTGTATCTATGTGGGAGCACTGTATCTATGTGGGGGCACTGTATCTATGGGGCACTGTATCTATGTGAGGGCACTGTATCTATGGGGCACTGTATCTATGTGAGGGCACTGTATCTATGTGGGGGCTCTGTATTTATGGGACATTGTATCTAAATATATATGGGGCACTGCATTTATGGGGCACTGTATGTACACCAATGAAATGTCCCCTAAATATCAATAGTAGCCACGGTGCCACCATAGAATTAACATGTCACCCAAGTGACAGCCAAGGTCCTGCTATTACAGTGACATGTCCCCCATAAAAAGGACAGCCACCGTGCCCCATAACAGTGACATAGCCACAGAAGTGATATACCCCCATAATAGTGGCAGATGCAGTGGCCATAAAAGTCACAGATCTCTAATAAAATAATGCCCCAGTGCCTGTATATCAGTAAAATGTCCCTAAAATATCAATAATAGCCAAGGTGCCCCCATAGCAGTATAATGTCCCCTATATTAGTGACAGACACAATGCCTCATAGCAGTGACATATTTTCCAACATAAGTGACGGCCATAAGTGATGCCATGGGCATTGACTTCAGCCCTAGCACTCCCAATTAAAGGAATTGTCCATGGATTACATCTTTCATAAACATTGGCACATGTGTGTGGCTTTACGGCTGACCTTTGTACATAGCAGTGGAGCTGATCTGCAGTACCACACATTGACAAGAGTGGCGCTATTTTGGAATTTTGTAGACATATTACAAGTACAGTTCCTTCATACTCCTTTCATTAACGGCCATGATGATACGTGCATGCGCCACCTGTTGGACTGTGTATGACTAGCATATCTTCCTGTAACGGGGCCTCTGCCTCCATATGGTCACAGGCCTCAGAAGAACCTTGTGGGTGTACACCCCCGATTCCCAGCATGCCCCTTCTGAGTAATGTTGTGTATATGGCAGATGACTATCCCGGTGCCCCGCCGCTTCCTAATGTGAGCGGTAATTACACGTGTCTGCCTATGGATTAATGTCGGCTGAATTCACTGCATTGACTTCTGTAATCTGAAAAGAGAACACATTATTCACGGAGAACAATCCGTCTCCTGATTCCGATTTACCTTATTGCTACTTTGTATCTTGATTGACGGCTATTATTGTCCCCTGTGTCCCTCCTCTCTCACCTTTGTAATGTAATGAAGCTCTTTTCAGTCTCTGGATATTGCATGTGTCACCGTCCGGCGGTCAATGGATGAGTAATAATACCGCGCTATACACCCGGATCATCATCCTATAATCTATGCCATAGCTAATATTCACTTCTATTCAGATCCATATGACACATCACCATGAAGAAGGAGAGTGCAGAAATTTGTGAAAGCGAAACCGGCCATCATAAAATTTTGCGAGTTCTTTCGGCCCGAAAAATGTTGAGCTGTTGGATGAGCATGCATGTATTTTTAGGAGATAAAGGGTAGTGAATGACGACTTAGGTCCTGTGTCCATTGTCACCAACTTCTGCTGGTGGCAAAAGCTAAGAACCCTCTATACACATTGGGGGTCATTTACTAAGGGCCCGATTCGCGTTTTCCCGACGTGTTACCCGAATATTTCTGATTTGCGACGATTTCCCCTGAATTGCCCCGGGATTTTGGCGGGCGCCGGCATGCACGGGACGGAAATCGGGGGGCGTGGCCGAGCGAAAACCCGACAGATTCGGAAACACTGCCGCATTTAAAAAAAGAAATGTGTCGCTTGGGACGCGCTCACCTTCACTTAGCCCGAGCCGGTGAACTCCAGCGGGTTCAGATGCTTTTCAGCGCAGCAGCGCCACCTGGTGGACGGCGGAGGAACTACCTTGATGAATCCCGGCCGGACCCGAATCCAGCGCAGAGAATGCGCTGCTGGATCGCGAACGGACCGGGTAAGTAAATCTGCCCCATTGTAATGGTCAACCTTTCCCCTAATGGGGCCACCATGATCTTATGTGCTCTCTACCGATGGTTGTAGAACTTGGCTTCTTCATAGGTCTAGAACAGGTTGCGGAGTGTGTGCAGGCTTCAGCCTCCTATTACACATAAGGGCAAAAATTGTATGGACAAACCTGTACCTAAGGTCTCCACCAAGAACCTTATGAGTAGAGATTGACCTCTTCATATGATTAGAGGGCATCAGCAGTTCTGGAACAGTTGTCTGAGTGACCAGAAGTTTAGATCTTGTATGCTATCATCTAAGAAGGTTTGGGACAGGCTACAGAGTTTGGGCCTAGTTTGATGCCACCACCAGACTTACAGCCTCCTAGTCGAATAACCAAAAAGAACTGTAACCACCAAGCCTTTATCTCAGCTCTCCACCCATAGCATGGCAGATAGAAGTTGACTCTGCATAAGATTTGATGGCACCTAAGCCGGTCTGAGACAGGCTACATAGTTAGCACCTAATAAATTGTAACTTTGGGTCAAGTTTGATGCAATCACCAGACTTACAGGCTCCTAATCGAAAAAAAAAAGAAGAACTGCAACCACTAAGTCTGTATCTAAGCTCTTCACCCATACCATTGCAGATAGAAGTTGACTTCTTCAACCACCAGGTTTACAGCCTCCTAGTCGAATAACCAAAAAGAACTGTAACCACCAAACCTTTATCTCAGCTCTCCATCCAAAGCATGGCAGATAGAATTTGATAGCATCTAAGAAGGTTTGGGAGAGGCTGCAGAGTTAGCACCTCAAAAATTATAAGTTTGGGTCTTGTTTGATGCCACCACAAGACTTACAGCTTATTGGTCGAATAATCAACAACTGTGACCACCAAACCTGTATCTCACCTCTCCACCCATATCATGGCAGATAGAAGTTGATATTTTCATAAGATTTGATGGCATCTAAGCAGGTTTGGGACAGGCTGCAGAGTTAGAACCTCAAAAAGTTTGGGTCTAGTTTGATGCCACCACCAGACTTACATCCCCTTGGTCAAATAATCAAGAACTGTGACCACCAAACCTGTATTTCAGCTCTCCACCCATATCATGGCAGATAACATTTTCATAAGATTTGATGACATCTTAGCATGTTTAGGACAGGTTACAGAGTGGAGATATTCGGGTGGACCAGCTACGGAGTGAGCACCTAAACAATTGAGTCTAGTTTATTGCAATGACCGCACTTACAACCTCTTTGTAGAGTAGCCATCCTTTATGCCAGAAGTATAACCACCAAGTCTTTCTACCTATACCAAATGTAGGAAGAAGTTGACTTCTTCATATAATCTGATGGCATCTAAACTGGATGATCTGTAAGGAGTGCCCAGAAGAGAAGGTTATAAAAGGGGCTATTGTGGAGATCTTGCATGGTAACGTTGACAGAGCATGCTGAGATATTGGGTAGCCTGAGAAGAAGCTGGGTCATCTGCTAAGCTTGGGTCTTGTTTGACGTAATCAAAAGCCTTACAACCTTCTAGTAGAGTAACCATCATGCTTTGTGCTGAGCATTCTGACTGCTAAGCCTAAACCTGAGCTGTTACGCTTAAGTCCTCTGCGCTATGTTGTTGTTTCAGCATCGGGGCGGTGCCATTCCTTGGGTGGGAGCTCAAAAATTGCCCCGTCCTCTACAAAATTTCTGGACTATGTGTCGGGATAGAAAAGGGTTTTAGTTTTGAGCTAAGTGATAGCAAAAGGGTTAAAAAATGCTCAATGGAAATGATATAATAATGCATAATATTTATGGAGAAGGGGTGGGCAATCCAAAATGTCTCGGTTCTGAAGAAATGGAGCATGCACTATGATATCACATTGTATAAAGTAACTACTGTAGATCACATCTGGATCATGCCAATAATACCATACAAACCATTAAAAATTGTGCAAAAGCCAACAAAATTCTTGATAAATGATTGATGAATGCCCCCGGTGACTGGGACCGCGCCTTTTATCTTCCCACGCTTCATGCAGACACATTTGTAATGTAGTTTCTTCCTTCTTTCAATCTTTTTTTGCTTTTGCTAGAAGTGCAGAAGTTTAGAGCGCCTGGTTTTTTTTTATTCATTTAATTCCATCTAATAGCAATTGTCTTGTAAGAAAGTACATGACACACTCCGGGCCATGTCTCATCTCATTAATGTTTGGCGCCACCAGCCCGGTCCTCAACAGCAGATAATGAAAAGTGAGATAATTATAACAGAGAATCCAGAAACTAAGTGTGACCCCAGGATGGAAAAGCAGATTTGTCATGAGAAGGTGAGGACCAAGGCCATAAGAGCTTACACTCTACAGGAGAGAGGATCCTGTCCATAAGAGCTTACACTCTACAGGAGAGAGGACCTGCCCATAAGAGCTTACACTCAACAGGAGAGAGGACCCTGACCAAAAGAGCTTATACTCTACAGGAGAGAGAACCCTGACCATAAGAGCTTACACTCTACAGGAGAGAGGATCCTGTCCATAAGAGCTTACACTCTACAGGAGAGAGGACCTGCCCATAAGAGCTTACACTCAACAGGAGAGAGGACCCTGACTAAAAGAGCTTATACTCTACAGGAGAGAGGACCCTGCGCATAAGAGCTTACACTCTACAGGAGACAGGACCCTGCCCATAAGAGTTTACACTGTACAGGAGAGAGGACCCTGCCCATAAGAGCTTACACTCTACAGGAGTGAGGACCCTGCCCATAAGAGCTTACACTCTACAGGAGAGAGGACCCTGCCCATAAGAGTTTACACTCTACAGGAGAGAGGACCCTGCCCATAAGAGCTTACACTCTACAGGAGAGAGGACCCTGTCCATAAGAGCTCACACTCTACAGTAGAGAGGTTCCTGCACATAAGAGCTTACACTCTACAGGAGAGAGGTCCCTGCCCATAAGAGCTTACAGTCTACAGGAGAGAGGACCCTGCCCATAAGAGCTTACACTCTACAGGAGAGAGGACCCTGCCCATAAGAGCTTACACTCTACAGGAGAGAGGACCCTGCCCATAAGAGCTTACACTCTACAGGAGAGAGGACCCTGCACATAAGAGCTTACACTCTACAGGAGAGAGGACCCTGCCCATAAGAGCTTACACTCTACAGGAGAGAGGTCACTGCCCATAAGAGCTTACACTCTACAGGAGAGAGGAGCCTGACCATAAGAGCTTACACTCTACAGGAGAGAGGACCCTGCCCATAAGAGCTTACACTCTACAGGAGAGAGGACCCTGTGCATAAGAGCTTACACTCTACAGGAGAGAGGTCCTGCCCATAAGAGCTTACACTCTACAGGAGAGAGGACCCTGCCCATAAGAGCTTACACTCTACAGGAGAGAGGTCCTGCCCATAAGAGCTTACACTCTACATGAGAGACGACCCTGCCCATAAGAGCTTACACTCTACAGGAGAGAGGACCCTGCCCATAAGAGCTTACACTCTACAGGAGAGAGGACCCTGCCCATAAGAGCTTACACTCTACAGGAGAGAGGACCCTGCCCATGAGAGCTTACACTCTACAGGAGAGAGGACCCTGCCCATAAGAGCTTACACTCTACAGGAGAGAGGACCCTGCCCATAAGAGCTTACACTCTACAGGAGAGAGGACCCTGCCCATGAGAGCTTACACTCTACAGGAGAGACGACCCTGCCCATAAGAGCTTACACTCTACAGGAGAGACGACCCTGCCCATAAGAGCTTACACTCTACTCTCGGGTATAAGATAATAACTTTAGGACAGGATGTAGTGGGGATATCCGTGACCAGACTGGGTTATGGACCGTGGAATTTGGTTTTGTAGGATAAGCATCCATGACAAATTTAGTTTTGATGCCTAAATTTAGCTGTAAATATATTGGTCCAAGTGCAGCACTGGAGAAAACCTACATAGAAGATGAAGAGGCAAATGCAGGTCCTTCTTCTGTACATGGGTTATGTACAATACCATAATCAGACTGGTCTTTCTAACCCTACACATTCATAGTATAGACTAATGTATACATAGATTCTGCAATAGAGTCATGAATAGACCCAATTGATGGAGCAGCAGACGGTGAGCAAATTGAAAATCAATACTATTGACTGAAGATGAGTGATAAAAGGGAACTACTGATCCGGAGCCAGGGGACAGAAACGAAGCTTTTTCATCTATGACTGTGACCGTACACACATGACATTACTTATCCTGTATTATACTCCAGAGCTGCACTCACTATTCTGCTGCTGGTGCAGTCACTGTGTACATACATGACATTACTTATCCTGTACTGATCCTGAGTTACATCCTGTATTATACTCCAGAGCTGCACTCACTATTCTGCTGCTGGTGCAGTCACTGTGTACATACATGACATTACTTATCCTGTACTGATCCTGAGTTACATCCTGTATTATACTCCAGAGCTGCACTCACTATTCTGCTGCTGGTGCAGTCACTGTGTACATACATGACATTACTTATCCTGTACTGATCCTGAGTTACATCCTGTATTATACTCCAGAGCTGCACTCACTATTCTGCTGCTGGTGCAGTCACTGTGTACATACATGACATTACTTATCCTGTACTGATCCTGAGTTACATCCTGTATTATACCCCAGAGCTGCACTCACTATTCTGCTGCTGGTGCAGTCACTGTGTACATACATGACATTTCTTATCCTGTACTGATCCTGAGTTATATCCAGTATTATACTCCAGAGCTGCACTCACTATTCTGCTGCTGGTGCAGTTACTGGGGCACATTTACTAAGAGTGTGGGAAACTGCACTAAAAGTGTTCTGCCTGTGTATAATGATTGTGCGCCAGAAATCATGATTGTGTCGCTTCCCTGCCCTGGCCTTAGGTCACCAAAAAGAACATGCAAAGTCCGACAGAAAACTGGCGCGCGCCCCTTAGTTAATGTGCCCCTGTGTACATACATGACATAATGGGGGTCATTTACTAAGGGTCCGAATCACGTTTTTCCGCCGGGTTTCCCGAATTTTGTCAATTTGTGTCACAAAAATAGCACTCACATACACTGGAACGTAGCAGTTGAATTCCAGCGGACTTCAGCGCAGCAGCGACACCTAGTGGACATCGGGCGCACGACTTTAGCGAATCGCCAGAAGACCCAAATCCGTGTCGGAGAAGGCGCCGCTGGATCGCGACAGGACCGGGTACGTAAATGACTCCCAATGTTACTTGCTCTATGGAATAGTGACGGCTCTGAGTATATATTTAGGCATTGCCCATGTTTGTCCTCCCCCTTTAATACACACAAGCCCCCCCTTCCTGGTTATCCTCTATATCACAGTATGTGCTGCTCTTTGGAGACCCCGGACAAGTACAGTATGACCCCAGGAATTGTTTTTATAACTTCTGTTAAATTTTCTGTGGAACACAATACCAAAAATCCGGGTTTTTTAATTTCTCTGTTCTCCATCAGTCGCCTCAAGCGAAACATAATAATAGATTTTTCTCCATAACTTCAGAATCTGCTGGAGAAGCAGCCACAATCCCTAATGACCTGTGCCGGATATTGATTAATATTGATGTTACTGTGTCACCGCACGGAACCACCGGACCGGAAAGAAGGAGAGGATTTGTAATATTTATAGTATAATATCTTTCCATATAGATATGAAACTTCTGAAGCATAATTTTTAAAATAAATAAAATTTAAGAATTACATTTATTACATTTTTTTTTATCTGTTTTTATTGTATGGCTGAGTTTGGCAAATACATTTTTCTAATTATTTTTTTATTTTATTATTGTGTTTTATGTGCCCAGGTTTTTTTTTTAATATCCTTGCTACTCAATTTTTTTATGTTTATAAAACATTTTATTTTATTTTTTTTTTATTTTATTTGCTCTGGTTTGTGTTGTGTTTTTATTATGAATGAAGTTTTATGTATTTTTAATTTTATTTAATCATTTTCCATTATTTTCTTTTGCTTTGCTTTTTATGCACTCATGTTTTTGTTGTGTTTTTGCTCACTTTTTAAAAAGAAACATTTAATTTTTATTATTTTATTTAATGTATTATTAATTTGGGTTCCATTTTTGTCTTTATTATGACTTGAAAAAATCTTTTATGATATCATTTTGTTTTATTTTTGAATGTGCTCTTTTTTTTACTTATGCCCAAGTAAAAAAAAAAAAATATATATATATATAAAATTTTAATTTATTAGTAGTTTGTTTTATTTTTTTAATATACTGAGGTTTTTATTGTGTCCTTTTTATTACTCCAAATATTTTTTAGATATTTATTTTTTTAATTATTTAACTTTGTATTGACAGTAATTTTGTTATTGTTATTATTAGTTCAAAATTAATATTATACAGGCAGTCCCCGGGTTACATACAAGATAGGGTCCATAGGTTTGCTCTTAAGTTGAATTTGTATGTAAGTGAAAACTGTATATTTTATAATTGTAGTTCCAGACCAAAAAATTTTTTGCCCCAGTGACAATTGGAGTTTCAAAATTTTTTTTGCTGTTATGGGACCAAAGACCAAGCTTCATTACAGACACGTTACAGCGGATTATTGAAGTCTGTGACTATAGTAAAGCATCCATAAAGCTTCACCAGAGGTCAAAGTGGGCAGAGGGGTCCGTCTTTAACTAGGGGTCGTCTGTAAGTCGGGTGTCCTTAAGTAGGGGACCGTCTGTACAGTATAAAATAACAAAAGCGCTTCAAGTAGAGCCTTTTAGACATACACATTCAAAAGTTCGAAATCAGTGTCATATCTACACATATTAAAGGGGTATTCCACTCTTTCACTATTCTGCTGTTGGTGCCTTTACTGCCTTGTGGATAATCCTTGAATTTTCAACAAGTGATTCAGCAGTCCTGCTACTTACTTCTGTACTGTGTGTAGACTTTATGTGGATCTTTGTTTATATCTCGGATCTCTGATGAACAGGAGAAGCTGCAGCAGGAGATTATGACTCATCCTGCTCCCTTCCTTGTTCCCGTGAGACACAGTGGGAGACGTCATGAGGAAGACTTAGAGCAGCGAGAGAGGAAGTTGTGTATATGCAGAGGACAGCATGGTGAGAGCAGTGAAAGGCTGAGGCTATACAACAAGGCATAGCCAAGGGTACAAATAAATGCAGTGACTTGTCTAATGGAAAAGATTTTTTAAAACGTGGCCAACCCCTTTAATATGTTACATCTAAGACAGGACAAATGGACATAAAAATATCCTATTCTTGTGTGCCTACTGCTATAAGCCACAGAAAAAAAGTGATATCTTACATGGGTGTCCAATCATTATCCATTATTCAAGACACATATTATTTTTCCATATATATCGTAATTGATATTGGAAATTTTTAGTACTCCCTTTCGTTTCCGAGATTCCTCGTTTCTGTATGTTTTGTTCATTTTTTTTAAATTACAGTGTTAATATTTGTCACTTTTACCAATTTCCAATTTTTGTGATTTCTCTTTTTGCAACTGCAAGTAGAATGTCTCTAAACTTTGATGGAATTACATCTAGGATTAGATTAAGAGGATTTAGTTCTGGTCATGAACTACAGTTTAGACACTTTTCCAAAAAAAGTATAAATATAGTATTTCTTTTGCTAATAGTATCATAGTATATAAGGCTGGAAGGAGACGCAAGTCCATCAAGTCCAACCTTTAAGAATTAAATAAATGTTTTATCCCCATAACCCGTGATATTTTTTCTCTCCAGAAAGGTATCCAGGCCTCTCTTGAACATGTACATAGAGTCCGCCATAACAACCTCCTGCGGCAGAGAGGTCCATAGTCTCACTGCTCGTACAGTAAAGAACCTTTGTCTATGTTGATGGTAAAATCGCCTCTCCTCTAGGTGTAGAGGATGTCCCCTGTCTATGGTGATGGTAGAACCTCCTCTCCTCTAGGTGTAGAGGATGCCCCTGTCTATGGTGATGGTAGAACCTCCTCTCCTCTAGGTGTAGAGGATGCCCCCTATCTATGGTGATGGTAGATCCTCCTCTCCTCTAGGTGTAGGGGATGCCCCCTGTCTATGGTGATGGTAGAATCACCTCTCCTCTAGGCGTAGAGGATGCCCCCTTGTCCTGGTCACAGGCCGAGGTATAAAAAGATCTTTGGAGAGATCCTTGTACTGTCCGTTCAGGTATTTGTACATTGTAATGAGGTCTCCCCTCAGTCGTCTTTTTTCTAAACTGAATAATCCCAAATTTTTTAATCTGTCATTGTATTCTAATCCCCCCATTCCCCTAATAATCCTGGTTGCTCTCCTCTGCACCCGTTCTAGCTCTACTATATCCTTTTTATACACTGGTGCCCAAAACTGTACACAATATTCCATGTGTGGTCTGACCAGGGACCAGAAATTGTACAATTGTTGATAGGGTAGGCTGAGATTTTTGCTTCATGGGGGGAACAAATGAACTAAAAAAAAAAAACTAAGAAAAAACAAAAACAAAAATAAGATAAAAAATGTAATTAAACATCACTGCATTTCCATTTCTAATTTTTGCATTGTTTAAAATCTTTTTTATGCACACTTTTTAAAATATATATATTTTTTTATTATATTTATTCTTCCACCAGAGGGGACCATTTTTATTTAAAAAAAAATCCATTTAAAATGCAAAACAAAAAACCTTATTTTAAAAAATCTATTGAAAATGCAAAAAAAAACACTCCTATTTTGATGAGGTCTGGGTTGACAACCCTTTCGATAATTGTCACTAAATGTATAAAAAGTTTTCATTTTAGCCGATTATCACTTAATCTCTATGGGCAGATATTGGGGCACATTGTTTGACGACAATGCATTCTGCCCTTCCCTTTCACTTCCCTGCACAGGTCCACCGGAGTTCACCATCTTCTTCTCGGTGCATGTAAGTGGATTGGTTGCGACACAATTTGAATATTAAATCCCGCACTCAGCCCGAATCAGTCGGGTTGTCCAACGACCACGCCTCCAGATTTGTGTCAGGGTAAAGACAGCACGATTGCGCCAAAATCCGATCGCGTGTGACACAATCCCCTTCTAAATAGCTGTCACAGCGGCGCAAATCCAGAAAATTTCCAAAATCTGACGAAAGTGCGTTCTGCAGACCCTTAGTAAAAAGGCCCCATTGTGCCAGTCTTTACCCCTCACCTGGAATTCTATTCATGAACCAGGAAAACCAGAATAGACAATCCGATAGGTGGCACACAGACAGGAAAAAGTCTAAAATGTAAATGAAATGGTTAGTGGATGGTATTTAAAAGTTCATATAAAACATAAAGGGGGTCATTTACTAAGGGCCCGATTCGCGTTTTCCCGACGTGTTACCCGAATATTTCCGATTTGCGCCGATTGTACCTGAATTGCCCCGGGATTTTGGCGCACGTGATCGGATTGTGGCGCATCGGCTCCGGCATGCATGCGACGGAAATCGGGGGGCGTGGCCAAACGAAAACCCAACGGATTCGGAAAAACTGCCGCATTTAAGAAAAAAAATGTGTTGCGAAAATTACACTTACCTTCACCAGGTATAGGCCGGTGAATTTCAGGGCATTCCAGCGCGCCTCCGGGGAACTTCAGCGCAGCAGCGCCACCTGGTGGACGGCGGAGGAACTACCTTAGTGAATCCCGGCCGGACCCGAATCCACCGCAGAGAACGCGCCGCTGGATCGCGAACGGACCGGGTAAGTAAATCTGCCCCAAAGAATTCACAGTATTTGTGTAGCTGCTCTTGAAGAGCTCTTTACTGAACATGATGGCAAAGTTATAGCAGAAATAATTTTTAATTGCTCCATCGAGATAATATGGGTGTCTCAATGGGTAATTTTAATAACATGATATTTGCAAGAAAGGTCATGAGTACTCAACCGAGATATCAGAAGACCTGTCTACAGTCCTGCTCCTCCGATAGAGAAGGAAGCCTTAAAGGTCAAAAACACTTAAAAATTAAATAAGAGATTACAGAAACAAGTCTCTTAGCTCGTATTTATGGTTTATTAATTAAGCAGGAGCCTCACAAAATTGACTTGATGAAACACAAAGGTCATAAAAAACCACGACTGGGTCCTGGTAGTAAGAGTTTATTGGTGATCCATGGCCATGGAATTAAGATTATACATCAAACTGACCTCAGTCCTTTGCTGAGTTGAACCAATTTGAAGTCAACTCAAGTTTCAGGAACACGTAGAATAAGCTAAATCTTGCCAAATAAGCTACGGTAAATCTTGACCTTTTGTAAGTTTCGTCCCTTGTTGAGTGAAACCAATTCTTGGTCTTGTCCACCCAAATTTGTGGAACCATCACTCATGAAAAAAGCAAAAAGTTGACCCTCTTAGTTAAACCAATTCTTGGTCTATTCCACCCAAGTTTGAGGAACAATCTCACATAGATAAAGAAAGAAGTTGACATAGTTGTAGCTCCATCCCTTTGTGAGTTGAAAAAGTACTTTGTGAAGCCACTCAAGACCGAGGAACAACCTCACGCAAAAAAAGCAAAATATGGACCTTCTCCTACTTCCAACCTTTGTTGAGATGAACCAATGCTTGATCTAGAGTGATGGCGAACCTTTTAGAGCCTGAGTGCCCAAACTTCAACCAAAAGCCGCTTATTTGTTGCAAAGTGCCAGCACAGCAATTTATTTCTCCTTGTTCTTTGACAACTTTCATTCTTTCAGCCTCCTAAGACATCAACACAGTTGAAAGGAGGAAGGCAAATTCATCTATCATTGTAGGAAGATTCTGTAGGAACATTCTTTGAGTCCTGTCCAGTGAACTTCATGCTGGAGTGATGGCCTGGGTGCACACAGAGAGGGCTCCGAGTGCCGCCTCTGGCACCAGTGCCATAGGTTCGCCACCACTGATCTAGACCAACCAAGTTTGACAAACTACTACATATACCCTGTATGAATACCCTTGGGCATTAGACCTTGGCACAAAAAATTTGCCTCCAAAGGTCAGCAGATCTATATGTTTTGAGATGATTCACATTCAGTGTTTTCATTTTTAGAACCCTTCAAAGGAACAGAGCATTTTGAAACTTTCACCAGCTTCAGAAATGCAAATACTTGCATATGTAAATAGAAGCCACTACACTGACTTTAGACCCCCCCCCCCCAGTACTTAGCAATCAGTACCAGTGAGCTAATAAGGATCTTTACTTGTTTGAGTTGGTCAAAGGCTCCAAATCCAAGGAACATGTGAAAATATTCCTCAACCAATGTGGTGACACCTTTTAAGACCCCATGCAAGCGACCTTATGGTGGCCGGTGATATACGGCTGTACAATTATCGACCTTATCACATCTTCCATAGAGGACTTTGGCACACGGTCACAGTGCGGTGAGCACACAGTGTAGTATATTTTGCCATTTTTATGGCACAGCCACTCGGCTTTCTACCTAGAGGGACTGGGTGAGGTGTGCTCACTCCTGCTCCCTCCTCCACCCGGCTGTGTGCTATGCCCGACATCCAGTCCGTGGTAGCGCATGGCTGTGTGCAAGAACGCTTAGGCCTCATGCGCATGACCCTATCAAATCAGAAATCAAGTACATACATTATAGTAAAGTAATATATCTTGTGTGCACAAGTTCTGGTGGGACATTAAGTGTGACTGGAGAAACAAATCCACAATGATGACTGCTATTTATTGTTGAGCTAATACCTTCTAAAAATATTCCACCATCAAAATGCACCACAGGAAAAGACGATTCCAAGGGAAAGTACAACATGACATAATCCTGTTTATTGCCTGTAATGATGGGGGCTCGTGCCAGGACCTGTGGCCACCATCTGTTCGAAACCTGTGAAGTAGCAGGCAGTTCCTGGATGAGCTTATACTGACCACCAAGGTCTTAGGTATTTCAGGGACACAAAAGTAGACAGAACCCATTGCTGTTCTTTATTCTAGGTGGACTTGATTGTACATAACAATCTTCTTTGCACAACAAAAAAGTCCAGATTTTTTTGGCGATAGATCCGTACAACCGGAAGGGTCTTTGTTTCCTTCAGTGATAGACCCCAAGCTCTTGACATCTCCAATTTCTATAGTTACACCACTGATGTCGGGATAAACTTATCTAGAACTTGACAGAAGATGGCCACTCCTGGACTGGATGTTTGGTGTTCCTCAAGGGTCAACTAGATCCGAACTTTCGGAAAGTTTGGCCCCCTAGAAGACTTAGTCGGAGTCCGTTCATATTTCTGCTGTCACCGAGATATTTCTGCTCTGTCCTTTCTAACACAATCTGCTGATGTATCATCTTTTTGACAACATTACAGCTGCCCTTTGAAACTGAGCCGGGATGATGATTGTGGCTTCTGTCCAGATAAAATGTCATAAACTAGCAGTAAATCCTATAGTAAAAAAAAATATATATAAAAAAGAGCAATTAAAATTCTTCTTGACTCAACAGTTATACATTTTCCTCCAGAGTATAAGATTTGTTCTGTCGGAGTATTGTAGGTCAAGCGGATGAAGCCGTCTTTCTCAGAGAAGTGGAAGCAATTTTTGTCTATTATTGTGCTCTATCGGATATTCAGCTGTTTTTGTACTTTTGTAAAAAAAAATCTTAGTTCAGCGAGTGATCTTATCAGTGTCTCTGCCATTTACCCATGGGCAGATGTACCTAGTTTGCCACCGATGGAATAGCTTGAGACCTTTGGAGATCGGGGGTCCACCAGTGAACACCAACATAGAAAGATACAGTAGAGCAAGAAGCAATAGGCTCCTTGCTCTTTCAGGGTAGAGATAAGCAATAGGAAGACCCCAGGGAATAACTATGCATGGGGCCCCAAATGTATCACGACCCCCCTACAACTACCTGCTCTCTTCTGCATCTTTAAAGCTGTCCTTTGCCCATTAGTTTTCTTTCTATGCTTTGATAAGATACTGTAAGTAGAGGGCTTCTTCTTACTGTGAGGATAGGACAATGCAAAGAACTCATACATGTCTATCTTCTGCTGCTCTTCCTCCCCTCTCACAGCATTGAGTCTCAGAGAGAGAGAATATAAATGTGCAGTATTGATAATTGTAGTTAAAGGAAATCTACCACCAGGATAAAGATGTTTAAACCAACCACACTGACATACTGGTGAGAGCCCCCTCTGGTAGGTTCTGCTTTTAGCTTCTTAGGACCTTGTTTTTACAATAAAACGGTTTCACAAATTATGAAAATGAGCCTCAGAGGCTCCAGACTCTATAGATGTCAATGGATCTTGGAGCCCCGAAGGCTCATCTGCATAATTTTTTAAAACCTCTTTTTCTTAAAAACAAAGGCATACAAAGCTACAAGAAGAGCAGATTCTGCCAGAGGGGGCTCACACCAGTATGTCAGTGTGCTTGGTTTACAATCATTCATCTTGGTGGTAGATGTCCTTTAAAGGGAACCTACCACCACGATTCTACATATAAAGGTAGAATGGGTGGTAGGTGCATGTAAGGGATGTGAGGACAGCCCTTTTTAGAGCTAATCCTCATGCCCCCGCTATCTTTTTAAAATCTTTATTGCCTTAATATGTAAATTTTGTAAAGTGGCTACTGGGGCGTGGAGTAGCCGCATATGAGGCAAAAAGTCGCGGCTACTCCACGTGCCAGTAGTCTCTTTGCCCCTTCTATCTTGAGATCTCCGTCTCGCAGCCCCTCGTAGAAGCCGGCATTCTGCGCATGCGCGGCAACTACTCCGGAACCAGAGCTACTGCACATGCGCAGCACTCCGGCTTCTTGGATAAGGGCGTGCAGCTACGAGGAGCTGCGCCTAAGATCTCAGGGTAGGAGGAGCAAAGAGGCTACTTGGGCGTCGAGTAGCCGCGACGTGTAGCCTCATGTCTGGCTACTACACGCCCCAGTAGCCGCTTTTCAAAATTTACATATTTGGGCAATAAAGATTTTAAAAAGATACCGGGGATGTGAGAATTAGCTCTAAAAAAGGGCTATCCTCACTTCCCATACATGCACTTACTACCCGTTCTACCTTTATAGGTAGCATCGTGGCGGTAGGTTCCCTTTAATACAGGAAAAAATGTTCTATTTATTGAGGAAGGATATTGGGGCACATTTACTTACCCGGTCCCTGCGCGATCCCCGATCCTGGCGGTCCGATGAGGATGAACTTTGCCACGATTCATGAAGATCGTGCTCCTGATTTGCTGCATGTGTTGCTTCCCCGCTCAGGTCCGCCGGACTTCACCTTTTTCTTCCTGGTGCATGGGGACTGTCCGAGGCCCCCCCTCCCCATTTGTGTCATGTGAGAGCCGGCGCAATTGCGACACAATACGATCATGTGCGACACAAACCCCCTAGCGCGGTCCGATGGAAATGCAGCTGCGGGACCCTTAGTAAATAAGCCCCATTCTGTGACCTTTCTGGCAATAGGGCATTAGGGAGGTATATTCTGTGCCAACATTTGGCCAAATTTCTTGTGGGTTTGGGTTGGTTTCACTTAAATGGTCGAAACTTTATGATCATGTGACTTTTTAAACCCTAATGTAAGTAGGAAGTTTTATCGGCTATATGATATACTGCGGTTACTATAAGCTTCTATGTTTGCAGGACCAAAAAAAGTTTGTCTGCGCCATTCTGAAATACACCATGTGCATTATGTAAGCAATTCAATACAGAGTGAATGAGCAGCTGTGCATGGTTGTGTCTTCTTGCTGCCCCTCCCTTCCCGTCGCCCTAAGGGTCCTGACGGGAATTAGCACTAAATTCTCAAATTTAAAGTGCCAATGCGCCCCCCAGTTTTTTTCCTTCATTACCATTAGATGTGTGTAACCATGTAGCAGGGGACCTTCAGGACCTCGCGGAACCAGAAGCAGGTTGCAACCTCTACCCCCACCCCCCATAGTTATTCTATATAGATGGACCCTGAAGGCAAGTTGTCTCCAATGACAATAGTTCCCCTCTATATGTGGAGTGCACTAACTTGCTGCATATATTTTTGCTATTTTTTCTAATTGGTATTCATGAGATATTTTCTAATTTTTTTACTTCATCTTTTCGTCTTTATCTTTACTATGTAAACCCAAAAGAATTCTATAAGCTCCCAGGAAACTAGAATCCTAATCTCCAACACTCAATATTTCAGATTTATTCCACTCCTGGCGGCTGAAGTCAAGAAACAAAAAACTCCACACTTTCAAAATGTTTAGCATAATTGTAACTGTGTTGCATCCAAAGAATACGTGTTTCTGGTCTGCCAGAGTATAAATTTGCATTCAAATAGATTTTTGTATTTGAGATGTTCTTTACTAGTCATATTAATGATTTGTAAAAAGGCAACACTAGAGGGAGCTATTGAGTCCTTATGACTGCTTGCTTATAATCAATGGCTAGCATTGATGACAAAACCCAAGGGAATAGGCTAGGATTGGTAACTCCCCCGAGGAATGGGCTCAGATTGGTGACACCTGCAAGGAATTTGCTATGATTGGTAACACCCCAGAGGAATGGGCTATGATTGGTAACACCCCCAAGGAATTTGCTAGGATTGGTAACAACCCCGAGGAATGGGCTAAGATTGGTAACACCTTAGAAGATCCCTATGCAGCCGAAAGCCTTATTGTAACCCTAAATAATATCAAAGATTCCCCATTTAGAAGATGACCTTTCACCACCAACAATAACACCAACTCTTTGCATCCTTTAGGTGTCACTCCACTGATTTCAACACAGTTGGATTTTTTCTCTAATTAGTACCATTAGCTTTGGTATTGTTAAGTTACTCACTGTCAGGTGGGTGGAGCCTACAAAGCATATTATTGAGTGCTGAAAGTAATAGCAGCGATGGCGGCTTGTGAAGAATTCAGAACTAGTGGAGGGGCAACAATTACAAAATACAAAGAGGGCGGTTGGTTAGAAGGTGAGAGTTACATGTTAACAAACCTACCATTCTACCACCAGCTGCAGTATCCTGTCACCGTATTACATAAACTCTGACATCTGCCGAGTCAGATTAAAACGCCATCACACCGAGTAACGTGGTAAGCGGCGGAGTGAAGAGGTGTTTCACACTTCACTGCCTTGTTTTGTCAAGGCTTGTAAACTTGTCGCACAGATCTGTAGTTGTTGATACCTGACCCATCAAAAGTGTCTGAATCCTCAAGCAGAAAATGTCAGTGGAAGTATTTGCAATATGACATAGCTCACATTTTTAATAATACTATTAGAAAACTGTATAAATGGTTGTAATTCTCCATGTACACGAATATAACTACTATAATACTGCCCCCATGTACAAGAATATAACTACAATAATACTGCCAGCATGTACAAGAATATAACTACTATAATACTGCCCCCTATGTACAAGAATATAACTACAATAATACTGCTCCCTATGTAGAAAAAAATAATTACTATAATACTGCCCCCTATGTACAAGAATATAACTACTATTATACTGCCCCCCTATGTACAGGAATATAACTACTATAATACTGCCCCCATGTAAAAGAATATAACTACTATAATACTGCCCCCTATGTACAAGAATATAACTACTATTATACTGCCCCCATGTACAAGAATATAACTACAATAATACTGCCCCTATGTACAAGAATATAACTACTATAATACTGCCCCCTATGTACAAGAATATAACTACTATAATACAGCCCCCTATGTACAGGAATATAACTACTATAATACTGCTCCCTATGTACAAGAATATAACTACTATAATACTGCCTCCTATGTACAAGAATATAACTACTATAATACTGCCCCCTATGTACAAGAATATAACTACTATAATACTGCCCCCTATGTACAAGAATATTACTACTATAATACTGCCCCCTATGTACAAGAATATAACTACTATAATACTGCCCCTATGTATAGGAATATAACTACTATAATACTGCCTCCTATATACAAGAATATAACTACTATAATACTGCCCCCTATGTACAAGAATATTACTACTATAATACTGCCCCCTATGTACAAGAATATAACTACTATAATACTGCCCCTATGTATAGGAATATAACTACTATAATACTGCCTCCTATATACAAGAATATAACTACTATAATACGGCCCCCTATGTACAAGAATATAACTACTATAATACTGCCCCTATGTACAGGAATATAACTACTATAATACTGCCCCCTATGTACAAGAATATAACTACTATAATACTTCCCCCTATGTACAAGAATATAACTACTATAATACTGCCCCCATGTAAAAGAATATAACTACTATAATACTGCCCCCTATGTACAAGAATATAACTACTGTAATACTGCCCCCATGTACAAGAATATAACTACAATAATACTGCCCCTATGTACAAGAATATAACTACTATAATACTGCCCCCTATGTACAAGAATATAACTACTATAATACAGCCCCCTATGTACAGGAATATAACTACTATAATACTGCTCCCTATGTACAAGAATATAACTACTATAATACTGCCTCCTATGTACAAGAATATAACTACTATAATACTGCCCCCTATGTACAAGAATATAACTACTATAATACTGCCCCCTATGTACAAGAATATTACTACTATAATACTGCCCCCTATGTACAAGAATATAACTACTATAATACTGCCCCTATGTATAGGAATATAACTACTATAATACTGCCTCCTATATACAAGAATATAACTACTATAATACTGCCCCCTATGTACAAGAATATTACTACTATAATACTGCCCCCTATGTACAAGAATATAACTACTATAATACTGCCCCTATGTATAGGAATATAACTACTATAATACTGCCTCCTATATACAAGAATATAACTACTATAATACTGCCCCCTATGTACAAGAATATAACTACTATAATACTGCCCCTATGTACAGGAATATAACTACTATAATACTGCCCCCTATGTACAAGAATATAACTACTATAATACTTCCCCCTATGTACAAGAATATAACTACTATAATACTGCCCCTATGTATAGGAATATAACTACTATAATACTGCCCCCTATGTACAAGAATATAACTACTATAATACTGCCTCCTATATACAAGAATATAACTACTATAATACTGCCCCCTATGTACAAGAATATAACTACTATAATGCTGCCCCCTATGTACAAGAATATAACTACTATAATACTGCCCCTATGTATAGGAATATAACTACTATAATACTGCCCCCTATGTACAAGAATATAACTCCTATAATACTGCCCCCTATGTACAAGAATATAACTACTATAATACTGCCCCCTATGTACAAGAATATAACTACTATAATACTGCCCCCTATGTACAAGAATATAACTACTATAATACTACCCCCTATGTACAAGAATATAACTACTATAATACTGCCCCCTATGTACAAGAATATAACTACTATAATACTGCCCCTATGTACAAGAATATAACTACTATAATACTGCCCCCTATGTACAAGAATATAACTACTATAATACTGCCCCCTATGTACAAGAATATAACTACTATAATACTGCCCTCTATGTACAAGAATATAACTACTATAATACTACCCCCTATGTACAAGAATATAACTACTATAATACTGCCCGCTTTGTATAATAATATAACTACTATAATACTGCTCCTATGTACAATAATATAACTACTATAATACTGCCCCCTATGTACAATAATATAACTACTATAATACTGCCCCCTATGTACAAGAATTTAACTACTATAATACTGCCCCATATGTACCAGAATATAACTACTATAATACTGCCCCCTGTGTACAAGAATATAACTACTATAATACTGCCCCCTATGTACCAGAATATAACTACTATAATACTGCCCTCTATGTACAAGAATATAACTACTATAATACTGCCCCTATGTACAAGAATATAACTACTATAATACTGCTCCTATGTACAAGAATATAACTACTATAATACTTCCCCCTATGTACAAGAATATAACTACTATAATAATGCCCCCTATGTACAAGAATATAACTACTATAATACTGCCCCTATGTACAGGAATATAACTACTATAATACTGCCCCCTATGTACAGGAATATAACTACTATAATACTGCCCCCTATGTACAAGAATATAACTACTATAATGCTACCCCCTATGTACAAGAATATAACTACTATAATACTACCCCTATGTACAAGAATATAACTACTATAATACTGCTTCTATGTACAAGAATATAACTACTATAATACTGCCCCCTATGTACAAGAATATAACTACTATAATACTACCTCCTATGTACAAGAATATAACTACTATAATACTGCCTCCTATGTACAAGAATATAACTACTATAATACTGCCCCCTATGTACAAGAATATAACTACTATAATACTGCCCCCTATGTACAGGAATATAACTACTATAATACTGCCTCCTATGTACAAGAATATAACTACTATAATACTGCCCCTATGTACAAGAATATAACTACTATAATACTGCCCCTATGTACAGGAATATAACTACTATAATACTACCCCCAATGTACAAGAATATAACTACTATAATACTACCCCTATGTACAAGAATATAACTACTATAATACTGCCCCCTGTGTACAAGAATATAACTACTATAATACTGCCCTCTATGTACCAGAATATAACTACTATAATACTGCACCATGTAACTTTATAGTAGGAGACACTCATAGAGAGTTAATCTGATTGCCTGTGGATGAAGTTGTCAGCATTTGCTGAGCAGATCTCTGCGTGGAGCTGATAATGGGCAGCAATGTAGGTCAGTGTCACATACGGCCAAGTTGACATTGAAGGATGTGTCATGCATTGCCCCGAAACCACGAGGTTAATGAGGCAGCCTTTTTTAATTTCCTAAATCGGGGCGCCCTCCGTGCTATATCTGTCAGGGCTATTATTACCCGCGCTTCCTATCTCACTGTTCACTTTAAACAAATGTGGGTGAGTTTTTGTCCCAGCTTTGGGCAAGTTTTTTTTTAAAAAAAAATATAATCTTAGTTTCCAAGGAGATGGTTTCCATGGCAACGTCTTCCGTAAATGTCTGTGTGTGTGTGCGCGGAGTCCTGGATGTCACAGGAGGGAGACGCCGAACTACAGGAACGCAATAAGATGTCAAGGAACTTTTTATAGAGTTTTAGTGACGCTTTTCGCTTGACGTAACACGGGAACCCCGACCTTGGCCTCGTGTGATCTGGATTTTCCTCCTCAGTACAGGCAGTCCCCTACTTAAGGACACCCGACTTACAGACAACCCATAGTTACAGACAGACCCCTCTGACCTCTGGTGAAGCTCTCTGGATGTTACTATAGCCCCAGGCTGCAATGATAAGCTGTAAGGTGTCTGTAATGAAGCTTTATTGATAATCCTTGGTCCCGTTACAGCAAAAAATGTTTAAACTCCAATTGTCACTGGGGCAAAAAAATTTTTCGTCTGGATCTACCATTATAAAATATACAGTTTCGACTTACATACAAATTCAACTTAAGAACAAACCTCCGGACTCTATCTTGTACGTAACCCGGGGACTGTCTGTACTTGGATTATTCGAAAATGTGTAAATCCGTCTCATGAGTGGCTGATATTTATGTGAGACGTTACCAGACCAATACAACATCCCCACCGGGTGCTGACAGTGTATAGGAGCAGATATCAACCAGGAAGCCTCGGTTGTGGCCTAGCCCTGGGTGTCATGGTAACTCAATCCTAGTGTAGGCCTCATCCACAACATCCACAAGAGGGTGAAGCAAGAAGAACGGGGCATTTGGTGTTGAGGGTGTTATTGGTTCCCGGTTGATGGTACAGGATTCCCTGTGATGTAAGGTGGTCTGCAGGGCCGGACAAAACATCTAGGGAGCTACTTCAGCTCTGGCTTTCTGCACCTCATTTTAGCTTTGCTGTTTGACTGTCAGCAGAGCCATGTCATCACGCAGAGTCTGCAGAGTCATCTCATTACTGTTGGAGGGCAGAGTCTGTAGAGTCATCTCATTAATGTTAGAGAGCAGAGTCTTCTCATTACTGTTGGAGGGCAGAGTCTGCAGAGTCATCTCACTACTGTTGGAGGGCAGAGTCTGTAGAGTCATCTTATTATTGTTGGAGAACAGAGTCTGCAGAGTCATCTCATTGTTGGAGGGCAGAGTCTGCAGAGTCATCTCATTACTGTTGAAGTGCAGAGTCATCTCATTACTGTTGAAGTGCAGAGTCTACAGAGTCATCTCATTACTGTAGGAGGGCAGAGTCTGCAGAGTCATCTAATTATTGTAGGAGGGCAGAGTCTGCAGAGTCATTTCATTACTGTTGGAGGGCAGTGTCTGCAGAGTCATTTCATTACTGTTTGAGAACAGAGTCTGCAGAGTCATCTCATTATTGTTGGAGGGCAGAGTCTGCAGAGTCATCTCATTACTGTTGGAGGGCAGAGTCTGCTGAGTAATCTCATTACTGTTGGAGGGAAGTGTCTGCAGAGTCATCTCATTACTGTTGGAGGGCTGAGTCTGCAGAGTCATTTCATTAATGTTGGAGGGCAGAGTCTGCAGAGACATCTAATTACTGTTGAAGTGCAGAGTCTGCAGAGTCATCTCATTATTGTAGGAGGGCATAGTCTGCAGAGTAATTTCATTACTGTTAGAGAACAGAGTCTGCAGAGTCATCTCATTACTGTTAGAGAACAGAGTCTGCAGAGTCATCTCATTACTGTTGGAGGGAAGAGTCTGCAGAGTCATCTCATTAATGTTAGAGAACAGAGTCTGCAGAGTCATCTCATTACTGTTAGAGAACAGAGTCTGCAGAGTCATCTCATTACTGTTGGAGGGCAGAGTCTGCAGAGTTATCTCATTAGTGTTAGAGGGAAGAGTCTGCAGAGTCATCTAATTACTGTTGGAGGGCAGAGTCTGCAGAGTCATTTCATTATTTTTGGAGGGCAGAGTTTTCAGAGTCATTTTATTACTCATGGAGGGCAGGGTCTGCAGAGTCATCTCTTTGACATTAACAGAAAGTGTCTTCAGAGTCATTTCATTATCAACGGAACCAGTTGGCTCAGAGTCATTAGATGGCAGGAACGATGTTTGTTCCTATGAACGTAGGATCTGCAGAGTCACTTTTACACTTCATGACAAGAGACTTATTGTACTTAGGGTCGAATGTCATTGTAAAAGGAAAATATCGCAAAACTTTAGAACCTAAATACATTTTACCTGGGAATCCACGGGAATTCTCACGTGCTCGCACCTTCCAAAGTTATAGCAAGAGATTGAAATCCGAGAAAACAAACTCAACCAATTTACAGATATCCACAAGAAAAGACAGAAACCCCAAGAGGAAAATTGGAGACATGGGAGCGTCTGTATATAGAGAGAAACCCCGGGAGAGGTCATTATACGCAGGAAGGCAGAAGCAATGGGAGTAAACAGAATTGGAGGGAAAAAGATGGAACTCATCAAAATAATCCAGGTGGATTTTTAATAAATTTACTTTTTGATTATTATTATTTTTTTTTAACTTTGAGGAGCTTCTTCCTCTAAAATTCAAACTATACTGTGAAGGAAGTTTCTAAGTTTTCTCTTTCAGATTTTGCTGATACCTGAATGGCTAAACAAATGTGCCGTCTCTTACCTGTCTGAACGCTGTTTGGTGGTATTATTTATTTACTGTCTGGTTGTTTAAAGGGGTTTTCCAATCAAGCAAGTTAGGCCCTATCCACAGGATCCATGGCCCAACTTCCTGATCGGTGGGGATCTCAGTGATGGGACCCCAGCAGATCTTGAGAAAGGGGGGTCCAAGAGGGTCCAAGGTACCTCCTTCGGAACCCTCCTCTCTCCTCCAGATGAATGGAGCAGACGGCGCAATGATCTGTGATCACTGAGACCCCCACCAATCAGCAAGTTAGGCTTTATCTTTTGGATAGGGCCTATCTTGCTTGTTGGTGGTATTATTTTAGGCACCACGTAGTGGCTATATTTTAGCACTTATTTGAGTGCTGTATGGCAATATTCTTTGCACAGTGTGGGGGTCATTTACTAAGGGCCCGAATGGCGTTTTCCCGACGTGTTACCCGAATATTTCTGATTTGCGCCGATTTTTCCTGAATTGCCCCAGGTTTTTGGCGCACGCGATCGTATTGTGGTGCATCGGCGCCGGCATGCACGCAACGGCGTGGCTGAAAGAAAACCCGACGGATTTGGAGAAACCGCCGCATTTAAAAAAAAAAAAGTATCGCTGGACACGCACTTACCTTTACCAGGAATAGGATCGGGAACTCCGGCGGACCTCGGCGGACTTCAGTGCAGCAGCGACACCTGGTGGACGTCGGAGTAACTGCCTTAGTGAATCGCTGGAAGACCCGAATCCACCGCAGAGAACGTGCCGCTGGATGGGGAATGGACCGGGTAAGTAAATCTGCCCCTGTATTGTGGTACTTTTTAAACACACTCGGGGGAATCTATTAAGTCTTAAAATCCCTTTTCACTTAGTGAATATGAGTGCAAACTCCACCAATTCTGACCTGTAGACCTTATCGGAACTGGTGGAGTTTTCTGAGGGAGACTATAAATGTGACGTGCCGAGTGTTCACACTTCCGAGGCATCAGAGAGTGGCCGAAACTGGCGGGGAAGGAGGGATCCTTTGCCAGAGAGCCGAGTGAATCTCCCCCACTATATCAGTATAATCAGAGCACTCTATGGCAGTACTATATGAGCACTCCATGGCAGCATTTTGTGAAGCACTCGGTGGAGCTAGTATTTGAGCACTGTGTGGTGATATTTTTTTGAGCACTGTAAGGGGGTAATAATTTACCATGGCTTGGGGGTAAGATCTGAGAATTGTATGGTAGGATGATTTCAAGGCGGACAGAGCGGGGAATTACATAAAAAGAATAAATGAACTTCATTACTATTGTATTACTTCATTACTCACCTGACAATTTTATCGCTGTAACGTCTTACTTTGTTTGTACGGTATAAGTACTTCATGTGCGAAATATGATGGCGCTACATAGATTCATTAGTACTTGAACACTGTATGGTGCTGTTATTTCAGCATTGTATGGTGGTTTAATATGTACACATTGGGGCACATTTATTTACCCGGCCGCTGCTGTTCATACAAAGTGCATTGTCCGATGATCATGCACTGTGCCGCGATTCACTAAGATTGTGCATCCGATATCCTGCATGTGTCGCTTCCCCGCTCAAGTCTGACAGAGTTCACCTTCTTCCTTCTTCTTGCGACACAATTTAAAAGTTAAATCCCGCACTCAGTCCGAATCAGTCTGATCATCCGACGGCCCCTGCCCCGATTTCTGTGCCACAAAAAGGGTCACGTGCGACACAATCCCAGCGCAGACACTTCTTAAATACCTGTGCAAGCCATTTTAGCTCTGAAAAAGGTGCACAGTCCGACTAAAGTGCAGCGTGCGAAATAAGCTGTTGGTATTATGTGAGCACTGTACTGTGATATTATTTGAGCACTGTATGGTGGTATTATTTCAGCATTTTATGGTGGTTTAATATGAACACGTATGCTATGCGTATGATAGCCCCGCCGATGCATTTTCTCAGCGCGATCAAGAGGATCCAGCCTGTTGATGTATCCGGCAGGGTCCTGTGCACCGTTTATTTCTACACCAGGCCCTGTCTGGTGTAGAAATAAATGCAGCCGGCGACTTATCACATGTGGAGTGCGAGTGCACACACGCAGGGACAGTATCACCCTGCACCAGCCCCTCCGCTTGATGCGGCACAGAGGCCCTGATAAATATGCCCCTTTATGTTGGTATTATTTGAGCACTGTATGCTGGTATTATGTGAGCACTGTATGGAGGTATTATTTGAGCACTGTATGGTGGTATTATTTCAGCACTGTATGCTGCTTTTATGTGAGCACTGTATGGTGGTATTATCTGAGCACTGTATGGTGGTATTATTAGAGCACTGTATGGTGGTATTATTAGAGCACTGTATGGTGGTATTATGTGAGCACTGTATTATGGTATTATTTAAGCACTGTATGGTGGTATTATTAGAGCACTGTATGGTGGCATTATATGAGCACTGTATTGTGGTATTATGTGAGCACTGTATATTGGTATCATTTGAGCACTGTACTGTGGTATTATGTGAGCACTGTATGGTGGTATTGTGTGAGCACTGTATGGTGGTATTATTTGGGCACGGTATGGTGGTATTATGTGGGAACAGTACGGTGGTATTATTTGAGCACGGTATGGTGGTATTATTTGGGCACGGTATGGTGGTATTATGTGGGAACTGTACGGTGGTATTATTTGAGCACGGTATGGTGGTATTATTAGAGCACTGTACTGTGGTATTATGTGAGTACTGTATGGTGGTATTATTTGAGCACTGTATTGTGTTACTTCTCTTAGATAACATGTTATTTTTTCGGACTATCCTCTCCTCCAGAGTGCGGAGGTTTCTATACTGTGACTGATTCATTCTCCTGCCGGCTCCATTATCCTATAGCGAGAGTTGGAGAGTTCTACGCTCTCCTCATCACTGGGATGTGGCATCTCCATAGTGGCCAATGCTGGACCGCCTCCCGCAGGCTACTAATGACTATGGCCCACAGGGGTCACTTAATTAATTTTGAGTTTGTAAAGATTCATCTGCTCACAGCTGAGGGTTTGTTACAATTATATCCTTTCTAGACAATTCTCTGTAAGATAACTATATCAGAAGCACAGATTACTTTCCTGTGCTGATAATTTGGTACAATGTAACAGTGAAGCCGTCCAGGCCACATGCACAGTCCTGTAAGAGCTGCACAAGGAAGGGCTTTGGGTCCCTGTTATGAACCCATACATATTTTGGGAACCACTTTGTCGCTTTGCTATGGACCTGCATCACCAAAGGTGATAATATGCATGTGCCCCACAGGAATGTCTAACCTACATACAATTGCAGCAAACCCCCAGCTGTGAGATGTTTTAGATCAGAACAAGCTTCCATCTTCTGGATGTAAAAACATTTCATTTCACTGACAGCAAGCAGAAATTGAAGAAAAATTGACACATAAAAACCTGAAAGCAGAACCTGTCAGCGGTGTTCGGTTTTATCCCTGGAGAGATGTGTAATCATACATTTGTGTATGTTCTTAGCAGCACGACTATGAAATATGGATTTATATTCCAAGATTGTACTGGAGGCGTGTCCTCACACTGCTCTGCTCTGTGCTCTCTGTAGACAGTGTTAGGTATTGTCCCTGGATAGATGTGTGATCATACTTTTGTGCATGATGTTAGTAGCAGCAGGACTGTGATATATGGATTTATATTCAATGATTGTAGATTTTCCAGGTGCATCGGGGTTGCTGTGCTTTTATCTTTCTGTATTAAATTGCTTCACAGCTTTTCTGCTTTGCAAGCTTCTAGTTGGATACAAGAGTAGTCACCCAGAGCATATGTGAGGGCTGTGAAGTAGCAAAATTAAGAAAGCTAGGGGCACAGCAGTGTCAGGGTATCTCCCTAAAACTACGATCCCAGAATACCGTATATTCCGCTGCGACTAATAACACACACAAAGGTCTGATTACACATCTCTGCAGAGACAATACCTAACACTGGCTGCACAGAGTACAGCAGTGTGAGGACACACCCCCAGTGCACTTGGGGAAGCTACAATCCTGAAATCTTACACAAATGTATTATTACACATCTCTCCAGGAACAATACATAACACTAACTGCAGTGAGTACAAAGCACAGCAGTGTGAGGACAAATCCCCAAATACACCTGGAGAAGCTACAATCCTGGAATATAACAGTCCTGCTGCTACTGACATCTTACACAAATGTATTATTACACATCTCTCCAGGAACAATACATAACACTAACTGCAGTGTGTACAAAGCACAGCAGTGTGAGGACAAATCCCCAAATACACCTGGAGAAGCTACAATCCTGGAATATAACAGTCCTGCTGCTACTGACATCTTACACAAATGTATTATTACACATCTCTCCAGGAACAATACATAACACTAACTGCAGTGTGTACAAAGCACAGCAGTGTGTGGACAAATCCCCAAATACACCTGGAGAAGCTACAATCCTGGAATATAAATCCATATTTCACAGTTCTGCTGCCACTACTAATGACACACTCACAAAGGTATGATTATACATCTCTGCAAGGACAACACCTAACAATGGCTGCAGAGAACACAGAACACAACAGTGTGAGGACACTTGGAGAAGCTCCAATCCTGGAATCTAAATGAATATTTCACAGTCCTGCTGTTACTAACAACATACTTTAGAACCCAACCCCCTAGTGGTGGCTCTTTGTAAGTGCTATTATATTGCTCCTCAGATAATAAACATGTAGCACAGGTGAAGCTCGGAGCCCCCCCCCCTCCCCCCCCCCTATATACAATAAAGGTAAAGGCTAATTGGGTTCCTCAGCGCTTTCCCTAATCCTCAGCTTTTAGCACCCAGCAGGCGACGCACTAAATACAACCTTCCGATTTTGCCAAGGAGAAAAAAGTGCTAATTTAATGGCTAAAAAAAACCAACATATTTTCTTTGATTCATTTTAATGGATTTTCGCTTTATTTTGCGGTTATGGAAAGCGTCTTATATATTCACCCGTAAGATGGGAGGCCAGAAGTATTGTGTGTAGGTGGGATGTACTTCACCGAAAAATATGTTCTTATGATGCTGACTAAGAGCGGGGAGAGGTCGCAGCAGGCGTCTTGGCGATTCCTATGTTAGACCGAGCGTCGCCGATAAATCCGATAATGCGAAAGTTTAATTCTGCGGAACTTAGAACACACAATGTTAGCGGCCTAAGAGCTGATCTGTACTCAGCAGGTACCACAGGTAGACATCATGGGGTTCTTAATCCTAAAATTTCAAAACATTTTGCCCATAAACATGGCTGATGCTCAATGTGTATTAGTAGTATTAGACTGCCCAAACTACTGGCTTCGTGATTGTCAAAATATTGGGGTTTTGGGGATTGTTTACTAAGGTTCCCGTGGCCGCATTCTCGTCTGGTTTTCTGACTTTTCAGGGATCGTGCTGGGGATTGTGTCGCATGTGATCGGATTTGGGCGCATCAGCGCGGGCTTTCATGCAACAGAAATTGGGGGGCGGACGATCCGACGGTTTCGGAAAAAAAAGTGGGATTTAACTTTGAATTTGTGTCGTAAGATTCTTCACCGTCTGAGATGATGTTTCTACATTTACACAAAGCTGAATTTAATATAACATACTGTACTGCCAGTGTTTCCCTGGAAAGTGGGAAAAAAGAGTTACAACCGCACATATTAATTATCTTTTCATCACTTAGTTGTGGTTTTTTCCTATACACAGAAAAATTTTAGTTGTTTTTAGTGAGATCTGCTCTACTTACTAATGGTCTTCAAAATAAACCAATTCATTTCTCTGCATATTTCTTCATATTGCAGATTTTTTCTGCAACAGGTGTTTGACTTACTGTACGTCTAAGTCTACTTAGGGCAATATCTAAGTAGCCCCCCAGAGATAACATCCTTTAACCACTTTATAAAGCTCTGGATCTCTCCTGAAAAAGTCACTACCTCTGGGGGTTGTTTCTTTTCAATGATCTAGAAAGGTTAAAAAATGTCAGTGCTCTGCAACAAAGGGGCAAGCAGAGACGTGGTAAACAGAGCAGCTGAGGTCAGGGCAGATAGAGTTGATTTGGATGTCAGGCAATGACATGGTAGGTGGAGAAGCGGAGTTCAGAGCAGAAAGAGTTAATTTGGATGTCAGGCAGATACATGGTCAATGGAGAAGCTGAGGTCAGGTCAGGCAGAGACAAGGTCAATGGAGAAGCTGAGGTTAGAGCAGGAAGGGTCAATATGGATGTCAGGCAGACACATAGTCAATGGAGAAGCTGAAGTCAGAGAATGCAGAGATATGGTCAATGGAGAAGCTGAGGTCAGGGCATGAAGGGTCACTATGTATTTGAGGCAGATACATGGTCAATACAGAAACTGAGGTCAGGGCAGGAGGAGACATGATCAATGGAGAAGCTAAGGTCAGGAAGTTCTGAGTTCAGGGCAGGAGGAGTCATTATGGATGTCAGGCAGACACATTGTCAATGGAGAAGCTGATTTTAGGTTAAACAAAGAACCTGAGGTCAGGGCAGGAAGAGTCACTATGGCGATCAGGCAGATACGTGGTTAATGGAGAAGCTGAGGTCAGGGCAGGAAGAGTCATTGTAGTGGTCAGGCAGATACGTGGTCAATAGAGAAGCTGAGGTCAGGGCAAGAAGAGTCACCGGAGTCAGGCAGATACGTGATCAATAGAGAAGCTGAGGTCAAGGCAGGAAGAGCCATTATGATAGTCAGGTAGATACGTGGTCAATAGAGAAGCTGAGGTCAGGGCAAGAAGAGTCATGGAAGTCAGGAAGATACATGGTCAATAGAGACACTGAGGTCAGGACAGGAAGAGTCACTATGGTGGTCAGGCAGATACGTGGCTAATGGAGAAGCTGAGGTCAGGGCAGGAAGAGTCATTATGGTGGTCAGGCAGATACGTGATTAATGGAGAAGCTGGGTCAGGGCAGGAAGAGACATTATGGTGGTCAGTAAGATATGTGGTTAATGGAGAAGCTGAGGTCAGGACAGGAAGTTCTGAGTTCAGGGCCGGAGGAGTCATTATGAATGTCAGGCAGATACATTTCCAATGGAGAAGCTGATTTTAGGGTAAACAGAGAACCTGAGGTCTGGGCAGGAAGATTCAATATTGATGTCTGGAAGATACATGGTCAATGGAGAAGCTGAGGTCAGGACAGGAAGAGTCATTATGGTGGTCAGGCAGATTCGTGGTTAATGGAGAAGCTGAGGTCAGGGCAGGAAGAGTCATTATGGTGGTCAGGCAGATACGTGGTCAAAAGAGAAAACTGAGGTCGGGGCAAGAAGAGTCATTATGGTGGTCAGGCAGATATGTGGTCAATAGAGAAGCTGAGATCAGGGCAAGAAGAGTCATTGTAGTGGTCAGGCAGATACGTGGTCAATAGAGAAGCTGAGGTCAGGGCAAGAAGAGTCATGGGAGTCAGGAAGATACATGGTCAATGCAGAAGCTGAGGTCAAGGCAGGAAGAGCCATTATGATAGTCAGGTAGATACGTGGTCAATAGAGAAGCTGAGGTCAGGGCAAGAAGAGTCATGGGAGTCATGAAGATAAGTGGTCAATAGAGACGCTGAGGTCAGGACAGGAAGAGTCACTATAGTGGTCAGGCAGATACGTGGTTAATGGAGAAGCTGAGGTCAGGGCAGGTAGAGTAATTATGTTAATGAGGCAGATACGTAGTTAATGGAGAAGCTGAGGTCAGAGCAGGAAGAGACATTATGGTGGTCAGGCTGAGGTCAGGAGGAACAGGTTTAGAGTTGGTTATGAATAAAGAAGATGTAACGTGTGTCACCTGGTTATAATGTTTAATGGATATTAGGAGAAAGGTAACTATTGCTCAGGCACCATCCTGTGGGGAAAGTACATTATGTAACAATTACCCCAGACCTAAGCATTGGCGTTTACAAATGTAAGAGGGGCATTTACTAGGAAGCCAAATAACGCTACAACCTGGCGTTCACCCGCTTGGTTTGGGTGAGATACCCGCAGGCCCCTGATTCCTCGCTGTCACCACTGTATTCATTAGGATGGGAGACACGACTCCTATAGCGTCTTTCTATTGAATCCATCTGTGCCTCTTATTCCAATCATAAATAACTCTGGATAAATTACGGTTTCATCACAAATCATTAAAAGACGTGAGATACATTCACAAAGCGCACTAAAAATACATCTGTCACCGAGCCAGACTGTAAGAGACCTGAGGAGGAGGCGACCAATGGGAGGGCACCAAATGCTGCAGTACCTAATTTAGGGAGATCATTATTCTCTGCATTATGCCTGTACTGTGACATCACTGTGTGTATTATCCCTGTACTGTGACATCACTGTGTGTATTATCCCTGTACTGTGACATCACTGTGTGTATTCTCCCTGTACTGTGACATCACTGTGTGTATTATCCCTGTACTGTGACATCACTGTGTGTATTATCCCTGTACTGTGACATCAATGTGTGTATTATCCTTGTACTGTGACATCACTGTGTGTATTATCTTTGTACTGTGACATCACTGTGTGTATTATCCTTGTACTGTGACATCACTGTGTGTATTATCTCTGTACTGTGACATCACTGTGTGTATTATCCCTGTACTGTGACATCACTGTGTATTATCCCTGTACTGTGACATCACTGTGTGTATTATCCCTGTACTGTGACATCACTGTGTGTATTATCTCTGCACTGTGACATCACTGTGTGTATTATCTCTGTACTGTGACATCACTGTGTGTATTATCCCTGTACTGTGACATCACTGTGTGTATTATCCCTGTACTGTGACAGCACTGTGTGTATTATCCCTGTACTGTGACATCACTGTGTGTATTATCTCTGTACTGTGACATCATTGTGTGTATAATCCCTGTACTGTGACATCACTGTGTGTATTATCCCTGTACTGTGACATCATTGTGTGTATAATCCCTGTACTGTGACATCACTGTGTGTATTATTCCTGTACTGTGACATCACTGTGTGTATTACCCCTATACTGTGACAGCACTGTGTGTATTATCCCTGTACTGTGACATCACTGTGTGTATTATCCCTGTACTGTGACATCACTGTGTGTAATATCCCTGTACTGTGACATCACTGTGTGTGTTATCCCTGTACTGCGACATCACTGTGTGTATTATCCCTGTACTGTGACATCACTGTGTGTAATATCTTTGTACTGTGACATCACTGTGTGTATTATCCCTGTACTGTGACATCAATGTGTGTATTATCTCTGTACTGAGACATCACTGTGTGTATTATCCCTGTACTGTGACATCACTGTGTGTAATATCCCTGTACTGTGACATCACTGTGTGTATTATCCCTGTACTGTGACATCACTGTGTGTATTACCCCAGTCCTGTGACATCACTGTGTGTATTATCCTGTACTGTGACATCACTGTGTGTATTATCCCTGTACTGAGACATCACTGTGTGTATTAGCCCTGTACTGTGACATCACTGTGTGTATTATCCCTGTACTGTGACATCACTGTGTGTATTATCCCTGTACTGTGACATCACTGTGTGTGTTATCCCTGTACTGCAACATAACTGGGTGTATTATCCCTGTACTGTGACATCACTGTGTGTATTATCCCTGTACTGTGACATCACTGTGTGTATTACCCCAGTGATTTGACATCACTGTGTGTATTATCCTGTACTGTGACATCACTGTGTGTATTATCCCTGTACTGAGACATCACTGTGTGTATTAACCCTGTACTGTGACATCACTGTGTGTATTATTCCTGTACTGTGACATCACTGTGTGTATTATCCCTGTACTGTGACATCACTGTGTGTATTATCCCTGTACTGTGACATCATTGTGTGTATAATCCCTGTACTGTGACATCACTGTGTGTATTATCCCTGTACTGTGACATCATTGTGTGTATAATCCCTGTACTGTGACATCACTGTGTGTATTATTCCTGTACTGTGACATCACTGTGTGTATTATCCTGTACTGTGACATCACTGTGTGTATTATCCCTGTACTGAGACATCACTGTGTGTATTATCCCTGTACTGTGACATCACTGTGTGTAATATCCCTGTACTGTGACATCACTGTGTGTATTATCCCTGTACTGTGACATCACTGTGTGTATTACCCCAGTCCTGTGACATCACTGTGTGTATTATCCTGTACTGTGACATCACTGTGTGTATTATCCCTGTACTGAGACATCACTGTGTGTATTAGCCCTGTACTGTGACATCACTGTGTGTATTATCCCTGTACTGTGACATCACTGTGTGTATTATCCCTGTACTGTGACATCACTGTGTGTGTTATCCCTGTACTGCAACATAACTGGGTGTATTATCCCTGTACTGTGACATCACTGTGTGTATTATCCCTGTACTGTGACATCACTGTGTGTATTACCCCAGTGATTTGACATCACTGTGTGTATTATCCTGTACTGTGACATCACTGTGTGTATTATCCCTGTACTGAGACATCACTGTGTGTATTAACCCTGTACTGTGACATCACTGTGTGTATTATTCCTGTACTGTGACATCACTGTGTGTATTATCCCTGTACTGTGACATCACTGTGTGTATTATCCCTGTACTGTGACATCATTGTGTGTATAATCCCTGTACTGTGACATCACTGTGTGTATTATCCCTGTACTGTGACATCATTGTGTGTATAATCCCTGTACTGTGACATCACTGTGTGTATTATTCCTGTACTGTGACATCACTGTGTGTATTATCCTGTACTGTGACATCACTGTGTGTATTATCCCTGTACTGAGACATCACTGTGTGTATTATCCCTGTACTGTGACATCACTGTGTGTAATATCCCTGTACTGTGACATCACTGTGTGTATTATCCCTGTACTGTGACATCACTGTGTGTATTACCCCAGTCCTGTGACATCACTGTGTGTATTATCCTGTACTGTGACATCACTGTGTGTATTATCCCTGTACTGAGACATCACTGTGTGTATTAGCCCTGTACTGTGACATCACTGTGTGTATTATCCCTGTACTGTGACATCACTGTGTGTATTATCCCTGTACTGTGACATCACTGTGTGTGTTATCCCTGTACTGCAACATAACTGGGTGTATTATCCCTGTACTGTGACCTCACTGTGTGTAATATCCCTGTACTGTGACATCACTGTGTGTATTATCCCTGTACTGTGACATCACTGTGTGTATTATCCCTGTACTGTGACATCACTGTGTGTATTATCCCTGTACTGTGACATCACTGTGTGTATTACCCCAGTGCTGTGACATCACTGTGTGTATTATCCTGTACTGTGACATCACTGTGTGTATTATCCCTGTACTGAGACATCACTGTGTGTATTATCCCTGTACTGTGACATCACTGTGTGTATTATTCCTGTACTGTGACATCACTGTGTGTATTATCCCTGTACTGTGACATCACTGTGTGTATTATCCCTGTACTGTGGCATCACTGTGTGTATTATCCCTGTGCTGTGGCATCACTGTGTGTATTACCCCAGTGCTGTGACATCACTGTGTGTATTATCCTGTACTGTGACATCACTGTGTGTATTATCCCTGTACTGAGACATCACTGTGTGTATTATCCCTGTACTGTGACATCACTGTGTGTATTATCCCTGTACTGTGACATCACTGTGTATTATTCCTGTACTGTGACATCACTGTGTGTATTATCCCTGTACTGAGACATCACTGTGTGTATTAGCCCTGTACTGTGACATCACTGTGTGTATTATCCCTGTACTGTGACATCACTGTGTGTATTATCCCTGTACTGTGACATCACTGTGTGTATTATCCCTGTACTGTGACATCACTGTGTGTATTATCCCTGTACTGTGACATCACTGTATGTATTATCCTTGTACTGTGACAGCACTGTGTGTATTATCCCTGTACTGTGACAGCACTGTGTGTATTATCCCTGTACTGTGACATCACTGTGTGTATTATCTCTGTACTGCGACATCACTGTGTGTATTATCTCTGCACTGTGACATCACTGTGTGTATTATCTCTGTACTGTGACATCACTGTGTGTATTATCCCTGTACTGTGACATCACTGTGTGTATTATCTATGTACTGTGACATCACTGTGTGTATTATCTCTGTACTGTGACATCACTGTGTGTATTATCCCTGTACTGTGACATCACTGTGTGTATTATCTCTGTACTGTGACATCAGTGTGTGTATTATCCCTGTACTGTGACATCACTGTGTGTATTACCCCTGTACTGTGACATCACTGTGTGTATTATCCCTGTACTGTGACAGCACTGTGTGTTTTATCCCTGTACTGTGACAGCACTGTGTGTATTATCCCTGTACTGTGACATCACTGTGTATTATCCCTGTACTGTGACATCACTGTGTGCATTATCCCTGTACTGTGACAGCACTGTGTGTATTATCCCTGTACTGTGACATCACTGTGTGTATCATCCCTGTACTGTGAAATCACTTTTTCTTTTATCACTGTAGTGTGGCATTACTCTGTGTATTATCCCCTTACTGTGACATCACTGTTTGTATAATCTTTATATTTTCCATTCAGTTAACCCCTATATTCCACTATATTTCACTATTCTGGATATCAGACTTATATTCCCCCTGTCTAGAATAGTTGGTGCATTCCAGCCTATCATCACCGTGTTACGAAGATGGGTCCATATATCCTTGTATCTCGCTGATACCAGTCCTGTTTTCGGGTCCCCGGTTGGGGAGTCATCTTTCCCTTCTTGATCTTGCCATCCAGTAAGACATTTTAGCGCAGTCAGCGCTGCCCATTGATGAGGTCACATCTGTACATCGGGGGTTAATCTGGGGTTACTGATGGCAGAATCCAGCGGAGACTCTAATTGGCGACTGCTGGGCCCCGTTATGTCGCGGTGACCCTGGAGGAGGCGCCTGCTGCTTGGATAAGTGCTTTTCCATCGCTTGGCTTGGTTAATGCTCCGAAAATATTTACGCCTTGTTCTTGGGTTTCTAACATTTGATTGGGAGAATCTGTGCGACCCGAGATACCGGGAGCAGAAACAACTACAGTGGGCACTGCCTGCCCGGGGCACCCAGCAGCACGGCAGGAACGTGCTCCATATAGTATGGGAACATATTGTGGTATTGTTCTAATTTTTGGACACATAGGGGGTTATTTATTATTGGTTTTCCTGGGCTTTTTTGGGGGTAAAAAAAGTCTCAAAGTAGTTGAATTTTTTTGGGACTTTTCACTGCTAAAAAGTCTCCCAGGACTATATGCACCTCTTCATTAATCTGACCGAAACACAGAACTACTGCTACTGCAACACCGTGCAAAGCATGACTTGGGACTTTTGCAAAATGTCCCATAAAAAGTCTCATAGTCATGCCAGTACCCTGCTGGTCTGCAAGATTTTTTATGCATTTTGAGACTTTTTGAAAACCCAGACAGAAAATAGACCATAAGATGAGAGAGAGAGAGAGATCCAGAGAGAGAGAGAGATCCAGAAAGAGAGAGAGAGATCCAGATCGAGAGAGATCCAGATCGAGAGAGATCCAGAGAGAGAGATCCAGATTGAGAGAGAAATCCAGAGAGAGATCCAGATCGAAAGAGATTGAGAGATCCAGATCGAGAGAGAGATCCAGATCGAGAGAGAGAGATCCAGATCGAGAGAGAGAGATCCAGATCGAGAGAGAGATCCAGATTGAGAGAGAGATCAAGAGAGATCCAGATCGAGAGAGATCTAGAGAGAGAGAGATCCAGATTGAGATCCAGATCGAGAGAGAGGTCTAGATCCAGAGAGAGATCCAGAGAGAGATCCAGATCGAGAGAGAGATCAAGAGAGATCCAGATTGAGAGAGATCTAGAGAGAGAGAGAGAGAGAGAGAGAGAGATCCAGATTGAGATCCAGATTGAGAGAGAGAGATCCAGAGAGAGAGAGAGAGATCCAGGGAGAGAGAGAGAGATCCAGAGAGAGAGAGAGAGAGAGAGATATCCAGAGAGAGAGAGAGATCTAGAGAGAGATCCAGAGAGAGATCCAGAGAGAGAGAGAGAGATCCAGAGAGAGAGAGATCCAGAGAGAGAGAGATCCAGAGAGAGAGAGATCCAGAGAGAGAGATCCAGAGAGAGAGATCCAGAGAGAGAGAGAGATCCAGAGAGAGATGCAGAAAGAGATCCATGTTTGTTGCCATCAATGTCCGACCCTTTACCAAGCCTTGCAATGTGACTAGCGATGACATCACACCAGATCCTCATCCGCAGACAGAAGACAAGGATATAGCGGCACTATTGCTTATCTCCTCATCGTGTCGCACAGTGTTATGGTCGGATATTGATATTTAGAGCTTAGGTGCCACTAGTTCATTTGGAAGCCGATTTGAATATGCAAATGCATGAAATTGATCGGCACTATAATTTCACACCATATGGAATGGCATAAATAGTTAGACAACATTGTACGGTTCTTTTTGGTGCACTATATGACGGTGTATTATTTCATGTACACAATGTAAGGCTGCTAGGCGGGTCATGGGACGAAGCTTTTATGTGACCCCTTCACTGATAAAACAGACAGGAAGTTCCGGAACTCTCACAGTCGGGATAATGCATTTAAATGTTATTTGTTAAAATTCCAAAATCTAAGCCCTTAGGTCCGACATATAGCGCTATACTGTATAGGTGTTTGTATTTAGGACAACATAAAGGGGTCATGAAGTCACCCAAGACCTATGGAATTTCATTTAGGATTGTGGGAGCCTTTTTGAAAACAGGAAGTCTTAACAGGAAGTGCCGCCATATTGGTTATCAGTGATGCCACCTACTTCCTGTTCTTGATTTGCCAGGATTATACAGAATTTTATAGACAATTCTGAAACAATATTGCAGAAGTCAGTGTCCCAGCAGGTTTTTGGCGGGATTTAAATGTCCAGTTTTCGTGAAGGAACTATGGATACCCAGGTGGAATTTTTCAAGCCAGTGTCAGAACCACTGTATGATTAAAGTTACAAATTGCTGTAGACAGCTGTTTTTTCTGCACAATTTATGTGCAATTTATGTGACAAGGAATTGGCAGAGGGGGTCCTAGGGTCTAAGTCCTAAATATTTTTTTGTTCCCATCCATTTGTAAGTGAACCCATCACCTGAGAATTTTTACCAAAAATCCAATAAAACTTTAAATTTGATGGCATGTCAAGTCAACAGCAGATCCAGTAAACGTAGATCCAAACATTGGGGCAGATTTACTTACCCGGTCCGTTCGCGATCCAGCGGCGCGTTCTCTGCGGTCGATTCGGGTCCGGCCGGGATTCACTAAGGTAGTTCCTCCGCCGTCCACCAGGTGGCGCTGCTGCGCTGAAGTTCCCCGGAGGCGCGCTGGAATGCCCTGAAATTCACCGGCCTATTCCTGTTGAAGGTAAGTGTAATTTTCGCGACACATTCTTTTTCTTAAATGCGGCGGTTTTTCCGAATCCGTCGGGTTTTCGTTCGGCCACGCCCCCGATTTCCGTCGCGTGCATGCCAGCGCTGATGCGCCACAATCCTATCGCGTGCGCCAAAATCCCGGGGAAATTCAGGTACAATCGGCGCAAATCGGAAATATTCGGGTAACACGTCGGGAAAACGCGAATCGGGCCCTTAGTAAATGACCCCCATTGTGTCGGGGCTTCCTACTTACGTAAAAAGTGTTCTAGGGAAATCCGTCCCCGCCAGGGATTTGCACCGAAAACACCATCAGGTCTGAAGTTACTGCATCATGTGTGACCATGTCTCTACAATGATGTGAGGTGACATTGTAATAATGTGTCGCGCTTGCCCCTGCCTCGCGCTCGCTCAGCTATACTTCTATACGTAACATTGTATACATTCACCTACCAGGAACTGCTTTATGTTAGTGGATGTAGATTGTATAGTTCATGTATTGGTGGAGATCGCCATCTTGTGTTTTGATTGAGAACTGCGCCCTCTTGGCTGTATTCACAGAAAAACCTCAATGGAAAAAAACATGTTTTTTTTTTGGTCATTGGTGAGATATGAACTTACACTGTAATTTATTATTTTCTAGAAATACCGCTATCAAGATGAGGACACCCCTCCACATGACCATTCCTTGCCAAGATTAACCCATGATATGAAAGGTCCGGAACTCGTCCACGTGTCCGAGAAGAACTTGTCCCAAATAGAAAATGTTCACGGTTATGTGATGCAATCACATATATCTCCGCTAAAGGTAAGTCACAGGGAATCATTACATTGTATGCTGGGATCTGCTAATAAGGAAACCATAAGCAGCCTCATAAAATAACATCTCTAATAATGCTCTTGTCATCAGGACATTTTTAGATTGTAGCATTACTTACACAAAACTCCAAAGCCTATGCATAGCTATAGAGTCACATAGTAAGAGGCTTTGGCTTCCTGCGGCCACCACTAGGGGGAGTTCAGGAGATTATTATACATGCTGTTTAAACAAACACCACAAGGAGGAGGTCAGAACGTAAATATACTTTGCATATAGAACCACCACTAGTGGGAACATACTGTATATGTTACACCACTAGGTGGAGCTCAGGAGATTGCTACATACTGTATATATAACACCACTAGGTGGAGCGCAGGAGATTACCACATGCTGTATTTACAGCCTCCAATAGGGGGTGCTCTGGAGATTACTACATACTGTATATATAGTCACCACTAGGGGGAGCTCAGGAGATTACTATATACTGTATATACACCCACCACTAGCAGGAGCTCAGGAGCTTACTACACAGTGGGTATATAGTCACCACTAGGGGGAGCTCAGGAGATTACTACATAATGTATATACCGCCACCACAAGGGGAAGCTCAGAAAATTACCATGTAGTGTATATATAGCCACCACTAGGAGGAGCTCAGGAGATTACTACATACTGTATATACAGCCACCACTAGGAGGAGCTCAGAAGATAACTACATACTGTAAACACACCAGCACTAGAGGTAGCTCAGGGGATTACTGTATACTGTATAAACAGCCACCACTGGGGAAGCTCAGGAGATTATTACATACTGTATATAGAACCACCACTAGGGGTAGCTCAAGAGATTACTACACACTGTATATACAGCCACCACTAGGGGAGCTCAGGAGATTACGTCATACTGTGTATACAGCCACCACTAGCAGGAGCTCAGAAGATTACTACATACTGTATACACACCACCACTAGGGGTAGCTCAGGAGATTACTACATACTGTATATACAGCCACCACTAGGAGGAGCTAAGGAGATTATTACCTATTGTATATACAGCCACAACTAGGAGGAGCTCAGGAGATTACTTCATACTGTATATAAAGCCACCACTAGCAGGAGCTAAGAAAATTACTACATACTGTATACACACCACCACTAGGGGAGCTCAGGAGATTACTACATACTGTATATACAGCCACCACTAGGAGAGCTCAGGATATTACTACATACTGTATATACACCACCACTAGGAGGAGCTCAGGAGATTACTACATACTGTATATACCACCATCACTAGGGAAGTTCAGGAGATGATTACATACTGTACATACATCCACCACTAGGGAAGTTCAGGAGATTACTACATACTGTATATACAGCCACCACTAGGAGGAGCTTAGGAGATTACTACATATTGTATATACAGCCACAACTAGGAGGAGTTCAAGAAATTACTTCATACTGTATATACAGCCACCACTAGAGGGAGCACAGAAGATTACAATATTCCTCATATACAGCCACCACTAGGAGGAGCTCAGGAGATTACCACATACTGTATATACAGCCACCACCAGGAGAGCTCAGGAGATTAATACATACTGTATATACATCCACCACTAGGGGAGCTCAGGAGATTACTACATACTGTATATACAGCCACCACTAGGAAGAGCTCAGGAGATTACTACATACTGTATATGCAGCCAGCACTAGGAGGAGCTGAGGAGTTTATCAAATACTGTATATACCGTCACCACTATGATGAGCTCAGGAGATTACTACATACTGTATATACAGCCACCACTATGATGAGCTCAGGAGATTACTACATACTGTATATACCGTCACCACTATGATGAGCTCAGGAGATTACTACATACTGTATATACCGTCACCACTATGATGAGCTCAGGAGATTACTACATACTGTATATACACCACCACTAGGGATGCTCAGGAGATTACAACATACTGTATATACAGCCACCACTAGGAGGAAGTCAGGAGTTTACTACATACGTATATACAGCCAACACTAGCCAGAGCTCAGGAGATTACTACATACTGGATATACAGCCAACACTAGTTGGAGCTCAGGAGATTAATACATACTGTATATACAGTCACCACTAGGTGGTGCTCAGGAGATTACTACATACTGTATATACAGCCACCACTAGGAGAAAGTCAGGAGTTAACTACATACTGTAGATCAGAATATTACTGAAATAAAACTACATAATGTATATGCACCACAACTAGGGAGACCTCAGGAGATTACTACATACTGTATATGCAGCCACCTCTAGGGTGTGCTCAGGAGATTACAACATACTATATACACAGCCACCACTATGAGGAGCTGAGGAAATGACTACATACTGTATATATCACCACCACTAGAGGGAGCACAGGAGATTACTATATTACCTATATACAGCCACCACTAGGAAAAGCTCAGGAGATTACTAGATATTGTATATACAGCCACCACTAGGAGGAGCTCAGGAGATTATTAGATACTGTATATACAGCCATCGCTAGGGGGAGCTCAGGAGAATACTTCCTACTGTATATACAGCACCATAAGGAGGAGCTCAGGAGATAACTACATACTGTATATACAGCCACCACTAGGAGGAGCTCAGGAGATCACTACTTACTGTATATACAGCCAGCACTAGGAGGAGCTGAGGAGTTTATTAAATACTGTATATACCGTCACCACCATGATGAGCTCAGGAGATTACTACATACTGTATATACAGCCACCACTAGGGGAGCTCAGGAGATTACTACATACTGTATATACAGCCACCACTAGGAGAGCTCAGGAGATTACTACATACTGTATATACATCCACCACTAGGGAAGTTCAGGAGATTATTACATACTGTGCATACATCCACCACTAGGGAAGTTCAGGAGATTACTACATACTGTATATACAGCCACCACTAGGAGGAGCTTAGGAGATTACTACATATTGTATATACAGCCACAACTAGGAGGAGTTCAAGAAATTACTTCATACTGTATATACAGCCACCACTATGAGGAGCTGAGGAAATTACTACATACTGTATATACCACCACCACTAGAGGGAGCACAGAAGATTACAATATTCCTCATATACAGCCACCACTAGGAGGAGCTCAGGAGATTACTACATACTGTATATACAGCCACCACCAGGAGAGCTCAGGAGATTAATACATACTGTATATACATCCACCACTAGGGAAGTTCAGGAGATCACTACATACTGTATATACAGCCACCACTATGATGAGCTCAGGAGATTACTACATACTGTATATACAGCCACCACTATGATGAGCTGAGGAGATTACTACATACTGTATATACCGTCACCACTATGATGAGCTCAGGAGATTACTACATACTGTATATACCGTCACCACTATGATGAGCTCAGGAGATTACTACATACTGTATATACACCACCACTAGGGATGCCCAGGAGATTACAACTAGAGATGAGTGAGTATACTCGTCCGAGCTTGATGCTCGTTCGAGTATTAAGGTACTCGAAACGGCTCGTTGCTCGGACGAGTATTTCCCCTGCTCGAGATCGAGCATTTAATTAAAAAACCACAGTGAAGAACAATGAAGAATAGAATAAAAACAGTGAACACAGGATCATTTAAGTGAAAAACACAGTGAAAAACACAGTGAAGAATAGATTACAGATGTTCGGCACATCTGCTTACTTGTCGGGAGATACGCGCGGAACGGTGCGAACAAAATAGTATGTGAAGAACAATATATATGTGTGAAGAACACATTGCAGAACACGGTGAGCAGGACAGAGACAACGAGGAGCAGAACAGAGACACCGGGGAGCAGCACAGAGACACCGGGGAGCAGCACGGAGACATGGGGCAGCGGCAGCACGAAGACATGGGGCAGCGGCAGCACGGAGACATGGGGCAGCGGCAGCATGGAGACATCAGGCAGCGGCACGGAGCGGCACGGAGACATCGGGGCACGGAGACATCGGGGAGCGGCACGGAGACATCGGGGCACGGAGACATCGGGGCACGGAGACATCGGGGCACGGAGACAGCGGGGCACGGAGACAGCGGGGCACGGAGACAGCGGGGCACGGAGACAGCGGGGCACGGAGACATCGGGGCACGGAGACAGCGGGGCACGGAGACAGCGGGGCACGGAGACAGCGGGGCACAGAGACAGCGGGGCACGGAGACAGCGGGGCACGGAGACAGCGGGGCACGGAGACAGCGGGGCACGGAGACATCGGGGAGCGGCGGGGAGCCGCACGGAGACATCGTTGCACGGAGACATCGGGGAGCGGCACGGAGCGGCACGGAGACAGCGGGCACGGAGACAGCGGGGCACGGAGACAGCGGGGCACGGAGACAGCGGGGCACGGAGACAGCGGGGCACGGAGACATAGGGGCACGGAGACAGCGTATCTCCCGACAAGTAAGCAGATGTGCCGAACATCTGCAATCTATTCTTCACTGTGTTTTTCACTTAAATGATCCTATTCTTCACTGTTCTTCACATCTGCTAACTTGTCGGGAGATAATATACGCGCAGAACAGTGAAGAATAGATTGCAGATGTTTGCATACATCTGATAACTTATCAGAAGACGTTCTTTTTCAATTAATTAACACATTTTATTCCCGAACCATGGTCCCTTTGAAAAATGCTCGAGTCTCCCATTGACTTCAATGGGGCTCGTTATTCGAGACGAGCACTCGAGCATCTGGAAAAGTTCGTCTCGAATAACGAGCACTCGAGCATTTTAGTGCTCGCTCATCTCTAATTACAACATACTGTATATACAGCCACCACTAGGAGGAAGTCAGGAGTTTACTACATACGTATATACAGCCAACACTAGCCAGAGCTCAGGAGATTACTACATACTGGATATACAGCCAACACTAGTTGGAGCTCAGGAGATTACTGCATACTGTATATACAGTCACCACTAGGTGGTGCTCAGGAGATTACTACATACTGTATATACAGCCACCACTAGGAGAAAGTCAGGAGTTAACTACATACTGTAGATCAGAATATTACTGAAATAAAACTACATAATGTATATGCACCACAACTAGGGAGACCTCAGGAGATTACTACATACTGTATATGCAGCCACCTCTAGGGTGTGCTCAGGAGATTACAACATACTATATACACAGCCACCACTATGAGGAGCTGAGGAAATGACTACATACTGTATATATCACCACCACTAGAGGGAGCACAGGAGATTACTATATTACCTATATACAGCCACCACTAGGAAAAGCTCAGGAGATTACTAGATATTGTATATACAGCCACCACTAGGAGGAGCTCAGGAGATTATTAGATACTGTATATACAGCCATCACTAGGGGGAGCTCAGGAGATTACTACATACTGTATATAGAGCCACCACTAGGGAAGCTCAGGAGATTACTACATACTGTATATACAGCCACCACTAGGGAAGCTCAGGAGATTACTACATACTGTATATACACCACCACTAGGAGGAGCTCAGGAGATTACTTCCTACTGTATATACAGCACCATAAGGAGGCGCTCAGGAGATTACTACATACTGTAGATACAGCCACCACTAGGAGGAGCTCAGGAGATTACTACTTACTGTATATACAGCCAGCACTAGGAGGAGCTGAGGAGTTTATTAAATACTGTATATACCGTCACCACCATGATGAGCTCAGGAGATTACTATATACTGTATATACAGCCACCACAAGGAGGAGCTCAGGAGATTACTACATACTGTATATACAGCCACCACTAGGGGAGATCAGGAGATTACTATATACTGTATATACAGCCACCACAAGGAGGAGCTCAGGAGATTACTACATGCTGTATATACAGCCACCACTAGGGGAGATCAGGAGATTGCTATATACTGTGTATACAGCCACCACAAGGAGGAGCTCAGGAGATTACTACATACTGTATATACAGCCACCACTAGGAGCTCAGGAGATTACTACAAATTTTGTACACAGCCAACACTAGTGGAAGCTCAGGGAATTACTACACAGTGTAAATATAGCCATCACTAGGGGGAGCTCAGGAGATTACTATATACTGTATATACAGACACTACTAAGAGGACACTACTTACTGGGAGATGGTGACATCAGGGATCCAGGCCACAAGAATGACAATGTCCATAAGCTTTATTTTAAATGGTAGATTAATGATAAAGGGATGATAAAAATTATAGGGAGAAAACATTGCATCAGACAACAGAGCATTGGTTTTGTTTGTGGTCTGTTACCATGGAAACATAAAGAAGTGCAAAGAAAGGCATAATTTAAAAAAAAAACGGATGGAAAGTTCTACTATATGCAATTTGCTAAATGTCTTCATCTTTAATTTCTGATGCAGTGGAAGTTTAATGAATAGGTTGTAAAGGTGTACATTGAGTTAACCCCTTCAGTCCTCTCCTCTGTCCTCTACCCCTTGTGTATGCGTCCAGTACTCAACGTGAATGCTCAATTCTAACTCTGGACTCCAAGGCCGACATCAAATGTAGAGTAATTATTGCAGCTTATAGGGAGGAAAGAGCTGACTGTACTTGTCCGTATCTTGGTAATATTTTGTATTCTGCTCCGGTAACATGACAGCAATGCTGACTACAGAGTACACGAGCCGCCATAATGAGCCGTGCCTGCAACTTATATCACCAGTCATATGAATATCGCAAATCATACAGATGTACAGCCCCTACTGCTGTATGGCGGATCGTAAGGAAGGAAGTATTATAGTAGTTATATTCCTGTACATAGGGAGCAGTATTATAGTAGTTATATTCTTGTACATAGGGGGCAGTATTATAGTAGTTATATTCCTGTACATAGGGGGCAGTATTATAGTAGTTATATTCTTGTACATAGGGGGTAGTATTATAGTAGTTATATTCTTGTACATAGGGGGCAGTATTATAGTAGTTATATTCCTGTACATAGGGGGCAGTATTATAGTAGTTATATTCTTGTACATAGGAGGCAGTATTATAGTAGTTATATTCTTGTACATAGGGAGCAGTATTATAGTAGTTATATTCCTGTACATAGGAGGCAGTATTATAGTAGTTATATTCTTGTACATAGGGGGTAGTATTATAGTAGTTATATTCTTGTACATAGGGGGTAGTATTATAGTAGTTATATTCTTGTACATAGGGGGCAGTATTATAGTAGTTATATTCCTGTACATAGGGGGCAGTATTATAGTAGTTATATTCTTGTACATAGGAGGCAGTATTATAGTAGTTATATTCTTGTACATAGGGAGCAGTATTATAGTAGTTATATTCCTGTACATAGGGGGCAGTATTATAGTAGTTATATTCCTGTACATAGGAGGCAGTATTATAGTAGTTATATCCTTGTACATAGGGGGCAGTATTATAGTAGTTATATTCTTGTACATAGGGGGCAGTATTATAGTAGTTATATTCCTGTACATAGGGGGCAGTATTATAGTAGTTATATTCTTGTACATAGGGAGCAGTATTATAGTAGTTATATTCCTGTACATAGGGGCAGTATTATAGTAGTTATATTCTTGTACATAGGGGGCAGTATTATAGTAGTTATATTCTTGTACATAGGGGCAGTATTATAGTAGTTATATTCTTGTACATAGGGGGCAGTATTATAGTAGTTATATTCTTGTACATAGGGGCAGTATTATAGTAGTTATATTCTTGTACATAGGGGGCAGTATTATAGTAGTTATATTCTTGTACATAGGGGGCTGTATTATAGTAGTTATATTCTTGTACATAGGAGGCAGTATTATAGTAGTTATATTCTTGTACATAGGGAGCAGTATTATAGTAGTTATATTCTTGTACATAGGAGGCAGTATTATAGTAGTTATATGCTTGTACATAGGAGGCAGTATTATAGTAGTTATATGCTTGTACATAGGGGGCAGTATTATAGTAGTTATATTCTTGTACATAGGGGGCAGTATTATAGTAGTTATATTCTTGTACATAGGGGGCAGTATTATAGTAGTTATATTCTTGTACATAGGGGCAGTATTATAGTAGTTATATTCTTGTACATAGGGGGGCAGTATTATAGTAGTTATATTCATAGGGGACACAAGGTATTCCTAATAGTTCATAAATTGTGTGTTCAATTATAAAATAAAATATCACTTTAATACTTTTTTCCAGGAAGTTTTTCCCTGAGCTGTGAAGTGATCAGTTCAGATGAAACACATTTCTGGCGCTGTTTATAATTGGTCTCGGGGGCGGTGATCCCGGACCACTGAAGTTATTTCATGTAATATCTGTCAGAGACCTGCCATCTCTGCTGCTGGCTATTTCTCCTCTCTAATTAGCAGAGCCGCACTTAGTAATTTTACCACTAGATGGCAGTGTTCACTTGTACATAAATGTCACATTTCTCATTTTTCTGATCTTTTAATTCATGATTTTGTCCAAATACTGGAGAAATCTGTTGTCACTGCTCTGAGCTTATACATAGAAGTAAGTTCCTTAAAGGGGTATTTTGGGATTCAAACGATCCTTTATTCTTAGGATAGGTCATTTATATCAGAATGGTGTTGGTTTGACCCCTGATCAGCTACCCTGTTTCCCCTAAAATAGGACATCCCCCTAAAATAAGACCTAGTACAATTTTGTTCAATCTTAGAAACATAAGGCCTCCCCTGAAAATAAGACCTAGTGGCAGACATTGCTGCAGCTCCACCCATGCCATACATTAGTATTAGGAAATCTTTTAGATGCTGCAAGAGGTTGTGACATGGGTGAAGAATTGCAGAATAAAATCACTGACTGTTGCAGGACAAATACCCTACAAGCAGTTACCTGGACATGAAGTGATCATTTAAGGAAAGTGCTATTGCTAAACATGAGAGATTTGGGCCAAATATTCCAATAATTCAAAGTTTGGTGAGTTATAAGGATTTTAGAAGTTCATTTTTGTTCACCAATAAATGTAAATTCTTGTTCATGGAAAAATAAGACATCCCCTGAAAATAAGACCTAGCGCCTCTTTAGGAGTAAAAATTAATATAAGACACTGCCTTATTTTGGGGGAAACAGGGTATTTGTGGGTGTTCTTTCACCCCAATGAGTTCTGCTTCTATTTCTTAGGTCAGTGATGTCACATTTATTGATCACATGACCTGCTTGTAGCTCAGTCCCATTCAAATGAATTTGGCTGAACTGCACTACCGAGCCAAGCCACTATCCAATGACCGGTGCTGTGCTTTGTAGACTCTGGAGAAGCCACAGTACCTGTCCAAATGCTTGTGTATATCTAACAGGTGATTTGAGGATATTTAAGGATTAATAATAGTACACCTATAGATGGATGCAAAATAATATTCTAGATGATTGCAAGGCTTAAGCTGTTAATGATTGTAAGTCCTGGGCTATGGTAACAAAACAGTTAATGGAAAGCTGTCAGCAGGCATGACCTTGTAGACTGCAGCTAGTGTTAGGTATTGTCCCTGAAGAGATGTGTTATCAGACCTTTGTGTATGTTGTTAGTAGCAGCAGGACTGTGAAATATGGATTTATATCCCAGGATTGTACTTTGGGCTTGTCCTCACACTGCTGTGCTTTGTGCTATCTGTAGACAGTGATATGTATTAGCTCTGGAGAGATGTGTAATCACATCTTTGTGTGTTGTTAGTAGAAGCAGGACTGTGAAATATGAATGTGTATTCCAGGATTGTAGTTTTGCCAAATTTATTAAGGGTATATCCTCACACTGTTGTGCTCTTAGCTCTCAGAAGCCAGTGTCAGGTATTGTTCCTGGAGAGATGTGTAATTAATTATACATTTGTGTAAGTTGTTAGTATCAGTAGAACTGTGAAACATGGATTTATATTCCAGGATTCTAGCTTCCCCAAGTGCAATAAGGGTGTAGCCTCACACTGCTGTGATCTCTGCTCTCTGTGGCCTGTGTTAGGTATTGTCTGTGGAAATTTGTGTAATCATATTTTGGTGTATGTTGTTAGTAGTAACAAAACTAAGGAATATCAATCCATAGGTTTTTACTGTCCTGCTGCTACTAACAACAATAGGTATGATTACATTTATCTCCAGTGGCAATACCTTACATTGGTTGCAGAGAGCACAGCAGTGCAGAGACACATCCCAGTGCACTTGGAGAATCTTTAATCCTGGAATAAAAATCCATATTTCACAGCCCTGCTGCTACTAGTAACCCACGCAAAGATATGATTACACTTCTCTCCAGGGACAATACATAACACTATAAATACCAACGAAGATACCCTCTGCAATTTATAGCGATCCCTATACCAATCAAAAGATGAATACCAAAAAGCAGTATACAAGATCTAGGTAGTCAATAACTGTCAAAGGACAAGAATGCTATATGACTATGAAATAAATTTCAACTTTATTATAACAAATCGACACTCCAAAAACATATTAAAAACATGATAAAACCACAAAAACAACAACACAAAGGGTGGTGGTCGCAAATGCAGGACAATACATTCCACAATGGGATATCAAACACAGGCACACAAGGGTGGTCACATAGTAGAAGGTAAAGGTGTTACCAAGTGCCCAAACCAGGGCGTAATATACCCATAAAGTGCCTACCAATATAATTTTAAGTCACCAGACGACCACCACCACAGCACCCCGACGCACGTTTCGCCGTCGCTTCCTCAAGGGGGTGTGCTGTGGTTAGGTTCTGGTGTGGTATTTATGCTGGTAAAGCGGTATGCCCACATTTGGATTTGTCCAATAGTGATTTGACTCACCCAGATTGTAAAGTGGCATGGTGTGTGTATCGGCGCACGCCCCCGGCTCACGCATCCACATCCGGCCGCTGGACCCGAAGTACCGGAAGACGACAGCGCGCGTGACCGTGCGTCATCATGAACCGGAAGTCCGGACCCGCTGCTAGGAAGCGCATGCGCACCGGAGGGGCGCGCTCCACCCGGCCATCTTGGGTGCTGGAGCCAGTGTGGGCAGTTCTCGTACCCAGGATAAAGTGCACATAATATGGTAAGTGATATATGATATTATTGCATTGATCTATACAGCATGTGGGTTATTACCTGAGTTCATATCTAATCACAAACGTCAATACAGACAGATATATAATGAGTAGATGTAATAACAAATAAATAAAGTTCAAATGCATAAAGATTTTGGCATCATTACAACAATTCATATAAATACAAACTATAAATATCATAAAATAAAGTGACAAGTGCAGATTATTATAATATAAGCATGATTTGTATCATGAAATAAAGTGAGGAGTGCTAATTATTATAATATGAGCATACTTCATATCCCCAATATTTCATATAAAACCATAACATGATTGGAATAATGATGATATAAGAATAATGTGATGATAAAGTGCATATAGTGAAAGAGTGAGAAAATTAAAAAATATTGTTAAAACGTGTGTGATCACCACAAAAAAATCAAGACCATTATTGGGTCATACATATGTGAAGTGACTAACGCTAATATGACGGCAAAATCGTGTCCTGAAAATTGACTGTAGTGAATGGGATAATGAGTGAAAAAAAGAAGAAGTGAATTATTTGTTAATTAGACTGTGATGGGTGGGTAGTGGTGTGTGTAGTGTGTATAAGCATTATAAGCTGCCATGTGACCTGGAAAAATGCATAAATTGTGAAAATTTGTGACTAATATATATCATGTGAATTGATGTCTATAGAAAAAAGTGTATGAACTAAAAGTGAGAGAATCACTATAGCCTGACTATATATATAACTAGATAAAGTAGTGCTGAAAGTTATATAAAGGATGTAGGACATCATAATGATGATGCCTCACTAGTGTAAAACCAATATATTGATTGGAAATGACATAAGAATGGTTGTAAAATGCATTTAGGCCTATTGGCGAACACCCCCTGAAAGAGAAGCGACGCAATACGAATGTGGTCATATAAGTCGTTCCAAATTGAGCTCCTTTCAAACCCTGCTCAGATGTCCATGTCGATATCACCATTCTACCAAATTGCACTCGATCCCTAGGATCAAAACACAAATACCGGTGTGATTAAATCTAATACCGGAATAGACAGTCAGTCCCCTATCTATCGGGAACAATATATATACCACACCAAGTACAATACATAACACTGTCTGCAGTAAACATAGAACAAAGCAGTGTGAGGACACATCCCCACGTCATTTGGAGAATCAAAAATCCTGGAATAAAAATCTATATTTCACAGTCCTGTTGCTACTAACAACAAACAAAACACGACACAAACACAGATATCCTGGGATGATAGAGCACAGATAGATAGAGCACAGCAGTGTGAGGACACACACCAAGTGATTTGCAGAATCAACAATCCTGGAATAAAAATCCATATTTCACAGCCCTGTTGCTACTAACAAAAAACACAACACAAACAAAGGTATTATTACACAAATCTCCTGGGACAATACCTAAAGCTGGGCATAGAGAGCTTAAAGCACAGCAGTGTGAGGACACAAAACAAGGCACTTGGAAAAGCTACAATCCTGGAATATAAATCCGCATTTAATAGTGCAACAAACACAACATACACAAAGGTATTATAACACAGATCTCCAGGGACAATACCTAAAACTGGCTGGAAAGAGCTCAGAGCACAGCAGTGTGAGGACACACACCAAGGCAATTGGAGAAGCTACAGTCCTGGAATATAAATCCGTATATATACCAGTCCTTCAGCTACTAAATACATACAGAAATGTATGATTACGCATCTCTCCTTGGACAGTAGCTAACACGGGCTGCAGGCTACACATTCACACCTGCTGACAGTTTCCCTTTAACATAATGGAGTTAATTCTAATTTCATTGATGATAGGTATCATAGAGAAGAGGGGTCCTTGAATTTGCATTGGGTCTATATTAAATTTTGCATGGGGTCCACTATCTGATTCTAAAGTGGACAGGACAGACCGGGGCAGGACCCAGGGGGCATATTCTTATGATGTGATGTGGAATAGGTAAGAAGAGCTTCCCTGGTGATTTACGGGTTAATTAAGCACCCTGGTGATATAGGGATAACGTCATATGTGATGCTTAGGGGTTTCTCCCTTCACTACATCCAGGTCAGGATACAGAGAGAGCTATAGACATTCAGGGTGAGTTATTCAGGACTGATGCTGCCATACTCACCTTCCACCAGCAGATGGCAGCAGCTTCCATCACCCGGACCAGTCCTTGTCCCTGGTGCTGAAGCTGTGCACCTGGATGATGCACAAGGCCTGCAATTACACATGATTATAGATGCGCAGCCCCTGGTAACACGCTGCCTGCAGTATTCATGTGTCCATAGAGTCTCCAACCAAGGACAATTCCATAGAAAGAAATACTTTGTGGTAATAGGGACCATACAGACTGAACTTTGTTAGCTATTAGCCCTGTGCTATTGGATATCTGTATTAAGATGATCCATCTCTCTTCTCAGCTGCAGGAGGCTTCTGGTTGGATACTACAGCAGTCACTCAAAAGAGAAGGAAGGAGCTATGGGGCAGGTCACCATAGTGGGCACAGTGCCCTCATTACAGTGCCCAACACAGTGCCCTCACTACAGTGCCCAGCACAGTGCCCTCACTACAGTGCCAAGCACAGTGCACTCACTACAGTGCAGAGGACAGTGCCCTTGTACCAGTTCCCTCATTGCAGTGCCCGGCACAGTGCCCTCATTACAGAGCCAAGCACAGTGTCCTCACTACAGTGCACAGGACAGTGCCCTTGTACCAGTTCCCTCATTGCAGTGCCCGGCACAGTGCCCTCGTTACAGAGCCAAGCACAGTGTCCTCACTACAGTGCACAGGACAGTGCCCTTGTACCAGTTCCCTCATTGCAGTGCCCGGCACAGTGCCCTCGTTACAGAGCCAAGCACAGTGTCCTCACTACAGTGCACAGGACAGTGCCCTTGTACCAGTTCCCTCATTGCAGTGCCCGGCACAGTGCCCTCATTACAGTGCCAAGCACAGTGCCCTCACTACAGTGCCCAGCACAGTGCCCTCATTACAGTGCCCAGCGCAGTGTCCAGCATAGTGCCCTCATAACAGTGCCCTTGTTACAGTGCCCTGCACAGTGTCCTCCTTACAGTATCCAGCACAGTGTCCTCACTAGAGTGCCCAGCACAGTGCCCTTGTTGCAATGTCCAGCACAGTGCCCTTGTTGCAATGTCCAGCACTGTGCCCTCATAACAGTGCCCAGTGCAGTGTCCAGTACAGTGCCCTCATAACAGTGCCCTTATTACAGTGCCCTCATTACATTGCCCAGTGCAGTGTCCAGCACAGTGCCCAGCACAGTTCCCTCATTTCAGTGCCCAGCACAGTGCCCTTGTGACAGTGCCCTTATTACAGTGCCCTTGTTACAGTGCCCTCGTTACAGTGCCCAGCACAGTGCCCTCTTTGCAGTGCACAATGGTCACTTGCCGGGACCTAACATAGTGCCACCTTCACAGTACCCTCTACATAGCCCACTTAGCTATACCAACCGCTGTACTCCAAAATGTCAACCACAATGCAAAATTCTGAAATAAGTGAAATAAAACCAGTACAACCTATGGTGCCCCAGTTGCAATGCCAACCACTCTACCAAGCATGGGCCAAGCTCACATACCCACTACTCCTGTGTTACCTTTGCAGTGCAAACTTCATAACCCACATAACAAACCAGCACAGTGTCTTGAAAACAGCGCCAGCCAGTGCCTTACTACACTGACCTCTGTAAGATGCCAACTGCAATGGCCACATAAAAATCCCTACCACTGTGCCCACATAGAGGTGCCAGTATACACATACAAGTCCCTTTAACAGTGTCCCAGTGTCTCAAGCCCGGTTTGTATGCCAGATTTTACCTTCATTTTGTGAAAATTGCTGCAATGTCTTTTAAATGGACCCTCGGGAGAAGAACCCTGCAACAACAATCTCAGAACCAGGACTGCGAGGGTGTAGAATGAGATGACCCGGCATGCCACCCTGACGCTATGATCTGCTTCTACCTGCAGACATTGTGCTGCGTCTTCCCCATTTCTTAGCTCAAAGTCATTTCCTTTCAATCCCTTGAAATGGTTCCCTAAAGTGCGATCCAAGACGCTAAGTGATTCCTGCGAAATGTAGAACATCTATGGAGTCGAACTTCCAATTTTAAGAGACTCAAATGCGCACAGTGCTTGCGGTTAAACACAGATGTTTTATAGATGTAGGAGAGAATGAGAGACACTCAATGTATTATCAGTAGTATCAATATTTTACACACAGAGGATCCTTAAGAGGTTAATCTCTGAATGAAAGAGGTCCCTGCCAAAAGAGCTTACACTCTACAGAAGAGAGTTCCTTGCCCATAAGAGCTTACACTCTACAGGAGAGAGGAGCCTGACCATAAGAGCTTACACTCTACAGGAGAGAGGTCCCTGCCCATAAGAGCTTACACTCTACAGGAGAGAGGACCCTGCCCATAAGAGCTTACACTATACAGGAGAGAGGACCCTGCCCATAAGAGCTTACACTCTACAGGAGAGAGGACCCTGACCATAAGAGCTTACACTCTACAGGAGAGAGGACCCTGCACATAAGAGCTTACACTCTACAGGAGAGAGGACCCTGCCCATAAGAGCTTACACTCTACAGGATAGATGACCCTGCCCATAAGTGCTTACACTCTACAGGAGAGAGGACCTGCCCATAAGAGCTTACACTGTACAGGAGAGAGGACCCTGCCCATAAGAGCTTACACTCTACAGGAGAGAGGACCCTGCCCATAAGAGCTTACACTCTACAGGAGAGAGGACCCTGTCCATAAGAGCTTCCACTCTACAGGATAGATGACCCTGCCCATAAGAGCTTACACTCTACAGGAGAGAGGACCCTGCCCATAAGAGCTTACACTCTACAGGAGAGAGGACCCTGCCCATAAGAGCTTACACTCTACAGGAGAGAGGTCCCTGCCCATAAGAGCTTATACTCTACAGGGGAGGGGACCCTGCCCATAAGAGCTTACACTCTACAGGAGAGAGGACCCTGCCCATAAGAGCTTACACTCTACAGGAGAGAGGACCCTGCCCATAAGAGCTTATACTTTACAGGAAAGAGGACCCTGCACATAAGAGCTTACACTCTACAGGAGAGAGGACCCTGCCCATAAGAGCTTACACTCTACAGGAGAGAGGACACTGCCCATAAGAGCTTACACTCTACAGGAGAGAGGACCCTGCCCATAAGAGCTTACACTCTACAGGAGAGAGGTCCTGCCCATAAGAGCTTACACTCTACAGGAGAGAGAACCCTGCCCTTAAGAGCTTACACTCTACAGGAGAGAGGTCCCTGCCCATAAGAGCTTACACTCTACAGGAGAGAGGACCCTGCCCATAAGAGCTTACACTCTACAGGAGAGAGGTCCTGCCCATAAGAGCTTACACTCTACAGGAGAGAGGTCCTGCCCATAAGAGCTTACACTCTACAGGAGAGAGGTCCTGCCCATAAGAGCTTACACTCTACAGAAGAGAGGACCCTGCCCATAAGAGCTTACACTCTACAGGAGAGAGGACCCTGCACATAAGAGCTTACACTCTACAGGAGAGAGGACCCTGCACATAAGAGCTTACACTCTACAGGAGAGAGGACCCTGCCCATAAGAGCTTACACTCTACAGGAGAGAGGACACTGCCCATAAGAGCTTACACTCTATAGGAGAGAGGAACCTGCCCATAAGAGCTTACACTGTACAGGAGAGAGGACCCTGCCCATAAGAGCTTACACTGTACAGGAGAGAGGACCCTGCCCATAAGAGCTTACACTCTACAGGAGAGAGGTCCTGCCCATAAGAGCTTACACTCTACAGGAGAGAGGTCCTGCCCATAAGAGCTTACACTCTACAGGAGAGAGGTCCTGCCCATAAGAGCTTACACTCTACAGGAGAGAGGTCCTGCCCATAAGAGCTTACACTCTACAGAAGAGAGGACCCTGCCCATAAGAGCTTACACTCTACAGGAGAGAGGACACTGCACATAAGAGCTTACACTCTACAGGAGAGAGGAGCCTGACCATAAGAGCTTATACTTTACAGGAAAGAGGACCCTGCACATAAGAGCTTACACTCTACAGGAGAGAGGACCCTGCCCATAAGAGCTTACACTCTACAGGAGAGAGGACACTGCCCATAAGAGCTTACACTCTACAGGAGAGAGGACCCTGCCCATAAGAGCTTACACTCTACAGGAGAGAGGTCCTGCCCATAAGAGCTTACACTCTACAGGAGAGAGGACCCTGCCCATAAGAGCTTACACTCTACAGGAGAGAGGTCCCTGCCCATAAGAGCTTACACTCTACAGGAGAGAGGACCCTGCCCATAAGAGCTTACACTCTACAGGAGAGAGGTCCTGCCCATAAGAGCTTACACTCTACAGGAGAGAGGTCCTGCCCATAAGAGCTTACACTCTACAGGAGAGAGGTCCTGCCCATAAGAGCTTACACTCTACAGAAGAGAGGACCCTGCCCATAAGAGCTTACACTCTACAGGAGAGAGGACCCTGCACATAAGAGCTTACACTCTACAGGAGAGAGGACCCTGCACATAAGAGCTTACACTCTACAGGAGAGAGGACCCTGCCCATAAGAGCTTACACTCTACAGGAGAGAGGACCCTGCCCATAAGAGCTTACACTCTACAGGAGAGAGGACACTGCCCATAAGAGCTTACACTCTATAGGAGAGAGGAACCTGCCCATAAGAGCTTACACTCTATAGGAGAGAGGACCCTGCCCATAAGAGCTTACACTCTACAGGAGAGAGGACACTGCCCATAAGAGCTTACACTCTACAGGAGAGAGGACACTGCCCATAAGAGCTTACACTCTACAGGAGAGAGGACCCTGCCCATAAGAGCTTACACTCTACAGGAGAGAGGTCCTGCCCATAAGAGCTTACACTCTACAGGAGAGAGGTCCTGCCCATAAGAGCTTACACTCTACAGGAGAGAGGTCCTGCCCATAAGAGCTTACACTCTACAGAAGAGAGGACCCTGCCCATAAGAGCTTACACTCTACAGGAGAGAGGACCCTGCACATAAGAGCTTACACTCTACAGGAGAGAGGACCCTGCACATAAGAGCTTACACTCTACAGGAGAGAGGACCCTGCACATAAGAGCTTACACTCTACAGGAGAGAGGACCCTGCACATAAGAGCTTACACTCTACAGGAGAGAGGACCCTGCACTTAAGAGTAACACTTAAAGGAAACCTACCACCACAAATCTACCTATAAAGGTAGATCGGGTGGTAGGTGAATCAATGGGACGTGAGGATAGCCCTTTTAAGGGCTAATCCTCGCATCCCCGCACTTTTTTGGAAACTTTTATTACCCGAATATGTAAATTTTGTTATGCGGCTACTGGGGCGTGGAGTAGCCGCATCTGAGGTTACACGAGGCGGCTACTCCACGCCCCGGTAGCCACTTTACCCCTCCTACTCACCATCTTCGGCACGCAGCTGCTCGTAGCTGCGCGCCCTCGTCCGACGATCCTGCCGTGCAGCCACCCTTTATTGTATCGTGGCCTCCCCCTCTACCATCTCACTGGGGATCCCTTCATCACACATACACCGGAAGTGCCCAAGGGGCCACCCTCCATCGTATTGTGGCCTCTCCCTTGTTTGCCCTGCCTGGCATTGAAGAGGCCTTTTCTTCTGGACCACGCTACCGTGACATGACTAGCACTAGGCCACGCTTCAGCCAGCCACTTAGGTACCTACCCCAGTGGTAGGACTTTGTACTCAACAGGTGAGAGGATCCTGCCTATAACGTATAAGCTGTGTCACTGTGAGGTTGTAGTGGACCCATATGAGAGAATTTAAGGCACCAAGATTGATGTGTCAGGAGGACAGCACAAAAATGATAGTTGTGTCATAAACCTGGATAACAACGTCAGCTCTGCTGTATCTGTCTCTCACACTATGAATATGAACAGATGTCTCTGTAGGTGAATGTGTTATGTAAATCTTATCGCGGCAGCATCTCTAATGACTTCTAACTCTCCAAGGACAGATAATGCCGTAAGTAACATCACAAAGATTATTCTCACATTGAAATGAAAGGGAATCTGTCAGCAGATGTGACCATGTAGTACAGGCAGTGTGTCTGGTAACTATTTGTAAGTGTACTAGGAGAAATGTCCTCGCACTCAGGGGGGGGGGGGGGGGGGTAACGATGAGAGACTGGACCCCATTGTAGACTTCTGAATGGGGTCCTCCTTCCCCTTAAAAAATATACGATTGAAGAATAGTGCAGCCACGACACAAGGTTGTAGTATGGAAACTTCTTAAATACTTGTTCAAGCAGTTTGCACAAGAAGAACGTGCAAAGTCCGACAAAAAATGTGCCCCATTATATACATTTATGCCCTCGTATATACATTTCTACTGTAATGTAGCATTTTATTTGTATATTTCCCCTATGATTTGTAAAGCGCTAAGGAATATGAATAAAGATTATTATTATTTACAATCTGGATGTTTGCTTTGAGGACTATAGTAAAGACATTTAACAGATCCAAAAGGTCAAGTCCTATAATGGGAGGGTGAAAATAATTGCCTCAGACCCTTTCAACCTGTAGTAAAGCATTGTAATAATTTATAGGGTAAATCAGGATAGATAGGGTACAGCTCGGTGAAACACAAATTGTGTCTTTTCGCCCGCTCCTCTCGCTATTGAATATGTAACATCTACCGAACCTTCATTTTGCAGTCTTTGAGCACAGGTCAGCAAACACGGCCTCGGACAAATTTAATGGGCAAGTGTAGGAGGGAAAAACTCATCTCTACTCGCGTCGGAGAGAACAAGTTGTGATGCTGAGGACGTCCATGTCTATTCATCTGCCAAAAAATCCTTAGAAAATAGAATCATTCTGATTATTGTTTGTTGTCTCCTAAATCGATATAGACACTTCGTTCTTCCAGGAAGTGATTATCTCACAGTGATCACCTCTCGAATATTACTAAGGGTTTGGAATAAGCTCATCAGAATGTTATTGTTCTTATGGATGCCGTTCTTCCAGGGTATGGGGTGAGGACAACCTCCTCTGGCCACCAATGCAGGCACCATGGACATTGGATAGTAATGGTCTTGTGTTACCAACAATGAGGGTGACCAACTGTGTCAACTAACTTCACTGCAGGTTGCCATGTTCTGAAGTGGTCCTTCATGGGAAATTATGGAAAAGGATGCCAAGGAGCATGGACACCGACCACAGGTTTTATATAAGAACCAATATATGAGGACACGATTCAACCATAGGACTCATAAGTTGATGTTCTCCTGCTGCAGAACTTTGATGCTCTAAGTTACCCCATACTTTTATCTTCTAATAACATATAGTGGATCCAGAACACATGAGAATGGGGAGGTATGGTTCAGTAGAAGTTAATCAACCAGGGGCCCAGTGTAGGGTACTCAATCTTTTTGGTTACGCAAACCTGAGATGAAGAAAGTCAAATCTTAAATATACCGGTAATATAGAGGCAAGACTGGATCTACTCTTTACCTTTTTTAGCTGCAGTTAGCTGGGTTCTCGTGTAATAAAATTCAGGTTTGACCAGAACATGCCCATAGAAGTCAACAGGCAACAGTCACAGAAGATATCCTCTCCTCCTAACACAGTGATCTCTACAGAGGTCAAAGAGCATACCCACAACACTCCACCATGGAAGTAACATAGAAGTCAATGCACACCTCAATTCTTCTCCTCCCTGCACTTTAACCTCTGCAGAGGTCACAGAGCATGCCCACAACACTCTCCTATAGTAATCAATAGGTAACAATGATAAGCTCTTGTCCTTCCCTGCCTTGACTGCTTCACAGAATCACAGAGCATGCCCACAATACTCTTCTATAGCAATCACTAGGTGATGGTCAAAGCTCACCTCCTATCTGCCCTGGATATTAACTTCTGCACAGGTCACAGAGCATGCCCACAACACTCTCCTATAGCAATCACTAGGTGATGGTCAAAGCTCACCTCCTATCTGCCCTGGATCTTAACTTCTGCACAGGTCACAGAGCATGCCCACAACATTCATAGCCATGTTAAAAGTCCCTGTGGTCCTTGTGACTGCTGTAAAATAAATTTTTGAATGTTGGAACCTGCAGCTGTTCCCGCCCATCACTAATTTACAGTAATTGCCTCTCTTGGCCGTATCCACAGTAGGTTAGTTTTAGCATTCGGCATGTTACAATATTAGATGGATGCCCCAAAGAAGCCACATCGACAACTTCTCTGTACCGACAGCCAATATTCGCGTCACTTTCACCCTAAACTATGCGAACATTTCTCTATGTGATATTTTCTTTTTATATCAGAGGGTTTGATGTGATTAATACCTCTGTCTGGTTATCCATCAAGATGCCCTGATAAATATGCAGCTGCCATTGTAAGGTCTAATCTGGGAACCCAGGGAAGAGGGAATCTTTGTCACCATTTTTACATCTTCATCGCTCTGCAGGAGCGCGGCTGATGGTCATTGATAGGCGCTTATGCTGAGATGTTTGACAAGTACAAGACCTGTTTCTGGCGAGACGTCCATCACTTCTTGTTTGCTGAGGGGATTAGAGGCTAAGGGAGCATTTATTTCCATCTTTATGGAAATTGATTTTTATGCCGTTTCGTAAGTGACAATTCAATGTGTCCAGATTGTAGAGCGGCCATTTACTGTAGGAGAAGAATGCTACACATCTATACAACATGTCATTGCAATCACTACTAATATTAACAACCATCAAGAAGTAAGCGTTCCATTATATTTCACTGTTAGCTATATAATACTGCCCCCCTATGTACAAGAATATAACTACTATAATACTGCCCCCTATGTACAAGAATATAACTACTATAATACTGCCCCCTATGTACAAGAATATAACTACTATAATACTGCCCCCTATGTACAGGAATATAACTACTATAATACTGCCCCCTATGTACAAGAATATAACTACTATAATACTGCCCCCTATGTACAAGAATATAACTGCTATAATACTGCCCCCTATGTACAAGAATATAACTACTATAATACTGCCCCTATGTACAAGAATATAACTACTATAATACTGCCCCTATGTACAAGAATAAAACTACTATAATACTGCCCCCTATGTACAAGAATATAGCTACTATAATACTGCCCCTATGTACAAGAATATAACTACTATAATACTGCCCCTATGTACAAGAATATAACTACTATAATACCGCCCCCTATGTACAGGAATATAACTACTATAATACCGTCTCCTATGTATAAGAATATAACTACTATAATACTGCCCCCTATGTACAAGAATATAACTACTATAATACTGCCCCTATGTACAAGAATATAACTACTATAATACCGTCTCCTATGTATAAGAATATAACTACTATAATACTGCCCCCTATGTACAAGAATATAACTACTATAATACTGCCCCCTATGTACAAGAATATAACTACTATAATACTGCCCCTATGTACAAGAATATAACTACTATAATACTGCCTCCTATGTACAAAAATATAACTACTATAATACTGCCCCCTATGTACAAGAATATAACTACTATAATACTGCCCCCTATGTACAAGAATATAACTACTATAATACTGCCCCTATGTACAAGAATATAACTACTATAATACTGCCCCTATGTACAAGAATAAAACTACTATAATACTGCCCCCTATGTACAAGAATATAGCTACTATAATACTGCCCCTATGTACAAGAATATAACTACTATAATACTGCCCCTATGTACAAGAATATAACTACTATAATACCGCCCCCTATGTACAGGAATATAACTACTATAATACCGTCTCCTATGTATAAGAATATAACTACTATAATACTGCCCCCTATGTACAAGAATATAACTACTATAATACTGCCCCTATGTACAAGAATATAACTACTATAATACCGTCTCCTATGTATAAGAATATAACTACTATAATACTGCCCCCTATGTACAAGAAAATAACTACTATAATACTGCCCCTATGTACAAGAATATAACTACTATAATACTGCCCCTATGTACAAGAATATAACTACTATAATACTGCCCCCTATGTACAAGAATATAACTGCTATAATACTGCCCCCTATGTACAAGAATATAACTACTATAATACTGTCCCCTATGTACAGGAATATAACTGCTATAATACTGCCCCCTATGTACAAGAATATAACTGCTATAATACTGCCCCCTATGTACAGGAATATAACTACTATAATACTGCCCCCTATGTACAGGAATATAACTACTATAATACTGTCCTCTATGTACAAGACTATTTCTACTATAATACTGCCCCCTATGTACAAGAATATAACTACTATAAAACTGCTCCCTATGTACAAGAATATAACTACTATATTACTGCCCCCTATGTACAAGAATATAACTACTATATTACTGCCCCCTATGTACAAGAATATAACTACTATAATACTGCCCCCTATGTACAGGAATATAACTACTATAATACTGCCCCCTATGTACAAGAATATAACTACTATAATACTGTCCCATATGTACAGGAATATAACTACTATAATACTGCCCCCTATGTACAGGAATATAACTACTATAATGCTGCCCCCTATGTACAAGAATATAACTACTATGATACTGCCCCTATGTACAAGAATATAACTACTATAATACTGCCTCCAATGTACAAGAATATAACTACTATAATACTGCCTCCTATGTACAAGAATATAACTACTATAATACTGCCCCCTATGTACAGGAATATAACTACTATAATACTGCCCCTTATGTACAGGAATATAACTACTATAATACTGCCCCCTTGCTGGGAGGTTGTGTGAGAGCAGAGCTCCTGAAGTCTCCTGATGCCTGGAGACAGCCCAGGGCGGGGCCACCCTGGGTGGGGAGATTCCCCAAGCAAGGCCCAGGCTTCCAGGCCTACACCGGGAGTGAACTCCCAAAAGCTTTCTACTAGGGATGCAAATCCCAATGTTACTAACAGAGAAGTTTGTGGACAGAATGTTGATTTATTAAAGAAGAAACAAGACAAGGAAGTGAGTACAACAGTGAAAGCAGCGAGTCCCATGTCCATCCAGCATGGAGGAGCTCAGGTGATGCAGAGTGTGAGATCAGCAGCAGGTGCACAGCCCCCCACTCCTGCACCCAGGCAGAGGAGAACATCATTGGAAAGACAAACCCTGCAAGAAAATCTGCAGCAGAGAGATGTTGTGTCCAGCATGTCCTGTCCGGGCCGCACCAGATCCGCTGTAAAGCCACAGACCAGGCCTGCACAGTGTGCACCAGCCACAGCCACTGCCAGTACAAGCAGCAAGCCTGGGGAGCCAAGGCCAGAGACAGGAGGAGGACTACAGAGACCAGCACGGCAGGTGAAGGAGACCACCCGAGCGCCTGAGCTGCAGATGGCGGAGGAGATCCCGGCACTGGTAAGGAGGATGGGGGAGCTAAGTCACCATAAGCAGATGCTGCAAATGCAGATAGACTGTATGTACAGCCTGAGGACCGCGCACCCTGAGAGCAGCGCCCTGTACAATAGTAAGCTGCAGGCGCTAAGTAAGGAGCTGGCGGTGGTGGTGAGGGACATGGACTGTGTTCTGGAGAGGATGGGACCCCTGGCCGAGTCCTATAAGAACAGGGAGCGCTTTGCCCAGCAGAAGCAGAGCTATAACCCTGGACCCCGGGCCCCTGCAGCACAAGCAGAACCCGTCCCCCCAGATGCACCCCAAAAAATGTCAGTGCAAGTACTGAAACCTGCAAGCTTTTCTTTCCAGAAGGGACAAACACAAGAGCAGCCGCAGATCCCCGCAGTAGATAAAAATGCTGTAGTACCACAGGTCCCAGCAGAGACTGTGCAGCAGCAGGACAGTGGACTTCCATCCATGTGTCATGGTGATGCGGTGACCCAGGAGAACTTTACTGTTGTGGCAGAGACTGGGGATATTGCTGGACATCTTGATGTGGCTGAGGGGTCGGGGGATGGAGGGGACTCAGAGTCTATCTGGGAGGTGCAGCCACCGGAGGATAATGTACAGGTGGATGGGGGGCAGGGGGTACAGGATAATGTGTGTGATTTTCCCCCACTAACATCGAGCCCCCCAGAAGAGTCAGGTCCCTCTAGAGCTGACCCTCCCCCCAATACCCAGAGTGAGACCCGTCAGGAACCTCCCAAAAACGCCTGGAGCCGCGGCGCTCCCTCCTTCACCTCCGGCGCACACTACACAGGGCAGGCGTTTAAGAGGAGGAACGTGGTGCGCTTTAAGAACAGAGGTGCAAAGGAAGATCTCCCAGATAGGAGGTTTGTGGTGCGGGATCTCCTGTGCCGCCAGATGGGGTTCACGCCTGATGACATCCTGGCAGTCATCAACCTTCCAGACAGACAGGGCTATGATGTCAGCTTTAAGCTCATGTCCAGTCTGGATAGGTTTTGGGATAAATTACCCCGGCTTGGGGACAAGGACGGCTGGAATAAGTTTACATTTGTCCCCATATCCAGACCAGGTACTGTGGTAGTTAATATAATATTCTGGAATGAGTCTGTTCCCCCTCAGGATATTATAGTGTGGCTCAGGCGCCATTGTGATCTGCTGTCTGACCTCACTAAGAACAGGGACACTGACGGTATCTGGACTGGAGGGTGGAAGGTGCTGGTAAAACTGCGCCAATATAACAATATCACCCTGCACCTCCCCAACTCCTTCTTCATAGGGAGAGAGAAAGGTGTCTGTTTCTACCCAGGGCAGCCACGGAAGTGCTTTAGGTGCGGTAGGATTGGTCACGTGGCCAAAATATGTACTGTGGTAAAATGTAACCTGTGTGGGGAGGTCGGCCATCTCAGTGCCACCTGTGAGAAGGTCAAGTGTAATCTATGCGGTGAGATGGGCCACCCACACAAGGATTGCCCAGAAGCCTGGCATAACATCGCCAGGGACTTCTCAGATGATGAGATGGTGCAGGAGGCAGATGCCTTAGAGGAGGAGGCCCTGGTGTCGGGGCAAATTCTGACTAGGCGGGAGGTACATCAGGGCTCAGGTGAGACAGTACCGGCACCGCAGCAGTCAGACAGCGCTCAGGGGAGTGTGGAGGTTGTAACCCAGGAGAAGCCTCAGGCAGCCACCTCTGTAACATCTACTCAATATGAGGAGGTGAAAAAGAATAAAAGGAAGAAAAAAGACAAATCATCCCGAAAGCCTGAGGAGTACAGTGCGGAGCCTAAGACCAGGAGAAAGTCCATTGGTGATACTGGGATCATGGTCCTTTCCAACCGGTTTGATGCTCTGTCAGAGTCAGATGGGGATTATGAACGAGAGCTGGAACGTATTGATAATGAGTGTGAGGTGGACATAGGGGACCCCCCAACTAAAAAGAAGCCCCCTCCTGAAGATACCGCTGTAGAGTCAGACATGGAGATAGGTGGAAGACAGGGGGACACTGACTCTGACTCATGATGATGGGGGTCACTGCTCTGCTCTTTATCATTGTAATGGCTGGGTTCTCTCTAAAAGTTGCTTCTAGCAACGTCAACAGCATTAAAGTAAGAAGGACTAGACACGCCGTGTATGACCACCTGAGATATCTGGACGCGGATGTCATCTTCCTGCAGGAGACCCGTCTGACCACCTTAGGGCACCTCCGTGAGGCTGAGCGTGAGTGGCGGTCTGGTCCTTCTTACTGGTCACTGGCTGTGGAGCCGTACGCCGGGGTCGCCATACTGTTTAACACCACAGACGTGACGGTGCACAGGCTGACGGAGGTCGCTATGGGGAGGTGCCTGGTGCTAGAGGTGACCATCCATGGTAGGCGACTCCGGCTGATCAACATCTATGGCCCACAGACAGTGACAGAGAGAATCCAGCTGTTCAATGAGGTACGGCAGTATCTATTTACCTCAATCCCTGTGATAATGGCGGGCGACTTTAATGTTACCATGACATCGGGTGACAGGTCCTCGGGCAGAGCAGTGGTCAGAGACTCCAAAGTCCTAAAGAGCATTATATCACAGGCCAATCTGTGTGATGTGTTCACCCTGGATGGTAGGACACCTAAATACACCTACTCCTGTGCTGACAGACATAGCAGGATTGATATGGCTTTTGTGAGTCCCTCGGAGACTGTTAGTGGGATGAGCGAGAGAGTTGTCCCATATTCTGACCATCTGGCCTTATTGTTTTCCATGGGAGCCACTAACCGCTCTGATATTGGTCGGGGGTTATGGAGGCTTAATTCCAGCGTCCTGGATGATGTCTATGTCCAGAATTGTATCCACTCCCTTTTTCAGGACCAGCTCCAGAGACAGGACTTTTATGACAACATATCTGACTGGTGGGAGAACGTCAAGGAGGAGATCAGGTCCCTCTTAAAGAGACTGTCAGTGAAGAAGGGTAAGAGCAAGTACAGCCAGTATCTCATGCTGCGGAGAGAATTGGAGTCACTGTATTCGGCGGGAGGGGGGGACAAACAAAAGATTGACCGACTGAAATCTGAGATAAAGCAGTATCAGTACAGCCGCTACACGTCCCTGGTGATCGAGAGAGATTACGGAAAATTGGGCGTTCCTGATCCGTATGAAAATTGCCGGGAACGTGTGGCCAAGAAATCGATCACAGGTCTCACTGACTCCCAGGGAGTTTTACAGGAATCTCGGGAGGGTATCCTGGGGGTGGTGAGATCCTACTATGCTGAATTATTTCAGAAGAAGGTTTTGGATAAAAAGAAAATGGCTCAATTCTTGGAGGCAACTGTTAGGGATTTTTATGCAGGGCCCCAACAGCCCTCTTGACTTTTGTAAGGTGAGTCCTAATTAACCCTTTCATGATTGAACATAGAGACCAAGACATGTCAATCTCTTAGTCAGGATCTTCCACCGTTTAATAATCAAAATGCATAATATATATCAGACAGAAGAGTCATCAAAGGGGTGTGAATAGTATACTCCAAATCTATTGGACATCAGCATATTCTAGGAAAAAAGTGAATTAATTGTGCTCAGTTCTCAGAGACCTTGTACACAGATATTGTTTATACTAGTTTGCTGAGAAGGAGATGATAAGTGGCTCCAGAATCATATTATTATGCAGCTTCGAGGACAGACTGGCTTCTCATTAAATGTCAAAGGGTATTAGCTGACAGGCCAGCAAACAGGTTACATAAAATGAAGTTTGAATCATGACATTAACTTGACAATGGTCAGGGAACATGGCCGCTGTATCTAAGATGGCGGACAGTAGTCAAGATGGCGTCTGAAACCAGTGCGACCTCCTTAACAATTCCCCCCTTGTTTGAGACTGCAGACCTACAACCTCTTAAAGCGACCTCCTCAAGCTCCAGGTACATACAGGTAGGCTAAGCCCGTACCTGCTGGACTTGTTAACTCTTCACCAGATCCCCTGGAGGCCAGTCACTAAAAGGGTTAAAGGTCTGCACACTCAAATCACATCACTGAGATCCCATAGTTCACAGGTTTGTAAACAGGCAGCATCATCCTCCGCTCCGGGTACTTCTCCTGACGGCCATCTGGGACATGCATATTCTAGGAAAAAAAATGAATTAATTGTGCTCAGTTCTCAGAGACCTTGTACACAGATATTGTTTATACTAGTTTGCTGAGAAGGAGATGATAAGTGGCTCCAGAATCATATTATTATCAAGGACAGACTGGCTTCTCATTACATGTCAAAGGGTATTAGCTGACAGGCAGCAAACAGGTTACATAAAATGAAGTTTGAATCATGACATTAACTTGACAATGGTCAGGGAACATGGCCGCTGAATCTAAGATGGCGGACAGTAGTCAAGATGGCGTCCGAAACCAGTGCGACCTCCTTAACACAACTCCAGGCCCTGACACTAAAGATTTGGATTTTTCTCCTTTGACAGCAGGAATAACAGAGGAGGAGGTTAAAGAGGCCATTGATAAGTTACATCTGAAGAAGGCACCAGGTCCTGATGGAATAACATGTGAATTCTATAAGAAGTTCAGAGACCTCTTGGCTCCAATCCTTGTGGATGTATTTACAAATTGTCTAGAGAATCACCTGATGCCTCCATCCATGAGAGTGTCCTCCCTTATTCTGCTGTCTAAAGGTAAGGAGCCTAGTGACATCAAGAACTGGAGGCCGATCGCCCTCTTGAATGTCGACAGGAAGATTCTGGCAAAAATTCTATTCTCTAGATTAGTCTGTTTGTCCCCGGCACTGTTGGCAGGCTCTCAGTACGGCACAGTAAAAGGGCGGAACATCTCTGGAGCAGTCATCTCGATAAGAGAGATGTTTGAGAGATGTAAAGCTCTGAGGTGTGGGAGATATGTTGTAGGTCTGGACCAGGCTAAAGCCTTTGACAGGGTTGATCACGATTATCTATGGGCAACTTTGTCAAAGTACGGTATTCCGGGACAATTTATAGATTGGCTGAGAACTTTGTACAGAGAGGCGAAGAGCTTTCCTCTGATTAATGGTTGGCAGGGGGACACTTTTGAAGTAGAGGCAGGGGTGCGACAGGGCTGCCCCCTGAGTCCACTGCTGTATGTGTTTGCCATAGACTTGTTTCTGCGATCACTACAGCGGTGCGATTTTCAGGGGGTGCCGGTCCCCCATTGCTTGCCTTTAAAGGTAGTCGCCTACGCGGATGATGTGACTGTGGTGATATCTGAACCTCGTGAGGTGGAGATGTTGTCTGCAGCCATCAGAAGCTACTCAGAGGCCTCCGGGTCTCTGGTCAACCTAGAGAAGAGTCAAGCTTTCTGGACATTGGATACTGCTCCTGGCTTTGATCTGCCACAATTCGCCAAGGCCTCCACCCATATTAAGATCCTTGGGGTTAAATTTGGGAGGGAAGATAATGCCAAACTAAATTGGGAGGAGAAGTTGGAAACCGGAAATGCAAAGGTTCAGCGATGGAAGAACTGGAGGCTGACCTATAGAGAAAGGGTTACTCTGATGAAGACTTACCTGGTCCCTGTCTTCCTCTACGTCTCTGTCGTCTTTCCTTTGCCAGAATCTTTCTCCGCTAGGCTCTTTAGCCTGTTCTTCCAGCTTTTATGGGGGAACAGGTTGAACCCAGTAAAAAGAGGGATCACCTACCTGCAGAGGAGAGAGGGTGGGCTGGATATGTTAAATCCAAGGGTATTTTTTGACTCCATGTTTCTGAAAGTTAATTTTGGTTGCCTGGACTCAAACAATGGTCTCCTGTGGGTAAGTAGTGTCAGGGACTGGATATTGCCTTTTGCAGAGTCTTGGGTGCGAGGCGGCAGTCTCAAGAGGAGCCGATGGACTCCTGGCTTCCTCCCCCAGTATCTGGAGTATGGTCTTAGGTGTTTGAAAAAGTGGAGAATAGATAAGACATATCTGGAGAATAAGACCAGGAAGGAGCTGTACACTAATATCTGTAGGACCTTCTATACATTACAGCCAGCTCTGAGGGACTGCACAACGGCCACCCTGCAGGAGAGTCTGAGGTTCCTTAATGGACCGAGGCTTCCAGCCAAATTCTTTGACATCGCCTGGTTGTCTCTGCATGGGAGGCTTTTCGTCAAAGGAAATTTAAAATTCCTGAGTCTTTCTGACCGTTTGTGCCCCTTAGGATGTCACCAAGAGGAGACTATGGAACACTTTACCACCGAGTGCCCGGGAGGGAGGCAGATATGGCAGGAGGTGTCCCGCAGGCTCAGAATACCACGTCTACAGTCTCTCAGATACCCAGATATCATCTATGGGGTAACATCACACATAACGGACATTGACCGGGGGACCATGTACCTCATAATCACCATCATTAAGTATTACCACTGGCACAACAGGACCCGAGTCTCCATCCACAGCGAGACCTTCCAGCACATGACCGCAGTCACACTCATCATGTCTGAGCTCAGGTGGATCCGATCCATAGAGATTGGGAAAAGTGATGGGAATAGAAAGTTATGGAGGAATTTATGTCTATACTGATGCATCATGTAATTCTGTTTATTTCTGACTTTTTTCCCTTAAACCAGTGATGGACATTTAAGTTATTACAAATGTAATTTTGATATATGATTTATTGTAAATTCTGATAAGAATGTATAATGTATTTTGTTTGTTTTTACTAATAAAAATTGCCCCCTATGTACAAGAATATAACTACTATAATACTGCCCCCTATGTACAGGAATATAACTACTATAATACTGCACCTATGTACAAGAATATAACTACTATAATACTGCCCCCTATGTACAAGAATATAACTACTATAATACTGCCTCCAATGTACAAGAATATAACTACTATAATACTGCCCACTATGTACAAGAATATAACTACTATAATACTGGCCCCTATGTACAAGAATATAACTACTATAATACTGGCCCCTATGTACAAGAATATAACTACTATAATACTGCCCCCTATGTACAGGAATATAACTACTATAATACTGCCCCCTATGTACAAGAATATAACTACTATAATACTGGCCCCTATGTACAAGAATATAACTACTATAATACTGCCCCCTATGTACAAGAATATAACTACTATAATACTGCCCCCTATGTACAAGAATATAACTACTATAATACTGCCCCCTATGTACAAGAATATAACTACTATAATACTGCCCCCTATGTACTGGAATATAACTACTATAATACCGCCCCCTATGTACAAGAATATAACTACTATAATACTGCCCCCTATGTACAAGAATATAACTACTATAATACTGCCCCCTATGTACAAGAATATAACTACTATAATACTGCCTCCTATGTACAAAAATATAACTACTATAATACTGCCCCATCTGTACAAGAATATAACTACTATAATACTGCCCCCTATGTACAGGAATATAACTACTATAATACTGCTCCCTATGTACAAGAATATAACTACTATAATACTGCCCCCTATGTACAAGAATATAACTACTATAATACTGCCCCCTATGTACAAGAATATAACTACTATAATACTACCCCCTATGTACAAGAATATAACTACTATAATACTGCCTCCTATGTACAAAAATATAACTACTATAATACTGCCCCCTATGTACAAGAATATAACTACTATAATACTGCCCCCTATGTACAAGAATATAACTACTATAATACTGCTCCCTATGTACAAGAATATAACTACTATAATACTGCCCCCTGTGTACAAGAATATAACTACTATAATACTGCCCCCTGTGTACAAGAATATAACTACTATAATACTACCTCCTATGTACAAGAATATAACTACTATAATACTGCCCCCTATGTACAAGAATATAACTACTATAATACTGTCCCATATGTACAGGAATATAACTACTATAATACTGCCCCCTATGTACAGGAATATAACTACTATAATGCTGCCCCCTATGTACAAGAATATAACTACTATAATACTGCCCCTATGTACAAGAATATAACTACTATAATACTGCCTCCAATGTACAAGAATATAACTACTATAATACTGCCTCCTATGTACAAGAATATAACTACTATAATACTGCCCCCTATGTACAGGAATATAACTACTATAATACTGCCCCCTATGTACAGGAATATAACTACTATAATACTGCCCCCTATGTACAAGAATATAACTACTATAATACTGCCCCCTATGTACAAGAATATAACTACTATAATACTTCATCCTATGTACAAGAATATAACTACTATAATACTGCCCCCTGTGTACAAGAATATAACTACTATAATACTACCCCCTATGTACAAGAATATAACTACTATAATACTGCCCCCTATGTACAAGAATATAACTACTATAATACTGCCCCCTATGTACAAGAATATAACTTCTATAATACTGCCCCCTATGTACAAGGATATAACTACTATAATACTACCCCCTATGTACAAGAATATAACTTCTATAATACTGCCCCCTATGTACAAGAATATAACTACTATAATACTGCCCCCTATGTATAAGAATATAACTACTATAATACTGCCCCCTATGTACAAGGATATAACTACTATAATACTGCCCCCTATGTACAAGAATATAACAAATATAATACTGCCCCCTATGTACAAGAATAGAACTACTATAATACTGCCAACTATGTACAAGAATATAACTACTATAATACCGCCCCCTATGTACAAGAATATAACTTCTATAATACTGCCCCCTATCTACAAGAATATAGCTACTATAATACTGCCCCCTATGTACAAGAATATAACTACTATAATACTGCCCCCTATGTACAGGAATATAACTACTATAATACTGCCCCCTATGTACAGGAATATAACTACTATAATACTGCCCCCTATGTACAGGAATATAACTACTATAATACTGCCCCCTATGTACAAGAATATAACTACTATAATACTGCCCCCTATGTACAGGAATATAACTACTATAATACTGCCCCCTATGTACAAGAATATAACTACTATAATACTGCCCCCTATGTACAGGAATATAACTACTATAATACTGCCCCCTATGTACAGGAATATAACTACTATAATACTGCCCCCTATGTACAGGAATATAACTACTATAATACTGCACTTAACTACCACTATCCAACTAGAGCCATTTCACCTAGTGGTACCTCAGAAACTATGATGAAGATCAGAGGCGTTCCCCAGAACACCTGAGCAGCTAAATCCAGGTCACAAAATAAGAACAGCGCCCTCTGTGGTCTGTAGAATAAATATGTAAATAGAAATTGTTGCTTTATTTTAATTTTAGTAAATGTACAAAGTCACATTTTTCCAAATCGTTATTAGTAATGTCCTATGGGATTGTACAATCACTCATCAGCTGCCCCCCTGGGGGTTGTAGTGCCACTAGCACATCCCTTAATATGGAACATGATACTTGTCGCTTCATTCATATTTTATTTCTAATCATCCAGAGAGTAGTAATAATGAGAAGATGACACTTTATTGGATACTCCACAGCTGCTCGACTTGTATGAAGTGCCGCAGTGTAGCGGTTATATGAAATTATTGAGCACTTTGAGGCAGATTTATTTTACATTAACTCTATGTAAGTGCAAATATTCTTCTATGGAAATGGCCTTGTCTTCATGCTGTAGAATTCTACTTAAAGCCACATTGGAAAGGCCAACTATTTCTATCAAATCCTATTGATACTTTGGTTGCACTACCAGATGTGGCCACTTGGTGTGCTGTTTAAGAGAGCCATTACCATAGAGAATGAACAGTTATCTGCCACTTAAAAATAGCATCTCTTCAACCCTGATGTCAGCATGGGTGTGAGACATTGCACGGAACCCAATTACTAAAAAATAACCCGATACATTAGTATTGGATGGGGTAAAGAGGGCGCCGTTACATACCTTGCCTCAGGCGGCAGAATGTTTAGGTTCACCCCTGATCATACAGAGGGTACGGAAAATATTCAGACCCCTATACATTTTTTACTTTGTTTCATTGCAACCAATTGGTAAGATCAAAAAAGTTCTTTTTTTGCTCATTAATGTGCACTCTGCCCCCATACTCACAGGAAAAAACAGAAATGTAGGTATTTTGGAAGATTATTAAACAAGTAAAACTGAAATATCACATGGTCATAAGTATTTAACCCCCGGTTATAAGTATTCAGCCCCAGGTGATAAGTATTCAGCCCCCGGTGATAAGTATTCGGCCCCCGGTGATAAGTATTCGGCCCCCGGTGATAAGTATTCGGCCCCCGGTGATAAGTATTCAGCTCCCGGTGATAAGTATTCTGCCCCCGGTGATAAGTATTCAGCCCCCGGTGATAAGTATTCAGCTCCCGGTGATAAGTATTCAGCTCCTGGTGATAAGTATTCAGCCCCCGGTGATAAGTATTCAGCCCCCGGTGATAAGTATTCAGTCCCTGGTGATAAGTATTCAGCCCCTGGTGATAAGTATTCAGCCCCTGGTGATAAGTATTCAACCCCTGGTGATAAGTATTCAGCCCCCGGTGATAAGTATTCAGCCCCCGGTGATAAGTATTCAGCCTCCGGTGATAAGTATTCAGCCCCTGGTGATAAATATTCAGCCCCTGGTGATAAGTATTCAGCCCCCGGTGATGAGTATTCAGCCTCCGGTGATAAGTATTCAGCTCCCAGTGATAAGTATTCAGCCCCTGGTGATAAGTATTCAGCCCCAGGTGATAAGCATTCAGCCCCTGGTGATAAGTATTCAGCCCCAGGTGATAAGCATTCAGCCCCCGGTGATAAGTATTCAGCTCCCGGTGATAAGTATTCAGCCCCCGGTGATAAGTATTCAGCCCCCGGTGATAAGTATTCAGCTCCCGGTGATAAGTATTCAGCCCCCGGCGATAAGTATTCAGCTCCCAGTGATAAGTATTCAGCCCCCGGTGATAAGTATTCAGCCCCCGGTGATAAGTATTCAGCCCCCGGTGATAAGTATTCGGCCCCCGGTGATAAATATTCAGCCCCGGGTGATAAGTATTCAACCCCCGGTGATAAGTATTCAACCCCCGGTGATAAGTATTCAACCCCCGGTGATAAGTATCTGGCCCCCGGTGATAAGTATACAGCCCTCGGTGATAAGTATACAGCCCTCGGTGGTAAGTATTCAGCCCCTGGTGAGCTCCCGGTGATAAGTATTCAGCCCCCGGTGATAAGTATTCAGCCCCCGGGGATAAGCATTCAGCCCCCGGTGATAAGTATTCAGCCCCCGGTGATAAGTATTCAGCCCCCGGTGATAAGTATTCAGCCGCCGGTGATAAGTATTCAGCCCCTTTGCTCAGTGATGAGTAGAAGCAGCTTTGGAGCTGGTGCAGCCAGGAGTCTTCTTGGGAAGATGCAACAAGTTTCTCCCCCCTGGATTTGGGGATCCTCTGCCTCTTGCTTGCAGATCCTCTCCAGATCCCTCAGGTTGGATGGTGGAGGCCATTTTCAAGTCTCTCCATTGATGCACAATTAGCTTTAGGTCCAGGCTCTGGGTCAGTCAGGAATGGTCAGAGATGTTCTGAAGCCTCTGCTTTGTTATTTTAGCTGTGTGCTTAGGGTCATTGTCTTGTTGAAAGCTTTGTACTGAAGAACCACGAGGAGTCGTCCCGTTCTAGAACGCGCTGTCACACTCAGAGAATAGATTGGGATGGTATATCCATAAAACCAATTGGATAATTACATACCGTAATTATCCACCTGACGAAGGCTCCAGCCCGGGGCCGAAACGCGTAGTGTTTTACCCTTTACTTTTTATTAAAATTGGTTTTATGCATATACCATCCCAATCTATTCTCTGAGTGTGACAGCGCCTTCTAGAACGGGATGACTCCTCGTGGTTCTTCAGTACACAGCCAAGTCCGTCAACTCTGGTTTGCCCGGACCTGAGTCCCGTCGGCAGCAGTCCCTCCATCTATTTTACGTTCTATCTTTCACTGAACCAGGTGAGAGACATTCTATTATATATTTTCCTTATCAAACAATACACTTGAATACTTTTTGTCTCCCCCTCCTATTGGCCACGTTGATGCATACCTGTGGATCCCCACATTAACGCATCTAACACCAGCCCTCCATTTGTTGAAAGCTTTGGCCCAGCCTGAGGTCCAGAGCATCTGGAAGAGTTTTTCATCCAGGATATCTCTGTACTTGGCCATATTCATCTTTCCTTCTATTACAACCAGTGGTCCTGTCCCTGCCCCCCCATAGCCTGATGCTGCCACCACCATGTGTCACTGCTGGGATTGTATTTGGCAGGTGATGAGCGGCGCCTGGTTTTGTCCACATACCCCTTAGAATTAGCACCAAAAAGTTCAATCTTTGTCTCATCAGACCAGAGAATTATTTCTCATAGTCTGGGAGACCTTCATATGTTTTGCACACTGCATGAGGCTTTCATATGTCTTGAACTGAGGAAAGGCTTCCGTCGCAGACGCTGCCATGAAGTCTAGACTGGTAAAGGCTGCAGTGATAGGTGACTTTGTGGAACTTTCTCCCATCTCCCTGCTCTGGAGCTCTGCCACAGGGATCTTGGGATTCTTCCTTACCCCTTTCAACAATGCTCTTCTACAAAGATTGTTTAGTTTGGCTGAACGGCCAGGTCGAGGAAGACTTGTGGTTGTCCCAAACTACTTCCATTTAAGGATTATGGAGGCCACTGTGATCTTTGAAACTGTGTGTTCTGCATAAATTGTTTTGTAAACTTGGTTAGATCTGTCCCTTGCCACAATTTTGTCTCTGAGCTCCTTGGGCAGTTCCTTAGACCTTATGATTCTCATGTGCTCTGACATGCACTGTGAGCTGTGAAGTCTTATGCAGAGAGACTGCCTTTCATAATCAATTCCAATCAGTTTAATTAAACACAGTTGGACTCCAATGAAGAAGTAGAACCATCTCAAGGAGGATCAGATGGAAATGGACAGCATGTTAAATATGAGTGTCCCAGCACAGGGTCTGAATTCTTATTACTGTGAGGATATAGTATGTAGTGTCTGGTGTATTACTGTGAGGACATAGTATGTAGTGTCTGGTGTATTACTGTGAGGACATAGTATGTAGTGTCTGGTGTATTACTGTGAGGACATATTGGGGGTCATTTACTAAGGGCCCGAATCGCGTTTTCCCGATGTGTTACCCGAATATTTCCGATTTGCGGCGATTATACCTGAATTGCCCCGGGATTGTGTCGCACGCGATCGGATTGTGGCGCATCGGCGCCGGCATGCATGCGACGGAAATCGGGGGGCGTGGCCGAACGAAAACCCGACGTATTCGGAAAAACCGCCGCATTTAAAAACCGAAAAAGTGTCGCTTGGGGGGCGCTTACCTTCACCTGGTCCGAGGTGGTGCATTCCGGCGCGTTGAGATGATTTTCAGCGCAGCAGCGCCACCTGGTGGACGGCGGAGGAACTGCCTTCATGAATCCCGGCCGGACCCGAATCCAGAGCAGAGAACGCGCCGCTGGATCGCAAATGGGCCGGGTAAGTAAATCTGCCCCAGTATGTAGTGTCTGGTGTATTACTGTGAGGAAATAGTATGTAGTGTCTGGTGTATTACTGTGAGGAAATAGTATGTAGTGTCTGGTGTATTACTGTGAGGAAATAGTATGTAGTGTCTGGTGTATAACTGTGAGGATATAGTATGTAGTGTCTGGTGTATTACTGTGAGGACATAGTATGTAGTGTGTGGTGTATTACTGTGAGGACATAGTATGTAGTGTCTGGTGTACTACTGTGAGGACATAGTATGTAGTGTCTGGTGTATTACTGTGAGGACCTAGTATGTAGTGTGTGGTGTATTACTGTGAGGACATAGTATGTAGTGTCTGGTGTATTACTGTGAGGACATATGTAGTGTCTGGTGTATTACTGTGAGGACATAGTATGTAGTGTCTGGTGTATTACTGTGAGTATATAGTATGTAGTGTCTGGTGTATTACTGTGAGGATATAGTATGTAGTGTCTGGTGTATTACTTTGAGGACATAGTATGTAGTGTCTGGTGTATTACTGTGAGGACATAGTATGTAGTGTCTGGTGTATTACTGTGAGTATATAGTATGTAGTGTGTGGTGTATTACTGTGAGGACATAGTATGTAGTGTCTGGTGTATTACTGTGAGGACATAGTATGTAGTGTCTGGTGTATTACTGTGAGGACCTAGTATGTAGTGTGTGGTGTATTACTGTGAGGACATAGTGTGTAGTGTGTGGTGTATTACTGTGAGTATATAGTATGTAGTGTCTGGTGTATTACTGTGAGGAAATAGTATGTAGTGTCTGGTGTATTACTGTGAGGACATAGTATATAATGTCTGGTGTATTACTGTGAGGACATAGTATGTAGTGTCTGGTGTATTACTGTGAGGAAATAGTATGTAGTGTCTGGTGTATTACTGTGAGGACATAGTATGTAGTGTCTGGTGTATTACTGTGAGGACATAGTATGTAGTGTCAGGTGTATTACTGTGAGGACATAGTATATAATGTCTGATGTATTACTGTGAGGACATAGTATGTAGTGTCTGGTGTATTACTGTGAGGATATAGTATGTAGTGTCTGGTGTATTACTGTGAGGACATAGTATGTAGTGTCTGGTGTATTACTGTGAGGACATAGTATATAATGTCTGATGTATTACTGTGAGGACATAGTATGTAGTGTCTGGTGTATTACTGTGAGGACATAGTATGTAGTGTCAGGTGTATTACTGTGAGGACTTATGACCATGTGATATTTCATTTTTTCTTGTGTAATAAATTAGCAAAATATCTACATTTCTGTTTTTTTTCTGTCAAGATCGGGGGGAGAGTTCACATTAATGAACAAAAAAAAGAACTTTTTTGATCTTACCAATTGGCGGCAATGAAACAAAGAGTGAAAAATTGAAAGGGGTCTGAATACTTTCCATACCCACTGTAGCTTTACCCTAATGGAGTAGAAATATAACATAGCTTTTTAGTAAGGAAATTCAGATGACCACAGTCACAGACCAATGGAGGAGAAGCCTATTTTTTGCTACTAAGCTCTAGTTCTGATAGTTGTGACCCATCAAAGTTTGGAACAATCCTGAAGACTAGCACACACTCCAATAGACGATGCAGCTGAGCTTGAGAGCACGTTCACACGTTCAGTTTTTCAGATGTAGTTTTTGATGTCCAAACCAGGAACGGAGTGAAAAAGGAAGAGGAATAGAATCACTCAATGATAAGTCCTCATCTATTTTTTTGGCTTCAAAAACTGCACCTGAAAAAGTGAAAGTGTGAACGCACCCTGAGACTCTACTTATTTCTCTGTCCTAATAGATAAATGCAGAAACTTGCAGATTCCATGCAAATTGCATGCGCAGATTTTTGCGCTGAAGATCCACAGCTAAATACGGTAGCATTAAAGTGAATGTCATTTGGAAAAAGTCAGGATGAGGATTTTTGCTTGAAATGATGTCAGATCTGGTGAAATAAAATAAGTAAGAATAAATACACAAAAAATGTGACACTATATAGACAAATCCGCATGAAATCAGCATGAAAAACTGTGTATATTTTATGTGGATTTCCATGCAACGTGGGCAAGCAGACAGGTACATGGTGGAGAGAGGAGGGGGGAAAGCTGCTTACCTCTCCCCTCTCCATACGGAGCCGTACAAGTGGGAGAAGACAAAGCATGCGCTATCTTTTTCTCCGTCCACAGTGCGGTACGGCCATAGGCATCTATGGAGACCAATATCCGGTCCCAAATTGTGATCGGTCACAAGAAGTGTTTATGAGAAAGGGGCCTAAGGCAGAGGTTATTCTGCATGAAAACCGCAATTAGATGCACATTTGATGCAGATTTTCACTCTCCCATAGGCTTTCTGCACATGTTGCAGATTGTAATGTGGAAAATCACTGATAACTATTTTAATCCAGCTGGCTGAAGCACAACCTTCTTATCTTGGGTAAGTACCGCAGACTCCATTAGACTCCAATAGACAGTGCAGCTGAGCTGAAGAATAGTTCTAATATATTAGTTCTCAAAAGTAGCAAAGACCAATACCATAAGCGAAGGGGACATGACCTTGGTAGAGGGGACCTATAACACCTACATTTTTTAAGCAATTGTATTGATTTAATACAGCCAGTCCACTTTGAAAGGCCGTCTTCCAGCGATTCACTAAGGTCGTGCGCCTGATGTCCACCAGGTGTCGCTAATGCGCCCAGGTCCGCCGAGGTCTGCCGGAGTTCACCTGGTTCTTCTCGGTGCATGTGATTGCTTGATTTTGCGACACACTTAGTTTTTTAAATTCCGCGTTTTTTCTGAACCCGTCGTGTTTTCAGACGGCCACGCCCACCCGATTTCTGTCGCGTGAAAGCCGTCGCGACTGCACCGAAATCCGATCGTATGCGACAAAATCCCGGTGGAATTCGACGCAAAACGGAAAAAGTTGGGAAACCCGACGAAAGTGCGGCCGAGGAGCCCTTAGTAAATGAGCCCCAGTATGTAGTGTGTGGTGTATTACTGTGAGGACATAGTATGTAGTGTGTGGTGTATTACTGTGAGGACATAGTATGTAGTGTGTGGTGTATTACTGTGAGGACATAGTATGTAGTGTCTGGTGTATTACTGTGAGGACATAGTATGGAGTGTCTGGTGTATTACTGTGAGGACATAGTATGTAGTGTCTGGTGTATTACTGTGAGGACATAGTATGGAGTGTCTGGTGTATTACTGTGAGGACATAGTATGGAGTGTCTGATGTATTACTGTGAGGACATAGTATGTAGTGTCTGGTGTATTACTGTGAGGACATAGTATGGAGTGTCTGGTGTATTTGCAACACCCTCGCCGATGCAATGGCGAGGTAGTGTTTGCGAATACGTCCCACCTGCATATACCCACATCACACTACATGGTTCTGATAGGACATAGGGGATATTGCAGTGGTGAATCCTGCCTGGCAAGGCAGAGGTTAAGTATTTTGTATGATGCAAGATGCTATTGTCCAATGATATGTGTTACATCCTGTGCTTTGTGAGCTGAGATGTGATTGGAGGAGCAGCCACCACCTGACCAAAGGGAGGTAATAAAACCCCCTGGCCAGGAATGTTCTGGAGATCTAAGAGAAAGGAGTTAGTGAGAGAAGTCTCTCCCACAGGAGAAGATCTTGTAGACTTAGAGTGAGTGAGTGAGTGAGTGAGTAATCTCAGTCTAGCCCATACCAGAGCAGGAAGAGCCTAGCCCCTGCCTCTGAAGAGTGGAGTATTAGATTAGAGTTAGTGTAGTGAGGAAAAGGGGTATCATCTTACCTTTGAAGGTGATACCTGAAGCCCTACAGGACAAGCTGAAGCTTCCTACCAGGACACAGCTGCCTCCCAGCCTGCCCTATACATCCAGGCTGGTGAACTATCTCCTGAGGCTCCCTCCAACTCACATCTCAGCACTCCATCTACCTGTTAAAGGCACGTTGCTGCGGTTCCTGCCGGTTCAAATAAAGAACTGTAAGTTGTTTTCTTCAACTTCTGTCTCCGTCTGGTCCCTGCTAATACGGCTGCCTTCATCACCGGCACCCTGTCCATCACCCAGAGACTCACACTCGGGACATTAAGGGGTTGCCCCAGGGAGATCCGCTATAGCAGCCTCTCCCTCATCATTTCTTGCCAACACCACCTGCTGGAGACCTGCCAGGCTGTAGGACAGCCCTCCGGTTCCCCCGTACCAAGCACCGTGACAATAGCGTGCTTAGGCCGCAACCGCCAGCCACTCCGGTATCGCGGGCCCCGGCTGTCACCAGGCCTCACCTCAAGGGCTAGGCCCCGGTGGGTGATGTTGCAAGTGGCGTCACGAACAGGATATTTACTGCTGTGCCTTATCCTGGCACTAAAGACTGTACTTTATTAAGAAAAAGACTGTGTTGCCTAACCCTGCTGCCATCCGGGTTTAGGCCCAAGTATTTGTGTGTTTCTACATTGAACTGTATACTGCTGCCACGTGCTGTCGAGCGCCGCTCCAGCACTCAAGAGGTTAATTCCTGCAAGAACTGTGTCAGCTCTGCTACATCCGGCGCTGCTGCGCCGAAGCAATTACCTCAGAGGCGTGTGGCGCAGCAAGTATTTCAAGCCCGCCAAATCTTCACTGGCGGGAACTCCAGAGGCGTCATTAGGCCCCGCCCCCTGCGCGAGTGGCGCGAAGCACCGTGGAGGAGGAGCTGGAGCGTGTGCGGCCGGCAACGAAGAGGGTTAATCGGCCATCTTGGATTTCGGCGCAGGCCGCGCCTGAAGCCTGCCAGCAGTGTGCGCCTCATCCGGAGTTCCGGCGCACGTGTCCTGCGACTGGAGAACACCGCGGAGCATCACTGAACCCTGCTGCCTGCCGGACATCGGGAACGGAGACCTTCGTGTACCGGAGCTGTCCTGTCACCGCGGCTGATCCTGAGTGAGTACCGCTGGGGAAGTTAAAGGGGGGTAGAGATTGTTTCCGATGCTAGGTTATTGGCTCACCTCCCAGGGAATAGTGACTGTGTCTTAAAGTGCCCACGTCCCATTCTAGCCATCGCCCATAGCAACGGACATTGTGTACCCCTACAGGCTTCCCTCAGCTAGGCCAGTCATGTCCGCCCAGGACGAAGATACGGGACTGGCGCAAGTCCCGTCCCCTGGTCCCTCCTCAGGGTACCGGAGCATGTTAAGTCCTCCAGAGAGTCCCTTCAGCCCTGCTACAGCTAGTGTCCCTGGGACTCCCACCATGATGCCTCTGACTATGCCTTACTATCTGGGGGCCCCCTGGTTACCCTACTACGAGGGAGAATTACACACTCTCCCTGAATTCAGGGACAAGTTGTTAGCCACCTTCGCCTTGCTCCCATTCACGGAGGAACAGAAAGTGGGCATCCTCATCGGGCAGTTGAAAGGACCCGCTCTCCGGGAAGTCAAGTCTTGGCCCCGAGAACAGTGTCAGAATGTGGTCCAGATTCTTGATAGGCTACGTAACACCTTTGACAAGTGTACTGTCTCCGAGTTGAAGCAGAAATTCTTCGGGAAAAGACAGAAGCCCCAAGAGTCCCTCCGAGACTTTGCCCTCTCCCTACAGGAGACATGGAAGGCCATCACCTGCCTTGAGCCCAAAGACGCTGAAACCTCTGACCAAACCTTAAGGGAACAATTTATCAATGGACTTGTTGATAGAAATCAAAGGTGTCAACTAAAGATCATCTCTTCTCAACATGCCCAGGCTTCTTTCCTTGAGTTTAAGGAAATTGCCATTGACATATTAGGAGACCGACCACCTACTGGACCGCAGAAAGAGCCTGAATCCGTAGAAATGGCAGAATCTGCTCTCGCTTGCCATCCCACGCAGTCAGCATCACCTACTCCTGCGACTATGGAAGTTACTGGCATAACAGGACCGGTCCCTAATCTGGCGGACACCCTGCATCAAATCCTTGATCGGTTGACCCAGCTGGAAGTAACTGTCTCTGCTATGAGGAGGAAACCTCCAGAGAACCCGGTACGGTCAGCTACTCCTCGTGAATCTCCGACTAAACAGCGCCCAAAAGAAGCGAAGTCGTTAAGCACCTGGAGTCAGAGGAAACCCCGCCAGCGGTGCAGCTACTGCCATAAATATGGGCATGAAGAGAATGATTGTCGTCAGTTAAACGACAAACCCTTGGAGCTAAGGGACGACCTCCAAGGGAAGAACTTGTAAGTCCCCGAGTTGCTAACTGGATGCCCAGGTTCGTGGGGACTCGCCCCATGGTTCATGTAACCATCAACGGAGTTACTCTACCGGCCTTAATTGATACCGGCTCTCAAGTGACCACCCTCCGGAGTGCTGCCTTCGAGAAATGCCGAGGAAGAGCATCCTTAGTCCAGCCTCCAAAGGCTTACTTGAACATCATTGCTACGAATGGAAAACCCGTACCCATCCGCGGCTACTGGGAGCCCACGCTAACCATTGGAGACACTGAGTTAACCAGACAGGGCATAGTGGTGACACGTGTGCCCGAAAACGGTAACTTCTCCCTGGTACTGGGTACCAATGTCCTCCGCAACTGCTACCCCGAAGTGCTGAAGGCTCTCCATGACTCCCTGCCAACAGTGCCCAACGGTTCCCGGAAGGTAATTCAGGAGACTATGCAGGTTCTAGCGGCGCAACAGAAGTTTGCTGGCCCTAATGGAGAAATCTGCAGAGCCCGGATCAAGGATCCCCAACCTGTCCGCCTTCAACCTGGGACTGAGACGCTAGTATGGTGTCGAGCCTGCATGGGCGTCCAAGGTCAAGACTACCAGGCGATAGTAGAACCTCTACCCGCTGATGAAGACCTGCCCATCCTAGCCGCCCGGAGCCTAGTCACTGTATCCCGAGGACAAGTACCCATTCGATTACTAAATGTGGGAGACTCCCCAGTGGATCTGAGAAAGTACCAAGCCGTAGCCACTCTCTTCAGTGTCCACCCTGAAGACTTGGTGGAAACCTCTCTGTCTGCCTCCCAACAGTTGGAAGTGAAGCCAGGTGCTGAAGATGAGCCTGCCGAGCAATCCTGGTGGCTTGAGCTCAATATTGGAGATGACGATTTTACTCCTGCAGACCAAGTACAAGGTGTCCTGGATGTCGTTATGAAGCACCACCAGGCCTTCAGCAAACAGCCACTGGATTTTGGGCAGACTACTCTGATCCAACACACCATCCCTACTGGCTCTCATCCTCCTATCAAGGAACGATATCGGCCCATACCTCCAGCCCGCTACCAAGAGGTGAAAAAGCTGGTACAAGAGATGAAGACAGCCAACGTTATCCGGGAGAGTCACAGCCCATGGGCTGCCCCGCTAGTCCTTGTGAAGAAGAAGGATGGAACCCTTCGATTCTGTGTTGACTATAGGAAGATCAACAATATCACCCACAAGGACGCCTATCCTCTGCCTCGAATCGAGGAATCCCTCGCAGCCCTAGGGTCAGCTGCCTACTTCTCTACCCTGGACCTGACCAGTGGCTACTGGCAAGTGGCCATGGCGCCGGAAGACAGAGAGAAGACGGCTTTCACCACCCCAATGGGCCTGTTCGAGTTCAACAACATGCCGTTCGGGCTATGCAACGCCCCAGGCACATTTCAACGGCTGATGGAGAGATGTTTGGGTCATCGCAACTTCGAGACCGTCCTGCTATATTTGGACGACATCATCATCTACTCCAAGACTTATGAAGACCACCTCCACCATCTGGCTGAAGTCTTCCAAATCCTGACCCAACATGGGTTGAAGGTCAAGCCATCCAAGTGCCACCTGCTACAACCTAGTGTCAAGTACCTGGGACATGTGGTGAGCGCTCATGGAATTGAGCCAGATCCAGAGAAGATTGCAGCTGTCCACGACTGGCCTACCCCATCAACCGTACGGGACATCAAAAGCTTCCTGGGATTTGCCAGTTATTACAGGCGTTTCATCCCGAAGTTTGCCCAGCTGGCGGCTCCCCTGCAAGAGCTTCTAAGGGGCCTGCCAAAAGAGAGCCAACGTTCCCGAGTATCCATTGAGTGGACGGCCGAACGAGAAGCTGCCTTCCAGATGCTCAAGCAACGGCTGACTGAACCTCCGGTGTTGGGATATCCAGACTATAGTCTGCCTTTCACCCTATACACTGATGCCAGCAAGCAAGGTCTAGGGGCGGTATTATCCCAGCTCCAAAACGGAACTGAAAGGGTCATAGCCTACGCCAGCCGTTCCCTCCGAGAACCGGAGCAAAACGACCAGAACTACAGTTCCTTCAAGTTGGAGTTTCTGGCGTTAGTCTGGGCTGTGACCGAAAAGTTCAAGGACTACCTAGCTGCATCATCTTTCACTGTCTTCACAGACAATAATCCGTTGGCGCATCTGAACACCGCACGTCTTGGAGCACTGGAACAACGGTGGGCCTCCAGACTTGCCAATTTCAGCTTTACCATCAAGTACCGGGCTGGTAAGACCAATGACAACGCCGACGCTCTGTCCCGTCTCCCTGACCAGTGGGAGGGACCCTCCACGGATGCTCAGTGGGAAGATGTGGAGATGCCAGCGTTCTATGCCCGGTTTGTGCGTCAAGATGCCCAGAGAGTTTACTCCCTACCGACAGAGGCAGAGCCAGCGACTCCTCAAGAAGAGTCAGAGCCCCCTGCGGAGAAGGACCTCTGGATGAGTCTTCAGGCTGATAGCCGTGCCATAGGAGAAGTAATGGACTATCTCTCTAGTGGGCGAGTGCCTGAAAGAATCCGGCGCAGAAGAGCTGATGGAGAACTGTCTCAATTGTGGCGCCAGAGAAAGACTCTGAGCATGCACCAAGGTCTGCTCAAGAGAAGAACTCTGGACCCTATCACTTATGACCGGCTATACCAGATTGTGATTCCCAGGAGGGACGCCAAGATAGTACTGGAAATGTACCATGACCAGTCTGGACACTTCGGCGCTCAGAAGACTGAAGCCACCCTCCGAAGGCGATTCTTCTGGGTCAACATGAAGTCCGACATTGAAGCCTGGTGTCGAGAATGCCCAGCCTGCGCCATCGCTCGAGGAGAGCGACACAATCAAAGGGCCCCTCTACGTCCCATTGTGAGCCAACGGCCCTTGGAGATCCTGGCATTGGACCACGTGAAGTTGGAGCCCAGCAGATCCGGTCACAGTTATGCTCTTACTATCATCGACCACTATACCAAATTTGTGGTTGCAGTACCTGTCAGAGACCTGTCTGCAAGGACCACCGCCGCGGCCCTGTGGAAGAGCTTCATCCTCCCCTATGGCTGTCCGGACCAGATCCTTACAGACCAAGGAACAGCATTTGAGTCCCAAGTCTTCCAGGAGCTGTGCACTCTATATGGCTGCAAGAAGCTGAGGACCACAGCCTATCATCCCCAAGGCAACGGGCTTTGTGAAAAGATGAACCAGACTTTAATCAATATGCTGAGGACTCTGACCCCTGCAAAAAGGGCTGACTGGCCAAAACTGTTGCCCGAATTAGTGTACCTGTACAACAATACCACTCATTGCTCCACAGGGTACACCCCGTACTATCTGATGTTCGGGAGACACGGCCATCTCCCTGCTGATATGACCTGGGACATGGAGTCCCCTGATTCCCAGTCTTTACTCCCCCAGACTGACTGGGTTCACGAACACCAGAGGCGCCTGGCGGATGCCAGAGAAGTTGTGGATCTGCGGTTAGAAGAGGCCCGGGAGAAACAAAAAAGGGACTTTGATCGTAATGCCTGTGCTGAGCCTTTTGCCCCAGGAGATCGAGTGTGGCTGCGCAACAACCATCCTACCAGTAAGCTAGATGGGCGTTGGGAGCGTGAGCCATACCTAGTTAGGGACAGTCTCTCCCCTGAAGTCTACGAGATTTCAAGAGGAGACCGTCCACCACTCCGGGTACATAGGAACCGGCTGAAGAGATGTCTTCGTCCTTTTGCCCCTATGTCCACACCTCTCACCTCGACCCCCAACTTACAGACCTCCTTGTGTTCACCTACCCCCAGTTTCTTGGAACTTGTGACTGTGCCTCAATTCTGTTTTGTTTCCACTCCAGTAAGAGGTACCTCGCAGAGACCATCATCCCCACCGCAGTCTCCAATACTGCTGCCTGTGGAGGATGATCCGGCTCCACTGTCTGCAACCCCTGAAACATCAGAGGCAGCTGAGACTCCGACTCCAGCGCCTGAATCAGAGGACGACGATGAGGAGATTGTTATCTTCTCCAGGCCGGAACTTCGAAGGTCTCAAAGGGAGACAAAAGGTAAAGCTCCTGCGTACCTGCAGGAGTACCAGCTGGTGTCACGCAGAAGGAGGAGGCAAGTACGTTTTTCTGACACCGAAGTACTTACCACCGAAGAAGATGCAGACTAACCCCTGAAGGGCTGTAGCCCACTTCAGGTACTGTACCATGTGTACATATTGTATATTTCTGTCCTTTCCCTAAAGAGCCAGAGACTTTCCTGAGACTCTCATCCCTATTTATCTCAGTCAAGAGACATTCCTTGAACTGATTATTGTCCTGTGCTATGATAGCACCCTTCCTCTGCCACAGCAGAGAATTTCTTCAAAGGACTCTGTCCCTCTACACATAGAGGAGACCCTTTGCTTCCCAGTGCACTTTTCCCCACATCAAGGGCTGTACCCAGAAGATGGACTTTGTCACTAGAGACCTTCTGTGAGACTTTTGCCAGATACTCCAAGGAAAAGTTGCCACTTTATTTATTATCATTTTGCACTTAATGCCTTCCTTTTTAGGTACGGACATTATGTTTGCACTTCCATGCCTTTCCTTTTCAGGTAAAGAGACATTTTCTATTCTGCTACCCTGAGTAGCCTATCTACCTATGTAACGTTTGTAACGTTCAAGATGTGTACCCATTGGGCTCCTAAGCCAATGTGAATTAACCTGTTTGCACACTGTCATATATGCCAGTAGTCTGCATTAACCCTTTCATAGGCTTTTCAGGTTGTAGTGTGGCTGTGTCGGACCGTCTCTATGTAGTACAATGTTTTATTGTGTCACATATGCCAATGTATGCATATATACACTATATAATTGCCGCCAGGGAAGAAGCGTTGATAAAACAAATATACAGGCCTTGGTGCAAGGAGTGGATTACAGGACATGACACCACACCTTTCCTACTGTACAGTTCGGTTTAATGGCGTCAGCGACCAACTGTCATACAGCTATATTTTTGTCTTAGTCCGACACCAACCCAGGTGCCTGTCTCCAGGACCATGGGCGGTTTGTCCCTACACCTCACACAGCCTGCACTTCCCAGAAGTGCCCTTAGCCCCCTCTGTGCCCCAAAACATCTGTAGTCGAGCCGAGGGCGGCTCTTTCAATTGCCCCCGGGGTATGCAACACCCTCGCCGATGCAATGGCGAGGTAGTGTTTGCGAATACGTCCCACCTGCATATACCCACATCACACTACATGGTTCTGATAGGACATAGGGGATATTGCAGTGGTGAATCCTGCCTGGCAAGGCAGAGGTTAAGTATTTTGTATGATGCAAGATGCTATTGTCCAATGATATGTGTTACATCCTGTGCTTTGTGAGCTGAGATGTGATTGGAGGAGCAGCCACCACCTGACCAAAGGGAGGTAATAAAACCCCCTGGCCAGGAATGTTCTGGAGATCTAAGAGAAAGGAGTTAGTGAGAGAAGTCTCTCCCACAGGAGAAGATCTTGTAGACTTAGAGTGAGTGAGTGAGTGAGTAATCTCAGTCTAGCCCATACCAGAGCAGGAAGAGCCTAGCCCCTGCCTCTGAAGAGTGGAGTATTAGATTAGAGTTAGTGTAGTGAGGAAAAGGGGTATCATCTTACCTTTGAAGGTGATACCTGAAGCCCTACAGGACAAGCTGAAGCTTCCTACCAGGACACAGCTGCCTCCCAGCCTGCCCTATACATCCAGGCTGGTGAACTATCTCCTGAGGCTCCCTCCAACTCACATCTCAGCACTCCATCTACCTGTTAAAGGCACGTTGCTGCGGTTCCTGCCGGTTCAAATAAAGAACTGTAAGTTGTTTTCTTCAACTTCTGTCTCCGTCTGGTCCCTGCTAATACGGCTGCCTTCATCACCGGCACCCTGTCCATCACCCAGAGACTCACACTCGGGACATTAAGGGGTTGCCCCAGGGAGATCCGCTATAGCAGCCTCTCCCTCATCATTTCTTGCCAACACCACCTGCTGGAGACCTGCCAGGCTGTAGGACAGCCCTCCGGTTCCCCCGTACCAAGCACCGTGACAATAGCGTGCTTAGGCCGCAACCGCCAGCCACTCCGGTATCGCGGGCCCCGGCTGTCACCAGGCCTCACCTCAAGGGCTAGGCCCCGGTGGGTGATGTTGCATATTACTGTGAGGACATAGTATGGAGTGTCTGATGTATTACTGTGAGGATATAGTATGTAGTGTGTGGTGTATTACTGTGAGGACATAGTATGTAGTGTCTGGTGTATTACTGTGAGGACATAGTATGTAGTGTCTGGTGTATTACTGTGAGGACATAGTATGTAGTGTCTGGTGTATTACTGTGAGGACATAGTATGTAGTGTCTGGTGTATTACTGTGAGGATATAGTATGTAGTGTGTGGTGTATTACTGTGAGGACATAGTATGTAGTGTCTGGTGTATTACTGTGAGGATATAGTATGTAGTGTCTGGTGTATTACTGTGAGGACATAGTATGTAGTGTCTGGTGTATTACTGTGAGGACATAGTATGTAGTGTCTGGTGTATTACTGTGAGGCCATAGTATGTAGTGTCTGGTGTATTACTGTGAGGACATAGTATGTAGTGTCTGGTGTATTACTGTGAGGACATAGTATGTAGTGTCTGGTGTATTACTGTGAGGACATAGTATATAATGTCTGATGTATTACTGTGAGGACATAGTATATAATGTCTGGTGTATTACTGTGAGGACATAGTATGTAGTGTCTGGTGTATTACTGTGAGGACATAGTATGTAGTGTCTGATGTATTACTGTGAGGACATAGTATGTAGTGTCTGGTGTATTACTGTGAGGACATAGTATGTAGTGTCTGGTGTATTACTGTGAGGATATAGTATGTAGTGTGTAGTGTATTACTGTGAGGACATAGTATGTAGTGTGTGGTGTATTACTGTGAGGACATAGTATGTAGTGTCTGGTGTATTACTGTGAGGATATAGTATGTAGTGACTGGTGTATTAGTCATGGAGAAAGATAAAATCTATCTTCCATAATAAAACGATTAGTTAACATAAGATCGGCGCTCAGTGCCCATCACATCTCCCCTTCCTGCCCCCTTCCCCGATGTTTAACCGACCTGTCATACATAACCAGCAGCCGAGACTCATCCCGTCCTATTAAAGACATTGTATTCCGTGTTAGATTGGATTTTTGTCTTCATGTACAACATAAGCAGAGCTCGCGGAGTGCATTATCAGACCTTGATTTGATTTACGACTACAATGGAGTCACAAAATGCAATTTCAGCTTTGAAGTAGCCGAGAAAAGCTGATGTCACCAAACTGAACGCAAGGCAATTGTTTGTCATTTCGCGAAGACGCCATGATCCCAGCGTTACTGTGATTTCTCTGTATCCGGTGTGGATGAGTACCTTTCCGTATCAGAGACATGACACCAGTAGTATCTGAGCTATAATAGACTAGTCCTACCGCTAACCCCCAGGCAGTTTTATAACAAGTGATCATATGGTAGAAGGACATGTTGGACTACTCATGTATCATATATTGTACTAACTCTACTTGTATCATACTACCAGGAGGCTTGTGTATAGTCACAGCTAATGGAATATGGGTTATGTATTGTGTGTTGTAGAAGAATCTTATAATCCAGATGAAAAGTCCAATTACAGAAAAATTCTATATTTAGATTTTATAAAGGGGTTTATCCAGGATGACCCCATAAAAATGTAATCCCGCTTCTGCCCCCTGATTTCAGCATCAGGGCCGGATTAAAGGAGGGGCTCCCGGGGCTCGAAACCCAGGGCCCCCACCACTTTTACTTTTAAAGGGGCCCCCACCAGTTTCCCACAGTTAGCGACTCAGCTCAGCTGAGTTGCTGACTGTCTCTGTGTGTGATGCGCAGCATCTAGGATGTCAGCTATGTCAGTGAGACACAGCTGCTATCACTGGAGGAGATCAGAGATGCATGGTATACAGGGGCTATATACTTCCAAAAACATTATTGGAAGGGCCCCCACCAGTTTGCGCCCAGGGGCCCCCACCACCCTTAATCCGGCCCTGTCCAGCATCATCACTATCTTTAAGTATTTGTTACTAACAAGTCGACCAGGGATCAGCTGAGGTCACTGACTGGTGGAAGCAGATTACTTGACCCCTGACACTTCCAGTCACCAGGAATGTAATTTTTAGCTGGTGACAGGTTCAAATAGCCTATGCTATGCTGATATGACTTTGTCAGCATTCTTAATCATTTCATTACTTTATAAAACTTATCTCACATTGCCTGGCTCCCTGCCAGCAGCGTGTGGTGAGTCCTGGAGGGCAGCTGCAGCCAGTGTGCCTGTGTCTTATTCTACTCCACACCATCCACCTTTCTCCTGCTCAATGCACATGAGAGGAAGTGGGGATGGTGAGGGAACTGGATGAATAGAGAGGAGACTGAGACACAGGCAAACACAGACTTCAATTGCCCCACCCTCCAGGACTCACAACATTCTGCTGGCAGGAAGCCGGGTAATGTGAAACAAAGTTTTATAGGTACTGTAAAGTACTATAAAGTAATATAAGTAGTCAAATGATTCAGAATTCTGACAAAGGCATTTTTTAAATCAACATAGCATGGGCTATTGGAACCTGGCACCAGCTACAAATGACATTCCTGGTGAGAGGTTCAGTTTAAGGAATTCATCACAGTTTTCCTTCCCTGCTTCCCAATATATCAGACACCACACTTCTTTTATTCACACTAGACTTACGTCCTTCCTATGTAGAAAGTATTCCGCTTAAAAAAAGAAAAAAATTCTATTATTTTTACTTTTTCCCCATATTCTTCTCCTCTACTATCAATCCCATGATACTTTGGCACAGCATAACAAGATTAGTCAAGATTGGAGCCATCTGGGCCTTCTTTGGTTGGGCTGGTCTCCTCTATATTCACCATTCTATAAGTATACAGTCAGGAAGGCTGAACTACCGTAATTTCTAACTGCTTCACAGGAACCTGTAGATAGTAGTTTCTGTCCTTCCCTGTGGAGAGCCTGTGTGGTACAGTCCATAGCACAGGAAGATCTGATGATCACTTAGATGTCCATAGGCGCCGGTATAGAAGCTACCGTCCCAATGTGATATATAGATACAACAAGTAAATAACAGGTGAGACACTGACCCATGCAATGCAATAGCACAACGGATCATAAGGAATGCTATTTTTTTGGTTGGAGTATCCCTTTAAATAACATACAACTGGAGTTTTACACCATTTGTAAATTACACTTTTTAGTAATTTTTATGCCGCCCCCCCTTATAACAATGGGGGGGTGTCACCTGCTATTCAATGGGGCAGATTTACTTACCTGGTCCATTCGCGTTCCAGCGGCGCGTTCTCTGCGGTGGATTCGGGTCCGGCCGGGATTCACTAAGGTAGTTCCTCCAACCCACCAGGTGGGTGAAGTTCCCCAAAGCCCGGCGGAATGCACTCAAGTTCACCGGCCTATTCCTGGTGAAGGTAAGTGCAAGTTTCGCGACACTTTTTTTTTAAAAACGTGGCGGTTTTTCCGAATCCGTCCGGTTTCCGTTCGGCCACGCCCCCCAATTTCCGTCGCGTGCATGCCAGCGCCAATGTGCCACAATCCGATCGCGTGCGCCAAAATCCCGGGGCAATACAGGGAAAATCGGCGCAAATAGGAAATATTCGGGTAACACATAGGGAAAACACGAATCAGGCCCTTAGTAAATGACCCCCAATATCTTTAAGAGATATGCACAGAAGCCTTAATTTTCACTGTTCCAGATGAGATGATAGGGGTAGTTATCCTATTTATGGACTACGTGTCCTGTTTTGATAAACGACTCCCTTTTGATCCCAGTCCTCTCCCCGTCAGTCCTCTCCTCCAGCATTGTGTCCTTCTAGTTGCCGCCGGATAAGTGGGTCGGTAATTGGATTAATAACAGTAGGAGGATATGATCATGCTCAGCTCCCAGCTTTGTCAATAATAACAATAATGATCTAATCGCCTTCATTATTCATCTATTTTGTGCATCAATTAATCCCACACCACTTGGATGTACTTTTATTGACTTGGCTCGAGCCGTAGAAATGACTTTTTCGCTGTTTTCGTGAAATAGCAGGGGAATACGATTAAAGATGGAGCAGAATTTAGTTTAGATCTGAATGAGGAGATATGGTATAGACCTAGAGGTTGGAGGATTTTGATGCTTATGTTTTATGGCTCCGTACAACCAGTAAGTCAGAACGTGGTGCCATTAAACTTCTATAGACCCAAAAGAACGGCCTTCATTGTAATGTGTCTTAGATGGGATTCGACCTCACACAATCCCTGGTTTCTAAGTCAGCAACGTAGTATAGTGAGACATAAGGTACTCATCTTCTTCATTACGAGAATATGGAAATATGACTATATATTTCCATATATCATCTCTATGGCTCACTATACAATGTGGCTGCCTCGGATACCCAAGATTCTGGGCTCATATTCCATATGAGATATTTTATTACAAAAATGTTGTGAATTGATGCCCAAAAAGATTAATGCTGAGGTTTTTTGGCTAATGAAACCTTCATCCTGGCGACATGTAAGGTATTGTTTCACTACATTGGGGTTTATTCACTAAGGGTTGCGGATCGCACTTTCGCCGGACTTTGCATAGTTTTTGGGCTTTGCACAGCGGATTTATCAGGTGTCTGCGTTGGGATTGTATCACACAATATCGGTTTTTGGCGCAGTGGTGTTAGCTTTCATGCAACACAAATCAGGGAGGGCGCCATCGGATGTTCCGACTGATTCGGACTGAGCGCGGGATTTGACTTTCAAATTGTGTCGCAAGACAATGCACGTACATGCACCAGGACGAAGAAGGTGAACTCCGGGGACCTGGGTGGGGAAGGGACACATGCAGGATATCGGGCGCACGATGTTGGTGAATCGCGGCACAGTGCATGATCGTCGGACAATGCACGTTCTGTGAACTCCGCGGTTCGGGTAAGTAAATGTGCCCCATTATGTTGTTGACTCGGACACCATGGGTCCTGAGCTCCAATCCCATTTGAGGCACCATATGCATATTTCCAGTAATTTTTAAGAGTTTAGGAGCAGTGTGAGTGCTGAGGTGGAGACTGTCCCTGGATACATAATGGAAAAGACATTGGGGCAGATTTATTTACCCGGTCCATTTGCATTCCCTGACGCTGATTTAGGTTCTGCCGGGATTCACTAAGGTCGTGCGCCCGATGTCCACTAGGTGTCGCTGCTGCGCTGAAGTCCGTCGGAGTTCACCTTCTCTGTCTCGGTGTATGTGAGTGCTATTCTTGCGACACAATTTATTTTTTTTTTAATTCCGCGGTTTTTCCAAATCCGTTGGGTTTTCCGATGGCCACACCCCCCGATTTCTGTCGTTTGAAAGCCGGTGCCGATGCGCCACAATCCGATTGCGTGTGCAAAAATCAGAGGGCAATTCGGCGCAAATCGGAAAAATTCGGGAAACCCGACGAAAGTGGACCCTGAGTAAATGAGCCCCACATATAAGGCCTTGTCTGTTTTTTGCCGTACAAGCCCTGAAATACACAGGACAAGTAATTGCGATTATTTCCACCTTAACACCAAGTGGGCATGGAGGGTGCATTAAGAGGTTCTAGTCTGGCAGCAGAGTGGGCCGGCACAGAACAGGTACACCACGCTACAACCAGTGAACTTTCAAAAGGAGCCTCCTGATGTATCCAGCAGTGCCGGAGAGTTGGGGCATTCATCGTAAGACAATGCACAAGCATCGGCATATGATATATGTCCCGCGATGTGTCAGAGAGAACCTTATGCTGATCACAGCTGGTGGGTTTCCTAGCAAACAAATGTAAACCTAAGAGTAAGGGATAAGAAAATCTACCGTCAAAATCCATCATAATAAACCAGGGACACTTACTTATAGATCCAGGCACCGTGACTGTAGTAATCTTCTTATAATTGTAATCCGTTGCCTCATTCCTTCTAAAAATCAATTTTTATCATTATTCTCATGAGCCTAGAGGGCTCTGGTGGGTGTTTCCAGAGGCCTTCATTGCTTCATAGACTGCTACAATGAGCATCTCCGTTTCCCCTGCACTTCCTCCTGCTTCTAGATTACACAGGCAGAGGGAGGAGGGATAGGGCAAGGGTTGTGTGAGACATGTAACAGCCTGTGAATCTGCAGCACTGAAGGGGCTCTGCTATTACCCACAGTCTCCTTCTAGCTCATTAGCATACTTTAAAAAGTTGATTATAGAAGGAAAGAAGCCATGGATAGTCTCCCTGTTTAGTGTCCCTGGCTTATCATGATGGATTTTGGTGGTAGATTTCCTTTAAAGAGAACCTACCACCACGAATCTACCTATAAAGGTAGATCGGGTGGTAGGTGGATGTAAGGGACGTGAGGAGAGCTCTTTTTAGAGCTAATCCTCACGTCCCCGCTAACTTTTGGGAAACTTTATTAACCTAATATGTAAATTTCGTTATGCGGCTACTGGGGCGTGGAGTAGCCGGCACGAGGCTACACAGCGCGGCTACTCCACGCCCCAGTAGCCACATTACTCCTCCTACCCTCGTCCGATATGATGGCGTTCTGCGCATGCGCAGAACGCCGGCTGAGCAGTCCCAGCTCCGAGGCCGGAGCTACTGCGCATGCGCAGTAGCCGGCTTGTCAGACGCAGTAGCCGGCTTGTCAGACGCAGTAGCCGGCTTGTCGTAGCTGCGCGCCTGACACAACAGGGTAGGAGGAGTAATGTGGCTACCGGGGCGTGGAGTAGCCGCGTTGTGTAGCCTCGTGCCGGCTACTCCACGCCCCAGTAGCCGCATAACTAAATTTACATATTAGGTTAATAAAGTTTCCCAAAAGTTAGCGGGGACGTGAGGATTAGCTCTAAAAAGAGCTCTCCTCACGTCCCTTACATCCACCTACCACCCGATCTACCTTTATAGGTAGATTCGTGGTGGTAGGTTCCCTTTAAGTTCTTCTGCAGCTCCCCTGCAGGAGAAATAAAGTATTACAAGTTGGCCATTAAAATCCAGTTCTGTGTATATATATTATACAAACTTGCTGTGTCCTCCCAACAAGGAAATTGCCTTTTTTTTAAACAGAAAATTGGTAAAAATTCTCATTGGAGGACCCTTTAGATTGCCTCTTGACACCGCCATGTAACATTTAGGAGATAGTCTGGTGCCAGAAAATAATAATTGTATCATCTAACCGTTTGATTTTGAGTTAAATTCCATGTATGAAAAGGACGTGTGTAGGTGTCAATAATTTTACACAAATATTTTCTTATTCGTTGATTTCGGAAAGTTGAAAGTCATGGGGGGGGGGCACTTACTTTCTTTTATAGTTGTTTGAACTTCTTTTTGGCCCATTGTATGGCAACACAATTATCAAGCAAAGAGATGCAATCAAATCCTTACGCGGATATTTCTAGTGGATTGATAGAACCTCTTAAAACCTGAAAAATCTTGATAGAGGCAACCCGTAAAAAATCTCGAAATGAAAGAGTCGGCAATTTTATGGCTTCAGCGCAGCTGGAAGGAGCCTCAAACACGAGCTGTCCATTCACCTTGTTTACTTGCCCCCTCTCATAGAGATGCCAGAAAGCTGCTGTGATGGATTGACAACACTTGTATTCTACCTGTTTCATCTATTTGATCTAATTCGAGATTCCTGTTGCCCTGGAAACTTCGAAAGCTGAAACAAGTAGGGGAAAAAAACAAGTCCATTATTAGCTTTTGCTCAAATCCAGTTAATTTCGGCTATAAAAAAAATCTATAACTGGAGAAAAACAAGATGAAAAAAACCCACAAAAATCGGTAAAACAGATGGAAGACACAAAATAACGAACCTGAAGAACGGATAGGGATTTCATTTGCCGATTCCAATATGTCCTAGCAGAATCGATGGGCAGAATACAGTGGCACATTTTGACCCTTGTGGAGGTCACTACAGAGCACCTGCTTGGGAGGAACCATGCTTTACAGGGGTGACCCATTGGTAATTGAAATTTCCTTTCTTGCCTCCTTCAAACTGATGACATCCGATGAGTCGTCCAAAACTCAGACATTTTAACAATTAGATGATCCAAGAGAGCCACAACAATGGACAGAGCCAGAAGTAGAGGTTTCTATCTCCCATAGGTCAACCCAAAGCCAGATTTGTCCTGTGACTTCTTTGTACGTACCCGACAAGGTCTGTGGCATATAAAAACTTGAACTATTTCAACATCCATAGCTAGATCTTCATTGGATCTCCTAGAGCAGTGATGGCGAACCTTTTGGAGACAGAGTGCCCAAGCTACAACCAAAACCCACTTGTATGTTGCAAAGTGCCAACATGACAATTTAAGCAGTAACTTATTGATACTTGCTGTACCACAGGTTTTAATCGTGTTGGTGTCCTGAGTTCACCAATACAATAGAAAGATGAAAGAGAAAATTGGATTGTAGCTTCCCTCCAGGGTCTCCGGAAGAGGAAGAATCAGGGGACCCAGAGCAGAAGCTCCAATGACAATCCATCTCTATCCACACCTTCCCGCTCCTCCTGTAGACCTGGCAGCCAAGGGTGTTGCTTTAAAATGGCGCTGAGCATGGCACGTCCTCGGCTGTCTTGGACTCCAGGAGAAAGCCTTGAGTTGTATATGGCAAATTCTGTGTTGGTGTGAAGGCCTGGGTGCCCACAGAAAGGGCTCTGAGTGCCACCTCTGGCACCCATGCCATAGGTTCGCCACCACTGTCCTAGAACATGTAGGTCTGCCGTTACACATCAGCTTGGCTTTCCTCCAACACCCCAAATATCACAGCCAATGGAAGTTTGGTTGGTTGAATGATAAAGAGAAAGAGCGGAATCAATGAATGTTTGAGAGGAAAATGCTACTGTCACAGTAGTGAGGGACTATTTGGGGTTGAGAAGAGATTCTTACATTTATAGAGTCTTACGAGTACAATTGTTACGATTAAGAGTCAACAGTTGGGGGTGATGTGGCCTTCGGAGCAATTGAGTTTGACTCCCCTTCCCTATATATAGCAGGGGTGCTTCGAGTGAATGGGAGATGAGCTGCAGTACTCTACAATAGATGGAGCCTTCTGCTTTCAGCCCTAGCCACTGAAAACTTATTGGGAGCCTTAAAATAGTTGAGATTGAGGCCAAGACTTCCAAGATTCACATTATCTGCAGATCAGGGAACCATAAGTTCCCCCGATCTGCTCCACGTCAGGAGGACTTCTAAGATATGGAAGTCAATGGAACTTTGTCCCGTTTACAGGTTTGTTGAAATCCAGAAGTCGTTGGTATGAAATGGATTGGGGAATTGCAGTAACTGATCGCAGGGGTCTCGGGAGTCAGACACCTCATGATCATACATTTACCCCCTTCTAGGGGACAAGTCTTGAAATGACCTCTTTAGATAGTCTCTCGTCAGCCTTTTATCTTACATTGTATATAATATAAACATTTCAATAATTTGTGGTCTATTGGTTTACCTCTTTCCAGTTGCCAGTAGATAGCCATGGTTGGTCAGATATACTGTATTTCTTTCACACATCAGACTTCTTTGAGGTTTTATGCTTAGATGGAGCAGGTTATAGAGGGATCATTAAAGATGGCACATTGTTACCAGGAATATTGTATGTTGTCATTCAGAAGCATGATATTAGGAAAAATAGGCTCTTCTGGTGACCCAAGACCCTAACACTCGATGGTGGGTCCATCAGAATACCCCAAGGAGAAAAAAAATGACAATAGAGGTTGTTTTCATAGTATACTTCACAGATATTATAGACAAATAAATCTTATGTTCTCCCCTCATACCATGTGGTGGCGGGTGGGTCCTCAGCATTATCACCTCTGGTGGGCCCAAGCTCTGACATATAATAATAGGTCACCAAAGTCCAACAGAAGATGCAGCCAACTGGAGGAAGCTCGAGAAATCACTTTACACTATGGAACATTCCTTATAGAATATTATGGATAATTAGATCTTAATGATGATATGTTCTTCATGGAGATGCTCTGTTCTAGTATGGATGGCAGGGGCGTTGCTAGGGTGGTAAAAGATCTGGGGCAGAGGCCCCAATCACACTTTGAGTAATGGGCACTCCTGTACATAACCCCCTCACATGTGGTTGTGCCAATAACAACGTTACTGAGGGTATATACAACTACAGAAATACAGGAGAAATCCCTACTTGTTACATCTTGTGCCTGCAGGTGACATTTCCTCCATCTTCTACATTAGGCATCACCACATCTTATGTTCCTCATTGTTCCTACATCTTGGTTCCCTGGCAGTGTTATCCTGCTGCCCCTAACAATCTCCCCCAAATACTGTAAGTCTGTGTTCACACGTTTGCCTTGCATTTAAACAAAACCTGGTGCTCGTTACCGATCACATGTGTATCACTGGAAAACATATGAGATCAGACCGAGGCCTGGCCTAGTGCCACGTGTGAACGCGCCCCAAGAAATGTGCCCCACACAGTCCCCCGCACAGTCAGTAATGTGTCCCACACAGCCCCCCCCCAGTAAGTAATGTGCCCCAAACAGCGCCCCCCCAGTAAATAATGTGCCCCACACAGTCCCCCGCGCAGTCAGTAATGTGTCCCACACAGCCCCCCCCCCAGTAAGTAATGTGCCCCAAACAGCGCCCCCCCAGTAAATAATGTGCCCCACACAGTCCCCGCCAGTAAATGTGCCCCACACAGCCTCGGCCAGTAAGTAATGTGCCCACACAGCCCCCCTCCCAGTAAGTAATGTGCCCCAAACAGCGCCCCCCCCCAGTAAATAATGTGCCCCACACAGTCCCCGCCAGTAAATAATGTGCCCCACACAGCCTCGGCCAGTAAGTAATGTGCCCACACAGCCCCCCCCCCCCAGTAAGTAATGTGCCCCAAACAGCACCCCCCCCAGTAAATAATGTGCCCCACACAGTCCCCGCCAGTAAATAATGTGCCCCACACAGCCTCGGCCAGTAAGTAATGTGCCCACACAGCCCCCCCCCCCCCAGTAAGTAATGTGCCCCAAACAGCGCCCCCCCAGTAAATAGTGTGCCCCACACAGCCCCCACCAGTAAATAATGTGCCCCACACAGCCTCGGCCAGTAAGTAATGTGCCCACACAGCCCCCCCCCCAGTAAGTTATGTGCCCACCGGTAAGTAATGTACCCACACAGACCCCCATGTTCTCCCCCTTCCCTTAGCTGCTATTATGTTTCCTCCTCACCTCACCGGCGTGCAGCTCTGTGCATTACTTTCCACTGCCGGTCATATGATCATGACATCATCACAGGTCCTGCAGCCTCCGGGAGTATTATTCTAATTTCTCCTGGAGGCTAGGACCTGCAGGGGAAAGCAGCCGTGTCCTGAGGACACGGATCGTGATGAGAGAGGAGGATGCCCAGGGAGCTGGGCACATGCCCTACTGACCCGGGGAGATTGGGGGCTACAGCCAAAAGATCCGGGGCACGAGCCCTGGATCTTTTGACCTAGCAACGCCCCTATGGATGGAGTACCTCTGGTGGGCTCATTGGACCCCAGTTCATCAATGCATAAAACATTGACTAAGATTAGTGGCAATAGCTTCACCACTTTATGCTATTTTCTTCAACCTCTATGCCCTCTACCACATAATGGGAGTTGTAGTCTACGTCTTCGACCAAGATCATAGCTTGGATCTAACTGCTGTCTTAGTGTAAAAATTCCCAAACTCTCCTTCTCATTGGTGCCCCCCGTCTCTCCTAATGACTCGTCTATCGGAGTCTAATTTCCATCTTGTGCCTCCTGTAGATGAATCCATAGTGTGAAGTGATTTAATATGTCACTATTGATTGGTATAAGAACCGCGAAACTATGAAATAATTGGATAGAGCGAGATAAATGAATGTAACATCTTAATATTCATGTACGCTCATTTGTGGCACTGCCCCCCCCCCCTATTTTTCCCGCGGCGTGAGTCACTTCTATTAACTTATTAATTTCTCTCTGCAGATTATTTCACTTCGCCAAGAAAAACAAATGTTTCATAGTCTGTGAAATCTGCTTTGTGCACAACATAAGAGTATTTATATGTACACTGCGGCTCCCCATGGTTACCGGCCCTTCTGCCGCTGATATCTGCGCTCATGTTTCTATGGTTATACAGTCGATACTCCGTATGACCAAGCGTCGAGCACGGGGAGGAACATCTTCCATCTCTCTATAGAGTAAACATCCTCATTAGTCACCTCGTTACATGACATTCCAATGAGGATTCCATGTAAATTAACGGAAAGGGGGGGGGGGGTAATCTTTTGTCGTGGTCGTGTCAGTGATCGTCGGAGGTTTCTAAGAATAATTGTTCTTTCCATAGATTCTGGGGAGGGGGTCTATATGGAGGTTAATCGCAGATGACAGGTGCTGTGCCATTATTTGTAATGTGTACTACAACACTCATCATCCTGTCGCTGCCACCTGCCCATTAGCATAGAATTGGTGCAACGTGATGTTTCCCTTTCCAAATGGAAGTCATTAGTGTGAGTGATACCGGGTAATGATGGCGTCTTTCTAATATGATTTGAATTTTCATTTTTAATCTGATCTCTGCTTGTTGTCGGTGGATTCGAAGAATTTTCTTTACATTGAGAAGCTGAAATTGTTACCATTTACATCAGACTGCTGCAACTGTATCCAGTCCTATGTGCACAGTAGTTTGACATTATGACCCATCATTACATCACTACTGACAATAGATGATGTCACAGCTTATCTCCTCCCCCTCCCTGTACAATGTCCTCTATATAGATAACACTGACCCATCATTACATCACTACTGACAATAGATGATGTCACAGCTTATCTCCTCCCCCCTCCCTGTACAATGTCCTCTATATAGATAACACTGACCCATCATTACATCATTACATCACTACTGACAATAGATGATGTCACACCTTATCTCCTCCCCCTCCCTGTACAATGACCTCTATATAGATAACACTGACCCATCATTACATCACTATTGACAACAGATGATGTCACACCTTATCTCCTCCCCCTCCCTGTACAATGACCTCTATATAGATAACACTGACCCATCATTACATCACTACTGACAATAGATTATGTCACACCTTATCTCCTCCCCCTCCCTGTACAATGACCTCTATATAGATAACACTGACCCATCATTACATCACTACTGACAATAGATGATGTCACAGCTTATCTCCTCCCCCTCCCTGTACAATGTCCTCTATATAGATAACACTGACCCATCATTACATCATTACATCACTACTGACAATAGATGATGTCACACCTTATCTCCTCCCCCTCCCTGTACAATGACCTCTATATAGATAACACTGACCCATCATTACATCACTATTGACAACAGATGATGTCACACCTTATCTCCTCCCCCTCCCTGTACAATGACCTCTATATAGATAACACTGACCCATCATTACATCACTACTGACAATAGATTATGTCACACCTTATCTCCTCCCCCTCCCTGTACAATGACCTCTATATAGATAACACTGACCCATCATTACATCACTACTGACAATAGATGATGTCACAGCTTATCTCCTCCCACTCCCTGTACAATGACCTCTATAGAGATAACACTGACCCATCATTACATCACTACTGACAATAGATGATGTCACAGCTTATCTCCTCCTCCTCCCTGTACAATGACCTCTATATAGATAACACTGACCCATCATTACATCACTACTGACAATAGGTGATGTCACAGCTTATCTCCTCCCCCTCCCTGTACAATGACCTCTATATAGATAACACTGACCCATCATTACATCACTACTGACAATAGATGATGTCACAGCTTATCTCCCCCCCCTTTACAATGACCTCTATATAGATAACACTGACCCATCATTACATCACTACTGACAATAGAAGATGTCACACTTTATCTCCTCCCCCTCCCTGTACAATGACCTCTATATAGATAACACTGACCCATCATTACATCACTACTGACAATAGATGATGTCACAGCTTATCTCCTCCCACTCCCTGTACAATGACCTCTATAGAGATAACACTGACCCATCATTACATCACTACTGACAATAGATGATGTCACAGCTTATCTCCTCCTCCTCCCTGTACAATGACCTCTATATAGATAACACTGACCCATCATTACATCACTACTGACAATAGGTGATGTCACAGCTTATCTCCTCCCCCTCCCTGTACAATGACCTCTATATAGATAACACTGACCCATCATTACATCACTACTGACAATAGATGATGTCACAGCTTATCTCCTCCCCCTCCCTGTACAATGACCTCTATATATATAACACTGACCCATCATTACATCACTACTGACAATAGATGATGTCACAGCTTATCCCCTCCCCCTCCCTGTACAATGACCTCTATATATAGATAACACTGACCCATCATTACATCACTACTGACAATAGATGATGTCACAGCTTATCTCATCTTATCTTTAATGGGTTGTCCTATGCCTCCAGTTTTGCTGAGTAGTAACTGTTGTGGGAACACTGGCAGTAGGGTGAGATTTTGGTAGCTGTTTTTAGATAATGGCTGGGGTGTAAGGAGTAGGCGCTTCGGATGACTCTCCTATATCCCCCTGTACTCACTAGAATGCACCTTGGTCCAGTAGTCTGTGGCTGGAAGGGCGACTCTCCTGCTGAGAGCGTGTTGTGCGCCGCAGTCATCTTACCTACATTAGTCAAGGCAATTAATTAGGAAGGGAAACCAGAGATTCCACCCACATTAGATTTATTGGGGACTTAGACCCTGACAGCTGGGAACACTAGAACTAGTTGCCTTCACTAATGGAGGTAAGAGCAACTCTTCTGCTAAAAGTGTATTTGGGGTTCATCCTACCTCTGTTACCCCTGTTAGTAAAGGGCACCATGCTCTCCGCAGGAGATTTGCCACGCCTCAGCTTACCACTTGTCTGCCAAAACGTCTCATCGCGTCACTTCTGTGTCATAGCTTAGCCATCACTGACCTATTCTGATAACTTCTACCCTCTACTGAATACCTCTGTCCCTCCTTATTTTGATGTCAGATCGGGGCAGATGGAAGTTTCTTCAGATCTCTGGCGATCTACTACTAATACGAGTAAATCTATGTCATATTCTGCGAGCATCTTATCAAGTCAAAATGAAAGGCTTTAATGAAAGTTAAGGTGAGGCTGGTGCAAATCCCTAATGCAAGAAACTAATATTTGAAAATGAGTTTTCTAAAACCTGAAACCCCACGTTAAGTTTTTCATTTTTATAGCATTAAGTTTGGGGGATCTCGTGTTCCTGTTAAGAAGAACAGACAGACAATTGGGTTTCTTGAGGATTGGACGGAGAACTGTATATGACTTCCTTAGTATTTAGGAGAACTCTTAGTGCAGCTCTATAAAAGGGGTTGTCTGGGATCATGACCATTTCTGTTAGGTCTTTATTTTCAGATCAAAGAGGGTGCAACATCCTGACCCTGCACCCGATAGCTGTTCAAGGCTTATTTGGGTATTGGAACCAATACAGCAAGATGGAAGCAGATGGTTCTATACACTTTAAGGAACCTTAAAGGGAACCTGTCACCAGGAGACCCATTTTTAGCACTCCCCCAGTCCCCACAGAGCATAGTACATACACTGCCAAAGTGTTTTTGTATTAAAAATTGGTTTTACAGAAAAAAAGATATGTTATATTGTACCTTTCATTAGCATCTGCTGTGTGACTAGGCAGTTGCCAATTGGGAGGGGCTGGAAAGGAGCAGTCCCCCCCCCCCCCTTGGGAAACATGTGACCTTTTCAAATATATGAATAACTCCCCACACTCGGGATTGGCTGTAGAGGAGCAGGGGGCGTCGCTAAGCCCAGTGATGGGTGTTTTCATATATTTGAAATATATGAAAAGGTCACATGGAGAAGCTGTTTCCCAAGGGTGGGGGGGGGACTGCTCCTTTCCAGCTCCTCCCAATAGGCAACTGCCTAGTCACACAGCAGATGCTAATGAAAGGTACAATATAACATATCTTTTTTTCTGTAAAACCAATTTTTAATGCAAAAACACTTTGGCAGTGTATGTACTATGCTCTGTGGGGACTGGGGGAGTGCTAAAAATGGGTCTCCTGGTGACAGGTTCCCTTTAAGGGGTTTGAGTGCATTGGAGCAAAGCTGCAGTGCTCTGACCTGTCACTATACATGTGTTGGCACCTTCTTTTGGTTCCTTCTCTGTGTGGGTTCTGGTCGTAGAACATACAAGGTCTGAGTGTCTGTTCTCAATGATTTTATGATGCTCAAGACCTGTACCGCGGAAAGGACATCTTTATTGAATTGGCCATCTGCCCAGAAAACCCCTTTAAGCCTTCATAACAGGACTCTCACTAGTGTACATTTCTATTCCTTCAAGTCTTATGCCAAAGGTTGAAGATCCAGAACTGGCCATCTGCCCTGAAAACCCCTTCAAGTCTTCATAACAGAGCACTCACTGGTGTAAAATTCTATTCCTTTAAGTCTTATGCCATGGACTACAGCTTCAGAATTCTTCCAACACATTTTTGCTCTATAGAGTTCTGGATAAGCAGTGGTGGTGGACAGACATGTTGCATGGACACAATAGGCCAATGGTGGGAAACCAATGGCACGAGTACCAGAGATGGCACTTAAAGCCTTTGCTGTGGGCACCCAGGCCCATAACACACCAGTTTGCCAGACATGACTCAAGGTCTCCTCCTGCACTCGGAGGCACCCCCGAACGTGCCGCAGTTTAGTACATTTTAACAGCGACACATCCTTGGGTGTATGACTACAGGAGGTGTGAGAAGTCATAGACAGAGCTGGATTATCATTGTAGCTCCTTCTCCGGGCCACACAATTCTTCCTGTTCAGGCGACCCTATTGGGAAGCTGCAATGATGCACTGGATTTCTCCACGTTGGTGTCCTCAAGATGTCTCGATACGATTGAAAGCTGTGACAGAACAGGGAGCAATAACAATTACTGCTTAAATTGACATTTTGGCACTTTGTGATAAGTAAGTGGTTAATGGTTGTAGTCTGGGCACCCTGTCCCTATCACCTTCAGTGCAATAGGCCATCCTAAGTAGGAGCCTCCTATCCAGATAAGAGGACCCCACCCGAGTTGTGGCTATTCTCCACTACCACATTTAGAATAGAGCAATTATGGAGCCATTGATGGCCTTTGTTTTGGTATGTCTATACCAAACAGTTTTACCTCAGACACTTCTGATCAACGAGCAATGGTTTGGATGATCATGGTTGTGGATTTGTTGATCGTTTGTATCAACATGATCCTTGTAGACTAGGAGGAGGGCCATCACTCTTGCTAAACGCTTGCAGTAGGACTTCAATGGACCCATTCATGGAGCAGTGCCAGTAGTTGGGTCACATAGCCAATACACTAAGCTGTGGCCTACTATTGATTGAGGGGGAATAATTCATGGTGCGGGGACTGAAAGGAGGAGAAGGACCCATTATCCTTGTATTCCTAGAACCTTGCTAGAACCTGGAGTCCTGTTCTTCCCTTCAGACCCTGCACAGTTGTTCCTTTAATGTCCATTAATATATTTTAGCGTTTTAATGTTTTCGGGACTTCACAACACATCCATACGGGACTTTGTCTGCAGCTACAGGTCATCCGAGTTCCAGCCCTTTCACTTTGCCGATTGATGAGTATCCTAGGGGTCAGAATCTGTATTCATGGACATCTCCTACAATGCTTTTACAATTGTAATTAAGGAGTTATTTTTATACCCATCCATGTCCTTTAATTTTGACCACTTATCCCATGGTTTAGACCACCAACAATCACAGGTTGATCAAGAATCGGTCTTCAACATCTATTCATGGAGAACCCCTTCAGCGTAGCGACTTGCCACTACTCCTACGATCCAAGATGCATTAGTACAGGTGTAGTGGCCATTCTTGGTGTAGTTCGGATGTGTTTATTACTAAGTCATGGTGTCTTTTTGCTGCACTTTGTCCTCGTGCATTGACTCTTTCCGCATTGCTCAGAAGACCCCACTTACTCGCTGCCGTAGATGAATGAATCAATGTTCCTTGCACAGTTATTACTTGCTGAATGGACGGCATCTGTTTAAAATGTTCTTTTTAGTATATGACATTGTTAGATGGGTCTCCTTCTATTTTGAGAAAATTTCTAATGAACTGCGGAGACTGCCGCAGTCATCTGTTACCATGGAGCTCTTTCAATGGCTTTCTCGCTCGTAGCGTGTTCAGTCCCCACTCGCTGCTTTCATTCAGATACATTTAGAATATACACGCTTATACAAGATGGTGGAGACCTTAAAAAAGTCATCTACAATGGGCCTCTTCAGATGTTGAACACCACAACTGCCAGCTTGGTTGGGGTATTCACAACATCCTTAGAGGAACCATCAAAATCCATCATGATAAACCAGGGACATTACTTATAGATCCAGGCAACTTGACTGTGGTCTTCTTTTTATATCTCTTATCCATTGTCTCCTTCCTTTTAAAATCAACTTTTAAAATGAATGCTCTTAATTTACCTGATCCCCACTGTTTTGTAGATTCACGGGCTGTTATACTGCGCAGGAGAGCTTCCACCCCCTACTGTGTGAGATTATATCAGGCGAATGGAGGGGGAAAGTCTGGAGAGAGCAGACAGGCTGACAGTGTGACAGTCTGTGAATTTGTAGCATGAGGGGGCATTGGGAACCGCGCTAGTAGCCCTTCTTGTTCATTATAATATTTTAAAATTTGATTTTAGTAGGAAGGAGGCCATGGATAAAAATTATAAGATTACCACAGTCATGGTGCCCTTACCTATGAGTAAGTATCAAGCTTGAATTTGATGGCAGATTTCTTTAAAGGAAATCTACCATTTGATTTGATGCATTATGAACCAAACATACCTTGAGGATGCTGTAGCTACATAATCCCTGTTTAACCCCTTAAGGACGCAGGGTTTTTCGGCTGATTTCTCGCTCTCCAACTTCAAAAATCCATAACTTTTTCATTTTTTACGTGTACAGACCTGTGTGAGGGCTTATTTTGTGTGTAACAAATTTTACTTTCCCGTAATGTTATTTATTTTAACATGTCGTGTACTGCGAAGCTGAAAAAAAATTCCAAATGTGGAAAAATTTAAAAAAAAACGTCACGTGCGTCACGTTCTTGTGGGCTCAGTTTTTACGACTTTCACTCTTCGCTCCAAATAACACGCCTACTTTATTCTTTGGTTCGGTGCGATCGCGGTGATACCAAATTTATATAGGTTTTATTGTGTTTTAATACATTTTCAAAAATTAAACCAATGTGTACAAAAAAGAAAAAAATTTTTTTGCCAACTTCTGACGCTAATAACTTTTTCATACTTTGGCGCACGGAGATGTGTGAGGGGTCATTTTTTGTGAAATGAGGCGACGTTTTCATTGCTACCATTCTGAGGTCTGTGCGACATTTTGATCATTTTTTATAAAATTTTTTATGTTATGTAAAAAGGTGTAAAAGTCGCATTTCGGACATTTGGGCGCCATTTCCCGCCTCGGAGGTCACCGCCGCCCGTAACCATTTTTATATTTTGATAGATCGGGCATTTTGGGACGCGGCGATACCTAATATGTTTGTGATTTTTACTGTTTATTATGTTTTATATCCGTTTTAGGGAAAGGGGGGTGATTTGAACTTTTAATATTTTATTAATTTTTTTTATTTTTTAAACTTTTTTTCTCTTTTTTTTTTCACTATTTTTTAGACCATCTAGGGTACATTAACCCTAGATGGTCAGATCGCTCCTACCATATACTGCAATACTACTGGCTCATTGTAACAAACCTGCATAAGCCATGTAGCCTCGTGTCAAAAGAAGACCCGAGGCTACCATGGTAACCAATCGCCGCCCCCCGATGACGTTCGGGGGCGTGGCGATCGGAAAAAAGATGGCGGCGCCCGCGCGCCGCCGTCTTTTAAACGCCGGCGGCGGCTTTGCCGGCGGCGTAGAGAGGGTTAATAGCCGCGATCGGGGCAAGCACCGACCGCGGTTATTAGCGGTTGGGGTTTTGTGCAAAATGCAAAAACCCCCACCTCTATATGAAGAGGACTCAGCCCGTGAGCCCTCTTCATACATTCCTTATACCTCTGCGCCGTAGAGCTACGGCGCAGAGCGTTAAGGGGTTAATCCCTGAAATAAGTGGTTTTGGTAAATAAAACCATTTTAAAATTATGATAATGAGGCTCTGTCACTCCTGTGGCTGCTCCAGCGCTTCTCCTCACCCTAATTATGCACTGCTCCAGAGAATGATGTAATCACTGTGTTGTCCCTGACAGACCGAAGTAATCAATCGCCACACCATCCCCCAGCTGCTGTACATGAGTGATCCAGCTCAGGTTGATTAGTCCTATCTGGACAGTTCAGAAAGCTCTGTGTTATGTGTTTATGAATGGCCGCCAGTCTGCACCCATCTTTCCCCAGATCTTGAATTTTATAATTTTGTTTTTTGAGAAAAAACACTTGGATCAGGGATTAAACAAGATATGTTTCTGCATCAGTGTCGCTACAGCATTCTCAAGGTATGTTTGGTTCACAATGCATAAAACAAATGGTAGATTTCCTTTAGAGTTTTCACAAACTTATTCATACGAAGTCGAACAAAGGTTCAACTTGCTGAAGCTGCACTGAATTTCTCGTACAATTTATTCACTGATTCTACAGGAAACCCCCTCCAATCCTTTAACACACCAATTTTTTTTTCATAAAAAGGGTACATTGTATTGTTCACTTGTTTTTTTCCCTCAACCAACCCCCTGCCTAAGTTCTGGGATGAATGGCAACAGTAGAAAATCATATCAGAGTGACACTGACACACATAGCTTAGGTTAAATGCGTGCTGGAAGGTTGTAAAAAGCGGTGGGTTGAAAAAACACTGTGCCACTGCAAGCAACTATGCAACTGAAAGGTTTTTATTTAGAAATGGCAGCACTTTCACCTTTCCCTCTTGCCTCCCTGGTAGAGCACACCCAATCGACAGGTTTGGCAACCATCAGCCAATCCGGAAAATTGATGCCTTTAGCGACTAGCCAATGGCTATGATTGGCCAGGGGACTGTATGAGTTCAGATATATCTGGGTCAGATGGCCGGACACGACCGTTGGGTCTTCTTATCTCTTCGAATAGAGCCCTGGCTCCTTCTGACAGTAGCTCACACTGATTGGCTCGTAGAGGTCACCTGTCAGTCAATGAGGCCAACTCCCACCTCCAATTTCTGTCTTAGTCATGTGACTTCATCTGTGCTTCAGACCTCAATAGAACAGTCCTAGTCAATTATTTACAAAATTCATCTATAGCGAATCAGAAAATACTTTGATTTGTCTCTGAAAATTGTGAGATTCGTTCCGGATCTACGAATCTATAATTACATTTGCTGATGGTCTACTAATGACCTAGTTAAGGTCTGGTGAGTATCGACCCCAAGGACACCCAAGACCTTATTGTTGTTGCAACTTCTGTGTTGATAACTTGATCTGTTACATGACCCCCTTCCAGTTGGAAAAACTTGCTGATACGTCAGAATTCAAGATGGCGGCCTTGTTTCGGACATCACCTAAAAGATAGAAAGATAGACCCCCTCACCCATTAACCGTTCCTGTATTGGATACCTCTTTTTTTTAATTCAGGGGTATCCTAAGGGAGACCTGGGACTTTTGACACCCTTTTCATAAGGTTGAATAAAGGCCATTAAAGGGAACCTGTCACCAGGTTTTACCCCACTAAAATACTAGGTAGGCTATGAAACATCATATTTAAAATTCCCTCTTTTGTATGAAATCTCACCTGTTCAACTTTTAAAAAATTCCCCTAAAGTCAGGCAAATTTGACTCTTCTAAACCCATTTTCACATGAGACAAGACAAGAGAGATGAGACAAGTTTAATGATTTCGAGGGGAATGTGTCACTTCATAAGCCCCTATATTCTGTTATATAGCACCTAGAAAAGGATCTCATCTTTCAGATTCAAAATAGATGGAACTGGATCTTTATGTGCAGTTTATATCCCCAACTGGGATTATAATTGCCTGTATCTCTGGTTCTGTAATTCACAAAGCCAAAAGCCTGATGACAGGTTTCCTTTAAGTCTCCACATTTTTCACAAATACAGGTTCCCATAGGCCACTAACTGACACCCTTCTTTTAGCTACAAATTGTTCCCCTCAGATTCTCATATATTCAACTTTATAATTTTACCTGGTATCCAAGGATGTCTGTAGTGAGTCGAGGTGGGCGTGGCCTCCTCAGGCTGAATTCAGCAGCTCCTCCCCATGTTTTCTTGGCATGCAGCAGTAATGTCACGTGACCAGGGTGACATCATCACAGGTCTTTTAGACGTTTACTATAAGCAAACTGTACACCAAGCACATATCACATGACATCACAGCAAATCATAGCACATGAAATCCCAGCAGCCTGCATGGAGAGGAGTAGAAGTTCATGCCGGCATTCTGTGATTTGTTATGTGGTCAGATAAGTGCATGGGGTACAGTTTGCTAATGTTAAGAGGTTAAATGGCCCCTGATGATCACGGTCACCCTGGTCGCGTTACATTAGGCCACGCCCGTTGACTCACTCTATAGATCCCTAGATACCAAGCAAGTTTATAACTCTGATTTTATGGGGATGCTAGGAAAACAATTTTTAGCTAAAAAAAAGGGGGTCAGATATTTACTAGGGCTCTATAGGAACCTGCTACTAGCTGTATTTGTGAAAAATGTGGTGATAGGTTCCCTTTAAGTCCAATCTACTGTATAATCCCAGTCTTGACTCCAAATATGGCAAAAAATGCAAAAATTATCAAAATCAGAGGTTCTACTCCTGCCCTATGAAAAAGTTGCATAATAATAGGATCTCCGAGTAAATAAGGTGAATTCTGCTATAAATTTTGGGCAAGAAATATTGGCGGTTTTTTTCTAGCTTATTTATTTTTTCATTTTAATGGATATTAAATCTCTCCCTTTCAGCCCCTTGATGCCATTCACAGATCCGGCGGCAGATTTGTGCATTCACAAACCAATTTACAGATTAAGCAGATAGTCTTGGCATAGGCATTGTACTGGACTGGATCAATAGTCATGTTCCAGGCCCTGCACTTCAATTTGGAGATGGAGGGAGCGGCTGCGGGAATGAATTACTGTCGTCATCTCAACTTTGAGAGGGAAGAAATAAGCAAAATAAACAGGAGGTAAAATATGTTGTGCGCAAAGAATCTGAATAAATTAAACCTCTAAACTGGAACTCAGTGTAACCCCTTAATGTTTGGGGTATTTTAAACCTAATATATAACGTATCAATTCCTGGTGCAATTGCTACTTTTCACCAGCCCAATGCCACCTCCACATCAATTGGAGGGGGGGACGTGGAGTGCGCCGTGCCGAACCACAGAATGGGTGACCTGGTATCCAGAGATATCTATAGCGAGTCTAGGGGGTGTGGCCTTCTCAGGCTGACATCATCACAGGTCCTTTAGCCTTTTAACATTAGCAAACTGTGACCCATGCATATATATATCTGATCAATTAAATCACAGCATGCCTGTATGGAGGCATGGAGAGGAGTAGAAGTCCTGCTCTCCTGATGGGTGGAGGTTTCAGCAGTTGAACCCCTTCACTCAGAAAGTTTGGACATTTTTATCTTCTTGATTACCTTCTTTTTTACCCTGTACCTTGTTTTGATCCTGCTGTTTCACCTTTTTGGATCTTTACTCAATATTATTGTTAAGGAATTGCTTTCGGCCCCTCGCCTTCTTCAGATTCATCATTTGCATCTCTACCTCTGGTGGCAGCTAATTTCCTGTGGGTATGGGCAGGTTAAACTTCAACATGGCCTATCTTTTTTCTTTCTTCAGCTTTCATTAGTTTTTGCTGGGCTGTAGCACACCCCACATCACCTCGTCGGCCAGTCCTATCGAAATTGGTAGTTGTGGAGAACATCTCTATTATGTGCCAGGTGACTTTAGAGTGAACCTGTCATCAACTCCACCAACTCTGATTCTCCATTTCCTCGATTTTGGCACAGTCGGAAATTTCTCTGTAGCTCCTCTGTTCTGGAGATATCATTTTTGTTAGTGATAGAACCCAATGGGGCACATTTACTAAGGGTCCAGCGGCTTCCGATTTGCGCCGTTTTGTGCTGAATTGCCCCAGGTTTTGGCGCATGCGATTGGATTGTGGTGAATTGCCACCACAACAGAAATCGGGGGGCGCGGCTGTCGGACAACCCTACGTATTCCGACAAACCGCGGAATTTAAAAAAAGAATTGTGTCGCCAGATCAGCACTTACATATACCAGGAAGAAGAAGGTGAACTCCGGCGGACTTCGGTGCAGAAGCGACACATCGGCAGACCCGAATCCTCGTCGGACAACGCGCCGTGGGATCGCGACTGAACCGGGTAAGTAAATGTTCCCCAATATGTTAAATAGACTCTCTTAAGTTAAGTGAGTGGTCCTGGGCTGACTGCTTTGTTCTAGAACCACCCATCTGACCCTAGTTGGAATATTGGGAGCCAAAATGACAGGTGTTGGGATATCTCGGGAATGGTTTGGGCTAGAGACAAAATTTCAACTGTGCCAGAACCAATGGAACAACACCTACTAAAGTGTTGAAGTTGGTGGAGATAGTAGAAGGTCTTCTGTAAGCGATACCATATTTCAGCTCTAATTGATATTTTACCTCATCTTTATATAACATTTTATCATTTTTTACCTCCTATAAAAAGCATGGAAGATAGAGTCTGAATAGTGATGAGCCTTAATTAATTTGATGCCAGAAGTAAGACATGAATATTAATTATTAGCCTTCTAAGCATGAATTAATTATTGTACATCGCATTTCACTCCGGAGCTGTCAGCGCATCACTAGTCCTAATTTATCACAGATTAAAAATGGAGATTGTGTTTTCTTTTAATGTCTTCAGTCGAGCTGTTGGCCTTCAGGTAAAATGTAGTTTTCAATTAAAAAAACGCCAAATGATTTTAAGGCCTGGGAGAAAGCCAATCATTTCTGTCCTCTAAGTAGTTTGGTCGTTAGGCCGTGAACATGCGAGAAAGCAATAAAGTTATTGACAGAGTGCACAAATTGTCTCCATTTGCGGAGGTGAGAAATTGTATTGTCTAAATGAGATAGCGAAGGATTTCTGCATTACAGGTTTTTAATAGGCCGGACCGTAAACGGGAAGTTACAGATGTATTGGATAAGCGATAAAGGGTTAATTTCACCAACAATAGGTGGCGCTCCACTGGTTCCGAAGCAGTTACAACTTCTTCTCTAGCCCCCACCGTTCCCAAGCCTTTAATTTTGGAACCCAATATGCTATAATGTCCGGTGGGAGGTCCTGGGCTGGAGTAGACAGCCTGGTACCACCCACTTGACAGAATATAGCAAAATTTGCATATTTGGTCAAAGTGATGATGGTGACTAGAGAAAAAACTAGTAAGAGAAGCAGACACTATTATGGGATACAAATAGTTGGAATTGGGGGGAATAGTTAATTGGTTCTCTTCAACATAATCCTTGATAATTGTATTCTTCTATTTTCTCTCACAGCTCTACAGATTTTTTTTATAGAGGAGAATCTTGTTTCTCTCTGCCATTTTGCTTTTAGAGATCAAAAGAGACTGTCTGGATCAAGTGAGAGACAGGACAAAACTGTGGTGACTACATGTCCCATGATGCCTTGCTAGGAAACCATTTAAGGAGAAGTATCTGGATCAGGTGCAGCAGAGTCTCCGGTACATGTGCCTGGTAAAACACAGCAGAAGCTAGACTTAAAGGGGTTTGCCCATGAAACAAAGTTCTTAAATTTTTATTCCCCTAGCGATGTTTACACAATAAAGATAATTTTCAACCCCTTACTTTACAATTTTACTCAATTTTATTGCTGTTTTAGCTCTTATCACTCAGTGATGATCAGTGTAAGATTCCAGAGTGTGAGTGGGGACTCTCTGAGCAGACACTTCATGGTTCCTCTAGTGCTATGTTATGCTATGTGCTGACAATGTGCTTAGATTATCAGGGTACAGGGTTTATATACACTTTTTTTTTGAGCTTCTGAATATTCACTAGTATCTGACACATAGAAGGATGAGACCGATGAGAGATGATGAGATCAAAGAGAGGGATATAACATACAATGACATACTTCAGCTCTGCTACATCAGAGCTATAACAGACAGAGTGCCTCCTTCCCCTGGATAAAGACCTTATCTTATCTATAGCTTGTAGAGTCTTTGCAGAATGCTGCTTGCCGGCAGAAAGTGTCTGTGTGTGAGCTTGTCTTGTAATGGAAGGGGAGGGGCTAGTGATGGGTTGTTCGGGACACAAAGAGCCAACTCCTTCACGTGGACAACGGGAGTCTGCTTCCCTCAGTAAGCCGATGACCCCACTCTAATCTTCTGCTGTGGGAAGCCGTATAATCACAGTGTGTTGACAGTAATAATGTTTCTGACCGTGATATGAGTTTTGCCCTTTTTAGCAGTTTTCCTCACTGATTTCATTATCTATATTTCTCAGTTGTCTCAGAGCCGGTGGCTGGAGACTAGCTGCTATGATGTCTCCCGTACACCATACACAGAAAGGAGAGGATTATCAAAAAATAACTTTCTATCTCAACCAAAAGCACCAGAAGGATCATTTAGGGTATTTTAGAAAAGGACTGATTAAAATAGAGAACTTGGGGTGAAATAGAAAACTTACTATCATCTCCAGTAGCAAACTTTGTGCAACATTCCCCACTGGGGCCTAGCCTTTTCTTGGGGCCTGGAGTCCGGAATACTGCAGTGGCTGGCTGGTGCTGCCTATGGCACGCTAGTGTCACTGTGCTTGGTATGGAGACCGGAGGGCTGTCCTACAGCCTGGCAGGTCTCCAGCAGGTGGTGTGTTCAAGAAATATGGAGGGAGAGGCTGATGTACTGGTTCTCCCTGGGGCAACCCCTGAGTGTCTGTAGGATGAGTCCCTGGGTAATGGATGGGGAGCCCGTGGTGGTGACAGCCGTATCCAGGGATCAGACCGAGGCAACGTTGTGCAAATCAACTCACGGTCCTTTATTGAACGGCAGGCAATGGCAGTAGCTACAGTAGCTACAGCTACAATTACACAATATCCTGGTTCTAAAATCTACAATCTCCCTAACAGCTCCTGACCTGGAGAGGGCGCTATTTTCAACTACCCCCTTCACTATGTGTTGGCAGGGGTCTGGCATTTGTTTCTCCCCTTTCAATCCACTCACTCCGTCATCCTCTCTAAATAAACTTGTTAAAGATGTTCTTTGGGATCTGTAGACCCCTCCTTCAAAGTAAATATCAGGTTATTAGGGAGGAGGAGGAAAGTAGCTTGTTCTGTTGATAATCTTACATCATACAAACAATAACATTAATTTGCTGAAATGAGAACAACCCTTTATGAACTTCATGAGGGCTTTATTGTGTGGTGGTATAATTTGAGCCCTAGATAATTTGTATTTGGATACATTTAACGCTAAATGGTGGTTTTATTTCAGCCCTGTATAGAGATATTCATTCAGCACTGTATAGTGCTATTATTTAAAGGGGTTGTCCGAGACTTATTAAAAAAGCAAAAAGGTGGCTGGGAGGGGGTTGCTTAAAAAAATAAAGATGTACTTACCTCCCGGGGCCTTCCGGGTGTCCCGTGCTGCTGTCGCTCCAGTCCGCGCCATGTAATTGAACATGGCCACGAGAGAAGTGCAGGATTCAGCTTCCGGCCAGACCCGACTTCAATCCATCCCGCATATATAATGCTGTGAATAGGGACCGCTAAGGTCTGCTCCTGCGGTCATGTTTGTTTACATGACCCGCAGACTAGAGCAAAAGCAGCACGGGACACCCGGAGGGCGCCGGAAGGTAGTATTTTTTTAAGCAGCCCCCTCCTGGCCACCTTTTGTTTTTTAATAAGTCTCGGACAACCCGTTTAAGAACTGCATTGTGGTCTTATCTGTACTGTGGTATTATATGAGCACTGTATTGTAGTATTAGCTGAGCACTGTATGGTGGTATTATATGAGCTCTGTATTGTGGTATTATGTGAGCACTGTATTGTGGTATTATCTGAGCACTGTTTTGTGGTATTATCTGAGCACTGTATGGTGGTATTATATGAGCATTGTATGGTGGTATTATGTGAGCACTGTATGGTGGTATTATGTGAGCACTATATATTGGTATTATCTGAGCACTGTATTGTGGTATTATGTGAGCACTATATGGTGGTATTATGTGAGCACTGTATTGTGGTATTATGTGAGCACTGTATGGTGGTATTATGTGAGAACTGTATGGTGGTATTATGTGAGCACTGTACTATGGTATTATGTGAGCACTATATATTGGTATTATCTGAGCACTGTATATTGGTAATAACTGAGCACTGTAGGGTGGTATTTTCTGAGCACTGTATGGAGGTATTATTTGAGCACTGTATATTGGTATTATCTGAGCACTGTATATTGGTAATAACTGAGCACTGTAGGGTGGTATTGTCTGAGCACTGTATATTGGTATTATCTGAACACTGTATATTGGTATTATCTGAGCACTGTATGGAGGTATTATCTGAGCACTGTATATTGGTATTATCTGAGCACTGTATGGAGGTATTATCTGAGCACTGTATATTGGTATTATCTGAGCACTGTATATTGGTAATAACTGAGCACTGTAGGGTGGTATTTTCTGAGCACTGTATATTGGTATTATCTGAGCACTGTATGGAGGTATTATCTGAGCACTGTATATTGGTATTATCTGAGCACTGTATATTGGTAATAACTGAGCACTGTAGGGTGGTATTTTCTGAGCACTGTATATTGGTATTATCTGAGCACTGTATATTGGTATTATCTGAGCACTGTATGGAGGTATTATCTGAGCACTGTTTTGTGGCGTTATCTGAGCATTATATGGTGCAAATTATTTACTTCAGCTATATAGTTATGCAGGTGAATGTAATGAGGTATATGTGTGGTGTGGCGGTGTAATTTAGGAACCTTATTGTATGATAGTTGTATAGCCTGGTTATTGGTACACTATATGGCAGTAGAGAAGGTGCACTAGGGCATCAGTTTCCATCCATCATATGTTTTAGCAATAGCCCTGTGGTAAAACTAGTTCCCTCATCTCCCCTGCAGAACAGTCGTACATCTATTACGGCAATGAATTATTTTGGTTTTATGTGGCTTGTATTGCACTTTATAGCAGTGGGATGTTGCTTTTCAACCCATAAAAGTAAATGTGTGTCCCCCCCCCCCCATTGTTCTGGTGCCACTGTATAAAGCAGTGGTGCAGCCCCTGTGCCCTCACAGCCCAGCTGCTCCATGTGTAGTCAGCATCAGCATCATCCTGCAGCAGACAAGCACTTAGCAGCAGACTAGATGTGAGCTGGGTACAGAGATGCTTCATGGCAGCAGCAGCAGCAGCCACCCTGCTGCCAGTATGTAGATCTACCTGCAGACTATCTCAGGCTTCCCACACACTACAAGAGCTGTCAGCAGCAGAGCAGCATCTCCAGAGCTCCTCCAGCCTCAGCCCCACATCTCAGATATGTTTGCCTCCATCTGGTATGCCAAGAAGCTGGGGCGCAGGTTTGTCCACAATGCCAGGAAAGCCAAACTGCAAAAGGTACAAGAAAAAAACGTGCATTACTGAATTTTATTATTTTATTGCTATTTATATTGAAATTTATTACTTAGTTATTTTTCTCCTTTTCACCATTATGATAAAATATTTATATTATTTTATATTATATTTTTATTTTCATTATTATTTTAAATAATAATTACCCTGATTGATGATTATTGCATTATTTTATTCTAGCGGCTACTATGACGGCTATTACAAGGACTTTATTGTATACATGATCATAAAGTTCTACTTTTCTATTTTATGGCATTTTTCATCCTATTTAATCGGGTGACTTTATGTTATTAAATATTTCAGCTTGGTTTACATTACAATATTATTTGAAGTAATTGTCTTGTTTTGATTAGTTTAGTTGATTAGTTTGACATTTTTAATTTGTGTCATATGATTTTAGATTATATTGTTTCATTACTGTGTTATAAAGCCACATTTTTTTTATTATTTTTAAATATTATTTTAGTATTTTTATTAGGAATCTTTTATAACATTTTGTATAGTCATTTTATTATTATTATTATTATTATTAGTATTAGTAGTAGAGGTATTACTATTATTATGAATATTTTCTTAGTATTATTATCACTATTATTATTATATTATTATTATTATTATTATTATTACTATTATTTTATTACTATTATTATTTTATTACTATTATTATTATATTATTTTATCATTATGATTTTATTATCATTTTATTACTATTATTTTTTTATTATTACTATTACTATTATTTTATTGCTATTATTATTACTATTATTTTATTACTATTATTATTTTATTGCTATTATTATTATATTATTTTATTATTATGATTTTATTATTATTTTACTACTATTATTTTTTTATTATTAGTATTACTATTATTTTTTATTATTATTTTTACTATTATTTTATTATTATTATTATTTGTATTATTATTATTTGCATTATCACTTTATTAAACAAAATAGTTCACTATCATTATTTTATCATTATTAATATTATTTTATCACTACTTTTTATTTGTACTATCATCGCTTTATTATACAAAATATTATATTATTATAATTAATCATTGTTATTATTATTAGTCCTTTATTATTCAAAATGTTTTTTTTTATTATTTCTTTTTACTATTATCTTTTACTTTCTTCTACTATTAATTCAAGCTATTAATATATTAACATCTTGATTATTTTTGATCACTCATAGCTAATTATTCTTGCCTTACCTTCATATCCTAATACAACCCAACAAGTGACAGATTGACATTTACTGTTAATGAGCCTGACTTCTTCGGAGGAGAAGTAGAGTCGAGTTTGTCATCTGTCACAACTACTATGAGTACAGGGTTGTGGGGTTTCCATAGCACTGCAGGTAAAGCTACTGTATTGCAGTATCTCCATAACACATTGAGCTCTGCTATATCTGTGTCTACTATGCCCAGTACTTTTAGGGTTAATGATTGAATCAATGATATAAAGTGTTAAAAAAGTATTTCTATACAACCAGTCCCCAACTTAATGACACCCGACTTACAGACGACCCCTAGTTACAGACGGACCCCTCTGCCCCCTGTGACCTCTGGTGAAGCTGTAAGGTGTCTGTAATGAAGCTTTATTGATAATCCTTGGTCTTATGACAGCACAAACTTTTGAAAAATTGTAATGGGACAAAAATTTTTTTACAATTATAAAATATACAGTTCCGACTTACATACAAATTCAACTTAAGTACAAAGTTACGGAACCTATCTTGTAGGTAACCCATAACTGCCCGTAGTTTGGTTGCAGAAGCCATGAATTCCGCATCATGGGATTGATGGGAGCCTGAATTTGTTTTTATACCACTTTGGGGATGTTTCATTGAGATTTACTGCGTCTAATTGTTGGTATTTTAATTAGAAATCCTAATGTTGTCATTAGTTGTAAATTGCTACCGCTGCAAACTTTCTTGTGTGTTTGGTATAAAGATGTAGTAGAGACGGATTTGTCACAGTTGTCTCTGATCATGGAGTAGAGTCACCTGCAACAAACTCAGCTCTGCTACACCGGGACAGAGCTGCTGCATTTATAAACGGGATGATTCCCCAAATAGATTTATTTTAATATATGATGAAGACAATTATATTTTTAATCAAGACCTTGTTAAAATTTGAACCATTTAAAGGGCATTAAATTGGGAATAGAACTCAGCCGACCCAAGTATAAGCCGAGACCCCTAATTTTAACACACAAAAAATTGGAAAAACCTATTGACTTAAGTATAAGCCGAGGGTGGCAAATGCATTGGTCACAGACAACCCAGTATATAGCCAGCAAGCTCCCAGTAGTATATAGCCAGCAAGCCCCCTGTAGTATATAGCCTGCCAGACCCCTGTAGTATATAGCCAGCCCCAGTAGTATATAGCCTGCCAGCCCCCTGTATTGTATAGCCACCCCCCAGTAGTATATAGCCTGCCACCCCCCTGTAGTATATAGCCTGCCAGCCCCCTGTAGTATATAGCCTGCCAGCCCCTTGTAGTATATAGCCCGCCTGCCCCCTGGAGTATATAGCCAGCAAGCCTCCTGTAGTATATAGCCAGCAAGCCCCCTGTAGTATATAGCCTGCCAGCCCCCTGCAGTATATATCCTGCCAGCCCCCTGCAGTATATATCCTGCCAGCCCCCTGTAGTATATAGCCAGCAAGCCCCCAGTAGTATATAGCCAGCCCCCTGTAGTATATAGCCTGACAGCTCCCTGGAGTATATAGCCAGCCCCTGTAGTATATAGCCTGCCTGTTCCCTGTAGTATATAGCCTGGCAGCCCTTGAAAGTTGTTCTGAATGACCTTTCATCAAATCCAAAATGCTGAATGACTTGTGATTCACCCTGCGCCCCTGATCAGTTCGGTGTTTGTTTTGTTAAAATCCATCCACCCATCAACAAGATACAGTCAACAGAAGTTTAGATGTGGATTTTTGTGTAATAGGCAAGTGGGCGGTAACCTTTTATCTTCCTTAGGGGTGTGTCACTGAATGCTGCTATCTCCCCCTGACAAGTTTAGGATTGTTCTTATATAAATTTCTCAAATCTAGTAAACAATTGGTTGGATTCATGTACTGAGCACCCAGACAACTGAACTGTAGCAGTGTAGTTTCATACTTCATTTTAGAGTAGTAACAGTTACCTGGTGGTCTAGGGTAGCAGAGGATGGGTTTTGTTTTGTTCATTGTGATCTTGGCTTAAAGAGAGGGGATTCATATTTTCCTTGTGCTAGTGTAGAGAAGCATCATTGATAGATCCTGGTGGTCTAGTGTAGTAGTGAGGATTAATATTTTATTCCCTGGAGGTCTAGTCTGGTAGGGGGTTTTCATCTTTGCCTAGTTGAGTCGAAAAGGTTCATCCTTCATTCTCTGGTAGTCTAATGAAGGAGGAAGGATTCATATTCTATTCCCTGGTGGTCTAGTCAATTGGAGAGGGTTCAGATTTTATTCCCTGATGGTCTAGTGTAGTCAAAAGGGTTCATATTTTATTCCCTGGTGGTCTAATGTAGTAGGAATGGACCATATTTTATTCCCAGGAGGTCCAGTTTAATGGAAAGGGTTCAAATGTTTTACCCAGGTGGTCTGGTGTAGTAGAGAGTATTGATTTTTTATTCCCTGGTGGTCTAGTGTAGTAGAGAAGGATCATATTTTATTCCCATGTATGTTATTGCCATGTATTTTATTCCCATGTAGACTTCTCTAGTAGAGAGCATTGATAGTTTATTCCCTGGTGGTCTAGTGTAGTAGAGAGAGTTTTTATTATATTCCCTGGTGGTCTAGGGTAGTAGAGAGAGTTTTTATTTTATTTTTTAATTGCTTCATGGTTTTGAGTAGAAGGGCAGTATATATTTTATTCCCCGGTGGTCTACAGTATTTCATCCCTAATGGTCTTGGGTAGTAGGGGGTTTATATTTAATTCTCTGTTGTTCTGGAACAGTACAGAGGCTTCATATATATAATTCTCTGGTGATATAGAGTAGCAGAGAGGCTTTATATTTTATTCCCTGGTGGTCTTAGGTAAAAGAAAAGATTCACTTTGTATTCCCTGGTGACCTGTGGTAAAATAGGGGGCTTATATTTCATTCCTTGGTGGTCTAGAGTAGTAGAGAGGGCTCTTATTTTATCCCCTGGTGGTGAGTAGAAGGGATCAGTGGTTTTGATACCCATCATCATGTAAACTTTGTCTAAGAGAGTGTTATGTAAATGTATATATGGTTATATTTTACCCTGGTGGTCTAGGGTAATGTGGGGCTTAATCCCTCATCTAAACGGTATCTAATAGGGTTTAGATGACACATTGGGTTATATAGCTGTAAGGCAGAGATTCATTGCTCAGGACAATGACTAACAAGGTTTGATACTCCCTCTAGTGGACCCATCTTATGTTCTTTTCCCCTGGCCATCTGGGCTGTTTGTTGGAGGGTTCCATAGTTGGGCCATCCTAAAGGCTTTCCTACACTGCAATAAGTATTTTGTATTGGATTTTTGCTGTAGCCTGACATTAACTACGAAAATGGACACTATAATGTAGTTACTTGCCCTTAGGGGGTGGTATCTGACACATAGATTTATTCATGGGTGTTCCCTTTCCCAAGCTCCACCCCTGAGGTCCTGTATCAGGCAGTTCCTATGAGCAGAGCTTTCTCAGTGACAACTCTTCTCATTCCTACCTTCTGGCAGGGCGGTTGTGTCATATGAATGTCTCATTGGAGCAAATCAATATGACTCGTGTATAATTATTGATTGTTTATGTTTGGTTGTTATGAAATCCAAGGCAGCAGCAGAAAACAGGACCGGAACGTATTGTCATAGGAACCTAAAAGGAGAGGGAGCTTTAAGGAGATCCCTTTAAGGCTTGTAGAGCTCTTATTCCATGAGCGTCTTCTACTAGTACGTCGTCTCGGGATGAAACTTCACACCTTTTTACTAATTCACAGGATCTGTCAACACCTCGCAATGAAGTGAATGTAGATAAATCTGTCGCTGTTGACTTACAGCTTTGAGAAAATCACAATAAATTAGTCCACGCAAGGCGGTAATTTATTATAAACATCCTTATGTAATATGATGGATGCCTTAATACCCAAGATGTTATGATTTATTTAGCAGGACTCCAGTAGCTGGGGGCATCCTGCAGGGAAGGCCTTCACGTGTCCTAAGTTTAGCTGAGCCGTGGTCTCTTAATGACCAATTTTCCAGGAGATTGTCATGGAAACTTATTAAAACACAGATGACAATGGAGTCCGTGACCACGAGACACCACACCGAGAATGGAACTTCTTCATGCATCGATATCCATCTGTAGACCACAAAGCACTAAGGTCCAAGACTAGGAGTGGACTCGCTCATTAGTATCTACAGTAGATAGACCTCGTTGACCTCGGAGGCCTGATGGAACTTTCCATCCAAGATGTTTTTTGATTGGAATGGCATATAATAAAATGATTGGGAGCTGGTGGGTTCTCAGATATTATATCCAATCTAATGTTGCCCTTCTGGTGGTCACGTGGTACCTTGAACTTTTGGAGGGAAGGAGGGACAAGTCATGACAAGTATGAAGTCTCTAGGGCCTAACTAGAATTCCCTTGAAAAGCTTCATCTTCAGTTCTTCTTTATTCATTGTATACTTGTCCTTCTCATGGACAATCCCTTTAAGGTACTTTATTAGGGAATATTGACGTCCTCAATCAGGACAGAAAGAATTTTGAGTTGCTATGAAAGAGGAAATCACTGGCCTGGAGGACCCAGCATTTTCATTCCATACATGATCAGCCATTCCTTACACTGATGTGCATGTAATACTACATTTTGCCTGTAGAGGTCATTGCAGAAATAATATATTACTAGCTGAAGCTTCTATTATAGTAGTATTATAGTAGTTATATTCTTGCACATAGGGGGCAGTATTATAGTAGTTATATTCTTGTACATAGGAACCAGTATTATAGTAGTTATATTCTTGTACATAGGGGGCAGTATTATAGTAGTTATATTCTTGTACATAGGAGGCAGTATTATAGTAGTTATATTCTTGTACATAGGGGCAGTATTATAGTAGTTATATTCTTGTACATAGGGTGCAGTATTATAGTAGTTATATTCTTGTACATAGGAGGCAGTATTATAGTAGTTATATTCTTGTACATAGGGGGCAGCATTATAGTAGTTATATTCTTGTACATAGGGGGCAGTATTATAGTAGTTATATTCTTGTACATAGGGGGCAGTATTATAGTAGTTATATTCTTGTACATAGGGGGCAGTATTATAGTAGTTATATTCTTGTACATAGGGGGCAGTATTATAGTAGTTATATTCTTGTACATAGGGGGCAGTATTATAGTAGTTATATTCTTGTACATAGGGGGCAGTATTATAGTAGTTATATTCTTGTACATAGGGGGCAGTATTATAGTAGTTATATTCTTGTACATAGGGGGTAGTATTATAGTAGTTATATTCTTGTACATAGGGGGCAGTATTATAGTAATTATATTCTTGTACATAGGGGGCAGTATTATAGTAGTTATATTCTTGTACATAGGGGGCAGTATTATAGTAGTTATATTCTTGTACATAGGGGGCAGTATTATAGTAGTTATATTCTTGTACATAGGGAACTGTAATATAGTAGTTATATTCCTGTACATAGGGGGCAGTATTATAGTAGTTATATTCTTGTACATAGGGGGCAGTATTATAGTAGTTATATTCTTGTACATAGGGGCAGTATTATAGTAGTTATATTCTTGTACATAGGGAGCAGTATTATAGTAGTTATATTCTTGTACATAGGGGCAGTATTATAGTAGTTATATTCTTGTACATAGGGGGCAGTATTATAGTAGTTATAATTTTGTACATAGGGGACAGTATTATAGTAGTTATAATTTTGTACATAGGTGGCAGTATTATAGTAGTTATATTCTTGTACATAGGGGGCAGTATTATAGTAGTTATATTCCTGTACATAGGGGGCAGTATTATAGCAGTTATATTCTTGTACATAGGGGCAGTATTACAGTAGTTATATTCTTGTACATTGGGGGCAGTATTATAGTAGTTATATTCTTGTACATAGGGGGCAGTATTATAGTAGTTATATTCTTGTACATAGGAACCAGTATTATAGTAGTTATATTCTTGTACATAGGGGGCAGTATTATAGTAGTTATATTCTTGTACATAGGAGGCAGTATTATAGTAGTTATATTCTTGTACATAGGGGCAGTATTATAGTAGTTATATTCTTGTACATAGGGTGCAGTATTATAGTAGTTATATTCTTGTACATAGGAGGCAGTATTATAGTAGTTATATTCTTGTACATAGGGGGCAGCATTATAGTAGTTATATTCTTGTACATAGGGGGCAGTATTATAGTAGTTATATTCTTGTACATAGGGGGCAGTATTATAGTAGTTATATTCTTGTACATAGGGGGCAGTATTATAGTAGTTATATTCTTGTACATAGGGGGCAGTATTATAGTAGTTATATTCTTGTACATAGGGGGCAGTATTATAGTAGTTATATTCTTGTACATAGGGGGCAGTATTATAGTAGTTATATTCTTGTACATAGGGGGCAGTATTATAGTAGTTATATTCTTGTACATAGGGGGTAGTATTATAGTAGTTATATTCTTGTACATAGGGGGCAGTATTATAGTAATTATATTCTTGTACATAGGGGGCAGTATTATAGTAGTTATATTCTTGTACATAGGGGGCAGTATTATAGTAGTTATATTCTTGTACATAGGGGGCAGTATTATAGTAGTTATATTCTTGTACATAGGGAACTGTAATATAGTAGTTATATTCCTGTACATAGGGGGCAGTATTATAGTAGTTATATTCTTGTACATAGGGGGCAGTATTATAGTAGTTATATTCTTGTACATAGGGGCAGTATTATAGTAGTTATATTCTTGTACATAGGGAGCAGTATTATAGTAGTTATATTCTTGTACATAGGGGCAGTATTATAGTAGTTATATTCTTGTACATAGGGGGCAGTATTATAGTAGTTATAATTTTGTACATAGGGGACAGTATTATAGTAGTTATAATTTTGTACATAGGTGGCAGTATTATAGTAGTTATATTCTTGTACATAGGGGGCAGTATTATAGTAGTTATATTCCTGTACATAGGGGGCAGTATTATAGCAGTTATATTCTTGTACATAGGGGCAGTATTACAGTAGTTATATTCTTGTACATTGGGGGCAGTATTATAGTAGTTATATTCTTGTACATAGGGGGCAGTATTATAGTAGTTGTATTCTTGTACATAGGGGGCAGTACTATAGTAGTTATATTCTTGTACATAGTAGCAGTATTATAGTAGTTATATTCTTGTACATAGAGGGCAGTATTATAGTAGTTATATTCTTGTACATAGGGGACAGTATTATAGTAGTTATATTCCTGTACATAGGGGGCAGTATTATAGTAGTTATATTCCTGTACATAGGGGCAGTATTATAGTAGTTGTATTCTTGTACATAGGGGTCAGTATTATAGTAGTTATATTCTTGTACATAGGGGGCAGTATTATAGTAGTTATATTCTTGTACATAGGGAGCAGTATTATAGTAGTTATATTCTTGTACATAGGGGACAGTATTATAGTAGTTATATTCTTGTACATAGGGGGCAGTATTATAGTAGTTATATTCTTGTACATAGGGGGCAGTATTATAGTAGTTATATTCTTGTACATAGGGGGCAGTATTATAGTAGTTATATTCTTGTACATAGGGGGCAGTATTGTAGTAGTTATATTCTTGTACATAGGGGGCAGTATTATAGTAGTTATATTCTTGTACATAGGGGGCAGTATTATAGTAGTTATATTCTTGTACATAGGGGGCAGTATTATAGTAGTTATATTCCTGTACATAGGGGGCAGTTTTGTAGTAGTTATATTCTTGTACATAGGGGCAGCATTATAGTAGTTATATTCTTGTACATAGGGGGCAGTATTATAGTAGTTATATTCTTGTACATAGGGGGCAGTATTATAGTAGTTATATTCTTGTACATAGGGGGCTGTATTATAGTAGTTATATTCTTGTACATAGGGGGCAGTATTATAGTAGTTATATTCTTGTACATAGGGGCAGTATTATAGTAGTTATATTCTTGTACATAGGGGGTAGTATTATAGTAGTTATATTCTTGTACATAGGGGGTAGTATTATAGTAGTTATATTCTTGTACATAGGGGGCAGTATTATAGTAGTTATATTCTTGTACATAGAGGGCAGTATTATAGTAGTTATATTCCTGTACATAGGGAGCAGTATTATAGCAGTTATATTCTTGTACATAGGGAGCAGTATTATAGTAGTTATATTCTTGTACATAGGGGGCAGTATTATAGTAGTTATGAATGAACCCTTTTTCCTTTTACCATTTCCTCTTGAATGGAACTTACATTTTGTGTAAATCCATTAAACACTATCCCAAGCTGTGACAGATCCAGTGCTGCTGCTGAGATGCTTTTATTTCCACACCTCAGACTGTAGTACTGTTTTTGTCTTGTATTACACGTCTGCTTTTTACTATTGTATGTTTTCATACGTCTACATAACATTAGTCGACACAGACGTAAATTCTTCAAATTACCTCTTTGTTTAGTTTTAACAATCATCTAAGATTTCCATGTACATAGATATACCGTGTAACAATCCTAGTTTCGGGATACCAGTTGAGGAGATGCGCTATACTACTCCCCCCATCATCCCCATGTATCTTCTCCATCTATTTTCAGATCCATTGATACCAGGAACACATAATGTGACCTATGGTAATAGAAGAACTCCAGTTCAAGACCACTAAGAGGCATGTTGTCATGGAGACACTATTATAGGGGGGTTCTCATGTAGTTATCAAGGTTTTCTGTAGAATTCCATGTGCTTTATGATCTATATGGCTGAGATACTGTGTGTCATGATGCCTTTCTATCATACCAATCCTAAAAAGGAGTATTCCCTTCATGACTACCGGGGTCACCCAACTATAATGAGTGTAGAGGTAGAGGTCATCCAACAATAGGGTGAGTGTAGAAGTGTTTGTAACTGCAGCTATTTTGGAATAAAAATTTGGTGGCGGCCATATTGGAGACTCAGACTTCCTTAAAGATGTATATGCTTTATGGCGGCTGCAAAAAGTGGAATCTAATGGACTGAGAGAAGTCAAAGATTATCACAGTCCCCAAGAAGTGATGGAGTAATGGTCGCTCCTCCATAGACCACAGAGAGATACTGGGGCAGATTTACTCACCGGTCCATTCGCGATCCAGCAGCGCGTTCTCTGCGTTTTGGGTCCGGCGGGCATTTGGGGTCTTCTGGCGATTCACTAAGGTAGTTCCTACGACGTCCACCAGGTGCCGCTGCTGCGCTGAAGTTCCCCGAGGCCCGCCGGAATGCCCTGAAGTTCACCGGCCTATTCCTGGTGAAGGTAAGCGCGAGTCCCGCGGCACTTTTTTTAAAAAAATGCAGCGTTTTTTCCGGGAAAATCGTCGCAAAACGTAAATATTTTGTCAACACGTCGGGAAACCGGGAATCAGGCCCTTAGTAAATGACCCCCAGTGTCTATAATTTTTGTAAAGTGTATAGTGGTTGTGACTACACATTGTAGCTCTGATAGAAGTAAAAGATGCCCTGGTTATGTATCCGCATCAGTACTACATTCACAGAGGGATTATCAGTCCCTCTATCTTCCAATCGGTAGGGGTCGCCTTTAGACCACCTGCTCGCGACCAGTAATTCTCCTGTATAATGTGTATAGTGGAAAAGTTACAATGGTGGGACAACCACTTTAATTACACCTACAGCCATAGTATAGAACTGTCATTAACTCAATGATCCACTAACAATAATGAGATGACCCTTTCATTCTGTCAAAGTCTACATAATAAAGCTTACAAAATGGTGCTGCAAGAACACATCAATCACACCACCTGCTGCCTGTAATTCTCCTGTATAATGTGTATAGTCAATAATGGTGGGATAACCCCTTTATTTACACCTCCAGCCGTATTATAAATCTATCACCAACTCACATATCCTCTAACAAAAATGAGAGGGCTCTGCACATTGTGTCAAAGTCTACACAATAAAGCTTAAATATGGTGCTGCAAGTCATAGAACACATCATTCACACTACCCTCTGCCTGTAATTCTCCTGTATAATGTGTATAGAGGGCAAGTTACAATGGAGGGGCAACCCCTTTATTTAGACCTCCAGCTGTAGTATAAATCTCTCATTAACTCACATATCCACTAACAAAAATGAGAGGGCTCTGCTCATGCTGTCAAAGTCTACATAATAAAGCTTAAAAATGGTGCTGCAAGACAAAGAACACATCATCCACACTACCGCCTGCCTGTAATACTCCTGTATAATATGTGTAGTGGATAAGTTACAATGGTGGTACAACCCCTTTAATTAGACCCCTAGCCGTATTATAGAACTGTCATTAGCTCACGCATCCACTAACAATAAAGAGATGACTCCGCTCATCCTGTCTAAGTCTACACAATAAAGCAAACACAGCTCTGCGTTTGCTTTGTGGCAAATCAACACAAATTTTTACAACTTTTTTTTATAATAACTTATAGAAATCAGGAAATTTGCAGATGATTGGTCAGCTTCATAAAATGGTGAGAATTTCTCAGCTCTGTTTATCTAGAGCAGGGGTCTCAAACTCGCGGCCCGCGGGCCAACTGCGGCCCGCGGGCCAATATTTTGCGGCCCCCACCTGGTCGCGCTGCATGGAGAGGGCTCACGGGCTGAGCCCTCTCCATAGCCGGTAAGTCTTTTCTGCATATTGCAGCAAAGGCTTACCGGTAACACCCGCGATCGGTGCTAGCACCGATCGCGGGTGCTTTCACAGCGATGGCTGCCGACAAAGCTGCCGGCAGCCTCAAAAAGATAGCGGCGCATGGGCGCCGCCATCTTACCTGGGATCGCCGCTCCCCGTGACGTCATCGGGGGGCGGAGATCCGTCTCCATGGTAGCCTCAGGTCTTCCGAAGACCCGAGGCTATTTCGTTTTAACCCCTTCATTACAATGTGCTGATAGCACATTGTAATGAATGAGGAGGAAAATCTCCATATACTGCCATACTGTAGTATGGCAGTATATGATAGGATCGATCAGACAACCTAGGGTTAAAGTACCCTAGGGAGTCTGAAAAATAGTATAAATAAAAATAAAAAAAAGTTTAAAAAAAAAAATAATAAAAAAACCTAAAATTTCAAATCACCCCCCTTTCCCTAGAACTGATATAAATATAAATAAACAGTAAAAATCATAAACATATCAGGTATCGACGCGTCCGAAAATGCCCGATCTATCAAAATATGATGACGGTTTTTCAGTGCGTTTAACCCCGTTACGGAAAATAGCGCCCAAATTCGAAAATGGCACTTTTTTGCCATTTTGAAAAATATAAAAAAATCTATAAAAAGTGATCAAAAGGTTGTACAGTCCTAAAAATGATATCATTGAACATATTATCAAATTTCGCAAAAAATGACAGCACCCACAGCTCCGTACACCAAAGTATGAAAAAGTTATTAGCGCCAGAATTTGGCAAAATAAAAAAAAATATTTTTGTACAGTAGGTTTTAATTTTTGTAAATGTATGAAAACATTATAAAACCTATACAAATTTGGTATCCCCTTAATCGTACCGACCCAAAAAATAAAGTAGACATGTCATTTGGGGCGCTCAGTGAAAGACACAAGAAAAAAATGGCGCAAATGCATTTTCATTGCATTTGGAATTTTTTTCCCGCTTCCGAGTACATGGCATGGAATATTTAATACCATCACTATGAAGTACAATTTGTTACGCAGAAAACAATCCATCACACAGCTCTTTACGTGTAAAAATAAAAAAGTTATAGTTTTTTGAAGGTGGGGAGTGAAAAATGGACATGAAAAAACAGGAAAGGGCCCGTAACCGGTTAATCCCCTTCCCTCCGGTACTTGAAGAAGATGAAGTCGCCGCTCTGAACGCACTTGGTGCAGGTCAGAGCGGCGACTTCATCTTCTTCGATGGGAGGGACACGGGGAGGCAAGTACCGGGTGGGGGGGGGGGGGAATGGAGTGTCCCTGACTGGGCTCAGTGCGGTAGGAGCTTGGGACCCCTCGGTACACAGGACGCGTTCATAGAGAAAACACGTCTCCCAGCTTGGGGCTTTCCTTGCACTGGGAGACGCCGTGACATTTGAATCTGAATAATGATATTTTGTAAGCGCATTTTGTGTGGAAAACTTGATGCGGCCCAGCCTTACCCAGAATCTACCTCCAGCGGCCCCCAGGTAAATTGAGTTTGAGACCCCTGATCTAGAGACTCATCAATGCTAGTGCATTGGGTGTAAAACTTGTCAAAAACATGTCATAAATTTTGCGCGCACCGTATGCTACACTTTTTTAGGGTCCGTATTTGCTCATCTGTATGTTATGTTTGAGCCACAAGTAATGAGATAAAGGAGCACAGAGGACAATTTAGTTGTGTTTATGATGTCCTGTTATTCACAGTTCTATATAATATGTCATGGCCATATGGGTTGTTACTAGAGATGAGCGAACATGCTCGTCCGAGCTTGATGCTCGGTCGAGCATTAGGGTACTCGAAACTGCTCGTTGCTCGGACGAATACTTCGCCCGCTCGAGAAAATGGCAGCTCCCGCCGTTTTGCTTTTTGGCGGCCAGAAACAGAGCCAATCACAAGCCAGGAGACTCTGCACTCCACCCAGCATGACGTGGTACCCTTACACGTCGATAGCAGTGGTTGGCTGGCCAGATCAGGTGACCCTGGGATAGACTAGCCGCTGCCCGCGCTGCTCGGATCATTCTGTGTCTGGATGCCGCTAGGGAGAGAGCTGCTGCTGGTCAGGGAAAGCGTTAGGGTGTTCTATTAGCTTACTGTTAGGCAGGAGTGATTCTCAAAGAACCCAACAGCCCTTCTTAGGGCTACAATAACGTTCTACTTTTTTTATTTTAATTTGCATCTAGTACCATTTTGTGAGGAATTAGCAGGGGGACTTGCTACCGTTGTGTTTAGCTCTTAGTGGCACACATATCCATAGCAAAGACCGAAGTGGGAAAATTCAGTAGGGGTTGGATTTCAATTAGGCACTAACTCAGTGTCATCTCATCTGGCATAGTAGTGTGCTTTGATACTTGGCTAGAAAATAGCCATAGGAGAATACAAAGAGCTTACTTACGCCTACAGTAGCGTTCTATATATTTGATTTCTGGTTGATCTGCTGGTGGCTGTACTTTCTGCAGTGCATGTACTAGCCAATTCTGAGCAATTTGTAGTGAGACTTGCGACCGCTGTGTTCTGCACTTAGTGGCACACATATCCATAGCAATGACCGAAGTGGGAAAATTTAGTAGGGGTTGGATTTCAATTAGGCACTAACTCAGTGTCATCTCATCTGGCATAGTAGTGTGCTTTGATACTTGGCTAGAAAATAGCCATAGCAATAGGATAGCATTGTTTGGTTTTAAAAACTCAAAAAAAAAAAAAAACACAAAAAAAAACAAAAAACACAAAAAAAAAAAAAAACCACAAAAAAAAACAAAAAAAAGTTAAAAAAAAAATAAAGTTATAACTCTCATTTTAAAAATGTTTAACCCGAGGGCTAGGGGTAGAGGACGAGGGCGGGGACGTGGGCGTCCAACTACTGCAGGGGTCAGAGGCCGTGGTCCTGGGCGGGGTGAGACACCACCTGCTGATGAGGGAGCAGGGGAACGCCGCAGAGCTACACTCCCTAGGTTCATGTCTGAAGTTACTGGGACTCGTGGTAGAGCACTGTTGAGGCCAGAACAGTGCGAACAGGTGATGTCGTGGATTGCTGACAATGCTTCGAGCAATTTGTCCACCACCAGTCAGTCTTCCACGCAGTCCACCCATGTCACCGAAATCGCCACTCCTCCAGCTCCTGCACCTCAGCCTCCTCCCCCCCAGTCTGCCCCCTCCCAGGAAAATTTGCCATTTGAACCGGCATACTCTGAGGAACTGTTTTCTGGACCCTTCCCACAGTCACAAACCACTTGTCCGGTTGCTGCTGAGCAATTTTCCGATGCCCAGGTTTTCCACCAGTCACAGTCTGTGGGTGATGATGACCTTCTTGACATAGTGGAAGCGTGTAAAGAGGTGTCCGACGATGAGGAGACACGGTTGTCAGACAGTGGGGAAGTTGTTGTCAGGGCAGGAAGTCCGAGGGGGGAGCAGACTGAGGGATCGGAGGATGATGAGGTGACAGACCCAAGTTGGGTTGAGAGGCCGGGTGAACACAGTGCTTCTGAGACGGAGGAGAGTCCTCGACCAGAACAGGTTGGAAGAGGCAGTGGTGGGGCCAGACGGAGAGGCAGGGCCAGAGCTGGTGCATCAGCGCCAAATGTGTCAACTAGTGAAGCTCCCGTGGCGAGGGCTCTTGCGGCGAGGGCTAGATCTTCAGAAGTCTGGAGGTTCTTTAAGGAAACACCGGATGACCGACGGACTGTGGTGTGCAACATTTGCCAAACCAGGCTCAGCAGGGGTTCCACCACTACCACCAGTATGCGCAGGCATATGAATGCTAAGCACCCCACTCAGTGGCAACAAGCCCGTTCACCTCCGGCCGTGCACACCACTGCTCCTTCCCCTGTGTCAGCTGCTAGTCAGCCCCCTGCCCAGGACCCTGCCACAAAAACCCCATCGTCGCCTCCACGATCCTCCACAGCATCCACCAGTGTTCAGCTCTCCATACCCCAGACGCTGGAGCGGAAACGCAAATATAGTGCAACCCACCCGCACGCCCAAGCCCTTAATGTGCACATCTCCAGATTGCTTAGCCTGGAGATGCTGCCCTATAGGCTAGTAGAGACCGAGGCCTTTCGCAACCTCATGGCGGCGGCCGCCCCTCGGTATTCGGTCCCCAGCCGCCACTACTTTTCCCGATGTGCCGTCCCAGCCCTGCACCAGCACGTGTCAGACAACATCATCCGTGCCCTGACCAACGCCGTTTCTGACAAGGTCCACCTGACCACGGACACGTGGACGAGTGCTGCCGGGCAGGGCCACTATATATCGCTGACGGCACATTGGGTTAACTTGGTGGAGGCTGGGACCGAGTCTGACCCTGGGGCTGCTCATATACTGCCGACGCCGAGGATTGCGGGGCCTACCTCGGTCCAGGTGTTTCAGGCCTACTATGCCTCCTCCTCCTCCCACCCCTCCTCCACCTCCTCCTCCGAACTACCATCCGTGGGCACGGCGCCATCAGTCGGTAGCTCTAGGCACAGCAGCAGTGCCGTCGCTAAGCGACAGCAGGCGGTGCTCAAACTGCTGAGCCTAGGCGACAAAAGGCACACCACCCAAGAGCTATTACAGGGCATCACGGCGCAGACTGATCTGTGGCTGGCACCGCTGAACCTCAAGCCGGGAATGGTTGTGTGTGACAACGGCCGTAACCTGGTGGCGGCTCTGCAACTCGGCAGACTGACACATGTGCCATGCCTGGCCCATGTGTTAAATCTGATAGTTCAGCGTTTCCTCAAGACATACCCCAATCTGTCTGATTTGCTCACGAAGGTGCGCCGCATCTGTGCGCATTTCAGGAAGTCCAGCCCAGATGCTGCCACTCTCAGGGCAGCGCAGCGCCGCCTCCAACTGCCCGCTCACCGACTGTTGTGCGACGTGCCCACGAGGTGGAATTCAACACTGACCATGTTATCCAGAGTTTACCAGCAGCGCAGAGCGATTGTAGACTGCCAGATGTCAACTTCCACCAGAACTGGTAGTCAGGTCAGTCAGCTTCCTCAAGTCTACAATGAGGAGTGGACGTGGATGTCTGATATCTGTCAGGTGCTGAGTAACTTTGAGGAGTCAACACAGATGGTCAGTGGCGATGCCGCCATCATCAGCCTCACCATCCCGCTGCTTGGCCTGTTGAAAAACTCTCTGGTCAGCATGAAGTCGGAAGCTTTGCGCTCGTCACAAGAGACAGGGGAAGAATATTCCCTTGTTGATAGCCAAAGCACCCTCAGGTCTGTTTCTCAGCGCATATCGGAGGAGGTGGAGGTGGAGGAGGATGAGGAGGAAGAGGAGGAGAATGTTGGCGAGACACAAGAGGGGACCATTGTTGAGTCCTTCACTGTTCAGCGTGTATGGGCAGAAGAAGAGGAGTTGGAGGAGTTGGAGGAGGAGGAAATGGACAGTCAGGCCAGTGAGGGGAGTGAATTCTTACGCGTTGGTACTCTGGCGCATATGGCAGATTTCATGCTAGGCTGCCTATCCCGTGACCCTCGCGTTCAAAGAATTTATTCCAGCACCGATTACTGGGTGTTCACTCTCCTGGACCCACGGTACAAGCAAAATCTTCCCACTCTCATCCCTGCAGAGGAAAGGAGTGTGAGAATGCATGAATACCAGCAGGCCCTGGTGCACAAGCTGAAACAGTATTTCCCTTCTGACAGCGCTAGCGGCAGAGTGCGTAGTTCTGCGGGACAAGTAGCGAGGGAGAGTAGGCGAGCAGGCAGCTTGTCCAGCACTGGCAAGGGTACGCTTTACAAGGCTTTTGCCAGCTTTATGTCACCCCAGCAAGACACTGTCACCTGTCCCCAGTCTCGGCAGAGTAGGGCTGATCTTTACAGAAAGATGGTGAGGGAGTACGTAGCTGACCATACCATCGTCCTAAATGATCACACAGCTCCCTACAACTACTGGGTTTCAAAGCTGGACATGTGGCACGAACTGGCGCTGTACGCCTTGGAGGTTCTTGCCTGCCCTGCCGCTAGCGTCTTGTCCGAGCGGGTTTTCAGTGCAGCTGGTGGCATCATCACCGATAAGCGTACACGCCTGTCGACTGACAGCGCTGACAGGCTGACGCTTATTAAAATGAATAAAGGCTGGATTTCTCAGAATTTCCAATCTCCACCAGGTGAAGGAAGCTCAACCTGAATAATTGATCCACTCCTCCTCCTCCTCCTCATTTTCCTCCTTCTCCTCCTCTTTGTACAGTAAAGCAGAGGAAAATGGCTATTTTTTGACAGGGCCCACTGGCTCTTGCTATAGTACTTCATGCATTTAATTTTTCTGGAGGGCCACCTACCCGGTCCTCTGTTTGAAACAATTTTTGTGAGTGCCACATACAGGCACTCAATCTATTCCATTTTTCTGGAGGGCCACCTACCCGGTCCTCTGTTTTAAAAAATTTTTGGGACTGCCACATACAGGCACTCAATCTATTCCATTTTACTGGAGGGCCACCTACCTGCTCCTCTGGTTTGAACAATTTTTGGGACTGCCACATACAGGCACTCAATCTATTCCATTTTACTGCAGGGCCACCTACCTGCTCCTCTGGTTTGAACAATTTTTGGGACTGCCACATACAGGCACTCAATCTATTCCATTTTACTGGAGGGCCACCTACCTGCTCCTCTGGTTTGAAAAATGTTTGGGACTGCCACATACAGGCACTCAATCTATTCCATTTTACTGCAGGGCCACCTACCTGCTCCTCTGGTTTGAAACATTTTTGGGACTGCCACATACAGGCACTCAATCTATTCCATTTTACTGCAGGGCCACCTACCTGCTCCTCTGGTTTGAACAATTTTTGGGACTGCCATATACAGGCACTCAATCTATTCCATTTTACTGCAGGGCCACCTACCTGCTCCTCTGGTTTGAACAATTTTTGGGACTGCCACATACAGGCACTCAATCTATTCCATTTTACTGCAGGGCCACCTACCTGCTCCTCTGGTTTGAACAATTTTTGGGACTGCCACATACAGGCACTCAATCTATTCCATTTTACTGGAGGGCCACCTACCTGCTCCTCTGGTTTGAAAAATGTTTGGGACTGCCACATACAGGCACTCAATCTATTCCATTTTACTGGAGGGCCACCTACCTGCTCCTCTGGTTTGAAACATTTTTGGGACTGCCACATACAGGCACTCAATCTATTCCATTTTACTGGAGGGCCACCTACCTGCTCCTCTGGTTTGAACAATTTTTGGGACTGCCACATACAGGCACTCAATCTATTCCATTTTACTGGAGGGCCACCTACCTGCTCCTCTGGTTTGAACAATTTGTGGGACTGCCACATACAGGCACTCAATCTATTCCATTTTACTGCAGGGCCACCTACCTGCTCCTCTGGTTTGAAAAATGTTTGGGACTGCCACATACAGGCACTCAATCTATTCCATTTTACTGCAGGGCCACCTACCTGCTCCTCTGGTTTGAAACATTTTTGGGACTGCCACATACAGGCACTCAATCTATTCCATTTTACTGGAGGGCCACCTACCTGCTCCTCTGGTTTGAACAATTTTTGGGACTGCCACATACAGGCACTCAATCTATTCCATTTTACTGGAGGGCCACCTACCTGCTCCTCTGGTTTGAAAAATGTTTGGGACTGCCACATACAGGCACTATCCAAATTAAATTGTCTCCATAGCAGCCTCCACACGTTGTCTCCATTGCTACCTCCAAAAGTCGTCCATATAGCTGCCTCCATACATCGTCCCTTTATCAAACGAGGTGTGTCAGGCAGAAATTTGGGTTGTTTTCATGGATTCCACATCAAAGTTGTTAACTTTGTCGCCACCCTGCTGTGTTATCCACAAAATATACTGGCAAACTTTTACCATTTACGGATATTATTTCAGCGCTTCTTGCGCAGCTGTTTACATTCCCCTCACCCGGCATATCCTAAACTTATAAGAACGCTACTACACTTGATCTTATACAAAAGGTTCTTAGAAGTGCTGTTTGGGGAGTAGCCTATAGACAGGGGCTTGGATTGGCGAAAGCTCGCCTGGCAGCGGAGCGCCAGCTCCATGCCAAGATCCAACTAACATAGTTTTAACTGCAGCACCTTTAATCTACTACTAGTTCACTGCCTCCATACATGGTCCCCTTATCAAACGAGCTGTGTCAGGCAGAATTTTGGGTTGTTTTCATGGCTTCCATGTTAACTTTGTCGCCACCCTGCTGAGTAATCCACAAAATATACTGGCAAACTTTTATCATGTAGCGATATTATTTGAGCGCTTCTTGCTCACCTCCTTTGGTTCCTCTCTGACACCCATTGGTTTGAAGCCTGAGTCCATTTAGGGTATGTCGCCATGCCACTCTCTAGCCTGCTGCCGCTGCCTCTGCATGCCGTCCCCTATAGTGTCAGGGTCAATTATTGGATGTTTTAGATGCTATCTAGCTTCATTCTGTCACTCTGTCATGGCCATGCAGTTGCCCATAATTTTGGCATAATGGTGCGATTAGGCAGCCTCAGAGGCATCCATGCATGCTGCCCCTGCTGTTTCCTGTCCATTTCCGTGGTGTTTCCATCCTTTTCTGAGGTTCCCAGGTGTTTGGCCAAGCTTCCCTGTGCAGAGCCTTGGTCCCCTTGAAAAATGCTCGAGTCTCCCATTGACTTCAATGGGGTTCGTTATTCGAGACGAGCACTCGAGCATCGGGAAAAGTTCGTCTCGAATAACGAGCACCCGAGCATTTTAGTGCTCGCTCATCTCTAGTTGTTACCTGTTAATTGGTTTGCCAGATTGTGACTAATTACACTCTGCTGATGACTAGTCATAAATTAGCAGAGGTTTTGATGCAATGTATTGTGGGTAACGTGATCTATGTGTATGATCAGAATGCAACTCTGCCTCAATAATAATAATAATAATAATAATAATAATAATAATAATATAGCTGTGGGTCATTGGCTATTTAAAGGGCACTTCACCTTCTTGTCTGGGCCCTTTTTCTCTGACCATATGGGGAGATTTATCAGAAGTGTCCTAGAGCAGAACTGTTCTAGTTGCCCATGGCAACCAATCAGAGCTCAGCTTTCATTTTCCCACTGTTGTTTTTAAAATTAAAGCTGAGCTTTGATTGGTTGCTCAGATTAACCTCTGACACTTCTGATAAATCTCCCCCATAGTGTTTGTGATTGCCTGCTCCACTCACCTGGGGCAGGGCCTATCCTCTCTATAAGTATCCACCACTCTCTCCATAGGCTCCTGGTCACATATCCTGGCTTTATTCACACTTGCTTTGTTTTCTTATCATAAAATATCTGAGCCCTGGCTTGTACCTCTTACTACCCTTTGGATTTGGTCTTTGTTTGCTCCCGTAGTTGCTGACCCGGTTTGTCCACTCTGCCTTGTTGTGTTTTTTTTGGTTGTCTTGTTCCCTAAGGAGGGATTGTCTTCCAGTTGTTTCAGGTCAGTAGGACTTGCCGAGGCAATAGGCAGGTGACAGCTTTGGGGGCTTAGCTTAGGGCTCACTGTCCTGTTTGTCTTTATGTGACCTAGCGCCCCTTACAGTAACACTGTTTCTGGTCATTATGTAAGTTCACATAGTAGTCTATGTAGACGGGAGGGGGAGCAGTGAGTTAGAGCAGCTAGGTTTTCACCCATCAGCAGAAAACATTGCAAATTCAAACAGAAACCAAACTACAGCCGGCCGCAGGATGTATCAGGGGCGGGGCTTTCATCATACGCTGGCGCACCATGTACAGGCATAAGATAAATGTCTGATACATGTCTGTGATGCTCTCTGTACTGGTGGGCAGGGCAGCCATCAGGAAATTCGGGGCCCCATACAGCAAAAGTGTCTGGGCCCCAACACACCCCAAAACCGAACAAGCCTCCTGCCCCCCGCAGTGACCTTTCACAAACAGGGTTTGAGGCCTGTTGCTACGACAAGGCACACTCTTCTGGTCAGGGGCGGACTGGGAATTTAAAATGGCCCTGGAAAAAAATATAAAAGTGGCCCCATTTAACGGGCGGAGTCAAAACAAGTGGGTGTGGTCAGATAAAGTGGGTGGGGTTATAACAGACAAATTGTTGGTAGATGGCCTTAATGCAAAACAATAACATCTTTTGCTAGTAAGTGAATCTAATGAGCAAAGAATGTGACCTGTCGATTAGTAAATGATGCAAACACACAACCCGATAAGCTTTAAATAGCTTTCCCCTGTGCCATACATGTACAATTCAGAGAAATAATATATTGATACTGCCTCCTATGTACAAGAATAATGCTACAATAACACATTCAATCCTGCCTTCTATATACAAAATAAAACTACTACAATACCTTCTCCCATATACAAGCCAATTACTATATAACTACTATAATACTGCCCCTATGTACAGGAATATAACTACTATAATACTGCCCCCTATGTACAGGGATATAACTACTATAATACTGCCCCCTATGTACAGGAATATAACTACTATAATACTGCCCCTATGTACAAGAATATAACTACTATAATACTGCCCCCTATGTACAGGAATATAACTACTATAATACTGTCCCCTATGTACAGGAATATAACTACTATAATACTGCCCCTATGTACAGGAATATAACTACTATAATACTGCCCCCTATGTACAGGAATATAACTACTATAATACTGCCCCCTATGTACAGGAATATAACTACTATAATACTGCCCCCTATGTACAGGAATATAACTACTATAATACTGCCCCCTATGTACAAGAATATAACTACTATAATACTGCCCCCTATGTACAGGAATATAACTACTATAATACTGCCCCCTATGTACAGGAATATAACTACTATAATACTGCCCCCTATGTACAAGAATATAACTACTATAATACTGCTCCCTATGTACAGGAATATAACTACTATAATACTGCCCCTATGTACAGGAATATAACTACTATAATACTGCCCCCTATGTGCAGGAATATAACTACTATAATACTGCTCCCTATGTACAAGAATATAACTACTATAATACTGCTACCTATGTACAGGAATATAACTACTATAATACTGCCCCCTATGTACAAGAATATAACTACTATAATACTGCCCCCTATGTACAAGAATATAACTACTATAATACTGCCCCCTATGTACAGGAATATAACTACTATAATACTGCCCCCTATGTACAGGAATATAACTACTATAATACTGCCCCCTATGTACAGGAATATAACTACTATAATACTGCCCACTATGTACAGGGATATAACTACTATAATACTGCCCCCTATGTACGAGAATATAACTACTATAATACTGCCCCCTATGTACAGGAATATAACTACTATAATACTGCCCCTATGTACAGGAATATAACTACTATAATACTGCCCCCTATGTGCAGGAATATAACTACTATAATACTGCTCCCTATGTACAAGAATATAACTACTATAATACTGCTACCTATGTACAGGAATATAACTACTATAATACTGCCCCCTATGTACAAGAATATAACTACTATAATACTGCCCCCTATGTACAAGAATATAACTACTATAATACTGCCCCCTATGTACAGGAATATAACTACTATAATACTGCCCCCTATGTACAGGAATATAACTACTATAATACTACATATATACACAGAAGCGAACATGAAAAAAATCAGTATTTATCATATACAGCTACAGAAAACACACGAGAGATCCTCCTCACCTATTACATCCAGAGACATCAGGTGACGTTTCCTCGGATTGTACTTGTTCCTCATCTTCTCCATTAGTTCCACCATCTCCTTGTCTCTTCCTCCAGGTACACAGCTTTCCTGCAGAGTTTACCACACAGACGTCTTATGTTCTGCACTTTCCCATTGTCCCTTCTTCTGCTATAACCTATACTGTGCCACAAATACTGTAATAGAGCCCCCTGAAATATTAGTACCACACAAATAGTGCCCCATAATGTAACACCCCTACCCCAGACATATAATTAATGGCCCCAGCCTACCCCAGACATAGAATTTATGCCCCCAACCTACCCCAGACATAGAAATTATACCCCCTGCCCGCCCCACACATATAATTAATGCCCCCTGCCAGCCCCAGATATAGAATAATCCCCCCACCCCTACCCCAGACGTATAATTAATGCCCCCTGCCAGCCCCAGATATACAATAATGCCCCCTGCCCGCCTCAGACATATAATAAATGCCCCCTGCCAGGCCCAGATAAACATTAATGCCCCCGCCATATAATTAATGCCCCCTGCCAGCCTTAGATATAGAATAATGCCCCCCGCCCCAGACATATAGTTAATGCCCGCTGTCAGCCCCAGATATACAATAATGCCCCCCGCCATATAATTAATGCCCCCTGCCCGCCCCAGACATATAATAATGCCCCCTGCCCGCCTCAGACATATAATTAATGCCCCCTGCCAGCCCTAGATATGGACTAATGCCCCCCCCCCCGCCCCAGACATATAATTAATGCCCCCTGCCAGCCCCAGATATAGAATAATGTCCCCCACCATATAATTAATGCCCCCCTGCCAGCCCTAGATATAGAATAATGCCCCATGGCTAGGCATAAAATTAATGCCCCCTGCCAACCCCAGATATAGAAAAATGCCCCCCTGCCATATAATTAATTCCCCCTGCCAGTCCCAGATATAGAATAGTGCCCCCTGCCATATAATGAATCCCCCCCTTCCCGATATACAATAAAGCCCCCCATTCTATAATTAAAAAAAAAACAAAAAACACATCATACTCACCTCTTTGGAGCAGGTTTCTTCCCGTCTTCCCTCGGTCTTCGGCGGCTTGGTGCAGAGGCGCGGGATAGTGACGTCACTGCTCCGCGCCTCTTACACCAAGCCGCGGAGCTACACGGAGGCAGGCGACTGGACAGCTGACAGCTGGTAAGTCAGCCTCCTCCACACTACACAGGTCGCGCAATGAAGTCAATTGCGCGACCTGTGTAGCTGAATGTATACACAGACGCAGAAGCAGCGGTGCTGCGCTGCGTCTGTGTACTAATTAATAGTACCTGCATCGTACGATCGTACGATGCAGGTACTATAGATTAAATCAAAAGTTGTAGGGAGGGAGTGCGGGCCGGCCCCGGAGAAGCTCCGGACCGGCCCAGGACCGACCGGCCCACCGGGAAAATTCCCGGTGGGTACAATGGCCAGTCCGCCCCTGCAGACCGCACAGTCTGCGGCCCACCGGCCGGGCCCCCGGGCCCCCCCCCCTAGTGTCTTAGAGTCCGGGCCCCATAGGGCAGTACCAGTTGTACTGCCCTATCGGCGGCCCTGCTGGTGGGCAGACACCTATCCGCTCCCCCTCCATAGACTTCTACGTAATCCAATATGTCATTAAGCTTCTGTCTTGCTGCTAGGTGCTAGGTTTTTGGTGTAAAAAGCTGACTTAAAGTGAAGGAGGAGGATAAGAAGAGCCAAAGTAAGTTAAGAAGGAGGCACTTTTTAGTATTCACTTAAAACATTTTAGTGACAATGACTCTATTTAGGAATATTCTTAAAGGGGTTGCAAAGTTTGGTATCTATCTTATTGGAGGATTCTATATAGCAGAGCAGAATTACACTGTTGATTATTTTGCTTTCAGGCTTATATTACATCCCTGTTTCACCAAATATATTCAGACGAGTATGTTATGGACTTAAAGCATTCTTAAGGGCGGCATGGTGACTTAGTGATTAACATTACAGCCTTGCAGAGCTGGGGACCTGGGTTCATGTCCCAGAGTCAACATCTGCAAAGAGTTTGCATGTTCTCTCCGTGTTTGCGTATGTTTCCTCCGCGTCCTCCAGTTTCCTCCCACACTCCAAAACATACTGGTAGGTTGATTAGATTGTGATCCCCATTGGGGACAGGGACTGATGTGACAAGCACAGTGCAGCTCTGCGTAATCTGTGTGCGCTATATAAATAAAGGATTATTATTATTAAAGTCATCGCCTGTACAGAGGAGATTGGGAATTTACTAGGGAGGAGCCTTGACTTGCGGGGGAACTGATAATAGGAAGGTAATTGGATTTTACTGTGTTTTCTGTATCCTTTGATTCCGTTTTGTTGGATACTTTTTCTTTTATAATGCTTTTACTTTATACTTTATCTGGTGTCATATGTAGCTCGTATTTATTATAAAAGGTTTTCTTTTTGCAGACAGAATGTTCTCTGTAGACTAATTATGGCTGAACTTAGATCCGTTTTGTTTATTTTCCTCTCCCACCCCCCAAAACAAATGGAAAGTAATTTTTCCGCAGTAAGTTGTAAACAAACCATTAGAAAAACAGGCGTTCGAAAAAGTAAAGGTAAAAAAAAAAAAAAAAAAAAACAGGCGTTTGATGGATTGTGATAAATTGCACACAAGTAAGGGTTACTGTATATATTCCTCACTTTATTACCATTACTATACAGTGACGGCTATCAGTGTCGGATGGTTGGGCTGACTCTGAAAAGTGAATAACAATATTCAGCTGTTATTGTCGTTGAGTTAGTTACTAAGTTGTTACAATGTAGGACTGACCCTGATAAGTGACAATTAAGAGTCACTGACAACGAAAACATTGGTTTGATACGATAAGTGACAATGACAATTGACAAAATACTAAAGCAGACATAATGGGGAAAGTATTGTATGGCCTTCCTAGTAGGCTGTGATCACCAGTTATCTGATATGACAATACTTGGTTGACCCTGACAAGAACAAATGATTGTTAACGAAATGAGGTCACACAGTCACGTGTCACATAAGAGTCACATAAAATACTGGGTTGATTGGGACAAACAATGACTAAAGAAAATGAGAATTCCATGTTAGAACGATTCAATGAGTATTAGCCGTCACGTGAACCTGAAATATTGGATTGACCTTGACACATGGGGCAGATTTACTTACCCAGTCCTGTCACAATCCCATGGTGCGTTGTCCGACGAGGATTTGGGTCTGCTGCGATTCACTAAGATCGTGCGCCCGAGTTCCTGCATCCGTTGCTTCTGCGCCTAGGTCCGCCTGCTTCTTCCTGGTGCATGTAAGTGCTTGATCTTGCGACACAATTCCGATTTTAAATTCCGTGGTTTGTCCAAATCCGGCGGGTTGTCCGTCGGCCCGCCCCCCCCCCCCTATTTCTGTTGCGTGCAAGCCGACAAAATCTGATCGCGTGCGGCAAAATCCCTGGACAATTTGGCGCAAAACGGTGATAGGCGGGAAACCCGAGGAAAATGCATCCAACGGACCCTTAGTAAATGAGCCCCATGATGACAAACAAATGAAGCTTTCAATTTTCTGGTGCCAAAACATAGGGTTGACCGTGACAAGGTTGTCAGTTATGACAAATAGAGTTCTCAGAATCAGGTGTGATGTCACGTTAGGTTGACACTGACAAATGACAATGAACTAAATTATGGACAAAGTTTGGGTTGACTCAGAATGTGTTCTCCAACCAAATTACATATCAGTGACAAAAAGGTGAGTGGTCCTTGGCTGGATCCCACATTGTGGCACCTCCCCACTTGAAAGTAGATTAACATAGGAATGAGGTCTCAAAATTGGGCGAGTTGAAATATTGGGTTGACCATAGAAGGAGTCATTGATGACTAATCAAATTTCGACCTGATGGTTAACAAAAATGAACTCCCAGTCTTAGGAAGCTAAAACATAGTGTTCACCACAACACGGGACAGCTATGACAAAAGGCCACCAACCATATGACATCACAACAAAAAAAAATCCTGAGAAATTTTAATAAAGTGGAGGGGGTCCTAAACTGGAGTTCACATTCTGGAACCAGTAATCTGACAGTAATGAAAGCAATCGCATAGAAATGAGGTCTTGGGAATCAGGTATCACATTACGTTGAAATATTGGGGCACATTTACTTACCTGTCCGAGACGCGATCCCCGAGGTGCGTTCCTCAACGATCCTGCACTGTGCCGTGATCAACGTAGATCCTGCGTCCGATATCCTGCATGTGTCGCTTCCCCGCTCAGGTCCGCCGGAGTTCATCTTCTTCTTCCTGGTGCATGTAAGTGCTTGGGCTTACGACTAGAGATGAGCGAACATGCTCGTCCGAGCTTGATGCTCGGTCGAGCATTAGGGTACTCGAAACTGCTCGTTGCTCGGACGAATACTTCGCCCGCTCGAGAAAATGGCAGCTCCCGCCGTTTTGCTTTTTGGCGGCCAGAAACAGAGCCAATCACAAGCCAGGAGACTCTGCACTCCACCCAGCATGACGTGGTACCCTTACACGTCGATAGCAGTGGTTGGCTGGCCAGATCAGGTGACCCTGGGATAGACTAGCCGCTGCCCGCGCTGCTCGGATCATTCTGTGTCTGGATGCCGCTAGGGAGAGAGCTGCTGCTGGTCAGGGAAAGCGTTAGGGTGTTCTATTAGCTTACTGTTAGGCAGGAGTGATTCTCAAAGAACCCAACAGCCCTTCTTAGGGCTACAATAACGTTCTACTTTTTTTATTTTAATTTGCATCTAGTACCATTTTGTGAGGAATTAGCAGGGGGACTTGCTACCGTTGTGTTTAGCTCTTAGTGGCACACATATCCATAGCAAAGACCGAAGTGGGAAAATTTAGTAGGGGTTGGATTTCAATTAGGCAATAACTCAGTGTCATCTCATCTGGCATAGTAGTGTGCTTTGATACTTGGCTAGAAAATAGCCATAGGAGAATACAAAGAGCTTACTTACGCCTACAGTAGCGTTCTATATATTTGATTTCTGGTTGATCTGCTGGTGGCTGTACTTTCTGCAGTGCATGTACTTGCCAATTCTGAGCAATTTGTAGTGAGACTTGCGACCGCTGTGTTCTGCGCTTAGTGACGCACATATCCATAGCAAAGACCGAAGTGGGAAAATTTAGTAGGGGTTGGATTTCAATTAGGCACTAACTCAGTGTCATCTCATCTGGCATAGTAGTGTGCTTTGATACTTGGCTAGAAAATAGCCATAGCAATAGGATAGCATTGTTTGGTTTTAAAAACTCAAAAAAAAACAAAAAACACAAAAAAAAACAAAAAACACAAAAAAAACCCAAAAAAAGTTAAAAAAAAAAAAAAGTTATAACTCTCATTTTAAAAATGTTTAACCCGAGGGCTAGGGGTAGAGGACGAGGGCGGGGACGTGGGCGTCCAACTACTGCAGGGGTCAGAGGCCGTGGTCCTGGGCGGGGTGAGACACCACCTGCTGATGAGGGAGCAGGGGAACGCCGCAGAGCTACACTCCCTAGGTTCATGTCTGAAGTTACTGGGACTCGTGGTAGAGCACTGTTGAGGCCAGAACAGTGCGAACAGGTGATGTCGTGGATTGCTGACAATGCTTCGAGCAATTTGTCCACCACCAGTCAGTCTTCCACGCAGTCCACCCATGTCACCGAAATCGCCACTCCTCCAGCTCCTGCACCTCAGCCTCCTCCCCCCCAGTCTGCCCCCTCCCAGGAAAATTTGGCATTTGAACCGGCATACTCTGAGGAACTGTTTTCTGGACCCTTCCCACAGTCACAAACCACTTGTCCGGTTGCTGCTGAGCAATTTTCCGATGCCCAGGTTTTCCACCAGTCACAGTCTGTGGGTGATGATGACCTTCTTGACATAGTGGAAGTGTGTAAAGAGGTGTCCGACGATGAGGAGACACGGTTGTCAGACAGTGGGGAAGTTGTTGTCAGGGCAGGAAGTCCGAGGGGGGAGCAGACTGAGGGCTCGGAGGATGATGAGGTGACAGACCCAAGCTGGGTTGAGAGGCCGGGTGAACACAGTGCTTCTGAGACGGAGGAGAGTCCTCGACCAGAACAGGTTGGAAGAGGCAGTGGTGGGGCCAGACGGAGAGGCAGGGCCAGAGCTGGTGCATCAGCGCCAAATGTGTCAACTAGTGAAGCTCCCGTGGCGAGGGCTCTTGCGGCGAGGGCTAGATCTTCAGAAGTCTGGAGGTTCTTTAAGGAAACACCGGATGACCGACGGACTGTGGTGTGCAACATTTGCCAAACCAGGCTCAGCAGGGGTTCCACCACTACTAGCTTAACTACCACCAGTATGCGCAGGCATATGAATGCTAAACACCCCACTCAGTGGCAACAAGCCCGTTCACCTCCGGCCGTGCACACCACTGCTCCTTCCCCTGTGTCAGCTGCTAGTCAGCCCCCTGCCCAGGACCCTGCCACAAAAACCCCATCGTCGCCTCCACGATCCTCCACAGCATCCACCACCGTTCAGCTCTCCATACCCCAGACGCTGGAGCGGAAACGCAAATATAGTGCAACCCACCCGCACGCCCAAGCCCTTAATGTGCACATCTCCAGATTGCTTAGCCTGGAGATGCTGCCCTATAGGCTAGTAGAGACCGAGGCCTTTCGCAACCTCATGGCGGCGGCCGCCCCTCGGTATTCGGTCCCCAGCCGCCACTACTTTTCCCGATGTGCCGTCCCAGCCCTGCACCAGCACGTGTCAGACAACATCATCCGTGCCCTGACCAACGCCGTTTCTGACAAGGTCCACCTGACCACGGACACGTGGACGAGTGCTGCCGGGCAGGGCCACTATATATCGCTGACGGCACATTGGGTTAACTTGGTGGAGGCTGGGACCGAGTCTGACCCTGGGGCTGCTCATATACTGCCGACGCCGAGGATTGCGGGGCCTACCTCGGTCCAGGTGTTTCAGGCCTACTATGCCTCCTCCTCCTCCCACCCCTCCTCCACCTCCTCCTCCGAACTACCATCCGTGGGCACGGCGCCATCAGTCGGTAGCTCTAGGCACAGCAGCAGTGCCGTCGCTAAGCGACAGCAGGCGGTGCTCAAACTGCTGAGCCTAGGCGACAAAAGGCACACCGCCCAAGAGCTATTACAGGGCATCACGGCGCAGACTGATCTGTGGCTGGCACCGCTGAACCTCAAGCCGGGAATGGTTGTGTGTGACAACGGCCGTAACCTGGTGGCGGCTCTGCAACTCGGCAGACTGACACATGTGCCATGCCTGGCCCATGTGTTAAATCTGATAGTTCAGCGTTTCCTCAAGACATACCCCAATCTGTCTGATTTGCTCACGAAGGTGCGCCGCATCTGTGCGCATTTCAGGAAGTCCAGCCCAGATGCTGCCACTCTCAGGGCAGCGCAGCGCCGCCTCCAACTGCCCGCTCACCGACTGTTGTGCGACGTGCCCACGAGGTGGAATTCAACACTGACCATGTTATCCAGAGTTTACCAGCAGCGCAGAGCGATTGTAGACTGCCAGATGTCAACTTCCACCAGAACTGGTAGTCAGGTCAGTCAGCTTCCTCAAGTCTACAATGAGGAGTGGACGTGGATGTCTGATATCTGTCAGGTGCTGAGTAACTTTGAGGAGTCAACACAGATGGTCAGTGGCGATGCCGCCATCATCAGCCTCACCATCCCGCTGCTTGGCCTGTTGAAAAACTCTCTGGTCAGCATGAAGTCGGAAGCTTTGCGCTCGTCACAAGAGACAGGGGAAGAATATTCCCTTGTTGATAGCCAAAGCACCCTCAGGTCTGTTTCTCAGCGCATATCGGAGGAGGTGGAGGTGGAGGAGGATGAGGAGGAAGAGGAGGAGAATGTTGGCGAGACACAAGAGGGGACCATTGTTGAGTCCTTCACTGTTCAGCGTGTATGGGCAGAAGAAGAGGAGTTGGAGGAGTTGGAGGAGGAGGAAATGGACAGTCAGGCCAGTGAGGGGAGTGAATTCTTACGCGTTGGTACTCTGGCGCATATGGCAGATTTCATGCTAGGCTGCCTATCCCGTGACCCTCGCGTTCAAAGAATTTATTCCAGCACCGATTACTGGGTGTTCACTCTCCTGGACCCACGGTACAAGCAAAATCTTCCCACTCTCATCCCTGCAGAGGAAAGGAGTGTGAGAATGCATGAATACCAGCAGGCCCTGGTGCACAAGCTGAAACAGTATTTCCCTTCTGACAGCGCTAGCGGCAGAGTGCGTAGTTCTGCGGGACAAGTAGCGAGGGAGAGTAGGCGAGCAGGCAGCTTGTCCAGCACTGGCAAGGGTACGCTTTACAAGGCTTTTGCCAGCTTTATGTCACCCCAGCAAGACACTGTCACCTGTCCCCAGTCTCGGCAGAGTAGGGCTGATCTTTACAGAAAGATGGTGAGGGAGTACGTAGCTGACCATACCATCGTCCTAAATGATCACACAGCTCCCTACAACTACTGGGTTTCAAAGCTGGACATGTGGCACGAACTGGCGCTGTACGCCTTGGAGGTTCTTGCCTGCCCTGCCGCTAGCGTCTTGTCCGAGCGGGTTTTCAGTGCAGCTGGTGGCATCATCACCGATAAGCGTACACGCCTGTCGACTGACAGCGCTGACAGGCTGACGCTTATTAAAATGAATAAAGGCTGGATTTCTCAGAATTTCCAATCTCCACCAGGTGAAGGAAGCTCAACCTGAATAATTGATCCACTCCTCCTCCTCCTCATTTTCCTCCTTCTCCTCCTCTTTGTACAGTAAAGCAGAGGAAAATGGCTATTTTTTGACAGGGCCCACTGGCTCTTGCTATAGTACTTCATGCATTTAATTTTTCTGGAGGGCCACCTACCCGGTCCTCTGTTTGAAACAATTTTTGTGAGTGCCACATACAGGCACTCAATCTATTCCATTTTACTGGAGGGCCACCTACCTGCTCCTCTGGTTTGAAAAATTTTTGGGACTGCCACATACAGGCACTCAATCTATTCCATTTTACTGCAGGGCCACCTACCTGCTCCTCTGGTTTGAAACATTTTTGGGACTGCCACATACAGGCACTCAATCTATTCCATTTTACTGGAGGGCCACCTACCTGCTCCTCTGGTTTGAAAAATTTTTGGGACTGCCACATACAGGCACTCAATCTATTCCATTTTTCTGGAGGGCCACCTACCCGGTCCTCTGTTTTAAAAAATTTTTGGGACTGCCACATACAGGCACTCAATCTATTCCATTTTACTGGAGGGCCACCTACCTGCTCCTCTGGTTTGAAAAATTTTTGGGACTGCCACATACAGGCACTCAATCTATTCCATTTTTCTGGAGGGCCACCTACCCGGTCCTCTGTTTTAAAAAATTTTTGGGACTGCCACATACAGGCACTCAATCTATTCCATTTTACTGGAGGGCCACCTACCTGCTCCTCTGGTTTGAAAAATTTTTGGGACTGCCACATACAGGCACTCAATCTATTCCATTTTACTGGAGGGCCACCTACCTGCTCCTCTGGTTTGAAAAATGTTTGGGACTGCCACATACAGGCACTATCCAAATTAAATTGTCTCCATAGCAGCCTCCACACGTTGTCTCCATTGCTACCTCCAAAAGTCGTCCATATAGCTGCCTCCATACATCGTCCCTTTATCAAACGAGGTGTGTCAGGCAGAAATTTGGGTTGTTTTCATGGATTCCACATCAAAGTTGTTAACTTTGTCGCCACCCTGCTGTGTTATCCACAAAATATACTGGCAAACTTTTACCATTTAGGGATATTATTTCAGCGCTTCTTGCGCAGCTGTTTACATTCCCCTCACCCGGCATATCCTAAACTTATAAGAACGCTACTACACTTGATCTTATACAAAAGGTTCTTAGAAGTGCTGTTTGGGGAGTAGCCTAGAGACAGGGGCTTGGATTGGCGAAAGCTCGCCTGGCAGCGGAGCGCCAGCTCCATGCGCATCATGCGCTTCTTGCGCATCTGTTTACATTCCCCTCACCCGCCATATCCCAAACTTATAAGAACGCTACTACACTTAACTTGGTGCAGGCTGGGACCGAGTCTGACCCTGGGGCTGGTCATATACTGCCGACGCAGAGAATTGCGGGGCCTACCTCGGTCCAGGTCTCAAAGGCCTACTATACCTCCTCCCACCCCTCCTCCACCTCCTCCTCCTCCGAATTACCATCCGTGGGCATGGCGCCATCAGTCGGTAGCTCTAGGCACAGCAGCAGTGCCGTCGCTAAGCGACAGCAGGCGGTGCTGAAACTGCTGAGCCTAGGCGATAAAAGGCACACCGCCCAAGAGCTATTACAGGGCATTCCACATCAAAGTTGTTAACTTTGTCGCCACCCTGCTGTGTAATCCACAAAATATACTTGCAAACTTTTACCATTTACCGATATTATTTCAGCGCTTCTTGCGCATCTGTTTACATTCCCCTCACCCGGCATATCCTAAACTTATAAGAACGCTACTACACTTGATCTTATACAAAAGGTTCTTAGAAGTGCTGTTTGGGGAGTAGCCTAGAGACAGGGGCTTGGATTGGCGAAAGCTCGCCTGGCTGCAGAGCGCCAGCTCCATCCCAAGATCCAACTAACATAGTTGCAGCACCTTTAATCTACTACTAGTTCACTGCCTCCATAATAATAATAATAATAATCTTTATTTATATAGCGTCATCATATTCTGTAGCGCTTTACAAATCATAGGAAACAAATACAAATGTAATGTAACAGAGCACAACATTTGTATGGAACAACAGGAGTGAGGTCCCTGCTCGCCAGAGCTTACGGTTTATGAAGATGATGGGGTAACACGAGGTAAAAGAATATTTAATGGTCAAGCCATTCTTCTTAGGGAATAGAAAAAAATATAATAAATGGAATTGCTGTCGCTTGAACCACTCAGCCGTCATCTTATATACCAGGTCCAGGGTGAATGGGACTGCAGAGAAGTCTGGTGCCTGTTGGTTGCTGGATAACAGATGGGAGGACGACACAGGACGGGTTAGTAGAAGAGTTAAAACTTCATGCAGTTAATGAGTGTTATAGGCTTGCCTAAAGAAATGGGTTTTAAGACCACGTTTGAAACTTTGGAGGTTAGGTATTAGTCTGATAGTCCGGGGCAGAGCATTCCATAGAATTGGTGCAGCTCTAGAGAAGTCTTGGAGACGCGAGTGGGAGGTCCGCACTAGGGTAGAGGTTAATCTAAGATCACTGGCGGATCTAAGAGCACGGGTTGGGCGATAGACTGAGATAAGAGAGGAGAGGTAGGGGGGTGCAGCATTATACAGAGCTTTATGGATGAGGGTTATTATTATTTTAAACTGTATTCGAAAGGAGACTGGCAGCCAGTGCAGCGACTGGCATGAACTGTAAGCATACATGGTCCCCTTATCAAACGAGCTGTGTCAGGCAGAATTTTGGGTTGTTTTCATGGCTTCCACAACAAACTTGTTAACTTTGTCGCCACCCTGCTGTGTAATCCACAAAAAATACTGGCAAACTTTTATCATTTACCGATATTATTTCAGCGCTTCTTGCGCAGCTGTTTACATTCCCCTCACCCGCCATATCCTAAACTTATAAGAACGCTACTACACTTGATCTTATACAAAAGGTTCTTAGAAGTGCTGTTTGGGGAGTAGCCTATAGACAGGGGCTTGGATTGGCAAAAGCTCGCCTGGCAGCGGAGCGCCAGCTCCATGCCAAGATCCAACTAACATAGTTTTAACTGCAGCACCTTTAATCTACTACTAGTTCACTGCCTCCATACATGGTCCCCTTATCAAACGAGCTGTGTCAGGCAGAATTTTGGGTTGTTTTCATGGCTTCCATGTTAACTTTGTCGCCACCCTGCTGTGTAATCCACAAAATATACTGGCAAACTTTTATCATGTACCGATATTATTTGAGCGCTTCTTGCTCACCTCCTTTGGTTCCTCTCTGCCACCCATTGGTTTGAAGCCTGAGTCCATTTAGGGTATGTCGCCATGACACTCTCTAGCCTGCTGCCGCTGCCTCTGCATGCCGTCCCCTATAGTGTCAGGGTCAATTATTGGATGTTTTAGATGCTATCTAGCTTCATTCTGTCACTCTGTCATGGCCATGCTGTTGCCCATAATTTTGGCATAATGGTGCGATTAGGCAGCCTCAGAGGCATCCATGCATGCTGCCCCTGCTGTTTCCTGTCCATTTCCGTGGTGTTTCCATCCTTTTCTGAGGTTCCCAGGTGTTTGGCCAAGCTTCCCTGTGCAGAGCCTTGGTCCCCTTGAAAAATGCTCGAGTCTCCCATTGACTTCAATGGGGTTCGTTATTCGAGACGAGCACTCGAGCATCGGGAAAAGTTCGTCTCGAATAACGAGTACCCGAGCATTTTAGTGTTCGCTCATCTCTACTTACGACACATAATTTGAATGTTGACTTCATTGTGAGTTCCATAGTCAAGCCTTACTTTAATGAAACCAACAGGCATAACTTGACCATGCGTCCCATCCTTTATTGGAAGGGGTCCAATGTTACAATGTTACAAGTCCAATGAGAAAACCCTATCTGGATGGGTCTAACAAGAGTAACTTTACTGTGAGTCCCATAGACAAGCTACACTTGGGTAGGGTAAACAGCAGCAACTTCACTTGGATTTCCATAGGCAAACTCATTCTGGATCAGGCCAAAAGGAGCAACTCCACATTGAGTTTCACAGGCAAGCTATACTTGGATGGGGCCAACAGGAACAACTTCACTATGAGTCACTTAGACAAGTCATACTTAGATGGGGCCAACAGGAACAACTTCACTATGAGTAACCTAGACAGGTCATACTTAGATGGGGCCAACAGGAACAACTTCACTATCAGTTACTAAGACAGGTCATACTTGGATGGGGCCAACAGGAACAACTTCACTACGAGTCATTTAGACAGGTCATACTTGGATGGGGCCAACAGGAACAACTTCACTACGAGTCACTTAGACAGGTCATACTTGGATGGGTCCCACAGGAGCCACTTTACTATCTCATAGTGGATTCCTACATGTAATTTCTATGGGTATAGCGGGATATAGGACAAAGGGAGCTTCCTAAATGGAACACACAGCTTTACTAAATGATGGTCTTCGGCTCAGATCTTTGTGTAAGGCAGAAGCACTTTATATAATAACCATGTTTGATCTGTGCGTCTATTATTTGTCGTCCTTTGAAAATCTCTAAATTTCCATCTGTAGCAAATATCATTGTAGATTTTTTTTTTCTCCTCTCCTACAGTTTGGAAGATGTCCATTCTATTTTTACCTCCCTGAGCTATAGAGCCCTGTTTATGTGGCTTGTGTGAAGAGAAAAATATAGTGTGTGGGAGGAATAGAAAAACATTTCTCCACAGTCCTTTATTAAATGCCGCTCATTGTGCGAGTGTAAGGGATGAAATTGTAAGTCCTCTTCTATTCTGCCGCACAGAATCTTCAAACATCTGCCCCGTTTCCAAATACTGGCCCTGAACCAACCGAAAAGACCAAGATCTGAAGCATTGACAACCCATAGTTGGAAAACATAAATCCAACATTTGGGAAGAGTAATAGAAAATATTACATGATGCTCATTAGGCTCGAGAGATTGTTGTGTATTAGATTTTATCTTGTCTGGTCCATGGTGGTCTCCTAAAGTTCTCATTGAGTTCAGGAGAGTAAGGTGGACTTGGACAACCCCTTCTCTGGAAGCAACGGAGATGCCAGGGTAGCCACACATAGGACTATTTATACATATGTGGATGGGCCAATAGGAACTGCATCACTTATAGGCAAGTCACATATGGATGTTAGATGGGGCCAATATGAGCTACTCTACCCTCAAAGAAGAATTGACTTGCCTTGTTGTGTTCTTGTTCCTGTACTTGCCGTATGTTTGAATCCTGGATAATTATGTACAGATCTTTCTGTTAAGGGTACAGAAATGGGCCAGACTGTAAATTTTCATACCAATTTCACTAGTCATGGGAAAAAAGATGTACCTAACCTTCCAACAATGTGTGAGTTCATAAAGTGCTTCTGGACAGTATGCTGGGAGATGCATTAAACAATCAAGCTACTCCGCCCTCCTCACTGAGGCTGACACTGCTAACCCGGATGAAGAGAATTCCTAAGGGAGGGGTGAAGAGCAAAGTGGATCTTTCTTTATATAGCCAGTGTTTCTCTCACTCCTTCTTGAGGGAGTGTTTAATGATGTACCAGAGCCAAGTCATACAGTGCCACTGTCTCTCTCTCCCCTGCTTCTTATCCCATCCTCAAGAATTCTCTTCTGCCTTACAGAGGTGAGCAGGGGAAAGAAAAAGGAGCTGTATGTATGTAATTAACAGACAGTTCCTAAGTAGTAGTTCCATACTGGAGGTGTTGGGGTTGCAGTGAGACCTGTCAATGAGGAACAGAGAGGCAGGGAACAATGAATATGCTGGACTCACTAACTGTGATTGGACTCACCTCAGTTGAGTTGTATATAAGTATACAAGCAGATTTTTTTTAACATTCTATCCACAGAGAAGAACCGTTTAGTGATAAGGACAATGCTTTTTAATCATAGATTTTAATGAAACGTTTCTCCTGGGTGAGTTAATTTGAATGGCAGGTTCCATTTAAGGTCCTTTTAGATTATGTTTGATTGAAGACTGATCTGGTGTCATATATTTTGTTATGTTTTCTTAGCCGCTCACATAAATCACAGACCCTCCATCACCTTCAAGTGGTCAGCTGTCAGCGGCGCAGATTGAGTCATAAAGCAGATCAGCCGGAAATACCAGATGTTAAACGCATTCAGTTCTCATCCTTTACTAAATGACTTCATATATTTCCTATGCCAGCGATGGCGAACCTTTTAGCGGCCGAGTGCCCAAAAAGCAACCCAAAACCCCCCTTATTTATCGCGAGGTGCCAGCCAAAACATAAAGCAGTAACTAATTGCTCCCTGTTCTTCAACTTTCTATCATATTGCCCTCCTGAGGACAGCAACACAGTAGAAAGATGGAAAATTTTAGCTGCTTTCCAGTGTCCCTCTGTACACAGAAAATCGTGGAGCCAGCAGGAGGTCCTCCAAAGATATTTCAGCCCTATCTACTCATTCTCCCTCTTCCTACAGTCCCAAGTAGCGAAGTAAGTATCAAAGTATGACTGAAAGTAGCATCTTTTAAGTTGCTTGGAACTGCAGGAAGATTCTTTGAGTCCTGTCTGGTGTGCTGGGGTGATGGTCCGGGTGCCCACAGAAAGGCCTCCGAGTGCCGCCTCTGGCACCCGTGCCATAGGTTGGCCACCACTGTCCTATGCTCTGACACATCAAGGGAAGCCATTAAGATGTGACATTTAAAGGGTACCTCACTCAACAAACTTTGTAGAAATCAGTAGTACAGCCTGTGTACATGAGATGTCACACCGTTTCTGGGCATCATGGGAATTCTTAATTTTCTGACTTCTTTGGCTGTGTGTGAACTGTTAGTCTTTTGTGTCGATGGGTGGAGACCTAGCTGCTGTGACTCACTATTCCCCCTCCCCTTTGCATAGGATTCTATGTAATTTGATACCTTGGTAAGTTTCTGTCTTGTTGCTCGCAAGAAGGAATACAGCAGAAATTCCGGAGTGAAAAACAGATTAGGAAGGAAGGACAAAGGGTGATAAAAGACTAAATAAGTGGTGAATTAAGCCCTTTCCTCCGATTTGATTTATCAGAAAGTTATATTTACTCGTACTATTGGTTTATGCAAAATTTGTAAAAAGTTACTAGAAAGTTACCATCAAAGTTTGGGAAAGCAGAAAATGCTAGGTAGAGTCTTTGAAATTTACATTACATCTGATTGAATGGGTTATCAAAACTATGTGCTTTTCACAGCACTTCATGTGGCCAGGCTTGGTATTACACATGCAACAAAATGGAGTTTTAAAAGTCTTGTCACATCTTTAATCCTCCTCAAATCAAAGGCACCTTGTCATTTACTGTAGCTGATCAGTCTGTTCTGGTTTCATTGCAGAGGAAATTATGCATTATATGGCACCCGTTCTAATAGAGAGAGGTCCCACGAGAGGTCTTCCTTCAATTATGTTTGCATGCCCTTTTAGAAACAACTTCTTAAAGGGATTGATCATGTGATTTAGCCCATACATGAATCACTTGCCAGCCCACACATGAAATATTGTGTATAAGAAGGAAAGTGCTGGACTAGAGTGAGTGCAGGGGAGAGGGACCAAGACTACGGGTGGATTACAGTACAAGGACAGGTTATCAAACTTGGAGTTACTCGGTTTGGAAGAAAGAGATCTTTCTAATCATCAATTTATACCTAGACCTGTAACCATATCAAGGATAGACAAGATTTTTTACTGGAAGAGCAGCGAAACTATGGACGTCTCTGCCACAGGATGAAAATGCATCTCAAGACTAATATGTACCAGCTATCTCCAGCATAGGTGATAGGTCTCCTGATGGTCAACATCTGAAAAACCCACCAATCACCAACCAGTGTGTCCCCCATTATAATTGAGTAGTGGTCTGGGATAAGGGTAATAACTCCATTCAAAGTGTTTGGATCGACCAAGGAGCAGCTGACTACTACACAGAGAGAAATCCCAAGGTTAAATGGTGTGGCAGATACATGTTCTAACTCCACTTCCTTCACAATCTTGTTCTTGTGATCTATGTAAGTCCCACTTGACCAATTTTAAGAAACTCATCACTAGTCCTATGAATGGGTCCTTCAGAGGGTAAACTTTGGACACATATCCTGAATTGAGGAACTCACTTCCTAGTACACAATGGGCTATTTGACAACATTTGCCTAAAGCGGACAATTTCTCATAATTTCCCAACACGATTATAGTAGTTGTGCCTCGGAAAGGTTTACCACCATCGCCATATTCTGTGTTTCTTTCCTTCCAGCAAAATAATACAAGAAATTTCCCACTACTTGCCAAGAGAGAAAACCCACACACAAAGCTGTTGCGTTTCATGCAGTAAGTACACAAAGCGTCATATATCATCCGAGGAGCCATAGGGCGCTCCATATGTTGGGGTGACCTCAGCAGAAGAATCCATATGTAAGCGGGGAGCACACAGATAGTAACTCCTCCAGGGTTTTCTTAAGTAAATAATATTCCTTAGATCATCTTGATATGTGGGTTCTTGGCTCAGAGTTTATTATGTGGAAGAAATACATTGTATGCGTAACCAATGTTAGTTCAACCTTCCAGGCTCTTCCCTGGCTAAAAGTTATTGACGTCATCGATGACTTGATCAACCATATGTAAATGTTTCTTCTTTCTTATTAAAGACTTAGTATAGTTATTGAGAAGCAGGAAAATCTCATACATTATTTTAGGTTTCTAGAGGTTTCCCTCTAGAATAGATACTGAAACGGATCTGGTGGACCAATGGTGTCGAAAGGACTCTACTGACTAGAATGAAGACTGTTGGGTTTTGTAATGATGTTCATCAAGCTACTGGAGAAAACACTAAATATCATCTTCCATTGAGATGTGAACTCAGCTTAAAGGCAATGGGACAGTAGATCATGGCTACGTTCCCACATTCTGGTTGAATTACGTTCAAGTCAACTGCAATGGGGAGAGGCTTGACCCGATAATATAAACATTCAGCTGAAACGCTTGTGATCAGTAACAAGCACCACATGTTTTGCATGTAAGTAATGCAAAACACGTGGTGCTCTTGATCGGGCCAAGCCCCACCCAACCCATAATGTTTCTAAACGCAAGTCAGCTGGAACTTGTGAACACAGACTGAAGTATCCTGAAGACTGGAGCCTTCCATAAGGACATGTTCTGTTTCACAGGACTGGCACATAGAAAATGTGATGCCAATATACAAAAAAATCAGCAAAAAGCGATCCTGGAAACTACAGACCTGCGAGTCTAACTTCAGTTGTGGGAAAAATATTTGAGGGGTTTATTAGAGATGCTATCCTGAATTATCTGTACTGTACAGTACATAACCTTATAACCCAGCATCTGGGTTTATGAGGGATTGGTCCTGTCAGACTAATCTGATTGGCTTCTATAAGGAAGTTAAGTTCTAGTCTGGGCCTAGGGCAGGCTGGGGATGTTGTTTATCTGGACTTTTCCGAGGCATTTGATACAGAACCAATCAAAATCGGTGCACAAAAATCACCTGTGCTACAAAACGTAGCAGTCACGTATGGTGACGTCATGTTGAACCATAAATACAGTCTATACATCTGTAGTAATGCACACAATTCCAGTAAAATCTCTTATAGAGTGTAATAAGGGGGTTTTACAAGCACGACCCCCTAACCCCTGGTTGTCTTCTGGGACATTGTACCTTTAAGCCTCATCAGTCCTATATGAAGCTGAGCTCAATGTATAACGTATGGCTTTAATTATTGAGAATTATAGATGTGAAAACATTGCTCGTGTCCCATCGTGATGTGTGATGCGAGGCTGAGGACGATATGCAGAAAAAGCAATAAACGTTTCACGCTGCGTTATGTTTATTGTAGTAACAAGTCTTAGATGATTGAATATATGGAGTAATGGGAAATCTCCGAACGTCAGTCCTTAAGGGGGGGGGGGGGCAGCGTTAATAGAGTAAAGACATAATAGAGAAAATCAAGATTGGGTGTTAGATTGAGTTATGAGACATATCAAGCAGTTGTAGTGATTTCCATCACATCTCTTCATCTTTATCCATCTCCGCAATGTGACTCAGTCAGCCATGAGGGGTACTTATTGTGGGGGCACCTTGAGTCCACAGCTGTCTCCTTACCCAGTGTCCTTTAAATGTATTTATGGCCCTAAATCAGTATCTAAATACAAGGAGATATTATGCTATATGTACCTACAGTGTATATGGCTGCCTAGAAGTTGTGACTGAACTGCTGCCTATAAAGGTTTTTGCTACAATACTGTGTTGAATTTGTATTGTGAGAATTTGAAGTCTTTCATGAAAAAAAATAATAAAAAAATTAAGGTTGGGGGAGGGAAGGTCTCCATCTTGATTTACTCAAAGGCTCATACTGTAGGATTCTAGTATTTGGACACTGTATGGTACATGTACAGAACAGAATACAATGCATAAGATACCAGACAATCTATGGACAGCTCTCTCGTCAAGTATTTACATATGTCCATCAAATTCATCCAAGTTTGCAGCTTTAGTGGGGGGGGGGGGGGAATAGCTATGGGCACATGAGCCAGCCCAAAGTTGTTATACGTGGGGTTACCGGAGAGTAGACTGATTGTAGACTTAGGCTTAAATAAATAACATTTTGGATTCATGTGAAAGTTCTTGTCTTAGGTCCAGTTGGCTTTTGCCATCATCACTCACAAGAAGTTAAAGGGGTATTGCAGGGATTCTGGAAAACCCTTTGGGGTACCAGGTCAGGGGTGGCAAAATAGATTGCGGGAAGCAGGAGCTGGGTAAGTACAGTGTGCCAGTACTTCCGATGTTCAAGACCAGCCGAAAGTGTGGAAGGTCACAAGACCCACTGTGGCTAATTCATGGTCTCATTAGACAGTGTAATTTCAGAGGGAAAACCCATGGTCCACAGGGACCGCATATTGGCTGAATTGGTAACATGACCCTTGTGGTACTTCCACGCAGATGCAGATACCTAAATCTATAAGTACCACCGAAATGCAGGAACTAGAAACTAGACCAAGGTAAGTTCTGTTTGTTTTTGTGTTTTTTCCACCCCATCTTCCAAGTGGTTTTCCCGAAATTTCTGGAGATCCCCTTTAAGGTGTACTGCAGACACATATCTACAGCACATCTTCACCACGAAGACACCAAGATATGATTGGTAATGTTTCACTAAATCAGCACAAAAGGAAAATGTAAAAAATGTAATAAATTCATAGGTCTTCAGTTCAGGGTAGCAAAATCCTCAAAGACTGCAGTGCACATCACTACCACCGGGTGTGTTGCACAAAGACACATAAGACCAACAACTTATCATAGAGTATTGCCAAATCATGCTCTTTGAAAAAGTTGTTGATCTTGGTGTTGAATTACAAGTTATGTAAATTGGAGTAAGGCATAAAGCAATCTCAGCCCTATTACTGTATGGAATAGAACCCTTAAAGAGCCCATTTTTCCTCTATTTAAGGAAGGTGCCACCTCATATATGGAACCAATAGCCAGCAATTAACCCACAGGGTCATTGTTACATTGTACTCTCATGTCAGGTCTACGTGAAAGCAGACATGGAAGTTCTTAGTGGAATGAACCTTAACCTGAAATTAACATCTTAGTTTGTCGAAAAAGAAATTGTTTCCATCAGTTCTGTAGAAACTTGGATTCTTACCCTCCAGCTTGGCTCTTTCTTAAGTTGGCATGATAAGCTGTAGTTAACTGCTGTAGAGCAGGAACATTCACCCAGCTCGAGTGAAGAAACATATGCCTCTTTTATGTGCCATTAATCAACAGCATTTGTGTCTTTTATAGAGAAGAGTCTTAAAGTTTAATGAGAAGCCAAAAACACATTTTCACAAGTTATAGACCAAGTCACATTCGCTCCGCGTTAGCTAATCAAGGAGCTGAAGAGCAAAGTGGTCATAAAGCTCATCGTCATACTTGTGGTACAGACTCTCAAAGTCAAGACCAGACATTTGTCGGAACATGACTATTAATCTACAGTATCTGGCTAATATTGGAGGAAGGGGCGTAACTTGAGGGGGTGCAGAGGTTGCAGTCGCACCAGGGCCCAAGAGGTTTGGGGGCCCTTATGGTGTCAGTTTCCCATATGAGAAGACTATTACTAAAAACCATACATTATAGTCGGGGGCCTGGCACAGACTTTGCACTGGGGCCCATCAGCTTCTAGTTACGACACTGGTTGGAGGACCTCTTGCATCTTAGGAAATATACCTTCCCCATGAGAAGGTGCTTGAGCAATAAATTTCTAGTCACTAGTTTCCTAAGAAAGCTTCTGCTTTTATAAGAATCACCTGATTCCCCAGGACCAGCTGTCACCAGGACTGGAACTTTTCCAAAAGGTTGTCCCCTTGGGGATATTGTTGCAGTGAAATCCAGACCTTTGTACAGCGGTTATAGGGTAAGGCCATTGGAATTAGCTCTACGATGTGGCCTTTTAGTGATACATTGGGGCAGATTTACTTACCTGGTCCTGTCGTGATCCCCGTGGTGCGTTCTCCGACGAAGATGAAGTCCGGCGTGATTCACGTAGCCCCTGCGTTCCTGCATCCGTTGCTTCCCCGCCTGAGGTCTGGCGGAGTTCACCTTCTTCTTCCCGATGCTTTTAAGTGCGTGTCTTGCGACACAATACGAAATGTTAAATCCCACAACCCTTCGGGTTGTCCCACGGCTGCCCCCCGATTAGTGTCACGTGCAAGCCGGCGCCATGCGACACAATCCTCAGCGCAATGCGGCACAAAACGGAAATCCCTGGGCCATTAGTAAATGAGCCCCAGTGAATCCGGTGGCTGTTTCTGGATTCAGAGCAGTGTCTTATGACTGGATTAGGGTCCACTTCACGTATTTGTTGTCCCCTGAAAGTGTTTTACCCGGGATTTGGTGTAAAAGAAAAGTTCCATTTTAGTGTGGGACAAAATTGCGATAACATTTGTTTTCCGAATTCTCTTATCTTTTCAAAAGTGGTTAGAATAATCGGTTGTGTTAACCGGAAGGGGTGGGCCCAAAAACTTCTGGACTTTTTTTGTTTTCAAAAACATAAAATTGCTCACATTGCAGAGCAGATCATGTGTAGATTTACTGTACGACCTTAAAAATACAAAACAAATGAAAAAAAAACTTCTTAAAAGCATTGGGAGTCCAAGTCAAGAGAAAATTGCTATACATTTACAGAAAATTAGAAAACTTTTTGATATTTTTATTGTTATTTCTAAACCTTTTTCCATCTTTCCTTTTACACTTTACTTTTCCAGCCCTAAAGTCTATTAAAATTTTTATAGAAATGTCACACTTACAAGATAAAGAACTTCCTTTCTTTACCGGTGCTGCAGTTTTCAGGTTGAATTATTAATGACCTGACCCCTCAATCCACCAAGGAAGAAAAAAATAGAAAGCACTAAAAAAAAAATTGTAAATATAAAATAGATTAATATAAATGTTTTATAAAGTGACCTAAATGCCATGGCAACATTATTTGTCAAAACAAAATTTAAAAAGAAAACTTTATTTTCAAAAAGTAATTAAAAAGCACTATAGTTTTTAAATAAGAAAAAATATCAGTTACAGTATATAGGAGTTCTGACAGTTCAGACAAATACGAATACCACATGCACATTACTGGTTGTAACCCCCTAGGTAATCTTGAGTATGAGATTTTGTAGAGAAATAGCCAAAACCCAATGCTGATCATTGGGTCCCTATCCTAAGCATATGCTAAAGCTGAAAATATTTGCATTAAAAGTCGTAAAAAAAGTCTAGATATTAGCAAATCTGAAGCAAAAATAGTTGTCACATTTTAATATTTAGTTTAGTTTCTTAACATAGTTGTTGGCATATTATTACAGTTTTTTGGCAGCCATTTTGAAAAAAAATTAACAGTAGGAAATGCAGCCATTGGTTGCTGCCTCTTAGTTTGCTTTTCTAAAAATCATTGGTGAAGCAGTAAAGACAATATAGTCAAGGGTGTCCACCGTATCACTCAAACTACTCTTGACAAACTCACTCCAAGGCTGCATTCACACTGCCATATGGGGGAAGTATATACGGCATATATATGTCCCCCATAGACGGCAATGGGCGCATGGCGCCATACAGGAGCGGTATGGTGTAGCACGGGTGCGGCACCATACCATTCCATCCCCCGTGAAAAGATAGGACATCTCCTATATTTTCCCGGAATACGGCGCCGTGCCCCATGTTTCTCTATGGACAGAGGCAGGGGGAGCAGCGCCAACGTGTGCCCGCCGTGCTATGGTACGGCAGGCACAGGTCAGTGTGAATGTAGCCTAAGATACGCAAAAAGAATTCTATGTCCACAGCAGAGAAAAAGACATGAATGAAACAATCACTTACTAAGAAAACTAATTCAAAAGTGACTTCCTGTTTCTTATTATTCAAAATGGCTGCCATACTTAGACTGAAAAATGGCTGTAATGTCTCTGTAAGTAAAAGTAACATTGTTGCCAACTATTGCAGTTGCTCCAACTCTTAAATTGTGGGCAATTTTACAGATTGGATAGAATTCCCCTTTAAGAAGCCATGTATTGTATTGTACAGAATTTCCATTGGCATGACCTCAAAGTTCTGTTGTTTTATATCTACCTCTCCGGACTCATTTTCTATTTTGTACATTACTGACTGGGTTCCAAGAAGTCAATTACCTGAAGTGCTTCGTAAATTGTTTTGTCAGCTAAACGCCCGGCACCTTTTAGCATTAATAGAACTTTCAGTATCATTTCTTTTTTTCCAATGAACATTTTTAGTGACTTCATAATTAAAACTCTATTATTTTGTTCCAAAAGAAGGAAATCATCATAATGACAGGGATAGAAATTTTTTACTTGCACATTTAAAATACAAATATCACTAAATATAGATTTGCCATGAAGATAACTATAAGACAAAAAAATATTTTTTTTAGATTAGTTTGAACAAAGTCTACAAAATATTTCAAAAGTTTGAGTATATTTTAGCAATTATTTAATGATTGAGCGCAAGGAAAAATATTAACTTTTCTATTGGTGATTCTTCTAAAAGTCTTACGTTATTTTTTGTCTCCAGATCCATTGCCCTATCTATGTGTCTCCATGGTTACAGACTACATGCAATACTTGTGTAGTCTGATCCCATAGCCCTTTACTACTTCATCTGCCCTCAAATCTACTACCTCTAGGTTGGAAAAAAAAAATAGGGTAGATGAAGTGTATTCCAAGAATAAGCATAATTTATCTTCAAATGGTAAATTAAAATATAAGCTAATATGTTATTGGTTGTTATTTAAAATTTTGCTCTCCTTAGCAGAAAAATGTTGTGGACATGCACTGTGATGGAGAATTAAAATGCTACTGTCCCTTTAATCAGTCCGTTAATTTTGTCCCTGTGGAGGAGACACAGGACTGAAGATGGCCGCTGGTCACATGTGCACATCACATGTCCTGCACCACTATGATTGGCTGTAGTTAGTGCATCCAGTATGGCCCCTGTTGTGGAGAGATGTCATCTCAGTGAGGTAATGTGCAGTGAAGGCAATTACACATCATTACTAAGTTAACAGAGCAGGACAGTCTGTTACATCATCACTGGGCACAGAAAATGAGAAGGAGGAGTTATTACTCAGAACTGAGGGATCATGGGAGTTGTAGTTGTAGATAGCAGTCATCTTGGAAAATCATAAAAGCAAACTATTTAAAAGCTCTGTTTTGTGATTAATGACATTGAGCTTTGTTGTATTCATTTAGTTATAGCATTATGGGGTTTTGTATCGAATGCTCATATTCCCGCAATAACCCTTTAATATAGATAGAGGTTTTGATCTGTAGTCCATTACCATGGAAACACACAGATCAGCATAAAGTATTTTGACTATCAAGACCATTTGCAAAGGTGCCAGTGCCGCAACCATGTAGAACCTCCTGACCATCCAGGCAATGAGGAGCTATTATATGAGATATAGGACTGTTCTTGTGTTTTTATTAAAAATTATAAAGCATATTCTCAAATAAGTAATTCCATTCATGAGTTGTACATCATATAAAATGTTAAAAATTACACAGTTTCTCCCATTAGTTAGAGGATATTATTACTGTTGCATTATAGTGCACTTTCGACTTCCTCTATATCCCTTGGGTATGTTTTCACAATAGCACACCATGTGGTTGGGAGTAGAACTGCAAGTAGGCCTATTTTCATTATTTAGTTAATTGGATTATTTAATTCTTGTGTACAATTATTGCAGAACTTTGTAAATATTTGCTGGTAAAGAGAAAATGTTTGGGTTTACCTTACCTCATAATGGGGTCATAGTCAAAAATGTATAGTTTGAACAATTGTTCAGAAAAAGGTATCTGCTTCAGCTTTCTCATTCTCAGGGCAGGACATTGGAAACCCATTGGAGGATATTATTACCCATTCCTTTCTTTAAAGACTAGATGGAGCCTCCTGCTTCTAGGCCCATCCATTGCCTCTGGACACCAAAATAGCTATTCAATGCAGGGTCTTGGTATCAGAACCCAAACAAATGGAAAGTGATGACTTGATCTGACTAAAGTGTAGCTTATATATATAAAAAATCATATGGGACCAAATAACCCCTTTAAACATCAAGTAAACATTGCACATATTGAAAACTTCTTTGCAGAAAATGACATATCTTGTAATACCACATTTGTCCTGCAGTGGCCACTGTAGTACCTTCTGGCGATCGCTAAAGATTTAACCTGGCAGATCTCGACGATCAGATGATCACCACATGGTCTGTATTTAGAGAGGGGTTTGTCCAAGCAGGATGACTTTAGCCCTTTTTTTAGACACTCGCTTTCTAACCGTCCCCTTCATAAAGTCCTACACACGTCAAAAGAAACAGTTAAATGACCAATTCAACACGGCTTCATCTGTACAGACTTCTATAATGGAATTATTAGCAACATTGTCAAGACGTAGGAATAAGTTGCCTCACCGTGACTGTGTCTGACAGGCAATTACTCGAAGTGAAGAGTTGTCACCGTTTACTACTTACCGCTTAGATCCGTGGCGCAGCGTAGATTTAGGAGGACATGTCATACCTTAACTTGACAGGTTTGTCAAATGTAACAATCTAGGTCATCACTTAAGTGTGCTTTATCCAATGTCTCACCTCAGAGAGTGCAGGCTTAGCACCATATTACGCTGAGTAAAGCTTCTTTTTCTCCTGTGATATGATGTTCTTCGCTGTGACATATACATTTTTAATGTTAGATGTACAAACTTTGGACACCTCGTCAAGACAAATTTTATTGGCTGAAGAACAATGTTTCCATGGTGGTTACGCTGAGGTTTTAATCCTGAAACTTGAGGGAAGTTTCAGCATTCTGACGAAACTTTCTAATTGAGAACATCTTGGTTCATCTAAGAGACAACCATCTCCTTTGTATGATGGATGATGGATGATGATATTTCATATTTTAAGTCTATCTCTCGATATAAGTTGGTCAGTTGGTTACAGATTAAAAGCCTTAATGTTTTAGGTATTGGCTAACCCTCATCATCTGTAACCTAAAAAAAGCTCTCTTTTGTGGCAAGAAGAAAATGGGAGAATCCACTATAGGATTGGTCAAAGAGTTTCGGAACATGAGGCAAAATTATGGTGGTTCAGAGTTGTCCCCTCCCATCATGTCAGGCCTTTGGCCCACCAGAGATAATTATTCTGAGCTCCCATTAACAGCAAAATAGGACAGAAATATGTTACTATTGAGCTCTATTGTACATAGGGCATAAGATCAAAAAGTCATAAGGAATCTACAGGTTTTGATTAATAGACCTTATTGATCAGTTGAAACCCTCGACCCACTGGAGGAAGTCTAATAGTTTGTGAAGGAATAGCGAACAAAATTACCTCAATAGTAGTCATCAATAGTCTTCCAAGGTGTGAAACTAATCTATCCATCTGCTTCATCAACTCAGCTTACCAGTAGAAGACCGCATGGGCCATTTAGTTGAAGCCACTGGCCAACCAGAGAAACCTCTGATAAGCCAGTATCTGACCTTGGACCTGTCCATCATTAATGGCATATTATTCCTACTAAAGGATAACTGTACCATAGGTTAACATTTGAGGGACCAAAATGAAAGCCATGGAACACATCGCTTTCTTTGCGTTGCGTCAATCTGACTGATCGACTTGCTCCACCAGCTCAGCTGACCAGTATCAGACCTCACGGGGCTTATGTGGCATTTAGTTGAAGCCTCTTACCTACTATAAGTTATTGACCTTAAGACCACTATTGAACAGAAGCACACTCATCCATGGACAGTGTTGGACTGGGGTTCCATGGGACCACCAGATAAAAAGACTTTGGGTTCTACCCTCAATAAAAAAAAACCTTCAAAATTTGCACAGTAGCCTCCAAATTGGGTTGTCTTCTGCTAGACCTCAAGCCCCATGAATGGTTTAAGCCTTGGTCCATTGGAGAATCTTCTGGTGCTCTGGTGGACCATTCTGACACTAGTTCATGAGGTGGTAGCACGAAAGATTGGAAACCCATAGTGGTGGTCACTTCCCATTGCAGGTGTGAAATGTTTCAGGTATTTTAAGGTGTTATTGTATGCTAATACTATACTTTATTCTCCATGTACAAGAAAATTGAAGTATGTGACTAATTTAAAGAGAAAAACAAGACCAAAACACGGCAGTGAGTAGCTGAATGAAGCCAACCTACTCACGATACTATTTATGGCCGTTTCCATAACAATCCTATCAATATATCTCATAAAGGAGATAATTCCCGAGATGATTGTCGACTTATAACTAAATCCTTCTTTCTTTTTATTTGTTATAAAAATGTGTTACTAAAAAGTTTTTTAAGGCAGATTCATAGTTTTGTGCAGTCCGATTGCATACAAAAGGGGTGCAGTATACACATAGTTCTAGTTATATAAGACAGGAAGACGTCTAAGAGGTTCATTCTTTGAGGTTTTCTGAGACAACTGTAAGAACGTTATAGGAAACAAGAGCTGCATTCTGTTCTCTTATAAACAAGCACAGCGCCATACATTGCATGGTGGTCATGACTGGTATTGCAGCTCAGCCCCATTATTTAGTATTTTACCGAGTTTGAACCAGATCATGTGACCAATGGGTGTGACATTGCTAATCAGGGAAGCAGAAGTAGAGGTCTGCATAAACATCCTCACGAATTAATATGGATGACCTATGCAAAGTTATCAGTACTTTAATCCCGTAAAACCCCTTTCACTCTGACATTATAAGGTGGGGAAATAACACTTGTCCCTTGTGATATCGCCAACTACACAATTTTGTCATATTCTATGGATTTTAATCTATGATTTTAATTGATAAAATTATAGTTAACTATTAAATTAGAGGAAGACAATTTAAAGGTCATCCAATATGGCCGCACTTCCTGTTAACTTCATTTTTTTAAAAAAATCAAAATTATACAAAAAAATTGTGAATATCTCTTTATGTCAATTATAAATAACCATCCAATTATGTGCTTTGTTCAAATATCTAAGTTCCAAATATAGGGGAGAATTCACATTTTTGGTGGAAACCCCCCTTTAAGAGTTAAAGCACAAAAACAGTAGAAGACACACAAGCTTCGTCGTCCTGACCAGAATATCGAACCCCTGACCGCCTCGAGGCCGCAGTGCTGCGTGGAATATGTGCCATCCATCATACGATGACTTCTGCAATAGAGCAGATGTTTCATCCTGTCCCTTTGTATCCAGTAGGGTCCTTAAAGGTATTTTCTGGCTATAGAAAATCTTTCTTGAGTTTTTGACCAATTAGATCGAAACATCGAGTTGCGTTTCTCAGAACATGGAGCACTTAAGAAAAAAAAGAGAGACGTAAAGGAGCTGGGAAAAAAATCCGTATTTCATCTCCAAGTAAAGTACCAGCTGCTTCAACTCATTCTTCTCAAGGACCAAAACGCCATTCAGTGCACTCAGCCAATAAAAGCTAAAGTCGTCGTAAAGATCTGCAATGTTAACCCCTAGTTGTATAGAAGGACAGCAACCCAAAAGATGCAGAACTCTGTGAATTAGAATACCTAAACAATAGAAACCGAATTTAATAAAAAACCTTAAAGGGGTGACCTACAGTACATTTAAATTCCCTATACGTTCAGGACTCTCTTCTACAAAGTCAATCTTTCACAATGGAAAACCTGCTGTCAGGCTTCTGGGGTAGTGAACCCTCTGGACCACCATGGACGATGACACAAGAGATTTGTCCCAGGTGGTAGCCAAGGTCGAAAAAGTCAGCAGGCAAGTTCGAGGTTGGCGACAGGCAGGAGGTCAGGACAGACAGCATAGTTTCAGGGTCAGAGATGGAGCAGGAGGTCAGGGTTGGGAGCGGAGGAGCGTAATCAGGAACAGATCCGGGGTCACTACGGGAGGTCAATACACAGGAGTAACGCACAGGTAATAGCTTTCTCGATGGCATAGAGTACAAAGATCCGTCGGGGGATGCTGGGAGCAATTCTGGAAAGTAACCAGTGCCAATCAGCGGAGCCCTTTAAATTTACTATTGCCGGCGTGCACGCCCCCTAGGGGATGGAGAAGCGCATTTCCTCCTCTAATGCCTCTCATATTTTTGGGTAAATTCAGAATTGTCCTATTGTAAATTTTCAACCAATAATAACGTTTATTGATGGGATTGTGGAGAGACTAATTATGCTACAGATTAATCAAAGGTTGGTCAAGCAGAATCCAATGAAACATGTAGGTAAAAGAACACAGATACAGATGGATGAGCATGGTCCAATAAGATATGATCATCTCCTCGTAGCCTCGTATGGATGTCGCCAGGCCTATAAGGATAGCAGGAGTATAAGTTAGGCAGTACAATAGTATAGTCAGTCATTTTTATGCAAAACAAAGTAAAGTAAAACCAAAATGAACATAACCAATGCACTTGTATCATGCCACCACTCGAGTGTCCACCACTATCGTAGACAGACTCCGTTCAAGATCTCGAAGCTCAAAGTCACTCCCGTAGCTCAGGAGCGAATGGCGAATTGTGAATTTGAGCCACACAACATTTCTGATCATTTTTCTCTTGAATGAATATCCATTTCTCAAGGAGAAGAGTAGAATTGACCGTTTTGACCCAGTCACCGTTTTCCTGACAAAGACTTGGTCCGCAGTGGATTGGAACAGCTCCAGATCCACCAGGAGGAGGCAAACTTTGAAGTCATCAGGGACCGCTACACCTATGAAAAAGGAATTTAGGAACCTGCATCCAAGACCTTTTTCTAGCTATCACATTGCCCCACCAGAGCATCAGAGGTTCCTTCAGTCGGCCCAGGCTACCGTAATACCTAGAACTGGACCCCAGGGAAATAGCCCAAGACAAACTCATGTGGAGGCTGGTAGGGTTGATTTTCCCATAGATCTTGAATGTTTGGCCCTGATAATAGTTGTTTCTGGAGTCTTTATATTACTTCTCCATAAATATACACTTGGGTCAGAATGTCCACATGACAGCCCACGTAAACCTTAGCAGATACCAATAAATACTCCTTATTCTACGATTTTTGAAAAGAATACTCCAATGCCTTCACTGTATATTCTTCTTTCTTCATCTTACTCTCCCATTTTCTTCTTTTCTCCCACAATTCAACCCATGACATTAATATATATATTTTTTCTTCCTCTGCTATTAGAGTCTCTTCTGTCAGCGCCGGTTTCTTTTCTTTCCCCCCATTATATAATGATTCTGAATACGCTCCGCTATGAATCTGTAGGCATGTGCCTCCTTAAAAGTCATTTTTCCACTTAAAATGAGAAACACCTTCTCGCTTGAAAAATGAAGTCTCCTAATATATCTGCGCGCACTTCATCATTCTAAAGGATCGGAAGATAAGCACAGTCCTGCAATTCATTTTCGGGAGACGGAGAAGGTGCGCAGATTGAATTCACTTGGAAGGTAGCTGGAAAATAAATTCAAGATGGGAGAAAATACAAAAAGTTGGACATTTTTTGGTACTTTATTGTCCGATAGGTCTTCGGAGCATGTCATGTACTCACATCTGCTCTACCCCAACATCATCTCTTCTTTATAGCCATAACTACACTGGTCAATCACCACTGGGGTTCTTCAGGCAACTGGATAAAACTATATTTGTGGTTAGTCCTCTTGGGTCCAATATTGGATAAAGATCTTGGCCCAATTCTGCAGTTCTCTGGTGGGCTATTTGGACATTGGGGCTCATTTACTAAGGGCTCCGCGGCTGCACTTTCGTCGGTTTTCCCAAATGTTTCCGTTTTGCGCCGAAATCCGCTGGGATTTTGGTGCACGCGATCGGATTTTCATGCGACAGAAATCAGACAACCCAACCCATCAGACAACACAACGGATTCGGAAAAATGGCGTAATTTAAAAAACAAAATGTGTCTCAAGATCAAGCACTTATATGCACCGTGAAGAAGCAGGTGAACGCCGGCAGACCTCGGCGCAGCAGCGACACTTACTGCATATCAGGCGCACGACCTTAGTGAATGCCGGCAGAACCCGAATCCACGTCAGACAACGCGCCGCGGGATCGCGACTGGACCGGGTAAGTAAATGAGCCCAATCGAGTCTAAAGATGGGTTTGACATTGTAGAAATTATTAGGATATTTTTTATCTATTGATAAAGACAAATTATGGTCAGGGGTCCCAATTCCAAAAAAAGCAGCCTTAAGGATAAATCTGTGCCCTTTTTCAACCTCTGTCCATAAGAGCTCCGCCTTCCCCAAGTTCTTTGCCTGCTATAGTATTAGTACTTAGTAAGCTCCTGGTTCTCCTGTTATTCTGTACTCTGTATCTTGGTACTTTGACCCTATTCTTGTATTCAGACTATCATTTTGCCTTGTGATTTTGTACAGTCTTTGTCCTCTTGGTTCTGTCCTAATTCTGGCAACTAGTGTTCTCTGTTTGTAATGTCTTACTTATTTATTTTGTACTTTGTTGCAGAAAGGGAATGTCATCTAGAGGTCCCCTACTGTTAAAGGTGGGCAAGCCAAGTAGTCAGGGACATTTAGTTTCAGGGCCCATTCTGTGTGTGTGTCAACTATCTGCTTTATGCAACTTTATTTAAGTAGACAACAGCACAAAACTGCAGATTAGAACATTCTAAAAAAAAATAGGAAGTTCTGACCATTATAGTCCGTACTCACAAAGGATCGTAATGGTGAGAACTAACCTTTTCAGAATTTATTTATAGTTTTTACAATTAAGCTGTAATTTTTGTGCTGTTATCTACATTAATAAAGTTTAACACTGATTTCATTGGAATCGGGAGTGCTGACCATCACTTTGTCTCATCAAAGCAGGAGAAAAAGCGAGTTTCACCAAGGCGGAAAGTTGATGATGGGGAGTGGTTTCTATATACTGTAGACAGTTTTTTCCTGTATATTTTTTTTTTTGACTCTTGATTGATCTGATTTTTTGACTACCTTTGGATAAAATGTAACCTTAGTAAAAACTCCCAGTACCGATATGGTCATGTGACTTTCTACAGTTGTTGGTCTTGCCCATATTTGCAATGAACAAATAGATCTGGATTCCCTTAAAGTTATGTGCGTTAAAGGGGTTGGCCACTTTACCTCATATTACACCTAATATATGTGTAAGTGTTGGTGGAGTATTTTAGGTAATTTACCAATATACATCTATTAATAGTTCTTGTTCTGTCAAATGAAGCCTCCTGTCTTTACCTCATCAATCAGACATTCTTGACCATAAAATGGCAGCAGATGGAGGGTCATGTGATCTCTAAATGACCATAAACAATTGCCCTGCCTGGAACTTGATCTTATATTCATGAATTCTCTCATAAAGTCCTGGCAGGGCAATTGCTTATGGACTGAGATCACATGACCCTCCATCTGCAGCCATTTTATGGACAAGAATCTCTGGCTGACCATGAACAACCGTCCTGCCAGATCAAGGACCAGGCAGGGCGATTGTTCATGGTCAGATAGAGATCACATGACCCTCCATCTGTGGACATTTTATGATTGATTAATTACACCAGGGGGAGTGGGCAGTCAGAGTAAAATGGGTTGGCCACTGTACCTATGTTTTTGTAATGTGAGTGTAAGTGTGTGGGGGGGCAGGATATTAGGTAATTCATCAATATACATCTAGTAATAGTTCTGCCCCGCTTTCTTTATATGTAAAGTGAAGCCTCCTGTCTTTTACCTGACCATAAAATGGCCGCAGATGGAGGATCATGTGATCTCTGTCCATGAGCAATCACCCTGCCAGCACTTTATGATAGAATTCATGGATAGCTGGTGAGGTAAAAGACAGGAGGCTTCACTTTACATATCAGGAAAGTGGAACAGAACTATTAATAGATGTATATTAGTAACTTACCTAATATCCTGTCCACCCCACTTACACACATAACACAAAAAACATGAGGCACAGTGGCCAACCCCTTTTACACTGACTTCCTCTTCCTGTGTAATTAATCAATCAGTGTACATAAAATGTCATTGACTCTGGTTACTCCATTAGGATGCAAGTTGAGAGCTACGTTGATCCTTGAAGGTCAGGATTATGATAGCGCCGCCTGAGTTTGCACATTAATTGATTGATTTATTTGTCTAATTTACTCCGCACCGCTCTCCATGCTTTAGCCCCCCCCCCCCCCCCCCCCCCCAGCATTCAATTATACAGCGCAGCATATTATACATTCCAGAAGATAATTTCATCCGTGAGGATGAGCCGTCCCTATCGGAGGAGCTGAACGTAAGTCAATGGACTTGTTTTTCCATTATGTTCGGCGGCTGCATGATTGCACCAATGTTGTGATTTGCTGTTGGCAGCTATAAAATAGAAAAATGGGGATAATTTTTTTTTTTTTTTTACTTTTTTTTGTTATTTTCTTTTCTTTGGCAATTGAACGAGAAAATTGTAATTCTTTTCATAGAAGATGATGCATAAAAATACACTGACATTGAAAAATGCTTCGGCGACTGCCGGATCAGATACTGATGACGGATATTTTTCTTCGTGGTGATTGAGTATCCGTAGAATAGCGAGAACATAAACTGCTAGAAAAACAAAAACGTTGTCATTTTTGTTTCCCGTGATATAGAACCATTGCAGGTGGCACAGTTCAACCATTAATATAACAAGCCAGTTCGGTTTAGGGCTAATCCCAAGGGCTTTATTTAAGTGACCCTAATAGTTTTCACCCTTTAACCCCCTCCCCCCCCATGGAGAGGGAGCTGGACTTAACCATAACAAAGTGCTACTTCTTTGAGTTGTCCAATTACTGGTGGCAGATGTGTCAGAGAACATCTGTGGAAAGCACAAGGGAAGTCAATAGGAGAATAGTCACAGACAAGCCAAGGTCAGGGCAGGAAACAGTCAGACAGAATCCAAGGAACAAGCCTGAGGTCAGGGCAGACAGTTGTAGATTAAGTTCAGAACAATCCAAGGTCATCACCACGGACAGAATATAGAATTGCAGAGCAAAACTGAAGTGTAGAAGTCAGGAATCACACCTTTGGAAGGAACTATCCTTTGTAATGCTTAGGTACCTCCCAATTTTAATGAATTATTACATAAACTGGTTTACCAGAGTCCATTGATTATATCTGGTATTGCAGCTTATTTGTACATAAGACAGAGCTGCAATACCAGACATGACCAGAGCACAAGAGTGGTGCTGTTTTGTATTTTTTTTTAAAACAGATCACATAAACTCTACAGGGATTTAATATACATTGTATTTATTGACATACATACATGGAATCTTCTGCCAAGAACCTGCAGTACGTCTAATTCTACAAGAAATCCGAAAATCAGGCAATGTCTAGTAGTAAACAATCAAGACCAATAACCGTAAAAGAAGACATTACTTGTAGTGAGTTCTCATGGAGATGGAGCCAATAACGTATGAAGACATTAGGAAATAACATCTTCTTTATGGCAACTCGATCTGTTTTCGGTGCCGCACTTAAAATCTGCTATTGAGACCGAAGATTTGTAAATAAGATGAGGACGGATACGAATAAAGCTATTGAAATAACGGTAAAATCATCGACCTTATCCTAGACGATCAGCGGTAATTTAAGAGTCGGTGCGGAAATACACAATAACTTGGCAATGTTCTTATCTAGAAAAACTATTGGTGTCAGGAGGAGGACAGTTCATTGCTCTTCTCGGAGTCTAGGTGCCTGGTGGGGGTGTGAATTAAAGGGGTTTTTCAAGGATCCTGGGAAACCCCTGATTGGCCCGGGTCAGGGGTAACATTAAAAAGGTTTACATACCCATCACTGGCTCCAGATCTCAATTTTCATTATTGACTTTCCAGCTAGAAGTGCCAGGGGTCAAAGGACCTGCTTAACCCACTTAGTATTGGATTATATTATATACAGTTTGGGCGGTAGCCTGGGGCCCAAAAGTTCTGGGGGTCCATGGCCATCCAAACCACCCATCAATTTTTTTACTTTAGAAGAACCTTCATCCATGAAATCTTCGTTCATCTGTTCTTGTTCTTAAAGGGGTTCTCTGGAGGTGGAAAAACATGGCTGTAGTCTTCCAAAAACAGCGCCTCATCTGACCATGGGTAGTGTGTGGTATTGCAACTAAGCTCCATTCATTTCTATACAGCTGAGCTGCAGTACTGGCAGTAACCATGGTCGGGTGAGGTGCTGTTTTTGGAAGACTGCAGCCATGTTTTTCCACCTCCTGAGAACCCCTTTAATACACATGTACACAAGAGCCATTTCACGACCTTTAAAGGTCCACCAATGGTCCTAAAACAGCAGATAGAAAGCAGCGTCCCTGGTGTCTGGAGACGTAACTTGCCGCTCTAAGGCTCGTCTAGAGATCTGAGCACTGTACCAGTAGGATATGGTTTAGGATCAGATAGGATGGCAACAGAAGCCCAAGTAGTAGTCGACAGGCTTTGTATAACAATGGCTATTGGACAACCACCTAGACCAGTGATGGCAAACCTTTTAGATGCCGAGTGCCAAAACTACGACCGAAACCCAAATATCTTTAGCAAAGTGCTGATTCGACAATTTAAACAGTAACTTATGACTCCCTGCTCTGTTACATGTTTAAATTGTATAGGCACCTGAGGTAGGTGCCAATACAGTAGAAATAAGGAGAAGAAGTTTCGGATTATCATTGTAGCTTCCTACTAGGGTTCTGGGCTGCCTGGGACTGCAGAAGGCCTTGAGTCCTGTCTGGCGAACTCTTCATTGGGGTGATGGCGCAGGTGCCCACAGAAAGGGCTCCGAGTGCCACCTCTGGCACCCGTGCCAAAGGTTCGCCATCACTGACCTAGACCTTCCTCTGGCTGCAGTCAGTTACAAAAGTCAGTGATGATAAACACCAAGCTAAAGTAGAACTCCTGACTGTTGTTAGACGCTTATCCTTAACGTCAGATATAGACCAGGAGACAGAGTTGATAGACAGCTCATGCCGCACTCTACTTCTCATCTTGTCCGCTATGGTCTTCCATACAGTAGAGGCACCACCACGTTCTACGCAGTCTCCTGTTCTTCACACTACGTGTAATCCTGTTCATTCGGCCACTTCTAACCTGAGCTACTGATCCTACTCTGTGGATTCTGAACCTTTCCATGTAGCCCTCTCTGGCTTGGAAGTCACTGGCCCTTCTGCAGCACCAAGACATTAGCTTGCATCCTTAAAGGGGGTTCTCTTGCCAACAAGTCACCAATATTAGACTGGTGGGATCTGACACCTGAAGAAATGACTGATCAACTGATCTGTAGTCCATACATAGAGAATGCCACAGGAAGCATGCAGCTCCATTCTCAGATTAGTGGCGAGACCAGGGTGGTGCAGTTTAGTTTCTGTTCTAGTGAACTGCAATAACTCAGCTGGACAGCCGTCTACTACCTTCTCTACTCATTGTTTATTAGGTGTTGTGCCCGTACCTCCCAGAAATCGGATCCTTTTTAAGGAGCTAGTGTTTATTGTTTATATCCTTGCTTTTTATTTTTCCATTTCCATATGTATGAGGGCTTGTTTTTTTTGCAGAACGATTTGTATTTTTCAATGGCACCATCAAGACAACTGCAGTGATACTAACAGCATATGAATGATTGAATGTTTTACTTTTTTTCCCACCAAATTATTGTTTTTTTTTTAAAGAAAAATCTATTTGTGAGAGCTGCAGCCGTTTTCCATCTAAAGAACAGTATTAGGACTTGTTTTTTGTGAGCTGAAATTAAATTTATTTCCTTCATCAATTCCAACTCTAATAGGTGCTGCTCAGCAGATTTCAGCATACATGTTAGTTTTTATTTTAACCTCCAACATTCTATAGTAATCAAACTCATCATTACTATTGGATATCTACTGTAATGGGCAGGGCTAAGTTGTCTGCTATAGCCCAGGACCACCCATCTGATGCTCAGAAGACTTTTTGGGTACTAATACCACCCTAAAACTATGATACTTAGGGTGCTCTACTGCCAGATGGGTGGTCCTAGCCTGGAAAAAAACAACCTGGCTCCGCCCACCTGACAGTAAAGGGTCACAATCTTGATCACAATTGATTATATGAGAATACTGGGGGCTATGTCAGAATCTGTAGTATGAAAGGGGTTGTCCGACATTAATAAGGGCTTTAAAAAAAATAAACCTATACTTACCTCCCTCTGTGCTCCCAGTATCCCGTGCCACCATCCATCAATTGTTTACAGAGGCACCTCCGCTTTGACATTGCCGCCAACCTGGAACGCCCACCCATCCCTGTGTCTCAGTAGGTGCTGGGACAAGAGACGCAAGTTGTCAGAACGGAGGTATTGGGACAACGGGAGCCCCAAGGGAGGCAAGTATAGCATATAGTATAAAGTTTTTATTAATTTTGGACACCCCCTGTAAGGAATGCAGATAGTTGGGGTTGGTGAGAGTTGTGGAAAGTCCTCTTTAAGATAAAATTAGTATAATTTTCAGGAATGAGGTTGAACCTGTGATAAAATTGCACTAAAACTATGGGAAATATGTGAAACATAAAAACGTAAAACTAAATACAAATTCTATCATATTGAAGAGTTAAAAAGAACATTCAGCTCCTACAAGTCTTTATGTTTTTGTTACTCTACTATGTGTTATTGACCGTGTTTTGCATTTTCCTGACCTCTTTTCACTGCGTTGAGCTCTGCTACATGAGTTTTTCCCGTTATTATTGTGTTTACCCTGCTATTATATGGGATTGGCCGTCAGCTGCACGTTCCTGACCTCCTTTCAGTCGCCGGTGACTGAATGTAAGGGATTATTTAGGTCATTGTTGTAGCGCGTTCCTCCAATGAGCTCCCGTAGCCTGAGCCCTGCTGTGAATAGAACGAGGCCTCAAAGGTCTTTTGTTGCTACGAAACGCCTTATGTGAACAGCGACGTAAGCCACGTGCAGCAGAAAAAGCCATAAGCGACCCTCAGGATTGTGTTATATGTCGACCCAAACGCCAATAACTCCCGAGATCAATGGCGGTGAATGGAGCGGTGGCCATTGTCCCGTAAATGGTGCAATTAGCTAATGCTGAGCCTCGCGCGCAGATCTCTTAAAAGGGACGTACATACAGTAACTTGGCTGAAGACGAGCCAACTCCACCACCCCATAATATACAGAGGAGGGCTGATTAGACAGCAGGGTGGACTTCTTGGCATATACTATTAGAGCGCCCACTCACTGCCTTCCTACCATGATAATAAATGCCATTTAGGTTATTTTTATTCATTTTTTTTGTCAATTATATTAATAGCCAACATCTGGTCCTAGAAGAATCACATTAAGCCCCACTGACCAGTCATTGGATATGTTTAGATTTGTAATAAAGGGGATGCAGATTCACATATCAAAGAGCGAGACCAGCCCTCCCACACAGGCCATTTACACACAGTTTAGTTGTCATATAAAAAAAATATTACTCCGCAAGCAGAATAGTGAGTGTAGCTCTGGAGTATAATACAGGATGTAACTCAGGATCAGTACAGGATAAGTAATGTCATGTATGTACACAGTGACTGCACCAGCAGAATAGTGAGTGCAGCTCTGGAGTATAATACAGGATGTAACTCAGGATCAGTACAGGATAAGTAATGTCATGTATGTACACAGTGACTGCACCAGCAGCAGAATAGTGAGTGCAGCTCTGGGGTATAATACAGGATGTAACTCAGGATCAGTACAGGATAAGTAATGTCATGTATGTACACAGTGACTGCACCAGCAGCAGAATAGTGAGAGCAGCTCTGGGGTATAATACAGGATGTAACTCAGGATCAGTACAGGATAAGTAATGTCATGTATGTACACAGTGACTACACCAGCAGCAGAATAGTGAGTGCAGCTCTGGAGTATAATACAGGATGTAACTCAGGATCAGTACAGGATAAGTAATGTCATGTATGTACACAGTGACTGCACCAGCAGCAGAATAGTGAGTGCAGCTCTGGGGTATAATACAGGATGTAACTCAGGATCAGTACAGGATAAGTAATGTCATGTATGTACACAGTGACTGCACCAGCAGCAGAATAGTGAGTGCAGCTCTGGAGTATAATACAGAATGTAACTCAGGATCAGTACAGGATAAGTAATGTCATGTATGTACACAGTGACTGCACCAGCAGCAGAATAGTGAGTGCAGCTCTGGAGGATAATACAGGATGTAATTCAGGATCATTACAGGATAAGTAATGTCATGTATGTACACAGTGACTGCACCAGCAGCAGAATAGTGAGTGCAGCTCTGGAGGATAATACAGGATGTAATTCAGGATCATTACAGGATAAGTAATGTCATGTATGTACACAGTGACTGCACCAGCAGAGTAGTGAGTGCAGCTCTGGTGTATACGATGTATATGTGTATATGATGACTATATGATGTAGCATCTGATGAAGTGTTACTCTGTAATTGATGGCTTACATTTAGGGATATAACATTATCCTTATCAAGAATCTAAATTTGGATTTAAATATAAGTGAGGAGCTGAGATGAGCAATCAGTATTATGTAGCGCTGATCATTTATCTCCTCCATGAGCCCCGGAGGATGAGAGGTGCAGGGGGTATTTATAGCTGCCGGCCCCCCAGGATCATTGGCTGGACACGGGCATAGCCTTCTGACCTCCACACACACAGGGCTATAACACCATGATTATTATTATCTCACAAGGGGTCTGAATACTTTCTGTGCCCCCTGTAGATGTCTGGGTCCAGGTCCCGGCCGCCTCCTGTGTGATGGCAGTTATGGTGGTGCTGATGATGTATGGAGGATGTCAGTCCATTCATCAGCGGCTTCTTCTCTTCTCTTCTCTATGAAATTATCCATGTCCTCCTTGGAGTCTGCAGGGAATGTCCTTCTGGGGTGTGAGGACATGGTATCATTTAGGGTTTGCTATCATAGTCTCTAGTTTCTAGTCTCATAGTCTCTAGTTTCCCATGGACTGTCTTACAAATGCAGGATTGTAGCCTCTCCAAGCGCACAGGGGTTGTGTCCTCACACTGCTGTGTTCTGTGCTCTCTACTGCCATTGTCAGGTGTTGTCCCTGGAGAGATGTGTAATCATAACTTTGTGTGTTGTTACTATGACAAAACCTTACAATGGCTGCACAGAGCACAGCAGTGTGAGGAGATACTCCTAGTGCATTTGGAGAAGCTACAATCCTTGAATATGAATCCATATTCTAAAGTTCTGCTGCTACTAACAACACACACTTCAGGTATGATTATACATCTCTCCAGGGACAATATCTAAAAATGGCTGCAGAGAGCACAGCAGTGTGAGGATACACCACCAGTGCACTTGGAGAAACTACAATCCAGGAACATAAATCCGTATTTCACAGTTCTGCTGCTACCAACAACACACACAAAGGTATCTCTCCAGGGACAACACCTAACATTAGCTGCAGAGAGAACAGCAGTGTGAGGACACACTCCCAGTGCACTTGCAGAAGCTACAATTATGGAATATAAATCTATATTTTACAGTCCTGGTGCTACTAATAACACACAACTAGGTATGATTACACATTTCTCCAGGGAGAACACCTTATAATTTCTGCAGGGAGCACAGAGCACAGCAGAGTGAGAACAACCCACCAGTGCATTTGGAGAGTTTACAGTCTGGGAATACAAGTCCATATTTCACAGTTCTGCTGCTTCTAACAACACAAAGGTATGATTACACATCAGGGCACACCAGCTAACACTGGCTGCAAAGAGCAGAGAGCACAGCAGTGTGAGGACACACCCCCAGTGCACTTGGAGAAGCTACAATTCGGAAAATAAATCCATATTTTTCAGTTCTGCTGCCACCAACAACACACACAAAGGCCTAGTTACACATCTCTCCAGGGACAATACCTAACAGCAGCTGCACTGCATGGTCACAGCTTGATGTGTATAGTCACTATATTTATTGAGGCTGAGAATTGGGGATTAGAATGGAATATACAAATGTACTTGTACTATAGAAGGGGATCATCACCCCTATTATCCCCCCTTATTGCGGGATTTATGTCACTATTATCCGCTCTCATTCGTCTCCCACTTGCTGATAAGGTCCATTTCTCAGGTTTGTGTTAGTAAATGATGTGTTGAGCGCGTCCTCCGCTAATGGCCGGTATCAATCCCACAGGAGCGTCACCCATATTCTGCTTACTAGAGTTTCCAAATAAGTGACCAATTTATACCGATAGAGCGAGGCGAGAGGGGGACATTTATCATGTTTACCATAATGTCCAATACAGCAGAGCAATACAAACACGCCACCTAGTGACTGCAGCCGTCACTGCAGCTGCAGAACATCTTCATCTTATTACGTAATAATAATAATATGTAATAATAAAAATATAATTATTAATGTATTGATTTATAATTGTTATGGTTAAAAAAAATATTTTGTTTGATTTGTTAATTTGTTTATTATCATTTATTTACTATTGTTACATTTCTAATTTTGTATTATTATATTTATTAATGTGTTTAATTGTATTATTTATATGTCTTTATACCATATAAATATTAATTTATAAATACATTTAATCAAAAATTAATAATACATTTTTATAATAAACTTTTTCCCAAAAAATTTCAACCACTAAGACCCAATTCAACAGAGCAATTTGATTCTCATGACCTTCATTCTCTCTATAGCTAAAGGACCCCCAATTGTAGACAAAGACTTTATTTTAGGGTACAGGATTCTCATATCTGAATATTGTTTACTGAGGAGCTCAAAGGGAACAGAATAAATGACAGTGCTACATAGTGTTTCATCCAGGAGTATCGATGGCTTATTCTTAGGATCACAGTGGGGATTGAACTGTCAAAAGCAGCATCCCAGAGGATCAGCCATTAACCCCCTGGCTCATCAATATGTGCATTACATATCTGGAAGCAGACAGCTCTACAGCCTGCGTTGGCGCCATCCTCAGGTACCCATTCAAGGGAGATGAGAGTTGCAGTTACAAGGCATGACCACTATAAGGAGTAAGGAGCAAGACATGACCGCTAGAAGGAGTAAGAAGCAAGACATGACTGCTATAAGGAGTAAAGAGCAAGGCATGACCACTATAAGTAAGGCATGACTGCTATAAGTAGTAAGGAGCAAGGCATGGATGCTATAAGTAGTAAGAAGCAAGACATGACTGCTATAAGTAGTAAGGAGCAAGGCATGAATGCTATAAGTAGTAAGGAGCAAGGCATGACTGCTATAAGTAGTAAGGAGCAAGGCATGGATGCTATAAGTAGTAAGAAGCAAGGCATGACCGCTATAAGTAGTAAGAAGCAAGGCATGACTGCTATAAGTAGTAAGGAGCAAGGCATGAATGCTATAAGTAGTAAGAAGCAAGGCATGACTGCTATAAGTAGTAAGGAGCAAGGCATGACTGCTATAAGTAGTAAGGAGCAAGGCATGACTGCTATAAGTAGTAAGGAGCAAGGCATGAATGCTATAAGTAGTAAGAAGCAAGGCATGACCGCTATAAGTAGTAAGAAGCAAGGCATGACTGCTATAAGTAGTAAGGAGCAAGGCATGAATGCTATAAGTAGTAAGGAGCAAGGCATGAATGCTATAAGTAGTAAGAAGCAAGGCATGACTGCTATAAGTAGTAAGGAGCAAGGCATGACTGCTATAAGTAGTAAGGAGCAAGGCATGAATGCTATAAGTAGTAAGAAGCAAGGCATGACCGCTATAAGTAGTAAGGAGCAAGGCATGAATGCTATAAGTAGTAAGAAGCAAGGCATGACTGCTATAAGGAGTAAGAAGCAAGGCATGACTGCTATAAGTAGTAAGGAGCAAGGCATGACTGCTATAAGGAGCAAGGCATGACCGCTATAAGTAGTAAGGAGCAAGGCATGACTGCTATAAGTAGTAAGGAGCAAGGCATGACTGCTATAAGGAGTAAGAAGCAAGGCATGACTGCTATAAGTAGTAAGGAGCAAGGCATGACTGCTATAAGTAGTAAGGAGCAAGGCATGACCGCTATAAGTAGTAAGAAGCAAGGCATGACTGCTATAAGTAGTAAGGAGCAAGGCATGACCGCTATAAGTAGTAAGAAGCAAGGCATGACTGCTATAAGTAGTAAGGAGCAAGGCATGACCGCTATAAGTAGTAAGAAGCAAGGCATGACTGCTATAAGTAGTAAGGAGCAAGGCATGACCGCTATAAGTAGTAAGGAGCAAGGCATGACCGCTATAAGTAGTAAGAAGCAAGGCATGACTGCTATAAGTAGTAAGGAGCAAGGCATGAATGCTATAAGTAGTAAGAAGCAAGGCATGACCGCTATAAGTGAGGGATGACCGCTACAAGTAGTAAGGAGCAAGGCATGAATGCTATAAGTAGTAAGAAGCAAGGCATGAATGCTATAAGTAGTAAGGAGCAAGGCATGAATGCTATAAGTAGTAAGGAGCAAGGCATGAATGCTATAAGTAGTAAGAAGCAAGGCATGAATGCTATAAGTAGTAAGGAGCAAGGCATGAATGCTATAAGTAGTAAGAAGCAAGGCATGACCGCTATAAGTAGTAAGGAGCAAGGCATGACTGCTATAAGGAGTAAGGAGCAAGGCATGAATGCTATAAGTAGTAAGGAGCAAGGCATGACCGCTATAAGTAGTAAGGAGCAAGGCATGACCGCTATAAGTAGTAAGAAGCAAGGCATGACCGCTATAAGTAGTAAGAAGCAAGGCATGACTGCTATAAGTAGTAAGGAGCAAGGCATGACCGCTATAAGTAGTAAGAAGCAAGGCATGACTGCTATAAGTAGTAAGGAGCAAGGCATGAATGCTATAAGTAGTAAGAAGCAAGGCATGACTGCTATAAGTAGTAAGGAGCAAGGCATGAATGCTATAAGTAGTAAGGAGCAAGGCATGACCGCTATAAGTAGTAAGAAGCAAGGCATGACTGCTATAAGTAGTAAGGAGCAAGGCATGACTGCTATAAGTAGTAAGAAGCAAGGCATGACTGCTATAAGTAGTAAGGAGCAAGGCATGAATGCTATAAGTAGTAAGGAGCAAGGCATGAATGCTATAAGTAGTAAGGAGCAAGGCATGACTGCTATAAGTAGTAAGGAGCAAGGCATGAATGCTATAAGTAGTAAGGAGCAAGGCATGAATGCTATAAGTAGTAAGGAGCAAGGCATGAATGCTATAAGTAGTAAGGAGCAAGGCATGAATACTATAAGGAGCAAGGCATGAATGCTATAAGTAGTAAGAAGCAAGGCATGACCGCTATAAGTGAGGGATGACCGCTACAAGTAGTAAGGAGCAAGGCATGAATGCTATAAGTAGTAAGAAGCAAGGCATGACCACTACAAGGAGCAAGGCATGACCTCTATAAGGAGGAAGGAGCAAGGCATGACCACTATAAGGAGCAAGAAGCAAAGCATGACCACTATAAGTAAGGCATGACTGCTATAAGTAGTAAGGAGCAAGGCATGACCACTATAAGGAGTAAAGAGCAAGACAAGACCACTATAAGGAGCAAGAATCAAGGCATGATCACTATAAGGAGTAATGAGCAAGGCTTGACCGCTATAAGGAGCAAGGCATGACCACCATAAGAAGTAAGGAGCAAGGCATGACCACTATAAGGAGCAAGGCATGACCGCTATAAGGAGCAAGGCATGACCACTATAAGGAGCAAGGCATGATCACAATAAGAAGCAAAGCATGACCACTATAAGAAGTAAGAAGCAAGGCACGACTGCTTTAAGGAGTAAGGAGCAAAGCATGACCAGTAAGGAGCTGTCAGCATGTGGTTTAGAACCAGTGCTTGCATGCCTGACGCCAGACTCAAAATCTGGGCCAACAATAGGCTGTCATTATCAAGACTTGGAAAACTCCTTAAAATTACACACCTCAGTGAAAAGAATTATGTATTGTAGTATCTAGTTTTATACTGTTCAGATCTTCTTTTTGCGGATACAGAGCTCCAAATCTGCTGCAGTGAAAAATCATAAAATGCTATTTACTTACAGCCACCACTAGAGGGGGGTGTAGAGCTCATCATAGGATATATTTATTAAACCTCTCATTGGACCTCCTATTTGTGGTCTTACTTAATACCTGAAAAATATGCCAAAATTTTTGTGAATTCGCATAGTTGATGGAACAAACTCATTTCGACAGACCATATACTCCCCCTAGTGGTGAATTCAGAAAAACTATCATTTTAGGATATTTAGGTGTACTTTCCCTTTAATGTCCACATCTTTAAAGTTGTCCTAATATCAAGTCAGATATTAAAGCAAGAGTGGTTAATTATAATAACTCCCCATTGACCACCTCCAGCTTCTCTATAGGCTGCATTACCTTTCCACTCATCATATTATACTGATGCCTCGTCAGCCAATCAGATCCTCCGGAGAATCCATTATACGTTGTTTAGCTGCGCATTTATTAGCCTGCAATAAGCAAATAGTGCGGTGTAATTGGGCTGTGATGAAATCGATACAATGTATATGCCTGCAAATAAGTAATGGGAACTGAGAGCGCAGCGCCAGGTGCCTACAAGACGGATATGAGGAGTAGAATCCAATTACTCAACGCTTACCATTAAGGTGCTAATTAGCAAAAAAAAAAAAATTGCTTATTATATTCATGTTATTCTGTATAATCTGCTGAGTAATTCAGAAAATGGTAAAGATAAATTAGATAACTAAAGATATGTAAAATTTAAAGGGAATGTCCACAATTCCTACAGTTACTTCATGCTATTAAAGCGTTATTCTAGGGGTCAGGGCACCTCGGTGACCACCGACATTTCTGATCCAGCCAGGAATTATAATGTAGAAATAAAGGGGTTTTCCCATTTTTTACTGAATAGTCCTTGAAGGTTCCAGCTTTTTTAAGTTAAAAGAAATAGCGGAAAGTAGCTCCATATATTTAATGCAAAACTCTGAATACTCTCCACATACAAAGAATTGAATTCTAAAATTCTGGGTTCCTGAAGTCACCACTAGAGGGAGTTAAGGCGTTCAGTGCATACTGTCCCACCATTGAGTACAAAGTAGGCTCCTGAGCTCCCCCTAGTGGCGCCTTCAAGAATACAGAATTCTGCTATTCAATATTTATATCTTTATTCATATACCGTACATCTATGCAGGGGATTTAGACAGCATGGTCTCGACTACCTGATAAATTAGACTAATTGCTTGGGAATGGCCTGGGCTATAAAAAAGTTCCAAATGTGCTCAGTTATCCATATTTAAAGGATGTATATAAGAATGTAAAGTTCAATAAAGGATCCTTAAAGTAAGAAATCTACTTTTTATGGTTGCCAATGTGTTAAATTCTCAGGATTTTCTTCACTGATAACTGTCTACACTGTAACAAACGATCAGCTGTCAAAACTGACAGTAATTAGCTGCCTATGTGTAAAACACAAATCCATAGTCACTGTCTTCCTGTGCATCACCCTATATACCACGCTGTCTCCTGGTTCCCCCTGTCAATCTGTCTGTGCCTCAGGGAGGGACTATGTAAATTTGCTAATTAGCATGCATGCTGATGGGGTTTTCTTTTTGCAATTTGCAATATCTATGGTAATGAACTACAGTACCAAACCTACTCTGTAATTACTATTACCAGCTATTCAAGTGTCTGAGACAACCCAGACACCACAGGATAATCCCAATTCCGCAATGATCATTTCTAGGTAACACAGACTCCTCCTACTTTATACCTACTGTATGTGAGAATTTCCACATTCCATCATTTTCTTATTGATACAAGACGGAGACCAGTGACTCCGCCCAGTTCAATTCTAACAAAATTCATAAAACACCCAGTGCATTACTAAAATAATCATAAAGCACAAGCTCCACCCAATTCATTCCTGACAACAGCCATTAAATTCATACTCTGTGCAGTATAATTTGTTGTCAGGGATAAACTCCACCCACATGATCCCTGACTACACTCAGCCCACACAGACTCCCCGCAGTTCAAACAAGACAGTAATTCTCCACAAACTCCACCCACTTTCTCCCTGAGAAAACTAATACCACGCAAACCCCACCCAGTCCATTTATGACAAAACTAATACCACATAAACTCCACCCAATCCAACCCTGACGACAGTCATAAAACAGTCTCCTCCCCTCTTATCACTAACGGTAAAAAACACAAATATCTGTAATTTAAGTCTGCTGATAACAGTCTTAATACACAGGGTTTTTCCGATCACCATCTAGTTCTAACTATACACAATCTCCGCCTAGTTCTCCTTGACAACATTAACTATACACATTCTCCACATAGTTCTCCCTGACAACACTAACTATACACATTCTCCGCCTAGTTCTCCTTGACAACATTAACAAAACACTGTCTCCACCTAGTTCTCCCAGACAACACGAACTATACACAGTCTCCACCTAGTTCTCCCTGACAGCATTAACTATACACAGTCTCCACCTAGTTCTCCCTGACAACATTAACTATACACAGTCTCCACCCAGTTCTCCCTGACAACATTAGCTATACACAGTCTCCACCTAGTTGTCTGTGACAACACTAACTATACACAGTCTCCACCTAGTTCTCTCTAAAAACATTAACTATACAGTCTCCACCTAGTTCTCCCTGACAACACTAACTATACACAGTCTCCACCTAGTTCTCCCTGACAACACAAACTATACACAGTCTCCACCTAGTTCTCCCTGACAACACAAACTATACACAGTCTCCACCTAATTCTCCCTGACAACATTAACTATACACAGTCTCCACCTAATTCTCCCTGACAACATTAACTACACACAGTCTCCACCTAGTTCTCCCTGACAACATTAACTACACACAGTCTCCACCTAGTTTTCCCTGACAACATTAACTATACACAGTCTCCACCTAGTTCTCCCTGACAACAACTATACACAGTCTCCACCTAGTTGTCTCTGACAACACTAACTATACACAGTCTCCACCTAGTTCTCTCTGACAACATTAACTATACACAGTCTCCACCTAGTTCTCCCTGACAACACTAACTATACACAGTCTCCACCTAGTTCTCCCTGACAGCATTAACTATACACAGTCTCCACCTAGTTCTCCCTGACAACATTAACTATACACAGTCTCCACCCAGTTCTCCCTGACAACACTAACTATACACATTCTCCGCCTAGTTCTCCTTGACAACATTAACAAAACACTGTCTCCACCTAGTTCTCCCAGACAACACGAACTATACACAGTCTCCACCTAGTTCTCCCTGACAGCATTAACTATACACAGTCTCCACCTAGTTCTCCCTGACAACATTAACTATATACAGTCTCCACCCAGTTCTCCCTGACAACATTAGCTATACACAGTCTCCACCTAGTTCTCCCTGACAACACTAACTATACACAGTCTCCACCTAGTTCTCCCTGACAACAACTATACACAGTCTCCACCTAGTTGTCTGTGACAACACTAACTATACACAGTCTCCACCTAGTTCTCTCTGACAACATTAACTATACAGTCTCCACCTAGTTCTCCCTGACAACACTAACTATACACAGTCTCCACCTAGTTCTCCCTGACAACACAAACTATACACAGTCTCCACCTAGTTCTCCCTGACAACACAAACTATACACAGTCTCCACCTAATTCTCCCTGACAACATTAACTATACACAGTCTCCACCTAATTCTCCCTGACAACATTAACTACACACAGTCTCCACCTAGTTCTCCCTGACAACATTAACTACACACAGTCTCCACCTAGTTTTCCCTGACAACATTAACTATACACAGTCTCCACCTAGTTCTCCCTGACAACAACTATACACAGTCTCCACCTAGTTGTCTCTGACAACACTAACTATACACAGTCTCCACCTAGTTCTCTCTGACAACATTAACTATACGCAGTCTCCACCTAGTTCTCCCTGACAACACTAACTATACACAGTCTCCACCTAGTTCTCCCTGACAACATTAACTATACACAGTCTCCACCTAGTTCTCCCTGACAACACGAACTATACAGTCTCCACCTAGTTCTCCCTGACAACACAAACTATACACAGTATCCACCTAATTCTCCCTGACAACATTAACTATACACAGTCTCCACCTAGTTCTCTCTGACAACATTAACTATACACAGTCTCCACCTAGTTCTCCCTGACAACACTAACTATACACAGTCTCCACCTAGTTCTCCCTGACAACATTAACTATACACAGTCTCCACCTAGTTCTCCCTGACAACACGAACTATACAGTCTCCACCTAGTTCTCACTGACAACACAAACTATACACAGTATCCACCTAATTCTCCCTGACAACATTAACTATACACAGTCTCCACCTAGTTCTCCCTGACAACATTAACTACACATTCACCACCTAGTTCTCTCTGACAACGCTCATAAAACAGAAATTCCAGGTATCATTTAGAACAACAGAAGGACCCATGCACTTCACAAAAATCATCACAGACAAATACCAAATTATATATAATAAATCTAAAACTGCAAACCCTCCACAAATCTGTTAATTATTCTGTTAATTGTCTTCCACCCACAATATTTGCAGTGCACATTGAGGTCAATAATTACTGAAGGCCAGAACATACAGAAAAGGAGCACAAACTCCTCAACTGCCCTAGTAATGAAGCGCCCAAGTACCGTGCCCCACATACAATGAATAATATGGTCATAGATAAGTTATATTCTTGAACATAGGGGGCAGTGTTATAGTAGTTATATTCTAGTACATAGGGGGCAGTATTATAGTAGTTATAGTCTTGTACATAGGGGACAGTATTATAGTAATTATATTCTTCTACATAGGGGTCAGTATTATTGTAGTTATATTCTTGTAAATAGGGGACAGTATTATAGTAATTATATTCTTGTACGTAGGGGGCAGTATTATAGTAGTTATAGTCTTGTACATAAGGGGCAGTATTATAGTAGTTATATTCTTGTACATAGGGATCAGTATTATAGTAGTTATATTCTTGTATATAAGAGCAGTATTATAGCGGTTATATTCTTGTACATCGGGGGCAGTATTATAGCAGTTATATTCTTGTACATAGGGGCAGTATATAGTAGTTATATTCTTGTACATAGGGGGCAGTATTATAGTAGTTATAGTCTTGTACATAGAGGGCAGTATTATAGTAGTTATATTCTTGTACATAGGGGGCAGTATATAGTAGTTATATTCTTGTACATAGGGGGCAGTATTATAGTAGTTATAGTCATTTACATAGAGGGCAGTATTATAGTAGTTATATTCTTGTACATAGGGGGCAGTATTATATTAGTTATATTCTTGTACATAGGGGGCAGTATTATAGTAGTTATATTCTTGTACATAGGGAGCAGTATTATAGTAGTTATATTCTTGTACATAGGGGGCAGTATTATAGTAGTTATATTCTTGTACATAGGGAGCAGTATTATAGTAGTTATATTCTTGTACATAGGGGGCAGTATTATAGTAGTTATATTCTTGTACATAGGGAGCAGTATTATAGTAGTTATATTCTTGTACATAGGGAGCAGTATTATAGTAGTTATATTCTTGTACATAGGGGGCTGTATTATAGTAGTTATATTCTTGTACATAGGGGGCAGTATTATAGTAGTTATATTCTTGTAGATAGGGGGCACTATTATAGTAGTTATATTCTTGTACATAGGGGGCAGTATTATAGTAGTTATATTCTTGTACATAGGGGCAGTATTATAGTAGTTATATTCTTGTACATAGGGAGCAGTATTATAGTAGTTATATTCTTGTACATCGGGGGGCAGTATTATAGTAGTTGTATTCTTGTACATAGGGGACAGTATTATAGTAGTTATATGCTTGTACATAGGGGGTAGTATTATAGTAGTTATATTCTTGTACATAGAAGGCAGTATTATAGTAGTTATATGCTTGTACATAGGGGGCAGTATTATATTAGTTATATTCTTGTACATAGGGGGCAGTATTATAGTAGTTATATTCCTGTACATAGGGGGCAGTATTATAGTAGTTATATTCTTGTCCATAGTGGGCAGAATTATAGTAGTTATATTCTTGTACATCGGGGGGCAGTATTATAATAGTTATATTCTTGTACATAGGGGACAGTATTATAGTAGTTATATGCTTGTACATAGGGGGTAGTATTATAGTAGTTATATTCTTGTACATAGGAGGCAGTATTATAGTAGTTATATGCTTGTACATAGGGGGCAGTATTATATTAGTTATATTCTTGTACATAGGGGGCAGTATTATAGTAGTTATATTCTTGTACATAGGGGGCAGTATTATAGTAGTTATATTCTTGTACATAGGGGGCAGTATTATGTACTATGTACAAGAATATAACTACTATAATACTGCCCCCTATGTACAAGAATATAACTACTATAATACTACTACTATAATATTATAGTAGTTATATTCTTGTCCATAGAGGGCAGTATTATAGTAGTTATATTCTTGAACATAGGGGCAGTATTATAGTAGTTATATTCTTGTCCATAGAGGGCAGTATTATACTAGCTATATTCTTGTCCATAGAGGGCAGTATTATAGTAGTTATATTCTTGTCCATAGAGGGCAGTATTATAGTAGTTATATTCTTGTACATAGGGGCAGTATTATAGTAGCTATATTTTTGTACATAGGGGGCAGTATTATAGTAGTTATATTCTTGTACATAGGGGCAGTATTATAGTAGTTATATTTTTGTACATAGGGGGCAGTATTATAGTAGTTATATTCTTGTACATAGGGGGCAGTATTATAGTAGTTATATTCTTGTACATAGGGGGCAGTATTATAGTAGTTATATTCTTGTCCATAGTGGGCAGAATTATAGTAGTTATATTCTTGTACATTGTGGGGCAGTATTATAGTAGTTATATTCTTGTACGTAGGGGACAGTGTTATAGTAGTTATATGCTTGTACATAGGGGGCAGTATTATAGTAGTTATATTCTTGTACATAGGAGGCAATATTATAGTAGTTATATGCTTGTACATAGGGGACAGTATTGTAGTAGTTATATTCTCGTACATAGGGGGCAGTATTATAGTAGTTATATTCTTGTACATAGGGGCAGTATTATAGTAGTTATATTCGTGTACATAGGAGGCAGTATTATAGTAGTTATTTTCTTGTACATAGGGGACAGTATTATAGTTCTGTATATTGTTTTGTATTATAAGAGTACGTTTTCAATGACTTTCTGGCCTTACATGAAATATAGATGAGGTGCGCTGTTTATAATGTGTGGGCATCAAATTGATTTAAATTATATTTGTGTGACATGAGTAACGACAACACGGTGTAACATAATTTTGGGGACGTCTCGCTGATTACATTTGAGTACAAGTCAATCTCTTGAAGTCATTTATTTTAATGAGAGGCTAAACGGTTTAGCACGCTCTGGCGGCGCAGGGGTTTGTCATCATGTAGAAAATGTGCAGTATTAGATCACGCTCTACTCCAAAAACGAAAACATTATTTTGACACGCTGTAATGGATTGCAGTTAATGGTCCCCGGATCTGTGATGGATATAACTTTTCACGTCTATTATGAGTTATTTTACAAGTGAAAAGCTGAGAATAAATGTACGATATTAATACCGCTATAATACAGCCGATCAATAATATTTATAGCTTCAAATATTTCCGTCGCTAATTGGAAAGAATCTTTTCTCATAATATGCATTGTGCCATTCTGATATCTTTTATTGTAAATCAATGATTAAATTGACAACTGGGCGGTACCATTGCAGTTTTTAAAGGGGTGAATCCACACCAGTGGGGTAGCGCCCATTTGTCTATGTACTCATTTAATGATAGTATCATCATGGAAAAATTTACATGGATTTTTCAAAAAATTATTTTTGCAAAATGCACGACCCACTATATAACGAGCCGTGCACCTGTGTGACATCACATGATCAGGGATATAACGAGTCATGTACCTGTGGGACATTAAATGACTACGGATAAAACGAGCTGTGCACCTGTGTGACATCACATGACCAGGGATATAATGGGCCATGCACCTGTGTGACATCACATGACCAGTGACATAACAAGCTGTGCACCTGTGTGACATCACATGGACAAGGATATAACGAGCCATGCACCTCTGTGACATCACATCACTGGGAATATAATGAGCTGTGCACCTGTGTGACATCACATGGCTGTGGATATACTGACCTGTGCACCTGTGTGACATCACATGATTGGGGATATACTGAGCTCATAAAGAAATCTTGGTTTTATATTACTGAATTGTACCTCAGTTTATGTTGTCTTCCTATTTGTTCTCCTGTACCACCCCCTAGGATACATGCCAGGTCAATCTCTCCATCCTAAATCCGGCACTTTCTATAAGATGCCACCTATGAGTTGTGGAAGAGGCTCTAATAGGGTTTACTGTAATACAAAAATGTCAATATTTAAGCACTAATTCACTTAATTATATGTTTTTTTTAAGTGATAAAAATCGCTCTGCCTCTTTCCACCACTAGGTGGAGCTCCCACATTTATACAGGTCCTTTTAAATTAAATTACTAAACGGTAAGCTCCTAGCACCCCCTAGTGGGTGCTGAAGGCTACTCAAACTTTATTTTTTTATCTTAGATTTTGTCCTAAACTTTATTCCATTACTTAACAATATTATGAGCAAAGGTGTCCAACAAAATTGGAAATATCGCATTCACATTCCAGTATTGTAGCCTCAAACAGGATGTGATCCTCACACTGTTGTGCTCATAGAAATGCTTCCAAGCCTCTCCCTTCTGCTATGAGTAAAAAGTGGTAGGCTTCTGGTTGAATACTACAGCAGTCACTCAGAGCGGTGGTCAGGGTCTGTGGAACAGTTCAATGCAGAAAGCCAAGAGCGCAGCAGTGTGAGGACCACCCCGTGAGCATAATGGGGACATTGATGGATATGAATATAGGGGATGCAGACATGGCAGTTACCTTTGAGACCCCTATTGTAAAGGACCTCAAAGCCACATGAGACCAGACCAGTTTTATGAATGGGAAAATGGGGGACCCAATAACACATCTTGGGGACCAAGGAGCCAATTTATGCTCCAAGGCAATAGTTGTTATCAAAGGGAAGTAAACCCCATAGTAGAGATGAATGGGCCAGAACTTGCTGGTTGGGCTTGGGGGTCGGGTGCGCCCTGCACCACCCGGACCCATTGCCTAATCAGTACCCCTAGCCAATCAAAACCATGGCTCGTTGCTATTGTCATTAATATGCCAAATTGGCTCGGCATGCACCTGAAAAGGGAGTTTGGGTTTGGGTCTGCTCACCTCCACCCTATAGTATTGTCTCTGCATATGGTTTAGGAGGTATGGGCCCCCCTCCGGCCAATAAGCAAGGGGTATGATACTCATAAATGCAAATAGGAATCTTTTTGCCGACCCAATCTCTCGATCCTCCGCAAAGCAATCATTAAACGCCTTCCTCCTGCCAAGTCCCCGCTCCTTCCCTGCCGAGGATGTGACTTCATCTGTGTTTTCCTAAGAGCGCTCCCTTCAATTATTCATAGCGGGATGATTTGTAAGACATCATTGTAATATGATAGAGAAGAAATCACAATTACTAGCGCCAGATACATATTGATTTTCTCCGAGCCTCGCCGAATTCCCCTCTTTATCAAGATCTTAAAGGAGCCGCTACCTGCAAAACGCATGGGAACATAGAGCACAAAAATGTTGCGTCTTCTCTGGTCTAGGAGGTCGTGAACACTTATGTATCATATATAGAGAAGGCTTATAGCTGCCTCTGGGAATGATGGGATGCTGTACTATAGGGAGTAAATCAAGGGGTCACAAACTATTACTCATGATCAAAGGTAGGTCCCAGAGGTCACCGACCCCTGTAGATAGATGGTAAGTGATGTTTGCAGAAAAAAAACCTATAAATGATAAAATTCTGACTTCCTGCAGCTACCACTAGGGGGAGCTTACTGCATACTGATTTATAAAATAACCTAATACTGGTCCTGTCTAGGTTATGGCAATCAGGACCTTTGCCTTCTGCCTCTCAATTTCTATGGGGCCCATAGGGGTTAACGAACCATCAACTCTCCTTTTGTAGTTTTACTTGGAAACTCTATAGCGGTATTATGTAGATTCATTGAGATTATTTATGTCTATATAGAGATGTACAGTGAGGGCTATATAGTAATAGGATTATTCTACTCTATGACATTATAATGTAGACTGTGTATGGCAGTATTATCCTTAAAACCTATGGCAATATTATACAAGGTGGCAGTATTTTCATGTCACTATATGGTGGTATTATGCGGTATTATTCTCACTATGATTGTATTATATAGGCTGCACACAGACATATTATTTTGCTGCTATATGGGTTAATTAAATAGGTATTGGAAGTTTTGTGTTGGCAGTTTCCAAAAATATTATAGGGGCATCATCATTTTTGCACTATATGGCACTATTATATTGGTTGTTTATGTTGATATCATCTATATAACAGGATAACGTGGGCTGTATATGGTTTTAATATCTTATCACTATATGGCAGTATTGAATAGGGCTACAGTATCTTGGCATTATATGTAAGTGGTGGTATTATCTTCATATTGTATTGCAGTACTTTGTGGCAGTATGTACCGTATGGCGGCATTATTTGAGCCACCTGTCTTCCTCATCAGCCAGATATTGCTCTCCATAAAATGGCTGCAGATGGAGGGTCATGTGATCTCTCTCTCTGTCAATGAACAATCGCCCTGCCAGGACCTTTTCCTGGCAGGGCGATTGCTCATGGACAGTTGGAGATCACATGACCCTCTATCTGCGGCCATTTTATTTACAGGAATCTCTAGCTGGTAAAAGACAGGAGGCTTCACTTTACATATCAAGAAAGCAGAGCACAACTATTAATAGATGTATATTGGTAAATTACCTCATATCCCTAGGTATCCTGAGGCAAAGTGGCCAATCCCTTTAAGTGAGCAGCATTACTATATGTAAACTATTCTGTTAGTTGCGGTTTGTTAGTTGTAATACAGTACAGTATTATTTAACACCATATTACAATATTAGGCAGGTCACTATATGACAGGATTGTGTGGGTTGTATGTATACGAATATCGTGGCAGTATACACTGGGTAGAAAGTCTAGAAATTAAAAGTGCAGAGGTTCTTCTTTTGATAGTAGTTACCCATAGTCCAATTTTCTATAAAATTATCCCTGCTCTTGTGCTCCCCCTAGTGGTGCCTGTTGGTAGACAGAATTCAATTTGATTAATCTTAGTTTATGTAGGACATTTGGTTGTCAGTGCGGATGTAAATTGTGGGGGAGCAGAAGGAACATTCACACCTGATCTATAAGGGACCCATAAGATGCCTCTTCTCCATACACAGAGTCCAATATTATAGCGGACATTGTATATTGGGGGCCTAGTATAGATTTTGCCTTGTAGTTATATCTTTGGCTGGCAATATTGTTTATCGCACCCTGATATAAATATACTGATTTGTATACTCTTAAGCCACAAATACCCCATTAATACCCCAGTAATGAAGCGGCTTACCTAATATGTGTCAGTATAAACTGACAATGTAACATTTCATTCACTAGAATCCTCTATATGCTGCTTATATATAAGCTGAATTTGGGATCCTAATCTCTCTCTCTGCATCTTCCCATCCCCCCTTCCCTATACAATCTCCCTGTAATTAGGGTCCAGTGATTTTTTGGTGACAGATTAGTTGTGACACTGGAATCTCAGTCGTCCTTCTCCGGAGCAGCACATGGCGCGGTGATCTTTAAAGGAAATGTTTTCCGTAGCCTTCAGTAAGGCATCGTCATCTTTTTTGCATAACCTGTGGGAATCTCTACATGTGGGGCTGTTTGTATCATGGCGACGCGTGGACCCTGGCGTTTTTGTAAAGGTTACACAATTACCCCCCCCTCCTCCCCAGCCTTGCACTGCTGTAGTTTGGCAGAATCGGGTTGGTACACATAGCGTGGTCTGCGGTGCCAGCTGTGCCGAGCATTGATTGCTCCAGCCCGGAGCGCGGATTCTGTCATCTTGGGCTGAGAGTTGACTCATACATTGACGAAGAGCTAGGAGCGAGCGTACGCCCTGCTTTCCACATGGAGGAGCCGCTCTAATAGGACCCTCCACCAGACGCCACTCTTCATTTACGGAGCATGCCCCTATCGCACCGGAACAGAATTACCAAATAATCATGTGCGACCCTCACTGTGCTTGTGGTTGGCATAAACCCTTACCAGGACTTTATGCGACCACTTCGAATATTGGCAGCCCCCTACATATGGGATCCCCCTATAGTAAACATAGGTCAACGCCATGGGGCAACCTCCAGAAGAGCCCCATCAGATCCATGGAAAAAGTGGCTTCTTCTTCTCCTCGGGATTGCTGCTCAGCTTATTCATATTCTTCCGGATGGTTCAGTCCTATACGGGTAAGTAATGTGCTACTTACCTATTGCTACATATGTAGCAGTGTGGGGTTTGTCATTCGGCTCTGCTCTTTATAACATCTGCAGGACTAAAACGTCTAGTAACAAATTCAGCCCGGCTGTGCCTGGTTAGATGTAGTGGTGCCGAGTCAACCCCAGGAACTTGTAGGTGTCGCATCTGCAATTTTGTAAAAGATTCCAAAAGTTACTGCTATAAACAGTTATAATTTTGGCGTTCACTTTTAGAATGTAGTTTCTTTCATTGGTTTTATCTTTCATTCTGATTTTTATAAGTAACTAATGAGAAACACAACAATATCAGTTCCATATATCAGTTTCATTATCATATCTGCTACTATCTATTGCTTAAATCCAGTGGTTGTTTTTTTCTTATTTACCTTTTACTTTTTTTTTAAATTTACTATTATTTTTATTATTATTATAATCATCATGTTTTTTTTTAATTATAATTTTTATTATTATTTTATGGGTTATTTGTTACTAATATTATTATCATTGTATTGTTATGAATTTTAGTTTATTTATGTTGTTTATTTGCCATTAATCTTCAAGGGGGGGGGGGATGAATTTGAAAACAGTATGCATATTTAAAATATTTATGAAAACAATATTCATCCAATATTGATCAGTAAGTTTGTGCTGAATCTGACATCCTACTGTTTCTAATGTGCCCCATGTGTCAGTATTATTACCCGAATCATATTACAGTAAGATATCACAGTAAGTTCAGGCAAATTGTAGAAGTCACTAGTTCAGATGTAGCAGAGCTAAGTGTGTAATTAGGTCCTGTGTACACATAGATCCCCCTATGGTGAGCTAATCAGGGGGCGTCCCAGGGTTTAGTTAATCTATGGGGGGACATAACAGGAATTGCACATTAGTATTACACTGTATTAGTATTTCACTGTCATTAATTTAACCAATGAGCTAATTTTGATCAGATCCCCTCGGCTACTTTCTATAAAACTCCTTCTGTTTTTCCCCTTCTTCTTCTATGGGTGATTCTTCTTTTCTTTTTATCACGTCTTCCTTACTCTCCTTTTCCTTTTTGTGACAGCTCTTCTATCTGTTGGGCTGTTCTTCTTTTCTGGGGCTCCTCCCATTCTTTTCGCACCCCTTTCTGTGCGGTTCCTCCTCACCGTTTAGCAGGACTCCGTTTTATATGGATCCTCCTCTTCATTCTTTTGAGCTTCCTTTCTAATGGACTCCCATCTCCTTTCAAAGGGGGCCCCACTTCTACATTTTATTTAAATGGGACTTTCCCATCTATAGGGCATCTTCTCGACTTTTCTCCATGCAGTGAAGCTTTTCTTCTCCATCCTTCAGAGATCCTCCACTTCTTTCTATAGGGCTCCCCCTCTCCTTTCTATGAGGCTCCTACTGTATTTTCTACGACGCTACTCCTCTCCTTTCTACGAGGCTCCTCCTCTCCTTTCTATCAGGCTCCTCCTCTCCTTTCTACCAGGCTCCTCCTCTCCTTTCTACGCGGCTCCTCATCTCCTTTCTATGACGCTCCTCCTCTCCTTTCTACGAGGCTCCTCCTCTCCTTTCTACGAGGCTCCTCCTCTCCTTTCTACGAGGCTCCTCCTTTCCTTTCTACGAGGCTCCTCATCTCCTTTCTATGACGCTCCTCCTCTCCTTTCTACAAGGCTCCTCATCTCCTTTCTATGACGCTCCTCCTCTCCTTTCTACCTGGCTCCTCCTCTCCTTTCTACGCGGCTCCTCATCTCCTTTCTATGACGCTCCTCCTCTCCTTTCTACCTGGCTCCTCCTCTCCTTTCTACGAGGCTCCTCATCTCCTTTCTATGACGCTCCTCCTCTCCTTTCTATGAGGCTCCTCCTCTCCTTTCTACCAGGCTCCTCCTATCCTTTCCACCAGGCTCCTCCTCTCCTTTCTATGACGCTCCCCCTCTCCTTTCTATTTGGCTCCTCCTCTCCTTTCTACGAGGCTTCTCCTCTCCTTTCTACGAGGCTCCTCCTCTCCTTTCTACGAGGCTTCTCCTCTCCTTTCTATGAGGCTCCTCATCTCCTTTCTATGACGCTCCTCCTCTCCTTTCTACCTGGCTCCTCCTCTCCTTTCTACGAGGCTCCTCCTCTCCTTTCTACGAGGCTCCTCATCTCCTTTCTATGACGCTCCTCATCTCCTTTCTACCTGGCTCCTCCTCTCCTTTCTACGAGGCTCCTCCTCTCCTTTCTACGAGGCTCCTCATCTCCTTTCTACGAGGCTCCTCATCTCCTTTCTACCTGGCTCCTCCTCTCCTTTCTACGAGGCTCCTCCTTTCCTTTCTACCAGGCTCCTCATCTCCTTTCTATGAGGCTTCTCTTCTCCTTTCTACCAGGCTCCTCCTCTCCTTTCTACCAGGCTCCTCCTCTCCTTTCTACCAGGCTCCTCCTCTCCTTTCTACCAGGCTCCTCCTCTCCTTTCTACCTGGCTCCTCCTCTCCTTTCTATGAGGCCCCTCCTCTCCTTTCTATAATAATAACAATTCTTTATATATATATAGCGCACACAGATTATGCAGCGCTGCACAAAGCATGAAAAAATTGGTCGCTGTCCTCATGGGGCTCACAATCTAAACAAACTAACAGTGTGTTTTTTGTGAGGCTCCTCATCTCATTTCTATGAGGCCCTTCCTCTCATTTCTATGAGGCCCTTCCTCTCATTTCTATGAGGCTCCTCCTCTCATTTCTATGAGACCCCGCCTCTCCATCCTATGGGGCCCCGCCTCTCCATCCTATGGGACAGCCCCGCTTCTTTTACTGAGGCTCCTTCTCTGCTTTCAATGCTTCTCCTCCTCTCCACTTTTTACTAATACAGTTGGGGAGTACATGTCTGCCTGTAGGGGGTGGGGGCTCCCCTTTAGATTTAGGTTGTGCTAGTGTGTTATACAGACGTTTCCCTTGATACTTTGATTAAAACCAAACGAATAAGCAGTAAAGAGCAGAATTTCATTATAAAGATCAATATAGTTTTATGCATTTCTTAATTAAATCTCCTGCAGTCCTGTATATGTGATTGTATAAGAAGATGTATAATAGTAGCATAAAACCTTTACTATACCTTATTATTGCAGGAGTGGGGGGGGGACTGACCATTAAAAAAATATAAATTACATATTCTCCTAATTATTTCATTATTGTTGGCTTGAGCACAGAATTCTCTGAAAATATTTAAAGGGCCAGTACACAACCCCAACTAATGTCCCAGGCCAGTCCCTTTTACTCCTTTGTTATGTAGGACACACACCCAAAATGTGGTTTCTTTCTAAAGAAATGTTCCTGTGATCTCTGAATTCCTGCATATTGACTGTTTCCAGTAATACTTATTTCACTCTTATAGAATGATCCTGTAAATCCTGTAAGCTCTTGTGTCACCCCCTCATCCTCATAGACTGTAAGCTCTTGTGTCACCCCCTTATCCTCATAGACTGTAAGCTCTTGTGTCACCCCCTCATCATCATAGACTGTGAGCTCTTGTGTCCCCCCTCATCATCATAGACTGTAAGCTCTTGTGTCACCCCCTCATCATCATAGACTGTAAGCTCTTGTGTCACCCCCTCATCCTCATAGACTGTAAGCAGGACCCTCACACCTATTGCTAAATATGACTGTTATGACTCAGCAAAGTCTAATTTTATCTGTATCTGTTCCCCAGAATCTGTAAAATGCTACGGAATTTGACAGTGCTGTATAAATATAGAGTATTATTTATAAAATAATTATAAACACAACATAAAAAGGTATAAAAATTATATTGTACTTACATCCCCTGAGCTGCAGCTAAACAAAAAAATTACTTTATATTGCATTTAAAGGAAATCTCCCATCACAATCCATCATGATAAACCAGGGACATTACTCATTTATCCAGGCAGCGCGACTGTGATAATCTTAATATATTTGTTATCCATGGCCTCCTTCCTTCTAAAATCAACTTTTAACATTATGGTAATTAACCTGAGGCTCCCCTTCCCCTTCTGCACTCTCAGTACTTCCCCTTTCCTCTGCCTGCTGTAATCTCAAACATTGGGAGGGGGGAAGTGCTCCTGCACAGTGTGACAGCTTGTGAATCTGCATCACTGAGGGGCTATGATAAGGGCTCTGGCCTCATTAGCATAATTTTAAATGTAGATATAAGAAGGAAGGAGACCATAGATAAGAAATATAAGAAAATACCACAGTCCCGGTCCCTGGATCTATGAGTAAATATCCCTGGTTTATCGGGATGGATTCTGATTTCTTTTAGATTTCTTTTAACTTTAATTTTCTCTGATTTATGATTTTTTACTGTTTTTGCGGTATTTTTACCTCCAGATTCTTGTGGGTTTTTGGATATCTGGGTTTTCAGGTTGCATTAAGTCAAGTACGAATGGAGATATATTTGGGTTTTATTTTCCGCTTGTCTACTAAATCATGCGTGGGGTTACTATGGTAACAGACGGAATATTCTGGCTGAATATATATATATATACATACACACTCACCGGCCACTTTATTAGGTACACCATGCTAGTAACGGGTTGGACCCCCTTTTGCCTTCAGAACTGCCTCAATTCTTCGTGGCATAGATACAACAAGGTGCTGGAAGCTCCTCAGAGATTTTGCTCCATATTGACATGATGGCATCACACAGTTGCCGCAGATTTGTCGGCTGCACATCCATGATGCGAATCTCCCGTTCCACCACATCCCAAAGATGCTCTATTGGATTGAGATCTGGTGACTGTGGAGGCCATTTGTGTCCAGTGACCTCATTGTCATGTTCAAGAAACCAGTCTGAGATGATTCCAGCTTTATGACATGGCGCATTATCCTGCTGAAAGTAGCCATCAGATGTTACAGGGTACATTGTGCTCATAAAGGGATGGACATAGTCAGCAACAATACTCAGGTAGGCTGTGGCGTTGTACCAAGGGGCCCAAAGACACCATGACACCACCACCCCCAGCCTGAACCGCTGATACAAGGCAGGATGGATCCATGCTTTCATGTTGTTGACGCCAAATTCTGACCCTACCATCCGAATGTCGCAGCAGAAATCGAGACTCATCAGACCAGGCAACGTTTTTCCAATCTTCTACTGTCCAATTTCGATGAGCTTGTGCAAATTGTAGCCTCAGTTTCCTGTTCTTAGCTGAAAGGAGTGGCACCCGGTGTGGTCTTCTGCTGCTGTAGCCCATCTGCCTCAAAGTTCGACGTACTGTGCGTTCAGAGATGCTCTTCTGCCTACCTTGGTTGTAACGGGTGGCGATTTGAGTCACTGTTGCCTTTCTATCAGCTCGAACCAGTCTGCCCATTCTCCTCTGACCTCTGGCATCAACAAGGCATTTCCGCCCACAGAACTGCCACTCACTGGATGTTTTTTCTTTTTCGGACCATTCTCTGTAAACCCTAGAGATGGTTGTGCGTGAAAATCCCAGTAGATCAGCAGTTTCTGAAATATTCAGACCAGCCCTTCTGGCACCAACAACCATGCCACGTTCAAAGGCACTCAAATCACCTTTCTTCCCCATACTGATGCTCGGTTTGAACTGCAGGAGATTGTCTTGACCATGTCTACATGCCTAAATGCACTGAGTTGCCGCCATGTGATTGGCTGATTAGAAATTAAGTGTTAACGAGCAGTTGGACAGGTGTACCTAATAAAGTGGCCGGTGAGTGTATATTGTTATATATTACATACACACATCTGGGCTTTCATCTCCTTCACTACAACTAGGAGTTCTGCAATTGTTTCCCTAATCTACAGTACAATCCAGGAGGACACAGATAATACAGAGTATATATGATTGCAGGATCAGGCACCACAGGGATTTTTTGTAGTCTGTTATTAACTTCTGTAATAAAAATTCTAACACATTTTTTTAAAAATAAAAAATACCTTTTGAGTAAAAAGTCAAACCTGGACTTAATACTAACTATATTTTCCTGTCTCTATATGTCACTGTCTCTATGTATGAACCTTTCACCGACCGAATACTTTTTTTCTATTTCTCTAGGCAAGTCCTGCACCAATTATTGTGAATACAGATACACTGGACACAATCCCTTATGTCAGCTACACCCCCTTCCACGAAAACGCGGTAAGACTGTCATTAATTTCCATGCAAAAAGTATTAAATCAGTTATATTCTTGTACATAGGGGGCAGTATTATAGTAGTTATATTCTTGTACATAGGGGGCAGTATTATAGTAGTTATACTCCTGTACATAGGAGCAGTATTATAGTAGTTATATTCTTGTACATAGGGGGCAGTATTATAGTAGTTATATTCTTGTACATAGGGAGCAGTATTATAGTAGTTATATTCTTGTACATAGGGGGCAGTATTATAGTAGATATATTCTTGTACATAGGGGGCAGTATTATAGTAGTAATATTCTTGTACATAGGGGGCAGTATTATAGTAGATATATTCTTGTACATAGGGGGCAGTATTATAGAAGTTATATTCTTGTACATAGAGGGCAGTATTATAGTAGTTATATTCTTGTACATAGGGGACAGTATTATAGTAGTTATATTCTTGTACATAGGGGCAGTATTATAGTAGTTATATTCCTGTACATAGGGGGCAGTATTATAGTAGTTATATTCTTGTACATAGGGGGCAGTATTATAGTAGTTATATTCCTGTACATAGGGGAGAGTATTATAGTAGATATATTCTTGTACATAGGGGGCAGTATTATAGTAGTTATATTCTAGTACATAGGGGAGAGTATTATAGTACATATATTCTTGTACATAGGGGGCAGTATTATAGAAGTTATATTCTTGTACATAGGGGACAGTATTATAGTAGTTATATTCTTGTACATAGGGGACAGTATTATAGTAGTTATATTCTTGTACATAGGGGGCAGTATTATAGTAGTTATATTCTTGTACATAGGGGGCAGTATTATAGTAGTTATATTCTTGTACATAGGAGGCAGTATTATAGTAGTTATATTCTTGTACATAGGGGGCAGTATTATAGAAGTTATATTCTTGTACATAGAGGGCAGTATTATAGTAGTTATATTCTTGTACATAGGGGACAGTATTATAGTAGTTATATTCTTGTACATAGGGGCAGTATTATAGTAGTTATATTCCTGTACATAGGGGGCAGTATTATAGTAGTTATATTCCTGTACATAGGGGCAGTATTATAGTAGTTATATTCCTGTACATAGGGGCAGTATTATAGTAGTTATATTCTAGTACATAGGGGAGAGTATTATAGTAGATATATTCTTGTACATAGGGGGCAGTATTATAGAAGTTATATTCTTGTACATAGAGGGCAGTATTATAGTAGTTATATTCTTGTACATAGGGGACAGTATTATAGTAGTTATATTCTTGTACATAGGGGGCAGTATTATAGTAGTTATATTCTTGTACATAGGAGGCAGTATTATAGTAGTTATATTCTTGTACATAGGGATCAGTATTATAGTAGTTATATTCTTGTACATAGGGGGCAGTATTATGGTAGTTATATTCTTGTACATAGGGATCAGTATTAAGGTAGTTATATTCTTGTACATAGGGGGCAGTATTATAGTAATTATATTCTTGTACATAGGGGGCAGTATTAAGGTAGTTATATTCTTGTACATAGGGGGCAGTATTATAGTAATTATATTCTTGTACATAGGGGGCAGTATTATGGTAGTTATATTCTTGTACATAGGGGGCAGTATTATAGTAGTTATATTCTTGTACATAGGGGGCAGTATTATAGTAGTTGTATTCTTGTACATAGGGGGCAGTATTATAGTAGTTATATTCTTGTACATAGGGGCAGTATTATAGTAGTTATATTCTTGTACATAGGGGACAGTATTATAGTAGTTATATTCTTGTACATAGGAGGCAGTATTATAGTAGTTATATTCCTGTACATAGGGGGCAGTATTATAGTAGGTATATTCTTGTACATAGGGGCAGTATTATAGTAGTTATATTCCTGTACATAGGGGGCAGTATTATAGTAGTTATATTCTTGAACATAGGGGGCAGTATTATAGTAGTTATATTCTTGTACATAGGGGGCAGTATTATAGTAGTTATATTCTTGTACATAGGGGGCAGTATTATAGTAGCCACTGATGTTCCTGCATTGATGTATATCCTTCCTCATTATTAAAATTTAAGCATCAGAATCTGCGAGTGCCGGGATTTCTTCATTAGTATTATAGTAGAATCCTCTGACAATGATATAAGAATGATCACAGTTTGGCTTCCGCTGACGGCGCTTTGATTGAGTTACTGTAAATAATTCACTCTTAACCCTAAGAGGTAAAAGGCCTTAGAGCCCCTGCAAAGTGTGTGTCCCCTCTCACCATGACATAGCAGGCGTTTCTCATGCTTCAGGTAGACACTTTGTTCATATCTGTGGTAATGACGTTCAGATATCTTACTACTTAATATTTATATACATAGACATCCCCTTTAAGGCAAGCATTATATAATGTATTTAGAATTTTTCTCCTACAAGAATCCTTTAGTCTATTGATCATCGCTGTTAGACATCTCCGGGAAATGTTCTTGTGTTTGCAGCAATCAATAGCCTGTAAGTGGTTGGTATATGGGGAGACTCTCTGCTGATATCACGCTTGCAGATGAATAATTAATAACCTTACTTTGTTTGTGCCGCTGGTAATAAGCGTTCGCCATCATTCCCCCATGGGGGCAGTAAATAAGTAAATCTTCCCAGTTTCATAGTTTAGAGAGTGGATGGTCTGCTAGAGAGATAGTCTGCAGATGTACCATAGACATTAACATTGAGGGGGTCTTCTAAGCTAAAAATATAGACAACATGTTCATGGAATAGGTCCCCAATATCACATTTATGGGGGGTCTGACCCCCAGCGACCCCCACAAACCTTCATTGTTATATAGATTGATATATTTTACAGTTTATTATTGAGTTAATGCGTGCAGTATATTTCATATGTCAATGAGCTCCCCCTAGTGGTGACTGCATGCAAACAGAATTTTATCATATGACTTAAAGTTTATCACTATAGACGGGAATGGGAGGGGGAAATGCTGTCAGGGGCGGAGCTTAAATGCACTAATCAAGCTAATCTTGATAACTATGAAACTGTTTTATGTCTAGTAGTACATGGTAGCTATAAAATATATTATGTAACTGTTTTTTTTTTCCCCTTGATGGACATTTTGTTATTTTTTTCCAGATTAATGGGTCAGAAATTGAATATGAGTATGAAGAAATAACATTAGAGCGGGTAAGTGATAGTATGTTTTCTTTTTTACAAAGTTAACAAGTTTTCAACTTGAAATTTGCATTCCCCTTCCTTTTTCTTCTTTTGGGTTTGATATTAATCCTATGATGCCTCAACTCAGTATCACATGATCAGCCAGAAACAGAGCTGTTTCTGCTGTGTGTGCATTTATTTTCTTCATAAGTATGCAGTCAGGGAGGCTGAACAGTTAGCCACGTATTTATAACTGTGTAACTGGAACCTGTTTGATCATGATTAGTAGATGTGATGGGAATTTCTGTCCCTCCTGTAGAAACTGTGGAACAAATGTTATTTAAAGAGATAAAAACAGCAGTAAAGGACTGTCAATAGACAGAACTGACTCTGCTAGACTCTCCATCTCTTTTCTCTGTACTATAAGTATACAGTCAGGGAGACTAAGTTGGGAGCTCCTTATATATAGCTGTGTGACTCTAACCCATCTGATCATGATTAGTATGTGATGGGAGTTTCTGTCCCTCCTGTAGAATCTGTGGAGCAAATGTTATATAGAAAGAAAAAAACAGCATCAGAGGACTGAAAATATAGAACTGCCTCTGCTAGACTCTCCATCTCTATTCTCTGTGCTGTAAGTATAGAGTCAGGGAGGCTGAACTGGGAGCTCCTTATAAATAACAGTGTGACCGGAACTTGCCTGATCATTGTTAGTAGATGTGATGGGAGTTTCTATCCCTCCTGTGGAGTCTGTGTGGCACAGTCCATCCAACAGTCCCAATGAGATATATAGAGATAGATACAGCAAGGAAAGGAAGAAGTGACACATGGTACCTATCGGGGCAAGATTAAGGGTGGTGGACTCTCATGGGCAAAAAACTGGTGGGGGCTCCCAATTAATACCAAGTTACAGTACTGCCCTAATACCGAGACTAAATACATAAATCTTAATTTCTATATGAATGGACCATACAAAATGCATGGTGGAAAGTCAAGGGGGCGCTGTCTGTCTGGGGAATAGCCTGCCTCAGGTGCTGGTCACAGCAGGGACAGCAGAGAGCTTCAAGAAGGATCTAGATGCCTTTTTACACCTAAATAACATTGATGGTTATGTTATATAGAATTGTTTCCCATAAACCCTTCCTCATCCAATCCCTTCCCTTCCTTGGTTGAACTTGATGGACATGAGTCTTTTTACAACCCTATCAACTGTTTAACTTTAACACTTCAGCTGCTTTACCACATCATAACCGACACCACAGCAGCTTCAGCACATCATAACCAGCACCTCAGCAGCTTCACCACATCATAACCAACACCTCAGCTGCTTCACCACATCATAACCGACACCACAGCAGCTTCAGCACATCATAACAGACACCTCAGCAGCTTCACCACATCATAACCGACACCACAGCAGCTTCAGCACATCATAACCGACACCACAGCAGCTTCAGCACATCATAACCGGCACCTCAGCAGCTTCACCACATCATAACAGACACCTCAGCAGCTTCACCACATCATAACCGACACCACAGCAGCTTCAGCACATCATAACCGACACCACAGCAGCTTCAGCACATCATAACCGGCACCTCAGCAGCTTCACCACATCATAACAGACACCTCAGCAGCTTCACCACATCATAACCGACACCACAGCAGCTTCAGCACATCATAACCGACACCACAGCAGCTTCACCACATCATAACCGGCACCTCAGCAGCTTCACCACATCATAACAGACACCTCAGCTGCTTCACCACATCATAACCGGCACCTCAGCAGCTTCACCACATCATAACAGACACCTCAGCAGCTTCACCACATCATAACCGGCACCTCAGCAGCTTCACCACATCATAACAGACACCTCAGCAGCTTCACCACATCATAACAGACACCTCAGCAGCTTCACCACATCATAACCGGCACCTCAGCAGCTTCACCACATCATAACAGACACCTCAGCTGCTTCACCACATCATAACCGACACCACAGCAGCTTCAGCACATCATAACCGGCACCTCAGCTGCTTCACCACATCATAACCGACACCACAGCAGCTTCGGCACATCATAACCGACACCACAGAAGCTTCAGCACATCATAACCGGCACCTCAGCAGCTTCACCACATCATAACAGACACCTCAGCTGCTTCACCACATCATAACCGACACCTCAGAAGCTTCACCACATCATAACCGACACCACAGCATCTTCAGCACATCATAACCGGCACCTCAGCTGCTTCACCACATCATAACCGACACCTCAGCTGCTTCACCACATCATAACCGACACCACAGCATCTTCAGCACATCATAACCGGCACCTCAGCTGCTTCACCACATCATAACCGGCACCTCAGCTGCTTCACCACATCATAACCGGCACCTCAGCTGCTTCACCACATCATAACCGACACCTCAGAAGCTTCAGCACATCATAACCGACACCACAGCAGCTTCAGCACACCATAACCAACACCTCAGCAGCTTCACCACATCATAATCGACACCACAGCAGCTTCACCACATCATAACCGACACCTCAGCTGCTTCAGCACATCATAACCGACACCACAGCAGCTTCACCACATCATAACCGACACCTCAGAAGCTTCACCACATCATAACCGACACCTCAGCTGCTTCACCACATCATAACCGACACCTCAGTTGCTTCACCACTTCATAACAGACACATCAGCTGCTTCACCGCATCATAACCGACACCAGAACAGCTTCACCACATCATAACCGACACCACAACAGCTTCACCACATCATAACCGACACCACAGCAGCTTCAGCACATCATAACCGACACCACAGCAGCTTCACCACATCATAACCGACACCGCAGCAGCTTCAGCACATCATAACCAGCACCTCAGCAGCTTCACCACATCATAACCGACACCACAGCAGCTTCACCACATCATAACCGACACCTCAGAAGCTTCACCACATCATAACCGACACCACAGCAGGTTCAGCACATCATAACCGACACCACAGCTGCTTCAGCACATCATAACCGGCACCTCAGCAGCTTCACCACATCATAAACGACACCAGAGCAGCTTCAGCACATCATAACCGGCACCTCAGCAGCTTCACCACATCATAACAGACACCTCAGCTGCTTCACCACATCATAACCGACACCTCAGAAGCTTCACCACATCATAACTGACACCACAGCAGCTTCAGCACACCATAACCAACACCTCAGCTGCTTCACCACATCATAACCGACACCAGAGCAGCTTCAGCACATCATAACCGGCACCTCAGCAGCTTCACCACATCATAACCGACACCACAGCAGCTTCAGCACATCATAACCGACACCTCAGCAGCTTCACCACATCATAACCGACACCTCAGCAGCTTCACCACATCATAACCGACACCACAGCAGCTTCAGCACATCATAACCGACACCACAGCAGCTTCACCACATCATAACCGACACCACAGCAGCTTCAGCACATCATAACCGACACCACAGCAGCTTCAGCACATCATAACCGGCACCTCAGCAGCTTCACCACATCATAACAGACACCTCAGCAGCTTCACCACATCATAACCGACACCACAGCAGCTTCAGCACATCATAACCGACACCACAGCAGCTTCAGCACATCATAAACGACACCACAGCAGCTTCAGCACATCATAACCGACACCACAGCTGCTTCAGCACATCATAACCGGCACCTCAGCAGCTTCACCACATCATAACCGACACCACAGCAGCTTCAGCACATCATAACCGACACCACAGCAGCTTCAGCACATCATAACCGACACCACAGCAGCTTCAGCACATCATAACAGACACCTCAGCTGCTTCACCACATCATAACAGACACCTCAGCTGCTTCACCACATCATAACCGGCACCTCAGCTGCTTCACCACATCATAACAGACACCTCAGCTGCTTCACCACATCATACCTGACACCAGTGCTCCTGAAACTGTATAGGTGCCCCTAAAGATAGTATGCTAATCTCCACATGTGTGGTAAAAGGTCCATTTTAAGCCAGAACAGAGCTATAATGTAGACTCTTCTCCATATGCCCATCTGTTCTATAATTATGTATATTCTGCAACCTTTGTGCATAAATTATGATGCACAGGTTGTAAGTATTTATTTCATTGTGTATCCTCATAGGATGCCAGTTTTTCATGTCAAGATGTCACAGAAATTCTTCTGATTTCTTCTAGTTTTGGCTAGTAGACTCCTCAGGGGCAGGGCTTCAGAAAGGGGTGTGGCATCAATATATTTGTATTTTATAGCAGACAGCACAGGGGGACTTCCACAAGAAGGACAGCCGGTTAAATAAAGAGTCAAGCAGATGGCATAACGTTTAGAAGTAGAAAATTGCTGTACTGGTAGTCAGGACTCGCCTCTGTTGCACCAAGAAGCTAATTTGCATAAAAAATACAGGTTGCTGGGTAAAAAAAAAATGAAATCTTACAATCTTATAAAGTACCTTACACAACACTGGCTTTATTTTTAGGGGGATTCGGAAGCGCAAAGATTCACTTGAAAGGTGGAAACCCGCTTTAACCCCTTACCGACATGTGACGTAATACTACGTAATACTACGTCACATGCCGGGTGCATGGAGAGGGCTCACCTAGTCATTAACCTATTCATTACAATGTGCGATCAGCACATTGTAATGAATGAGGAGTAAAATCCCCATTTACTGCCATACTGTAGTATGGCAGTATATGATAGGATAGATCAGACAACCTAGGGTTAAAGTACCCTAGATAGTCTGAAAAATAGTAAAAATAGAAATAAAAAAAAAGTTTAAAAAAAAAAAAAACCTAAAAACTCAAATCACCCCCCTTTCCCTAGAACTGATATAAATATAAATAAACAGTAAAAATCATAAACACATTAGGTATCGCCGTTTATTCCCGATCTATAAAAATATGATAACGGTTTTCACTGCATTTAACCCTGTAATGGAAAATCGCGCCCAAAGTGAAAAATGGCACATTTTTGCCATTTTTAAAAAATTTTTAAATTCTTTAAAAAGTGATCAAAAGGTTGTACAGTCCTAAAAATGATAACAATTGTCATCAAAATCCGCAAAAACCACCACCACCCACAGCTCCGTACACCAAAGTATAAAAAAGTTATTAGCGCCAGAAGATGGCAAAATCCCCCCCAAAAAATTTTGTACAGGAGGTTTTAGTTTTTGTAAATGTATGAAAACATTATAAAACCTATGCAAATTTGTTATCCCCGTAATCGTACCGACCCAAAGAGTAAAGTAGACATGTCATTTGGGGTGCACAGTGAAATCCGTAAAAACCAAGCCCCCCAGAATACGGCACAAATGCGGGTTATTACTAATTTCAATGTATTTGGAATTTTCCCGCTTCCCAGTACATGGCATGGAATATTAAATATCACCATTTTGAAGTGTAATTTGTTACGCAGCAAATAAGCCATACCACAGCTCTGTGCATGGAAAAATAAAAAAATATATAGATTTTTGAAGGTGGGCAGTGAAAAATGAAAACGCAAAAATGAAAAAGGGCTGCGGAGGCACTGGGGCACATTTACTTACCCGGTCCTGTCGCGATCTAGCGGCGCGGTTTTCCGTCGAGGATTCGGGTCTTCCGGCGATTCACTAAGGTAGTGCGCCCGATGTCCACCAGGTGTCGCTTCTGCGCCGAGGTCCACTGGAGTTCGCCGGGGTTCACCATCCTATGCTGGGTGCAGGTAAGCGCATGTCAAGCAACACTTTTTACTGAATCCCTCGGGTTTTCCGACGGCCACACCCCACGATTTCCGTCGTGTGCATGCTGGCGATGCGCCACAATCTGATCGCATGCGCCAAAAACCCGGGGCTATTCAGGGAAAAATGGTAATATTCGGGAAAGCCGCCGAAAAATTGCGATTCGGCCCTTAGTAAATGACCCCCTGTATGTATACAATACTGAATTAGGGCACATAAATAAAGTTTTAAAGCAATGTCATAGAAAGAAGACAAAGTTTCCTCACTTCTTTAAAAGTCAAATTCTAGTATTCCCGGCAGATTTAGGACTGATGGAAAATCTATATGTTCTCCGCTATCTGCCTGGAGGAAGACATTTGATCTCCGCCTTGGGACAGTATAAATTGTCGCTGCGCCCCTTTCAAGCTTACAGTAATTATCAAAGTGGTTAATGAGCTTATAATGTATGGTCTCAGGTCCCAGCCACAGATACAGACTGCTGAATGTCATACTGCGGCGGCATGGGACTGAGAGGCCAAAATGTACTACATAATAGCACAGCGTATAATATGCACACAAAAAATTATACACAAAAATAAGCATAACAACACAGATCCCTACAAGGACCAATGCAAAGAACTAAGGGACCATGAGCAGGAACAGTATTCACTCCATTACTTGTGTCTAGTTGACAATTTACTAGTGATAGTCTTTCCTCCTGAATGACTACAAAGGTGGCGTAGAATTCCCAGGCCCTTTTAAAGGGAACCTGTCACCAAATTTTTCACAAATACAGCAAGTGGCAGGTTCCCATAGAGCCCTAGTAACTAACTGACCCCCTTCTATTAGCTAAAAATTGTTCCCCTCAGATTTCTATATGTTAAACTTTAAAATTTTACCAGGTATTCACGGATGTCTATGGTGAGTCGAAGTGGGAGTGGCCTCCTCCAGCTGAATCCAACAGCTCCTCCCCGTGCATTCTCTGCATGAAGAATTAATGTCATGTGACCATGATGACATCATTGCAGGTCCTTTAGCCTCCTAACATTACCAAATTGTACACCAAGCACATATCTCATGAAATCACTGCATATCATATCACATGAAATCACAGTAGCGTGCATGGAGAGGAGTAGAAGTCCATGCATGCATCCTGTGATTTTTTATGTGGTCAGATATGTGCATGGGGTACAGTTTTCTAAAGTTGAGAGGCTAAGGGACCCGTGATGTCGTCACCATGGTCACATGGCATTAGACCATGTACCTCAACTCACTCTATAGATCCCTAGATACCAGGCAAGTTTATAAATCAGATTTTATGGGGATGTGAGGGAAACAAGTTTTAGCTAAAAGAAGGGGGTCCGATATTTACTAGTGCTCTATGGGAACCTGCTACTAGCTCTATTTGTGAAAAATGTGGTGACAGGTTCCGTTTAAAACATAGTGATTTGATACATGCCTCCCAATTGTACAATAGGGCAGTATTATAAGTTATACTCTTGCACTTATGGGGAAGTTTTATAGCAGTTATATTCTTGTACATAGGAGGCAGTATTATAGTAGTTCTATTCTTGTACATAGGGGTAGTATTATAGTAGTTCTATTCTTGTATATAAGGGGCAGTATTATAGTAGTTATATTCTTGTACATAGGGGGCAGTATTATAGTAGTTATATTCTTGTACATATGAGCAGTATTATAGTAGTTATATTCTTGTACATAGGGGACAGTATTATAGTAGTTATATTCCTGTACATAGGGGGCAGTATTATAGTAGTGATATTCTTGTACATAGGAGCAGTATTATAGTAGTTATATTCTTGTACATAGAGGGCAGTATTATAGTAGTTATATTCCTGTACATAGGGGGCAGTATTATAGTAGTTATATTCTTGTACTTAGGGGTAATATTATAGTAGTTCTATTCTTGTATATAGGGGGCAGTATTATAGTAGTTCTATTCTTGTACATAGGGGGCAGTATTATAGTAGTTATATTCTTGTACATAGGGGGCAGTATTATAGTAGTTATATTCTTGTACAAAGAGGGCAGTATTATAGTAGTTATATTCTTGTACATAGGAGCAGTATTATAGTAGTTATATTCTTGTACATAGGGGGGCAGTAATATAGTAGTTATATTCTTGTACATAGGGGACAGTATTATAGTAGTTATATTCTTGTACATAGGGGACAGTATTATAGTAGTTATATTCCTGTACATAGGGGGCAGTATTATAGTAGTCATATTCTTGTACATAGGAGCAGTATTGTAGTAGTTAAATTCTTGTACATAGGGGCAGTATTATAGTAGTTATATTCCTGTACATAGGGGGCAGTATTATAGTAGTCATATTCTTGTACATAGGGGGCAGTATTATAGTAGTTATATTCTTGTACATAGGGGGCAGTATTATAGTAGTTATATTCTTGTACATAGGAGGCAGTATTATAGCAGTTATATTCTTGTACATAGGGGGCAGTATTATAGTAGTTATATTCTTGTACATAGGGGGCAGTATTATAGTAGTCATATTCTTGTACATAGGGGGCAGTATTATAGTAGTCATATTTTCGTACATAGGGGGCAGTATTATAGTAGTCATATTCTTGTACATAGGGGGCAGTATTATAGTAGTTATATTCTTGTACATAGGGGCAGTATTATAGAAGTTATACTCTTGTGCTTATGGGGCATTATTATGGTAGTTATATCGTATAGTTATACAGTATAATACTTTATGTGTTACCATTAAGTAAACATGACATCCTGTAAAATAATTACTATACTATCCGGCTTCTACTGTTCCTACATCTAATGGAATGAATAGTAACACTATGAGAAAACTTTCAAGTAAACACATAAATAATACCGCACATAAATATTCCTATCACAAGCTAATTATAAAAGTGATTCTCCCAGCGCAGGACTCATTAGCAGTCATGTAGCACTAAATCAAATCTATGCGATTCACGGGAGAGTTAGGAACGGATTTGGGAATACATTGTGCATCACCGTAATGAAACAAGCCCTGCGGCCCAGCACAGCCTGGCTCCTCCATATAAGTACATGTGATCTCGCTCCATTATTCATCCCCTCCCCCCGCACGTTATACATGTTCATTTTTTAGATTCCCACATTTTGACGTTCGGTGCTGCCCTTTCCAAATGAATATGTTTTATAGCAACTTATCTTAACATTTCCATCTTGTGAGTTGTTAATAACCCAATTAACATGTGAGGCCGACACTAAGAGAATCCATAATGAGGCGATTTGTCGCATCTCATACCGTCCCCAGCTAAATACATCATCTCCAGTCTGGGAACGGGCAATTTATGTGATTATATGGTCCAGCGCACTACGTGTCTGTCATCATAGAGACTGTATAGGGACAACCCACACGTGCTACATATAGGCCATATAGTACAAGAATACATAGAATAATCGTCAATTCTTTTTAGTTCTCTTTCATAATCCCCATCTGACATGCAAAGTACCATGACCCTGGCATCACCACTGGATCTTCTCCAGGTCTTAGGCCTAATTCACATGAACATGAGGGGGCCATATGTACGGCCACCTGTGCACCCGTGAATATGTCCCCCATAGATGGCAATAGGATATGATGCCGCACACGTGTGGTACCGTGCCGCTCCGTACATGGGAAAAGGGTAGAAAATGTCCTATCCATCCCCATGTGCATCTCTTTGGACAGTGGACGGGTCACCCTTCCTTCTCTCATTGCCGAGCGGGTATACGTTAGTCTGAATTCCCCCTTAGGCCCTGCACTATACTCCTCAGGCTTATGGGAGTCCCTCTGCTGCAGGTTCTCTCGCAGGGTTTGTCTCTCCAGGGATCTTCTCCTCTGTCTGGGTGCAGGAGTGGGGGGCTGTGCACCGGCTGCTGATATCTCACTCTGCTGCATCACCTGTGCTCCTCCACGCTGGCTGCTCATAGAACTTGCTGCTTTCACTGCTGCTTCACTCACTTTCACTTCTTCATTCTTTCTCATCACAACCGCATTGTCTGCAATCTGTCCACAATCTTAATTACTTGTCACTTTGGGATTCACATCCCTATCAGAAGGTTTTTGTGAGTTCACTCCTAGGCCTGGAAGCCTGGGCCTTGCCTGGGGAATCTACCCACCCAGGGTGGCCCCGCCCTGGGCTAGCTCCAGACATGAGGAGGGTCATAGTAGTATTATAGTAGTTATATCATACCTCCCAACATTTGTGAAAGGGAAAGAGGGACAAAATGGCAGCACGCGGCGATCCCCCTAAGCCACAGCCCCAATCACTCCCTGGCCACGCCCCAAATTTTATCCATATTATAACAATAAAAATCATCTCAATAAAAAAAAAATAAATAAATTATCCTCATTGGGATTTGAACCCAGAACCTGCAGTGTCCATGTACAATAATGACACAGTGCCCCAACCAACTGAGCTATAATCTCAGCAATTAACAAGGTAGAGAATTTTGGCAACTAAGAACTATGACCACTGTTACACTGTGACACAGATTTAATGCTTTGGTATATAGAGAGGGATCTTCTCAGAGATTATTGTAATTATTGAGACTATTATTATTATGGAGATTATTATTATTATTATTATTGAGATGATTATTATTATTTTTACTATTATTAATAATCATCTCCATAATAATAAAAATAATAAAATTTATAATAATAATAATAATAATAATAATAGTCTCAATAATTACAATAATAATCTCTGAGAAGATCCCTCTCTATATATCAGTGCATTAGTCTGTGTCACAGTGTAAATGGCAGATAACACTTCTTAGTTACCAGAAATCCTATGACAAGTATCACTGGTCTTAGAGCTCAGTTAGTTAAGCTCCTGTCTATGGTGCAGAGGGTCCCAGATTCAAATCTCAGCCTGGCCAAAACTTTATGTAATTTAATTAAATAAAGAGCTTGTGTCTGGGGAAGCCCTGGAGACCATATATGGACAGATGCTGATCTGAGCCTGATGGCGTGGTCCCTGCTCTCTATGTTTGCTCTGGGGAACCCTAGGAGATGCAGTGACCATATATGGATAATGATCTGAACCTGATGACGTGGTCCCTGCTCTCCAGCCGACACTTCTCTGAAAAGGATTCCCTGCCCGATGTCTGCTCTGGGGAAGCCTAGGAGATGCAGTGACCATATATGGACAGATACTGATCTGAAGCTGATGACGTGGTCCCTGCTCTCCGCTAAGCCCGACACTTCTCTGAAAAGGATTCCCTGCCCGATGTCTGTAGAAGCCATTCTGTACTATGGGTTCAGGCTTTCAAAGTATTTACTATGGGGACACAGCGGGACCTGGGGGGAAAATCCGTGACAATCTCATAGCTGCCCGTGACGCGGGGCAGAGGTAAGAAAAACGGGAAAGTCCCGTCAAAATCAGGACTGTTGGGAGCTATGTACAGGTTATATTCCTGTACATAGGGGGCAGTATTATAGTAGTTACATTCCTGTACATAGAGGGCAGTATTATAGTAGTTATATTCCTGTACATAGGGGGCAGTATTATAGTAGTTATATTCTTGTACATAGGGGCAGTATTATAGTAGTTATATTCTTGTACATAGGGGCAGTATTATAGTAGTTATATTCTTGTATATAGGAGCAGTATTATAGTAGTTATATTCTTGTACACAGGGGGCAGTATTATAGTAGTTATATTCTTGTACATAGGGGGCAGTATTATAGTAGTTATATTCTTGTACATAGGGAGCAGTATTATAGTAGTTATATTCTTGTACATAGGGGCAGTATTATAGTAGTTATATTCATGTACATAGGGAGCAGTATTATAGTAGTTATATTCTTGTACATAGGGTACAGTATTGAAGTCGTTATATTCTTGTACATAGGGGGCAGTATTATAGTAGTTATATTCTTGTACATAGGAGGTAGTATTATAGTAATTATATTCTTGTACATAGGGAGCAGTATTATAGTAGTTATATTCTTGTACATAGGGAGCAGTATTATAATAGTTATATTCTTGTACATAGGGGGCAGTATTATAGTAGTTATATTCTTGTACATAGGGGGCAGTATTGTAGTTATATTCTTGTACATAGGGGGCAGTATTATAGTAGTTATATTCCTGTACATAGAGGGCAGTATTATAGTAGTTATATTCCTGTACATAGGGGGCAGTATTATAGTAGTTATATTCTTGTACATAGGGGCAGTATTATAGTAGTTATATTCTTGTACATAGGGGCAGTATTATAGTAGTTATATTCTTGTATATAGGAGCAGTATTATAGTAGTTATATTCTTGTACACAGGGGGCAGTATTATAGTAGTTATATTCTTGTACATAGGGGGCAGTATTATAGTAGTTATATTCTTGTACATAGGGAGCAGTATTATAGTAGTTATATTCTTGTACATAGGGGCAGTATTATAGTAGTTATATTCATGTACATAGGGAGCAGTATTATAGTAGTTATATTCTTGTACATAGGGTACAGTATTGAAGTCGTTATATTCTTGTACATAGGGGGCAGTATTATAGTAGTTATATTCTTGTACATAGGAGGTAGTATTATAGTAATTATATTCTTGTACATAGGGAGCAGTATTATAGTAGTTATATTCTTGTACATAGGGAGCAGTATTATAATAGTTATATTCTTGTACATAGGGGGCAGTATTATAGTAGTTATATTCTTGTACATAGGGGGCAGTATTGTAGTTATATTCTTGTACATAGGGGGCAGTATTATAGTAGTTATATTCTTGTACATAGGGGGCAGTATTATAGTAGTTATATTCTTGTACATAGGGGCAGTATTATAGTAGATATATTCCTGTACATAAGGGGCAGTATTATAGTAGTTATATTCTTGTACATAGGGGGCAGTATTATAGTAGTTATATTCTTGTACATAGGGGGCAGTATTATAGTAGTTTATTCTTGTACATAGGGGGCAGTATTATAGTAGTAATATTCTTGTACATAGGGGACAGTATTGAAGTCGTTATATTCTTGTACATAGGGGGCAGTATTATAGTAGTTATATTCTTGTACATAGGCGGCAGTATTATAGTAGTTATATTCTTGTACATAGGGGACAGTATTGAAGTCGTTATATTCTTGTACATAGGGGGCAGTATTATAGTAGTTATATTCTTGTACATAGGGGGCAGTATTATAGTAGTTATATTCTTGTACATAGGGGGCAGTATTATAGCAGTTATATTCTTGTACATAGGGGGCAGTATTATAGTAGTTATATTCTTGTACATAGGAGGCAGTATTATAGTAGTTATATTCCTGTATATAGGGGGCAGTATTATAGCAGTTATATTATTGTACATAGGGGGCAGTATTATAGTAGCTATATTCTTGTACATAGGGGGCAGTATTATAGTAGTTATATTCTTGTACATAGGGGGCAGTATTATAGTAGTTATATTCCTGTACATAGGGGGCAGTATTATAGTAGTTATATTCTTGTACATAGGGGGCAGTATTATAGTAGTTATATTCCTGTACATAGGGGGCAGTATTATAGTAGTTATATTCTTGTACATAGGGGGCAGTATTATAGTAGTTATATTCTTATACATAGGGGGCAGTATTATAGTAGTTATATTCTTGTACATAGGGGGAGTATTATAGTAGTTATATTCTTGTACATAGAATGCAGAATTTTGGTAGTTAGTATATAACATGAAGTATGATGGGCATTTTATGTCCGTAACCCTCGTATTATGTATTAATCCAAGATTGAGTTGAAAAAAAAATTTAAATAAATTCAGTCTATGGGCACAGATGGTCGTGGTTGTACTCGTGAGACTGATACATTCATTTTCAATATAAATTCACTGAGCTTTAAATAAACCCCACTGACAGATGGAGAATTATTCTGTGATAAGAATTTGTTTAAAGAGACTCTCCAACCAGAGTATCGTTTAAGGCCCCGAATAAAAGTTTTTCGTCCCATCCTGCCGAGTGTGCATGTGCGTCGGAGGGAGTCATTAGAGAAATCTCATTGACCATTTGACCCTCCCCTTATGTCATGTCTTGTACAGGGACATCCCAAAGATGCAGTTCCTTGACTCTCTTCCCCAGATCCATGTATAATTTCTTAAAGGGGATTCTCCACCTCTAACAGACCTCCTAGCACATTTGTCAACTTTTGGCAAAAATTTTGGCTTACATCATGGGTTAAATTGCCGTTACTAATTTTGAGTTATGTTATTCTTCTCTATTTACATCTAATATTTTACTGTAGATGATATTCTATCAGCTCTCACTAAGATTTATACCTTAAAGGGACCCTACTATGTCCCAGATCACGCCACAGGTAAATGTATCATTGTATAGGGCACTTTCTAAGATTCCCAGACGATACCTTTCTTGTTTCTCAGTGATCTGTCGTTTCAGAGAAAAATTTAGTTTTCATCATTATGCAAATGAGGAGGATCAGGGGCGGGGCCTCAACAAATGATGTACCTTTTTCTATCCGGGTGGTATGGGTTGGCATAAATAGAAGGAACCAAATGCACCACTAGAATTGGCTCCTCCCCTAGTGCACCGGAGAGCTCATTTGCATAAATATAAAATCTCGGAAGCTTTCGTCGGAAATGATCAAATTAAGTGCCCTATACAATGATGTTGGTACCCTGCGTCTCCCAGAATGCAATGCAGCCAAGAACGGCTAAGTAAAGAATATAGTAGCACATTTTTGGGATCGTGTCATTTAGTATGAAGAATGGGGATGTGCGTGCGTTAGTCTTATCTCTGTTGGAGCAGGTCTGCAGTAAACACAGTGACGGAGCCTCAGCTGTCTGCAGCCCACGCAGCTCTGTGCATAAGTCATGCAGAATCAATGCTGCACACAACAAGGTGGCTGGAGGCTAACGGGCAGTGACTTGGATGATATTTAAGAAGATTCGTATCTATGATTTCCTCTTCCATGGATATACCATGTACCTGCGTCTGAGAGACCGCAGATTATTAACATTTTAATGGCTGGATGCTGATTGGCTCGTATTATCTGGGAAGATTGTATCGCAAGTCGCCGTCCCCTGTGTCTTATTTATAGTATGGATGAAGTGTCCTCTGCTGCTTATTCCTTATCTTCACATATCCTGGAGCCCCATTATACTTCATTATTACAACCTTACATGAATACTAAAGAGAAACACGGTGTAAACTTAAAGGGAAACTGTCAGCAGGACAGGATTGTAATAGAAGCATGCCCTCACACTGCTATTCTCTGTGCTCTCTGCAGGCAGTGTTAGGGATTGTCCCTGGAGAGATGTATAATCATAACTTTGTGTATGTTGTTAGAAGCATCAGGACTGTGCAATATAGATTTGTATTACAGGTTTGTAGATTCTCTAGGTGAATCAGGTTTGTGTGCCCTCACACTGCTATTCTCTGTGCTCTCTGCAGTCAGTGTTAGAGCTTGCCCCTGGATAGATGTATAATCATAACTTTGCACATGTTATTAGAAGCATCAGGACTGTGCAGTATTGTTTTTATATTCCAGGATTATAGCTTCTCTAAGTGCATTAGGGGGGGTGTCCTCTCACTGCTATTCTCTGTGCTCTCTGCAGACAGTCTTGGATATTGTTCCTGGAGAGATGTGTAATCCTACCTTGGTGTATGTTGTTAGCAGCAGCAGGACTGCGATATATGGATTTATATTCTAGGATAGAACCAGACGTTTGTCCTCACACTGCTGTGCTCTGAGCTCACAGACCCTCCCATACTACAGTAGTCAATCAAATCAGAGGGGTTGTGGAGCAGTTCAGTGCAGAAAGTGCAGCAGTGTGATGGCGCATCCCCAGTGCACTTGGAGAAGCTTCCATCTTGGAGATGGATCTCATCCAAAAGGGTTTATCTATGTTATAGTCCTATGACACACAGGGGAGAAGGTGGGAGCTCACACCCAGGATTATAATGATGAGCAGGAGGGGGGGGTCTTGACTGATCTCCTGGGGCCATAGACATTCTTTGACATATTTCTGTTTTGTTAGTAATAAGATCAAAAAAGTATCCAAGGAATTTAGGGTATTAATGGCAAACTTTTTTGCTACTTGGTTACCACAGGGGTCTGTATAGCAGAGGTCAGAGTCACTAGTGGGGACCACAGGGGTCTGTATAGCAGAGGTCACAGTCACTAGTGGCGACCACAGGGGTCTGTATAGCAGAGGTCACAGTCACTAGTGGTGACCACAGGGGTCTGTATAGCAGAGGTCACAGTCACATTTGGGGGGTACCACAGGGGTCTGTACAGCAGAGGTCACAGTCACTAGTGGGGTACCACAGGGGTCTGTATAGCAGAGGTCACAGTCACTAGTGGGGTACCACAGGGGTCTGTATAGCAGAGGTCACAGTCACTAGTGGGGACCACAGGGGTCTGTATAGCAGAGGTCACAGTCACTAGTGGCGACCACAGGGGTCTGTATAGCAGAGGTCACAGTCACTAGTGGGGTACCACAGGGGTCTGTATAGCAGAGGTCACAGTCACTAGTGGCGACCACAGGGGTCTGTATAGCAGAGGTCACAGTCACTAGTGGGGTACCACAGGGGTCTGTATAGCAGAGGTCACAGTCACTAGTGGCGACCACAGGGGTCTGTATAGCAGAGGTCACAGTCACTAGTGGGGACCACAGGGGTCTGTATAGCAGAGGTCACAGTCACTAGTGGGGTACCACAGGGGTCTGTATAGCAGAGGTCACAGTCACTAGTGGTGACCACAGGGGTCTGTATAGCAGAGGTCACAGTCACTAGTGGGGTACCACAGGGGTCTGTATAGCAGAGGTCACAGTCACTAGTGGCGACCACAGGGGTCTGTATAGCAGAGGTCACAGTCACTAGTGGGGACCACAGGGTTCTGTATAGCAGAGGTCACAGTCACTAGTGGGGTACCACAGGGGTCTGTATAGCAGAGGTCACAGTCACTAGTGGCGACCACAGGGGTCTGTATAGCAGAGGTCACAGTCACTAGTGGGGTACCACAGGGGTCTGTATAGCAGAGGTCACAGTCACTAGTGGCGACCACAGGGGTCTGTATAGCAGAGGTCACAGTCACTAGTGGGGACCACAGGGGTCTGTATAGCAGAGGTCACAGTCACTAGTGGGGACCACAGGGGTCTGTATAGCAGAGGTCACAGTCACTAGTGGGGACCACAGGGGTCTGTATAGCAGAGGTCACAGTCACTAGTGGGGTACCACAGGGGTCTGTATAGCAGAGGTCACAGTCACTAGTGGGGGACCACAGGGGTCTGTATAGCAGAGGTCACAGTCACTAGTGGGTACCACAGGGGTCTGTATAGCAGAGGTCACAGTCACTAGTGGGGACCACAGGGGTCTGTATAGCAGAGGTCACAGTCACTAGTGGGGACCACAGGGGTCTGTATAGCAGAGGTCACAGTCACTAGTGGGGACCACAGGGGTCTGTATAGCAGAGGTCACAGTCACTAGTGGGGACCACAGGGGTCTGTATAGCAGAGGTCACAGTCACTAGTGGGGTACCACAGGGGTCTGTATAGCAGAGGTCACAGTCACTAGTGGGGTACCACAGGGGTCTGTATAGCAGAGGTCACAGTCACTAGTGGGGACCACAGGGGTCTGTATAGCAGAGGTCACAGTCACTAGTGGGGACCACAGGGGTCTGTATAGCAGAGGTCACAGTCACTAGTGGGGACCACAGGGGTCTGTATAGCAGAGGTCACAGTCACTAGTGGGGACCACAGGGGTCTGTATAGCAGAGGTCACAGTCACTAGTGGGGACCACAGGGGTCTGTATAGCAGAGGTCACAGTCACTAGTGGGGTACCACAGGGGTCTGTATAGCAGAGGTCACAGTCACTAGTGGGGTACCACAGGGGTCTGTATAGCAGAGGTCACAGTCACTAGTGGGGACCACAGGGGTCTGTATAGCAGAGGTCACAGTCACTAGTGGGGACCACAGGGGTCTGTATAGCAGAGGTCACAGTCACTAGTGGGGACCACAGGGGTCTGTATAGCAGAGGTCACAGTCACTAGTGGGGACCACAGGGGTCTGTATAGCAGAGGTCACAGTCACTAGTGGGGACCACAGGGGTCTGTATAGCAGAGGTCACAGTCACTAGTGGGGACCACAGGGGTCTGTATAGCAGAGGTCACAGTCACTAGTGGGGACCACAGGGGTCTGTATAGCAGAGGTCACAGTCACTAGTGGGGACCACAGGGGTCTGTATAGCAGAGGTCACAGTCACTAGTGGGGTACCACAGGGGTCTGTATAGCAGAGGTCACAGTCACTAGTGGGGACCACAGGGGTCTGTATAGCAGAGGTCACAGTCACTAGTGGGGACCACAGGGGTAGGTATTGCAGAGGTCACAGTCACTAGTGGGGACCACAGGGGTCTGTATAGCAGAGGTCACAGTCACTAGTGGGGACCACAGGGGTTCTGTATAGCAGAGGTCACAGTCACTAGTGGGGTACCACAGGGGTCTGTATAGCAGAGGTCACAGTCACTAGTGGGGTACCACAGGGGTCTGTATAGCAGAGGTCACAGTCACTAGTGGGGACCACAGGGGTAGGTATTGCAGAGGTCACAGTCACTAGTGGGGACCACAGGGGTCTGTATAGCAGAGGTCACAGTCACTAGTGGGGACCACAGGGGTTCTGTATAGCAGAGGTCACAGTCACTAGTGGGGACTACAGGGGTCTGTATAGCAGAGGTCACAGTCACTAGTGGGGACCACAGGGGTAGGTATTGCAGAGGTCAGAGTCAAGAGTGAGGTACAACAGGGGTCTGTACTGTAGAGGTCAAAGTCACTAGTGGGGTACCACAGGGGTCTGTACAGTAGAGGTCACAGTCACTAGTGGGGTACCACACAGGTTTGTACTCCAGAGGTCACAGTCAATAGTGAGTGACCACAGAGGCAGTGGCGTACGTATCGCAGTTGCAGGAAGTGCAGGTGAGACCGGGCCCATCAGAAGGGGGGGGGGGGGGCTGTCACTAATGCCACTGTCTGTCTTGGCCTGGGCCGCCCCCGTCATGCATTGTCTGGCAGAGTGCTAAATGATGTGCGGCGGCCGGGGAGGGTGCGCCCGCCATAATGTCTTTACTCTCCGGCGTTCTGTATCGGCAGCTGACTTTTCCTCCCTACTGTCCACACAGCCGGCCACTCTCCCTCCTGCTCGCCGGCACAGCCGGTGGTCCTCCCCCACAGCCCAGCAGCACAGCCGGCCACTCTCCCTCCTGCCCGCATACAACGCTGGCCACTCTTCCCCCAGCTCTCCAGACATGTCCTATCTTTTCCCGTAATACGGCGCAGTGCGCCATGTATCTATATGTAAAGGGACGCCCCCTCCTCCTGTCCCGTGCGCCGACGTGTGCCCACCGTGCAAATTCGGGGAAGGGGGGGGTCCCATGCAGAAGTTTGTAATGTGGCCCAGCCTCTTTTAGTTAAGCCACTGCACAGAAGTCTGTACTGCAGAGGTCACTAGTGAGGTACCATAGGGGTCTGTATTGTTATAGTCATTTGTAGGGTACCACAGGGGTCAGGACTGGGTCCTCATCTTTTTGATCTATTATGGTAATAATGACCTGGCATAGTCTGTACAGAGAATAGTTTTAATATAAACCTGGAACATTTAAAACATTTTGTTTTCTTGCAACTTTGAGAACTTATTTGACATTTGAGTTGTTTTTATGCCTCTTTTATTATGCAATGTATCCAGGACGGAGTCATTGATTATTTGTATCTACAGGGAAATTCGGGTCTTGGATTCAGTATTGCTGGAGGAATAGATAACCCTCATGTAGGAGATGACCCAGGGATATTTATAACAAAAATTATACCAGGAGGAGCAGCGGCCGAAGATGGAAGACTCAGGTAAGACCTAAAACCTGGATGTCTGTACATTGTGGGCATCGCCGAGCTTACCGTATATTCCGGTGTATAAGACGACCCCCCTACTTTCCTGTTTAAAATATAGAGTTTAAGATATATTCGCCGTGTAAGACTACCCCTTTTCCAACGCATACAAAACACAGGTAAAAATGTAAAAAAAAAAAAGATTTGAATTTAACATGGTCCTTTTTTTAATTTAAATTCTTATGACATGCAGGTATATAGCAGGAAAACTGTCGCTCATAAACATAAGGCATACAACAACAACATTACCATCGGTATGCATAAAAACATTGCCATAATTAATGCCCCCACCCACCAGTAGCCATAATTAATGTCCCCCCCTCACCAGTATCCATAATTAATGCCCCCCCTCACCAGTATCCATAATTAATGCCCCCACCCACCAGTAGCCATAATTAATGCCCCCACCCACCAGTAGCCATAATTAATGTCCCCACCCCCAGCAGTAGCTATAATCAATGTCCCCACCCCCAGCAGTAGCCGGGATTAATGTCCCCCCTAGCAGTAGCCATAATCAATGTCCCCCCCACCAGTAGCCGTGATTAATGTCCCCCATAGGTAATATCCCCCCCCCCCAAATAGCCATTTCCTAACTTTCACCTATGCCTCCCCCCCCAAATAGAAACAGGGCCCCATAGATTTAAGCAAAATGAAAAATAAAACTTACCTAGTTATTCCGCTCCTCTTCGCGCCCTCTCTCTCTTCTAAAGATCGGCGCAGGCGACGGCTGATGACGCGTCTGCCAGGTCAGGTGCCGGGTCATAGACCTCAGCAGACCCGGAGCAGGCAGGTGCGTCATTAAGCCTGTGCCGGCGTCGATGGATGAGGTGGGTGGGAAGGTGGGTGGGACGGGGGCGGATCGGGGGCCGTTCAAATTTTAAATTGTGACAGCTCCGGGCCCTCCTGATCCAGCGCACGGACCAGATGCAGAACAGTCTGTGCGCTGTAAGGGAAAGGCCCGCGGCTGTCACAATTCAAAACATCTGCCCGCTGTGCTGCGCCGAGTTATCAGCGCAGCACAGGGGTCAGGTGCGGGCCTCGGTACCGCGATCGGTACACCACTGTTTGAGGCTGCTGGCAGCTTTGCCGGCAGCCAACGCTGTGAAAACACCCGCGATCGGTGCTAGCAGCGATCGCGGGTGTTACCGGTAAGCAGCAAAGACTTACCGGCTATGGAGAGGGCTCGGCCCGTGAGCCCTCTCCATGCACCGGGACCCGACCGCCGCCGTATAAGACGATTACCGGCGTATAAGACGACCCCAGAGAAGACAGAAGATTTTCGGTATATATATATATACGGTATATATATATATATATATATACGGTATATATATACGGTATGTAGTATGAATCACCGAAACATTTCTAAGATTTATCCTGCAATTCCACGCCTGACCACTTGGAGTGCTGTGGAATATGGACCCACAAGGAATTTTGTATTCATACATAAATATGGAATTTTTTCTAAAATGTTGGATACACACATATTTCTGATCACATCTCTACTCGCTTACCCATGGCCAAATAACTGGCAGGATCAGTTCATGAAGTTGATGTGTTGGAAGCAGGAAACATGAACAAGGGTAAAGATTTGAGCAACAAAGACAAAAGATAATATGGTATTTTGATATTGTTTAAAACAGAAATAAGGTAATTTGTACAAATTATCATTTTTTTTCTCTACATAGAGCTCAGCTGCTGTATCTAAGCTGCCATTATATAATTATCTACCATAAATAGAGATTAGTTACTGCTGCTGTATCTAAGCTGCTATTATAGAGGTATCTACTATAAATAGAGCAGGGCTGCTGTATCTAAGCTGCCATTATAGATGTATCTACCATACATAGAGCTTAGCTGCTGTATCTAAGCTGCCATTATATAGGAATCCACCTTACATGGAGATGGGGCACTGTATCTAAGTCGTTATTATAGAGGTATCTACCATACATAGAGCTGAGCTGCGGTATCTAAGCTGCCATTATATAGGAATGCACCTTACATATAGCTGGGCCACTGTATCTAAGCTGCTATTATAGAGGTATCTACCATGCATAAAGATGAGATGCTGTATCTAAGCTGCTATTATAGAGGCATCTATCATGCATAGAACTGAGCTGCTGTATCTAAGCTGCCATTATGGAGATATCTACCATGCATATAGCTGAGCTTCTGTATCTAAGCTGCTATTATAGAGGCATCTACCATGCATAGAACTGAGCTGCTGTATCTAAGCTGCTATCATAGAGGTATCTACCATGCATAGAACTGAGCTGCTGTATCTAAGCTGCCTTTATAGAGGCATCTACCATGCATAGAACTGAGCTGCTGTATCTAAGCTGCTATCATAGAGGTATCTACCATGCATAAAGATGAGCTGCAGTATCTAAGCTGCTATTATAGAGGCATCTATCATGCATAGTACTGAGCTGCTGTATCTAAGCTGCCTTAGATAGTAATATGCTTATTGTAGAATAGGGATATCTTTGAGCTTGTGTTTGTACCTAGTTTTGGGGCCACGACCTTTACCTTTGCCCCGGGGGCCTGTGAGACTTAGGTCACTGATCCCACGTATAGGTGATGTCATTATGGTGACACTTGTCTCCTGTGAGGCCTCCAACCCGTCAGCTCTGGTGACATAGATCCCTATGGATAATAATTCCTAATGTACCCGACAGGAATCCTAAGCTCCAGACTTCTCTATGGATTTGTATTTTTGGGCAGAAGTTGGGGGGGGCCTCATCTGTGCCTGACCTCGGCGTCCGCTGAACTTTGGGAGTAACATGTGTTCAGTGTCCAGCGCTGCCGCCAGCTGTAGTCTGAGGTTTTATCCTGTGTTTCAGTCCAGTGACTTCTTCCAGTTTTTGGCTCATTAGTCATTAACCCATTCTGAGAAGGATGATGTGCGATGGAGAGGCAGGAATGGGACAAGGTGACGCCTCCATATAGCAAAAGTAGAAGGGAAATTTCCCTTAGAAGCAAAAGGGCAAACAAAAGTAGACGTTCAAAAAAAAAGAATTATTTTTATTATTATTATTATTTATGTTATTAGTTTAGGGGACTGGTTGGTGTCTGTTGTAGCTTAGTGGGTCTTGTCTAGGGTTTGCAGTAAAGGAGCCGGTATCTATTAAGGTGGTCTTATATAAGGGGTCTGGGTCCTTTTCTGCATTAATTTAGGGGGTCTATTCTGGGGTCTGTGTTAGTTGATCAGACAGGTCTGGTGTTCGTATTAGTTTAGTTAGTCTGGTCTTGGGTCTGGATTAGTTTAGTGAGACTGGTCTGGGGTCCGTATTCATTTAGGTGACTGGTCTGGGGTCTGTATCAGTTTATGGCAGTGGTTTGGAGTGTGTATTAGTTCAGGGGACTGGTATGGGGTCTGCATTTAGGTGTCTGGTCTGGGGTCTCTATCGGTTTATGGGAGTGGCCTTGGGTCTGTATTAGATCAGGGGACTGGTATGGGTTCTGTATTCATTTAAATGACCGGTCTGGGGTCTCTTTCAGTTTATGGGAGTGGTCTGGAGTCTGTATTAGTTCAAGGGACTGGTATGGGGTCTGCATTTAGGTGTCTGGTCTGGGGTCTCTATTGGTTTATGGGAGTAGCCTTGGGTCTGTATTAGATCAGGGGACTGGTATGGGTTCTGTATTCATTTAAATGACCGGTCTGGGGTCTCTTTCAGTTTATGGGAGTGGTCTGGAGTCTGTATTAGTTCAGGGGACTGGTATGGGGTCTGCATTTAGGTGTCTGGTCTGGGATCTCTATCGGTTTATGGGAGTGGTCTGGAGTCTGTATTAGTTCAGGGGACTGGTATGGGGTCAGCATTTCGGTGTCTGGTCTGGGGTCTCTATTGGTTTATGGGAGTGGTCTGGAGTCTGTATTAGATCAGGGGGCTGGTATGGGGTCTGTATTAGTTTTGGGGGCTGGCCTGGGTTCTGTATCTGTTTAGAGGACAGGACTGTAGTCTAAATTAGTTTAGGGGACTGTTTTGATGTCTGTATTAGTTTAATGGGTCTCGTCTGGTGTTCACTGTAAAGGAGCCTGTATTTATTAAGGTGGTCTTATACATGGGATATGGGTCCTTATCTACACTTTTTATATTAGTTTAGGGGGTCTGATCTAGGTCAGTATTTGTTTAGTATATTGCCTGGGGTCTGCATGTATGCTTTGTGTATGGTTTGGTAGATCTTTGGTAGATGTAGAGATTATGGGGTCTATATTTGATGAATGGAAAACTCATAAAATGGGCAGGGCCAATCTGATGTGTTGTTGAACCTCCATATTTTAATGTACTCCATGGGGGTCATTTATCTATATTTTTTTCTTTTATGCTTTTTTGACTTTTTTGAGACATTTTTTGGGGCATTTCAATTTTTTGCGCCTTTTTGGGGACATTTATCTTCTATTCCTGATGTGCTAAATGTGGTAAATGACATTCATCATTTGAAAAAAAAAAAACTCCAGATGAAACCCTACCCTAGGAAAACTTAGAAAATGGAAAGAAGTGACTTGAGACATTTTGTGCGTCATTTTTGCAACATTTGTAGCAAATGTCTCAAAAAGAGATCTGGAAAAAAAAAACATTTAACACAAGGAAGAATTGAGATCGATAAATGACCAAAGAAGCAAACAGAAAAAAGACAAAAACCAGCCAAAACAAGCAGAGATAAGATAAATGACCCCCCCCCCATGACTTTTGCTTGACCTTCAGAACTCTCTAGAAGTCCTCAACCTTGACTTCACACGATTTCTCCCTAACCTTGTAGAGTATGAAATACCCATAATATGCTAATAACATCACAATATATGGTACACGGTTCTGTTATATAACGTTCTCGCTTCTCCACACTACAGTATATGACAATGGATATCGGGAAGCTTTAATTCCTTGAAAAGTGAGTGTGACGAAAGGCACAATGTATTTAATGTACAAGGACGCACCTTCTGCCATTGTATGATTCTGAAATGTTATTCCAGGGTCAACGATTGTATTCTCCGAGTGAATGAAGTGGATGTATCTGAAGTGTCGCACAGCAGAGCGGTAGAAGCATTGAAAGAAGCCGGCTCCATTGTCCGCCTGTATGTACGCAGGAGAAGACCCATCCTTGAAACCGTTGTAGAAATTAAACTTTTTAAAGGGCCAAAAGGTAAGAACGGCAGTGAGAAAATATACGTTACAGGAAGGTGTCCTTAAGTTCAGAACCCAACAATATCCCAAAATTATCTCTATGGTTCTGTACGGACCCATAACGTTCCAGCAGATTCTTCAGAAGGCAAGGTTAGATTTGGCTGTTAAGTGACAAAGTTGAATCTAAGGGGTAAGGTAGACGCAAGAAGACGCAAACTTGCAGATGACTAAGCAAGATGACCAAAAAGATGTCACAAACTAGCCAAAGTCAATATCAGGGGTGTATAGGTATAACTATATCATAGATTTACCATCAGTCAAACCTAAGTCACATTGTATGAAACTTCTTCAAAAATAATGTGCTCTTCTCAATTGTTTCCAGGTTTGGGTTTTAGTATTGCTGGAGGAGTCGGCAATCAACACATTCCGGGTGACAACAGCATCTACGTAACCAAAATTATCGAAGGAGGAGCAGCACAAAAAGATGGACGACTACAAGTTGGGGATAGGTTACTTATGGTGAGACATTTGACATCCCCCAAATCCCTATACCAGTAGACAAAGACTAAAGAAGTTCTAAGGGACAAACCAAACATTTTTGCAGTAGCTCAAATGTGATCCATTTGTGGGTTTATGGATATTAGTCTTCGTAGAAGGCTGGAGATATGGATACTGTGCAAGAAAACCCATATATTTAAGTACTGCCTTACTCAACAAGTACATTTTAAAATACCGGTAATATTGTCTATAAAGTTGTTCTCCAATGGAGAAGATAGGAACATGTGTTTGATTTCCCTATAGCACACCCACAGGAGAAATTGAGTACTACACGGTTCTTTTTTCAACCAACGAATGTATAGTCTAGTATTGTCCTCCATAAACGATACACTCTTTGTAGTTTCTTTTGGTATCAGATGAGGATTGTGAATGGGAACACTTGCCTATATCCAGATATAGATGACCTATACCCTGATAGGGTCTTGGAAAATGGGTTTTCTAAGCCTACAACCACTTTAATTTGGCAGCATACTATATGACAGTGATGGCGAACCTTATAGAGAAAGAGTGCCCGAACTCCAACCAAAATCCATTTATTTACTGTTAAGTGCCAACGTGACATTTTGACAGTAACTTACTGCTACCTGTTCTTCCACTTCTTTCAATTGTATCGGATGCCAATACAATTGAAATAAGGAGGGCAAATTCAGACTTTCATTATAGCTTCTCTCCAAGTTGCCTGGGACAGCAGGAAGATTTGATGGATTTGGTCCTGTTTGGTGAACTCTGTCCTGGGGTGATGACCTAAATGCCCACAGAAAAGGCTCTGAGTGCCACCTCTGGCACCCGTGCCATAGGTTCGCCACCACTGCTATATGATATAAAAGTTACTACTTGTGCTTGGTCACCCACTTTGATGTTCTGATCTTCTCTCCACAGGTTAATAATTATAGTTTAGAAGAAGTCACTCATGAAGAAGCCGTAGCTATTTTGAAGAACACATCTGACGTAGTTTACCTGAAAGTGGGAAAACCCACAACAATATATATGACAGATCCGTACGGACCTCCTGATATCACACACTGTAAGTACCATGAGTAAGTTACTAACTCTAGGGTGTTTCTTCCAACTTTATAAGTTTTCTTTGGTGTGTGTCCAAAAAGGATATGGACTCTTTAAATGGAATGGCAACTCCACAGCTCTGGGACATATTGACTACCATTGCACTCCACCACTTAACTACCACAGACTACTAAGTACCCTTATCACCAAGGGAAAAAAACCATCAGGATTTAGGAACACAGCTTTTGGGGAGGGTTTGGGAAACAGTTTATTTAGGCATCATTGGAGGTTTCTGGGTATTCCAAAATAATTCAAAACATTTGTTTTAATAATAAATAAAGTGAAGCAATCTAAATTCATATGTGACGTTTCAGTCTAATCAAGAGACCTTCCTCAGACACGGATTGCATGGTACTATCAGAATAAATAAAGCTGTATGACCACTATGGAGGCATGAGGTTAGAAAAAAAGGGCGGTATGACCGTTTATGGAGGCATGAGGTCAGAGAGAAGAGCGGTATGACCACTACGGAGGCATGAGCTAAGAGAGAAGGGGCGGTATGACCACTATGGAGGCATGAGGTAAGAAAGAAGGGCAGTATGACCGCTATGGAGGCATGAGGTTGGAGAGAAGGGTGATATGACCACTATGGAGGCATGAGGTAATAGAGAAGGGCGGTATGACTTCTATGGAGGTAAGAGAGAAGGGGCGGTATGACTGCTAAGGAGACATGAGGTAAGAGAGAAGGGCAGTATTACTTCTATGGAGGTAAGAGAGAAGGGGCGGTATGACCGCTAAGGAGACATGAGGTAAGAGAGAAGGGCGGTATTACTTCTATGGAGGTAAGAGAGAAGGGGCGGTATGACCGCTATGGAGGCATGAGGTAATAGAGAAGGGCGATATAACTTCTAGGGAGGTAAGAGAGAACGGGCGGTATGACCACTATGGAGGCATGAGGTAAGAAAGAAGGGCAGTATGACCGCTATGGAGGCATGAGGTTGGAGAGAAGGGTGATATGACAACTATGGAGGCATGAGGTAATAGAGAAGGGCGGTATGACTTCTATGGTGGTAAGAGAGAAGGGGCGGTATGACCGCTAAGGAGACATGAGGTAATAGAGAAGGGCAGTATGACTTCAATGGAGGTAAGAGAGAAGGGGCGGTGTGACCGCTAAGGAGACATGAGGTAATAGAGAAGGGCAGTATGACTTCTATGGAGGTAAGAGAGAAGGGGCGGTATGACCGCTAAGGAGACATGAGGTAAGAGAGAAGGGCGGTACTACTTCTATGGAGGTAAGAGAGAAGGGGCGGTATGACCGCTATGGAGGTATGAGATAATAGAGAAGGGCGGTATAACTTCTAGGGAGGTAAGAGAGAAGGGGCGGTATGACCACTATGGAGGCATGAGGTAAGAGAGAAGGGCAGTATGACCGCTATGGAGGCATGAGGTTGGAGAGAAGGGGCGGTATGACCGCTATGGAGGCATGAGGTAATAGAGAAGGGCGGTATGACTGCTATGGAGGTAAGAGAGAAGGGGCGGTATGACCGCTATGGAGGCATGAGGTAAGAGAGAAAGGGCAGTATGACTCCTGTGGAGAGATGAGGTAAGAGAGAAGGGGTAGTATGACCACTATGGAGACATGAGGTATGAGAGAAGGTGCATTATGACCCCTATGGAAACATGAGGTAAATGAGAAGGGGTAGTATGACCACTATAGAGACATGAGGTAAATTAGAAGGGGCAGTATGACCACTATGGAGACATGAGGTAAGAGAGAAGGGTCGGCTTCTTGGCATTTTTTTACCGTCCCTTCTCTCCTATCTGGGTCTGTATCAGTTAAGGGGACTGGTATGGGGTCTGTATTATTTTTTGGGGACTGGCCTGGTATGGGGGCTTTGGGGGCTGGATTAGTTTAGGAGACTGTTCTGGGTTCGGAATCAGTTTCGAGGCAACATGGGAGGTTTGTGCACTGAATCTACTCAAATCTTTTTCTTGAAGTGAAAAAAAATCCCGTAGTGTACATTTTCTGAAAAACAGACAGATTCTGGGTGGATTTCGAGGCATATTTTTTCACCTAAAAATTTACCTTGATATCATCAATTGGGTCAAAGTTGGTCTGCCTCCAAATATATAAGATCTACTGGTTCCTCCCCCGTCAGTTAACATCTATACAATAAAAGTTAATTTTGTGGCCTTAGCCTATCAGGTCTTATTTATAACCCACAGTGGTCAACATCACTCAACAGTCATTCATAAACCTAGATCACCCTATTGCAGGCGCTTGCCTAGTTGCAGTGCCCCTAATAGCATTGCCAGGTGTACATGGTATTCATTTAATAGTTAACACAGGAAATCATACAAAAAGTAAGGATTCACATAATTCCTTAGCACATCTTCACATGGGCAGCTAGAGACTGTCCAATCTTTACCTACTAAGATGACTGTGTAAATATCCTTCTCTCTATTTCCTCCTTAAAATCTTAGAAAACCATAAGTATGCAGTCTGGGAGGCTGATCTGTAATCTTCTACATGATTATCATCAGTAGTATCTGTGATAGGATTGGGTAACAGAAGTTTCATCTCCTTCCTTCACTCTCTAGCGTATTCACCACCTCTGGAGAGCCACATCCTCAGCACTGCAAACAATGGCACCTTGGAATACAAGAGCTCATTGCCACCAATCTCTCCGGGAAGATACTCTCCAATCCCAAAGCACATGCTTGTGGAGGATGACTACACCAGGTCAGAAAACGCCTTTCATATCTATTATTTCTAATACAAGCAGCCTTATAGCAGCAGTAACATTGTGTCAGGACGCCTCCTTAAATTGACAGTGACCTTGTGATGGTTTTGCTTTGGACTTGAGGAATTGCTGAACATGCTCTGAGCTTTCCGATTCTCTGTGCTTTACTGACTTGGGATATGCTGTAACTTACTGAAATAAATATAGGAACATTACCCTGAGTTTCTCATTTACTTTTAAAACGGGTGCGTGGGTCGATTCCATCCGGGAATGGAACTCCATATTCATACCGGGCCGGTGTATTCTTTCCTATACATTTCATATGGGACAGGTAGTACATACATGACCGCCATCTCCTATGGTTTGTGTAGATAAGTCTTTCTTAAGACCCAGTACTAAAACAATATAAGGTTCATCTAATTGTACATTGTGGTTACCTAGTTCTAAAAAAAAAACCATCCACATCTAGTCGTGGATTGTGCCTGGTATCAAAGCTGAGCTCCATTGTACATGTGCAAGTACATGGAAATGAGCTCCTGTACCACACACAGACGGTGGACACAGGCAGCCATGTTTTGGTAATCAAGACAACCACTTTTACATACTAACCATTGATGGTCTATGAAGTAGTGGATTATAACATAGGCGGCTTGGGTGGCCGCCCAGGGCCCATGGCTTCTAAGCGGCCCATGGCCTCCTGAACCAATAATGAAGTTTGATACTGACCTGTAGATATAATAAACAGAAGGACCTCCAGTCATGAAATCCTTAAACTCTCATACACAAGGGTCCTTCTAGGACCTTTGACGGTCCTCCAAAGGTTTTCGAGACGCAGAACTAAAAGTGGACAGAAGGGACTTCTCCTTTCCCAAGTAGCTTGATTCTAGTATCATATGACTGAAGTAAATGTCATTAGATAATTAGACTTGTAATGGCCACAATTTTCATACAGACCAGGCCCCATGACTTAATACACCCCTAGATCTACATACATACCCAGGACATAAGTGAGGTTCAAATCCCGGGAGATTCTGCAGATCATTAGATTATGTGTCTAAATATACAGATGACCCTTTAGGATGGGATGTACATTAAAGTGAGTTCCACCCCACATTCTGTTTGTCACTGGTGGCCCGGGAGGATGGTCACTAACAAGTCAAACATCCATTGCCTATCCTCGTTACAGTTCATTGATATTTTTGTCCAAAAATATCCAAGATTAGAAATACAAGTTGTTTCTAAAGCTGTAGTTCACCTCAACTAAACCAAATAGGGCTAAGCTGTAATACCACAGACAGAGAGGGTGTCTGGTTTGGCAATGGTTTTTCAGGCAAAGTTTTTCTCACCCTCAACAGCCCCATTAGGGCAGTTGTATCTCTCTGTCCTATATGAAGGGGGAAAAACTACAAGGATTTTTAATGTTAATAAAAGGTGATTCCCAAGTATTAAACACAAATATTACCATTTTTGTTTGCCGCCCCAAAGATAAGTGGCAGCCCCACAATGGTGGTATGCAGCCAGTTCTTGTTTTTTGTTTTCACTTTCCAAAATAATGTGATGCTAATTTGTATCCATTCTCTCTACTTTAAACACTCCTGCATTGGACACCAGTAGACTATAAAGCTATAGTAGACTCCCTGCCTTTTGAAGCGGTGCTGTGAATTAGGAGAGAGGCCCAATATTGTGAGGGTTCTATAAAATCCCAAATCCACCTATACACATTGCATGGCGGTAGGAGAAGAACCCCTTGAAAAGATCTTTGCTTAGGGCTCCAAAGTGCCAAACCCACCAATGCATGTGGCATATTACCAAGGTCAGAGGGAGTCCTACTTCTGAGACCCCCCACTTAACCTGCAGGTGACAGGGCCACAACAATGAGTTACTGTAGTATTATTGTAAATGTGTGGCCGAGAGGCCTCTATGGAGGAAAGGACTAGTTGCATAACTTAAACTGGTCAACTGAAAATCCATGATTGAATGGAAAGGAAGATGGAATGAGAAACGGTAGTAACTTCTATTGTGTTCCCCGCTCTTGCAGTGTACTCTTCAATAGTGATGATAAAGATTCCTTTTTAAGTTCAATCTGGGGATTTTGTGACGCGACCCAGACACTGGCCAATTACTGCCATGGCTAGTAGGTAGGGTCGTCAATTGGCTGCACGGCCGCGACTCCGGCAATATGTCGGGGTTGTGCGGGAGACACCGGAACCCTGGAACCAAACATGAAATTTATCTCTACTTCTCCATAGATAGACACCCTCTCTGTTTGGCTGCTAGTGTTACGGACTACGGACAGGGGGAGGGGGCGGGGTTACTGCTCTCCATTCCAGACAACATTTTTCTAAGGATTAGAAATGAGTATTTTTCTACAAATTTTTTAGAGTGCCTCAGTGGGAAGATAAAAATGATAATGACAGCAGCAGGGGAATACTAGGTTGTCCCTGAGGGAGACAGTAAGCAGTCTACTTCTGTGATTACATGGAAAATAAAATGTCTAGGTACATGTAAAAATGTGACCCATATAAACCCCAAACCCCTCCCGAGCTTATGTGATTTTCATCTAATTATCATTTAGTCTAACTTGGTTATGAAAAGTTGGCATTATTTTTTTCCACTATTTGCCTCCATAGTGGAGATCTTGACTCTTCAGATAAAGGGATTGGTAGAACTATCAGTGGACTTTTACATCTCAACTTTTTGAAAATCAGCTCAGTCATCAAATTCTAGAACTTTTTTCTTATAAAGAACCAAATCTTCTGCTGATTATTATTGGGATAACCCGATTAAACTTGTGATGCCTCCAGGCTGATTTATCACACTTTGTTGTTTTACACATTTTGTTGTTTTGTGCAGATTTAATTACGCACTTTGGCAAAATATTTAGCTAAACTTTTTTTTACAAAAATCTAATTTGCATTTCTTCATTCCACGGAGTAATAGCAAATTAATTTTGATATATCAGCAAGTCATTAGTGAAAACTGCTAATTATTTTCTGGAGCGACTAAAAGAGTTTCCTAGAAAAGTAATCACCTGACAAATCCGGTTCCAAGAGTACACAAAACGGAGAGGGAAATTTTAGAATTGTATTAGAAGGAAAAATTTACATTGCAAGGTACAAGGTATTGAAACTCAATGGTTTTAAGTTATCCTGCAATTAAAATCATTGCAGTTTGGGTTTGGATTATAAAAAGTCAATCTAAAAAAAATTGACAAATTAAATTTTTTTAAAAATGGAAAAAGCATTTCAAAAATTCTAAGTAACACATTTTTTTATATTCTATTTAAAAAGTCACAATTATCTATTTAAACGAAATTAGAATCTTTAATTTGTAATCTTTCCTGTGTTATTTATATTTTTCTATTCATGGGGGGTGGGAATAGCTCTTTACAACATATTATATCTTGCTTACAGTGGAATCTGGGAACTGGGTCCTCCAAGATTTTGTACACTAACAAATTAGTTTTTCTCCTTGGAGTTGTGAAAAATAAAAAAAATGTACAACTTTTTGGAATTCCTGATATGTATTCAACTACTGCTTACCTCCGTCACTCCGTACATTTTTATTGGGCATTTCCAGGAGTCTATTCTTAGAAAAAGTCTTTGAAGGGTACCTATAATTTTTTAGAAAATTTTTGGCATAATATTTAATTGGTGGCAGTCTTATTAGTTTAGCAATGTCCCTCATCGCTTCTGATCATTAAAGATGAGCAAACTTAAACTTTAATTTCAGATGCCCCTACCTACAAGCCATGGCCGTGATTGGCCATGGGTGTCAAGAGACACACTCGAACCCCGGAACCAAACTTAAAAAACAATCCCACTCATCTCTACATATCATCTCTGCTTGGCAAGCTGCCCAAAGTGTATATGGATCCACTCAAGGTCTACAGACTCTCCATGAACCTTAGACCACTTGGTCCACTATCTTTGCATTGCTTTGTGAAAAGCTGAATTCTTCTACACCTTTGCATTAGTGGTCATTAAAACCTCAGTATCTAGAAAGCCACCCATCAAAATGATGACATGTCAAAAGTTTTTAAAAAAATTATGGGCTGATTTTACATGAACATGAAATCAATATTTTATAAGAGAGGGGAAAATCAATGCAACCCGCTAAGAACAAATCACCAGTAGAGCCAAGAAGGTCCTGTGTCACTTCATCTCCTCTTGGCTAGTCTTTGAATTTCCCAAATATTGGTTGGTCTTCATGGCCCATATAATGACTTTCCTGAAGTGGTTTCCTCTTTGCTCTGTTTTTAGAAGTTATGTTTTTGAATAATATGTACTTTTTGCCTTTCATTGTCCTATTCCTGTGATACATGTTTTATTTTTTTTGGTAGTAGATTTTAAATCAAAGACCTACAAGGAGACTCTTCAGCGGACAGGGCTTGATGTAACCATGCCTTCCAAAACTTGGATTCTATCCACTATCTACATAAAACCATGTTTGTTGCATTGTATGCGATGAAGAATTGGGATGTCCTGCAGACATGTTATCACCCACAATGCACTTGTCTGTTGCTTTGTTGACTTTCCTCAGTTTTCCAGTGAAGCATTTTTTTGGTTTTTTTTTGTTCCTTTATTTTTTAAAACTTTCAGCCATTTGCATCCAAGATTTATCTTGTTTTCATGGCCCACAAAATCTTCTCAGCCACTAATTTCATCTGGAATATTATCGAGACTTCTAAGGGTAATCTTCATTGGCCTGATCAAAAATATATGACATTTTTAAAATTCCTATATACACAGTATTAATATTTTTTAATACAAACAAAAGTGTGACACATAGTGCGACATATCACACGTGGATATGCTTAGAAAACTTGTGATTTTGCATCATTTTGTATAAGATTTCATGCTCAATCGGTTCAAATTAGTGTTTTCCATCCGTAATTGTACCATATGATGTTTTTAATTTTTTTATTAGAATTTTTTTTTTAACAGACGCATAGACCAAACTCTATGGCTTTACATTGTTTTGTGATGTCACTCAGAATGGTGCACTAATTTCAGATTGTATTTAGAGGCAATGTTTCCGGGGTCTGTTTTTTTTAAATTTCTTTAATTTGAATTTGATTTATTCAATTTTTTAAAAAATTTCTTTAATTTGAACTTGATTTATTACACATCTTTCTGTCAAAGAAAAAATAATTAAGTGATGTAGGTACCGTATTTTTATTTTGCTTTTAAAAACATTCCCGAAGGCAGCAAATGATATCATAAATATGGCAGACTGAGGCCTCTTTTTTTTCTGGGCCGCCATGTTTTCTCAATTGTTTATTTTAAAGTAAAGCACAAAGGGAAAAAGTGGCAATTTTAAGAACTTCTGCGTCTGTATAGCCTTTGGCAGTATAATATAGCTGTCCTTTAATGGAAATTAGAGAACTCTACTTATTCTGCCCCATTCCCATTCTGCAAAGCAAAGCTGTAAAAATGTTCTTCAAAAAATTGGGTATATATTTAGGCAGGGACATTTTATCTGCGGATGGTCACATTGAAAAAAAAAATTCAAAAAATTCAAAATTCAAAGTGTAGAACTGTCTCCTGTAAAGGTTCTTAAAGTTGTAATAAGCAGAGATGAACAGACCCAAAGCTTCTTTCTGGCTTCTGGTGTGACCCGGAAATATTGCCAGATTGGCAGCCGATGTTAGCAATATGTTTGAGATGCACCAAAACCGTGAACGGGAATTTAAGGGGCTGCTCATTTCTAAGAAATTAAAATTAAAAAGAAAAAAAAATTAATGATAAATGGTCCCACCTCTAGAAAAGTATGTAAACATAGGATCCCAAAAAAGTAGAGGTACAGTTACTTTTTTATTAAATTGCTGCTTCGAAAAAATATATACAGTATTTTATTGGTTTTAAATATTTAAATGTACTTAATGAATTATTTACTTAATGGAGTAACCTTCCCAAGACCCCCATGATAAGCACAAAGAATAAGCATTTGAATGGGTTGAGTTACAATACCAGATACAACCGCATATTGTCGGTAAAGTATTCAGTAATTTTGCAAAATTTTGCAAATACTGGTAGTATCCAGCACAATATTGAGAAGCCAAACAAGAACAAAAAAATTCTAAAACATTCATGGCATATCCAATACACCAGGCATTCCATAAAGGTCCAATAGTTGTGTCCCTATCTTCTTGCTGCTTCCACTTCTCTGGGAGTTAGAAGAACAGTCTAGACTAGTGATGGGCGGACTTTCTCTTTTCAATGCTGGAACTGATTGCAAGTGTTAACAGTTTGAATGCCGCTGGTAGAGTCGCCAAAGGCTTTTTTTGCCTTGGAGGGTCGTCGCTTCCGATTACATCATTGGGGAGCGTACGGCTGCAGCAATTTAACAGCCACTGGCATTTAATGACTTACCGCCCATGATAGGTGCCACCACCGGTGGGGGAGGCTGAGCCAAACCAGGACCCGGACATCAAAAGAAGTTTGGGATTGGGCAGAGGGGACCCAAACCTACAAACCTGAACTTTGTGGTTCGGGTCTGCTCAAAACTAGTCAAGACATCTGTTCTTAAAAAAAAAAAAAAAAAAGGGAATAGAAACATAGTAGCTCCAGAGGTAGGACCACAACTACCGGGGTTAGACCACAAATTAATGGGGGAGTCTTCCTGCAAGAGCATGCTCTTTTTTGTTGCATGTCCATTTTCAGGCACATACAAAATGGCAAGTTTTGAAGGCATTAGTGACCACCACTATTGGAACTCCTAAAGTGACCCAAAATGAAGGTCTTGGAAGTGTCTCTTAACTTTGAACTAACCTTGGTCCAGTAGCTTGACCCCCGATGTTCTGTTAGCACAACCAACTGTGCCGTAAGTTGCTGAGGCTGCGGCAGTACTTCTACTTCACTACAGCTGATGACTGACTGGAGAGGTCATGTGACATCGGATTCAAACCTAGCCAGGAGTGACAACAGAGCACTGAGGGCCTTGCCATGGGAATCTGAATTTGAGTGAGCTTGGTGTGTTACCCTTTTGGACCATATGGGGTTTTCCACTTATACTGGAAAACCCCTGGCCCGGTTGTAAACACTGAAAGTCCAGTAAAGTGCCAATCGAAGATGAGAACTTAGAGGCCATTATAGAAAAAAACTACAGTATTTTTTATTTTATTTCACTCTATTTTTATATCGTAACATGGAAAAACAAAAACATAGTAACTTTTTTTCATTATTACAGACTATATATTTAATTAAAGTAGCAAAAAAGTTGACTTAATATAATATATAAAATATATTTATATGTTAAGGGATGTGGCAATATTTCCATTGTAATTTTGTTTTTTATCACTGTACGTTGCCAAAATTGAAAAAAGAAAGTTATATAAAAAAAAAAAAGTTAGACAAAAGTATATGTGGACTTCCAAATATATTTTCCTATGATTTTCTGCATTGGTATTATTATTGAAGTGTGGATTGTAACATTAACTGCATGCCAGATGGTGATTCAGATTGAAAACTCAAGTTAAATGTGAGATTTTATTTTACACCTTGGCTTCCAGCTACGAAATTTTCCGAAGCAAGATAAGTAAATGATTCTATTTTCTATAAAAATATTTATTATTTGAAGAAAAAAAATTAAGTGAATGAATCTGTAAAATAAGATATGTATCACAAAATATGATGTTCAGGTGATGAATTTGCTTTGTTCTGTCCATTGTCCGTGCGGTCGCCTCATTGCATGGTTGAAATTTAAGTGTAAAACAAAAAGTTGTTAAAGTTGCATGATGAATACGGTAAAATCACCTTCATATAATCTTATCTGAAGGTGAAATGTTTACGTTAGCCATTCTGTACTTGTCCACCCCTTCCCCCCTTTCATGGATAGAGATGAGCGGACCCAAAGTTTAGGTTATTGCCATTTAGGCAATTTGATGCCTCTACCTACTAGCCATGGCTCTGATTGGCCACGATGGACATTCCGGGCCAATCATAGCCATAGTTAATTGGCTAGAGGCGTCAATTTGCCTGCTCGACTTGGACATATTGCCAAATTAGCGGCCGTGCAGCCAATCCCACAAATTGATGCCCCTACCTACTAGCCATCATTCTGATTGGCCACAATGGACATTCCTGGTCAATCTGAATGTAAATTGAATTGAATCTGAATGTAAATAGTAAATTGGCTAGAGGCGTCAATTTGCCTGCTCAACCTGGACATATTGCCGGATTAGCGGCCGTGCAGCCAATCCCACAAAGTGATGCCCCTACCTACTAGCCATGGCTCTGATTGGCCACAATGGACATTTCAGGCCAATTATAGCCATAGTAAATTGGCTAGAGGCGTCAATTTGCCTGCTCAACCTGGACATATTGCCGGATTAGCGGCTGTGCAGCCAATCCCACAAATTGATGCCCCTACCTACTAGCCATGGCTCTGATTGGCCACAATGGACATTTCGGGCCAATTATAGCCATAGTAAATTGGCTAGAGGCATCAATTTGCCTGCTCAACCTGGACATATTGCTGGATTAGCGGCTGTGCAGCAAATCCAGCAAATGGCCTGGATGGACAATTCTGGCCAATCACAGCCATAGCTAGTTGGCTAGGGGCGTCAGTTTGCCAGATTGCCAGATTGCCGGCCGTACTGTCAAACTGTCCAGGTTGCGTGACTCAACCAATCCCCAGACCCATAATCCCGCTCCTCTCTAGTCATGGATGTGACCTTTGCTCTTTTACCATCTGATATAATATGCGGCTACCTGTAAAAAAAAGAAACGTGTGCTACAATAATATTCAGGAAAAAAAACAAACATTCAGCTAAAAAAATACACGTTAGTAAGTTCTTCAGATGGTGCTATAACAAAACATCCAACTGGGTAAAAAAATAAATAATTAAAAAATAGTAGACCGCAATATTTTTTACACCTGGAAAAAATATGGTCTTTTTTTTGGGGGGAGTCTTTTTTTTTTTTATTTATTTATTTTTTCATACAATTCAAAAAGTGTGTTACGATTTTATGCGATATTTTCCGTGAAAGGAAATGTTGGTGCTTCTATTCAGTATTGTACAAAAAAAAAAAAAAATTATATCTATGAACATTTATGCAAATAATGGATTTCATTGAATGTGTGTGTTTTGTTTTTTTTTTAAGTCTCCTATCACTCGATAGCCATTAACGATTGAAAATAATACTATTTATATGACATAGACAATCATTGGGCATAGGAAGGTTTTTATAACATTATGCTGTGAATCCGTTTTTTGCAGTAGGCCATTTTATATTTTCTATGCATTCCGCAATTTGTGTTTTTTGTGACCTCGATGAGCGGAGACCATATACATAAGATTATTTTCAATACATATCTGCACTGTACTGTATTCTTATCTCTAACTAGCACTTAAGGGTATGGAAAAGAAAAAAAAATAATTATTGTTCCTGGTCGATATCAGTTGAAATAAAAGCCACTTCTATAAATGGATGAAAAATTTTTCAAAAATTTAAATATGTATAATTTTACTTGCTTTATCGTTGTTTCAATTTTTTTTTGTATATCTGATAGTATTTACATGACTCTTGTGCAATATAATTTATATTATTTAAAAAAAGAACAAAAAAAACAATAGGATGATGGATTTATTTAGTTTATTTTTTGTTATGATGTTGACGGAAAAAAAAAAAAATCTGATATTTTATTATTGCTTCTGTGCCAGTGGGAACTGAGGAGAATTTTTATGCCTTGTGCTGACCATAATATGGGAGGGAGGATGGAAACCCTGTCATCCATTCTGTATGTGACTTTTTACTTGAATTTGTAGTTTGTATATTTATCAAACAAATTAAAGGCACAATGTTGTTTGGAAAAAAAAATGGCGTCATATGTTTTTTGAGCATGCGTGTGTGTGTGTAAGGGCATGTGCATAATGGGAAAATAAGATTAAAAAATATATTTCTATATTTATATCTACATAGAATTTATTTGAAATATATGCTATAGCAATTTATTTTTAATGTCTGCAGTTTTGGGTACATAATATTAATTAAAACATATTTTTTGACATTATTTCATTCAAAACATTTGATTCAAAAATGTAATTCGATAAAAAAAAAAATTTTAAAACTATCAAACTATCAAACATACAAAATAGGTTCCGTAGGTTTGTTCTTAAGTTGAATTTGTATGTAAGTCGGATCTGTATATTTTATAATTGTAACCGCAGACAATTTTTTTTGGTCTCTGTGACAAATGGATTTTAAAAATGAAAAATGTTGGGTTGTCATAAGAACCAGGATTAACAATATGATATGTGAAGTGAAGCCTCCTGTCTTTTAAATCATCAGCCAGAGATTCCTGTCCATAAAATGGCCACAGATGGGGGGGGTCATGTGATCTCCAACTGTCCATGAGCAATCGCCCTGTCAGGATCTTCATCTTATATTCATGATGGCATCATGGAAGGGCAATAGCAGAGCACAAATTTTAATAGATGTATACTAGTAAATTAACTAATATCCTTACACACCGCCACCACTTACGCACACAACAAAAGTGGCCAATCTAATTTAATGGATAAATATATACCGTATATACTCGAGTATAAGCCGACCCAAGTATAACCCGAGACCCTTAATTTTACCACAAAAACCTGGTAAAACCTATATTTTTTTTACTCAAGTATAAGCCGAGTTTGGGTTTTCAGCACATTTTTTGTGCTGAAAAATTAGGCTTATACTCGAGAATAAAAGGAGCTTTTAAAACCTTTAAATATATAATTTTACTCTGTTTTAATCAGTAAAGGGAACAGTTTTCCAAAATGTCAACTTGTTTTAAATCAAATTTTAAAAATCTAAAGAACATCCCTTTAATCAGATAATTACTGTCTGAATGTTTTAAATTAAAAAAAAAGGAAAAACTCAATTATATATTTTAAAAGCTCCTGTTTGTGACTTATTAATTAAACAACTATTATAGTAAATGTCACCGAATTTCAATTTCAAAAATATGTTCAAAAGTCGATCACTTTTGATCAGGTAATTCATGTATGGCTTAACTAAATGTTAAAATTGCTTATTGATAAAATGTTGCATTTAAGATAGAAAAAGCTCTTCCTAGTTGCCGGTAATTTAAACAACTGTTATAAGATCTGAATTTAAAAAATAATTTCTAAAAACACTTTTATCAATTTAAAAAAAAAAAGTGATTGCATTTTTAAATCAATTTATTTAAAAAATACTACAGGCGGTCCCCTACTTAAGAACACCCAACTTACAGACGACCCCTAGGTACAAACGGACCCCTGGATGTTTGTAATTCACTGTATTTTTGCCATAGGCTATAATAATTAGCTGTAGGAGTTATAAAAGGTGTCTGCAATTAAGCTTCATTGATAATCCTGGTTCTTATGACAAACTTTTTTAAAATCCAATTGTCACAGAGACCCAAAAAATTCTGGCTGGAGTTACAATTATAAAACATACAGTTCCGACTTATATACAAACTCAACTTAAGAACAAACCTACAGACCCTATCTTGTATGTAACCCGGGGACTGCCTGTACTTCTAAAAACTTTTCAACTATTAAATTGATTTTAAGAAAAAAATATTAAATTGGGGTTCCATTGTTTATGGAATTTTTTTAAACCCTGCGTTTAAAAAAAAAAAAGTTATAACCTGAAGGGATATGGCACCTTGAAAGAATAGTTACCTAAAAAAATATTATTAATAAATAGAAAACTATTTACTATACTCTATTCTACAGGATTATAAAAAATATAATTGGGAATCAAAACCTTTATCAATTTTAACTTGAGCTGCAAGAAAAATTAGAAAACAAAAAGCTGTCGTCTTCCAGACACAGTGCCACCAATGAGAGTTATTTCAATTCAGTTCTGTCCAAGTGCATATCAGCTTCCTCCTGGACCACGATAGTGTTGTTTCTTAAAAAAAAAAAAAAAAGTTCAGTGTTTCAGGTTTTTTCTCCTGTCTGGGTGTGTTTTAAAAATGCAGGATTTAAAAAAAAAAAAAAAAATCCTAAAAACAAAATTTACAGCTGAAAGTGTGTGCATGTGGGTGGGCACTGACTGTTAAAGAGTGATGGAGAAGATCTATGTCTTCTATGGTCAGGATCCAACTAAATAGACACGTATTCCAGTACAGGAAACTGAGCAATGTTCCAATTTTTTTTTTTTTGGAATGTTTTTTTGTTTTCTTTTTGCTGTGTTGGAATCCATACTGGTGTTCAGTGATTAATGAACAATGGAATGATTTGTTTTGAATGTTCAAGTAAGATTAGAAAGTAGAAAGGTAAATGGTGTAACGGGAAGGCATTTTCTTACCGGTAGCTGTCTATGTGAGGCCGGTCGTCCACTGTTATGTGATTAGCAGTAATACTCTCCAACATCGTCAAAGGTATGGACAGAAAGTCCCTTTCTCTGCTCATTCATATGAAACTCACATCTTGGCAATTTTGGGTTGAATTTATCATTATCTCTTACGGTAATAATTGCCCCTTTGACACACCTGCTTTATTAAGAGATTCGGACCAGACATGGTCCTGCCTGGCTTAGCTTTCGTCTATAATCTCTTTCTGTAAATTTAACGGGACAGAGAGTCCCTCCCCAGGTCCACCATCTGTCCAACCTTGTCCAATTTTTCAAAAATGTACCTTAAGAGTTAAAAAAGTAGCATTGCCTGGCCATGTGCCAGTGCCCCCCCATTGACTTACTATCCATGTCAGTTGGAGAAGTCGATTCACATGACAGCGGAGGACCGGGATACACACAAAAACACACAACGGTAAGAAGATTTTGTTTTCTCCAAATCACATAGTGTTCCTTAAAATGCAGAGGTAAGGACTTTACATTCCTCTGCCGGAACCCTGCATTGTGATCGTAAAGTGACATAAGGTGACACCAGTTCTGTCCTTATCATTTGCCTATTACACCCTGCCAGAGGCAAAGACTTCATTTATCCCCCAAAAAAATGGTGAATAGAAAAGTCAGGCTGCCCTCACATACTGATAATCCGGGGAGCTTTTTTCACAAATATATCATTTGGAACATGGAAAATTTACAATTTTGTAAATTATTGTAATATAAGAGTTGGTAGAGAACATAACAGTATATATCTCCAATACCAGTATGAATGCAGCCTTACAGTAATTGCCCCCCATTTAAAGGGGCTGTACCAGCTTTCAAATTCTCCGATGGGTAAATATTATGAATGGGAACTTTATGAGATTCCCAAACATACCTTTACCTCTTCCTAGAGATCTGTCATTTTAGAAAAAATTAAATTTTTGTCTCCACGCAACTGAGTTTCTTAGTGCACAAGGGTTGGGGCCATGCTAGATGATGCAATTGTTTTCTTCCTTCTGTGCTGCTATGGGTCTCTAGAACCTCATCTTTACACAATGATTGACATCCCCCATAAAAGAAGATGTAAATAGAGGAAAAGGAGATGCATGGCCAAACCCCCTGGTGCAATCAGAAGCTAATTTGCATAATGTTAAAAGCTAAATTTTCTCTACAATGACAGGTTGCTGGGAGATAGGTAAGTTATATCTGAAAAAGTTATAAATGGAGAAGAGCCGACCTCATGTGTCCTGCTTGGCCAATCATAGCCATGGCTAGTTTCAAGGTATGGCAATTTGTCGGATTGGCTGTTTGTCCACCAATCCGGCAGCCCAATCCCTTTAAGTTCTGTGATTCAGGTCGCACCGCCTAACCCAAATATGTTGCAGAGCAGCCAATCCGGCAAGTTTATGATCTAAGTAACTAGGCATGGCTTTGATTGGTGACCACCTGGCCAATCACAGCCATGACTAGTTGCTAGTGGTGTAAATCTGCTGGATTGACTACTCGACCTCATAGCATGGAACATATCTGTGTTATGTCCTGGTTAGGCCGAATGACCTTAAACAGCAAACTTAAATTCCTCTTAGGATTTTGTTTTGACCAATTTTTATCATTCTGTATATCTTTATAACAGTTGGAGCACAATTTTTCCGATACAGAGCTCTAAGGTCTTGTAGAGTCACAGTGTTGCCCTTTTTTAATAGACAAATTACCAAATTAAACAAATTTAAAAGTTGGCACCATGGAATATATTGTGTTACCATATTTTGGTTGATGTGGCAAGCAAAAATTTGTATGCAGCATAAAGATTGATTTAGTTTTTTTAGTTTGACTTCCATGGAGACCATGTTCAATTGATCTTAAGGGCAATTTTTATAGCCTTTTTATTATAAATGTGCTAGACATGATATAAATGTGCGAGACATGATATAAATGAAGTTAATGTATGCACAGAGCTCCTTAGCTCCCTCTAGTGGTGGCTGTGAGAAGGGAAATGATTCATTTTGTCTCTATGAAAGGTATTTAGAACTCTGTAACACCGAAAAAACTCCAACCCCTATGAAGATTCATCAATATTGCATCACAAGGGAACAGGGATAATTACTGATGAGTGAGGCTCTCTATACCCTTTATAACCCGAGCAACAGTGATACTTTCACTAATACTACATAACAAGGTTTTATACAATTTTTACATACAGATTTTAAGAAAGCATATGTGTACACGGGCATGTGCCATGAAAAAAAAAAATACTGAATCATGGATTGCATAAATAAGCTTATATTTACATTTTAGTTTAGATTCATAAACAATTCAAAACTTACTATTTTTAATGTGTCAGAAAAACACACCATAATTGACCATAAAAGGGAACCTGTCATCATGGAGGTAATTTTTACCTGAAGAGGTTTCATTACTCTATCGCAGGTTTATTTTAAAAATGCCTTTGTCAGCAATATGAATGAATCCTGTGCTTTTTAATCAATTATTTTACATTACCTCGCTCCCTCTCAGCAGTGTGTGGTGAGTGAGTCCCGGAGGGAGGGAGAGAGGGGGCGGCAGCTCCAACCATACCATTTGTCTTCTTCTCAATCCCTCCTCCTCAATCAGACTAAGGGAGGGCCATGAGTGAGGAGGAGGGGTGGACGAATTGAGAAGATGACTTCCACTCCCCATACCCGGGACTCACTACACAATGCTGGCAGGGAGCCAAATCAATTATCATTACAAAACACTGGTTTTATTTACATTGCTTACAAATTTTTGGAATGAGCATGTCATAGGTTATTGGAACCTGTCTTTAGGTAAAAATTACCTCCCCGATGATAGGTTGCCTTTAAGCGCTACACTTTCTTAAATAATTATATATAAAAAAATTTATTTTTTTATTTATTTATTTTACACACAGTAGTTTGTCATTGTGAATAAATCTTTACAAAATGTTTTATATTTATTGATGTGGCCAACCCCCAGGTCTAGAAGCCAAAAGGAAAAGTAACTGGATAGTTGCAGCCAGTGGGAGAAGAATGCGCCAAAAGTTAAAAAAAGAGGCAGTTGTTAGAGGTAACGTTTTTTCCTGGTAAGGTAAAATAATATCATTTAGATAATATAGAGTAATATCTAGTAATTTTTTTTATTTGAAAGAGATTTCAATATATTTCTAGTTCATTCACTTGACAAACGTTCGTTTTTGCTGTGCGTCTATGCTTGCACAGTTTTATTAAAAATTAATACTTAATGTTATTTTTAAAAATTTAGGTAAAACCTAAAAGAGTTAAAGCTAATTTTATTTTATTTTTTTAAAATGCACACCATTGTAGTCTGCTTTGAGAAAATTTTGATAAAGTTTTCAACACAAAATTACAAATATTAAAGCCTATTCCAATTTCATTTTTGCAGGTGCAGTCAGTCGGTAAAGTTAAATTATTGAGAGACCGACTAATGCTCCGCAACAAGCCAGACTGGCCCGAACACCCCGCTAGAGCTGAGGATAGAGCTACACTCCTTGTGTTGCGGAGATTAGAGATCATGCCCCATCCATTCCAGGTGAGACGAGGAACTTTGACCTTTGCCAAAAATTAAAATAGTTAAGGCGCATTTTATCCCTATTTCTATATCATGTTGCTCTTAAAGAGAATGTTTTTTTAATAGTAGATAAAAATAACGTAGAAACAAAAAAAAAGAAACATTTTTCCTTTTCAGTTAATAAACCAGATTTTATTTTAAAAAAAAAATTTGAAAAACCCAAATTTATAGCAACATCATTTTCACATTTTATTTCAATTAAGATGACAAAATTAGTTGATAATGATGATAAGATGATAAAATGAGTTTTTAAAAATGTTAAAAAACGAAATTGAGATGTACATTACTTTACCTTTAATTCAGAAAAATGTGGCACAGTGACATCATTTTTATTTTTTCACATTGTATATAACCTTGTTGTGTGGGATAGCGCTAACTTATACGAGTGGTGGGTTCCAAAAAGATGTTGGCAGAATATTTTATGATGAAGATGGTATCCTGTTTGTTTTTTCATAGGAAAATTTTTTTTGGGGGGGTTTTGTTTTGGAAAAAAAAAATTTTTTTTGTATTCAAAATGTTTTACTGGATAGTTGTTCATTTGTTATTTTTACGTTTTCTAACAACATATTTTGAGACTTGTAAAAATGTCTGGCATAGGTCATGTCATAAATTAGGAACATGGTCTAAGAAGTGAATTGGCCCTTCGTTAACCCAGAAAAAAGGAAGCCAAATTTTGATGAATTTGTTGATTTGGCTTCAACTCTGCCCCCCCCCCCCCATGTCACAATAGGCCAAACTTGTGTGGTAGTCAATTAAGCTAACTGTACTTACCTGTTGGCGTTATCTGTCTTCTCTACAATCCCAGAACAAATCTTCTTAAGCCTCCTAAACTATAATACTTTTAAAAATATGCTAATTAATGGCTAAGGCTCTATTACCCGGGGCCTACTGAAACCTGGAGTAGGTCCTCAAAATGAGTCCAGCACCTCCCTTCAACTGCCTACTCTAGCCTCACGGACGAGTGCGCACAGCTCCCTGTAGCTGCACGCTGAAGATGTCTGGGTAGGAGGATCAAAGAGGCTACTGGGGTGTGGAGTAGCCATGCCATGTAGCCTCAGCTCCAGCTACTCCACGCCCCAGTAGCCTCTTTAGAAAATTAGCATATTACCCTGATTAAAGATTAGAAAAGTTAAAGGGGAGTAAAGGATTAGCCCTAAAAAGGGCTATCCTTACATACATTAGAGGCACCTACCTACCGGATCTACCTTAATAGGCCGATCCGTGGTGGTAGATTTCCTTTAAAGGAGCACGCCAGTCAAAGCTAATCCATTGAATCATGCCTGGTACGAGACCTGGAGGGAGGTGCCGGACTCATTTTGAGGGCCGACTTTAGACAGTTTTAGGCATAAATTATAACCTATCAATAATATATTTGTCTGCTTTTTAGTGTGAAAGCAATACTGGGATGTAGCACTTTTGTTTTTTCCAAATAAGAAAATTAAGAGAATATTAATACCAAAATAACTCTACAAAAGGTTTTGCTCCAGCAGCGGTAATGATGTCCTTTTGCAAATTCTTAAAAACCAAAATCAACGAAGCCTGAAGAAGGACACTACAACGTCAGGAAAGAGGCTTTGTGTCTGTTGCTTTAAAAATACCAAGTTCATCTTCTATGGTCACAACAAATTTTTGAAACCGGCTGTAAAAGAATCTTCTAGACGACGCACTTCCTTTATATGATTGTGTATTCCATGATTATTTCTCACAGTATAGAGTTAAAGTGTAAATAAACTTTGAACAAAATCGCATAAATCAAGAATGCAGATGATACAAGTAAACTTACCGTATTTTTCGGAGTATAAGGCGCACAAAAAATCCTTTGACTTTCTTAGAAATCAAAGGTGCGCCTTATAGTCCAGTGCGCTTTATATATGAACCGTACTTACAGACAACAGCTGCCTTGTACTGTGCACAGGTCTGCCACCTGCTGGTCATTCATCCTTATAATCAGGTGCGCCTTATAGTGCTGTGCACCTTATATATGAACCGTACTTACAGACAACAGCTGCCTTGAACTGTGCACAGGTCTGCCACCTGCTGGTCATTCATCCTTATAATCAGGTGTGCCATATATATGAACCTAGACATTTTAGCAGGCATTTATTGATGGTGTGCCTTATAATCCGGTGCGCCTTATAGTCTGAAAAATACTGTAGTCTTATATTTTATTATAGAAAAATATTCATTTTTTACCCCCTGCTTTTAGCTGTGTGTATACGTGAGCTTTCCTTCCATTCTCACACTAATAACTGATAGATGCAACAAGTTGAAGCTGATAAAGTTTCTAGTGACTACTCTCTTTACATACAGTTACTGCATATTCTAATCTCTAATTTTATAGGTATATAAAGACTTAAAGAGAGCCTGTCATCAGGAATATCACTTTTAGCCGTTGACAGGTTCCAATTGCTTATTCCATGCTGATTTTTTTTTTAAAAAAAGCCTTTGTCAGCATTCTGAATCAAATCAGTACTTTATAAAAGTTTATTTTACATTACATTATGCCAGCAGAAAGTGGTGAGTCCTGGGGGGAGGCGTCAAGACAGCTGCAACCTGTGTGCCTGTGTCTCAGTCTCCTCTGCTCCACACTCATGCAGCTCCCTTTCCCCTTCCCACTTCCTGTCATGTGCATTGATCAGGTAGCGGAGGGAGGGGATGGTGTGAGTAGAAGAATTATGCATGAGGAGACTGAGACACAGGCACACAGACTACTGCAGCTTTACCACGTTGTTGGCAGGGAGCCGGGTAATGTGAAACAAACTATTATAAACAACTGAAATGATTCAGAATGCTGAAAATGGCATTTTTAAAATCAGCAAAATATAGGCTATTAGAATGTGTCACCAGCTGAAAATGACACTCCTGGCGACAGGTTCACTTTATCCTTTAGCAACTTGTCCTTATATAGTGGCTTTTCTCTGAAATAAAGTATACGGTAAAGTTTACTATAAACATCTGAACTTTTCACTTCTCACTTCTGAAATAATAATTTAAAAAAATACTTCAAAGGTTTATTCTTTAGAGCGTTGTTATGGAATATACTTAGAGGTCACATGCTTTCAGTTTTATATGAAATCGTAGATGTTTTGTGTTGTAATGTTTCTGTGGATCATCATTTTATGGGGAAGATGTATCCTAAGTCTTGCAATTTACACCTTTTTGTAGCTTACAGTCTATGAGGATGAGGGGGTGACACAAGAGCTTACAGTCTATGAGGATGAGAGGGGGACAAAGAGCTTACAGTCTATGAGGATGAGGGGGTGACACAAGAGCTTACAGTCTATGAGGATGAGGGAAGGACACAAGAGCTTACAGTCTATGAGGATGAGGGGGTGACACAAGAGCTTACAGACTATGAGGATGAGGGGATGACACAAGAGCTTACAGTCTATGAGGATGAGGGGTGACACAAGAGCTTACAGTCTATGAGGATGAGGGGGTGACACAAGAGCTTACAGTCTATGAGGATGAGGGGGTGACACAAGAGCTTACAGTCTATGAGGATGAGGGGGTGACACAAGAGCTTACAGTCTATGAGGATGAGGGGTTGACACTAGAGCTTACAGTCTATGAGGATGAGGGGGTGACACTAGAGCTTACAGTCTATGAGGATGAGGGGATGACACAAGAGCTTACAGTCTATGAGGATGAGGGGTGACACAAGAGCTTACAGTCTATGAGGATGGGGGGGGGACACAAGAGCTTACAGTCTATGAAGATAAGGGCAATGACATAAGAGCTTACAGTCTATGAGGATGAGAGGGTGACACAAGAGCTTACAGTCTATGGGGATGAGGGGGTGACACAAGAGCTTACAGTCTATGAAGATGAGGGGGTGACACAAGAACTTACAGTCTATGAGGATGAGGGGGTGACACAAGAGCTTACAGTCTATGAGGATGAGGGGGTGACACAAGAGCTTACAGTCTATGAGGATGAGGGGGGACACAAGAGCTTACAGTCTATGAGGATGAGGGGGTGACACAAGAGCTTACAGTCTATGAGGATTAGGGAGTGACACAAGAGCTTACAGTCTATGAGGATGAGGGGGTGACACAAGAGCTTACAGTCTATGAAGATAAGGGGATGACATAAGAGCTTACAGTCTATGAGGATGAGAGGGTGACACAAGAGCTTACAGTCTATGGGGATAAGGGGGTGACACAAGAGCTTACAGTCTATGAGGATGAGAGGGTGACACAAGAGCTTACAGTCTATGGGGATGAGGGGGTGACACAAGAGCTTACAGTCTATAAGGATGAGAGGGTGACACAAGAACTTACAGTCTATGAGGATGAGGGGGTGACACAAGAGCTTACAGTCTATGAGGATTAGGGAGTGACACAAGAGCTTACAGTCTATGAGGATGAGGGGGTGACACAAGAACTTACAGTCTATGAGGATGAGGGGGTGACACAAGAGCTTACAGTCTATGAGGATGAGGGGGTGACACAAGAGCTTACAGTCTATGAGGATGAGGGGGTGACACAAGAGCTTACAGTCTATGAGGATGAGGGGGTGACACAAGAGCTTACAGTCTATGAGGATGAGGAGGTGACACAAGAGCTTACAGTCTATGATGATTAGGGAGTGACACAAGAGCTTACAGTCTATGAGGATGAGGGGTGACACAAGAGCTTACAGTCTATGAGGATGAGGTGACACAAGAGCTTACAGTCTATGAGGATGAGGGGGTGACACAAGAGCTTACAGTCTATGAGGATGAGGAGGTAACACAAGAGCTTACAGTCTATGAGGATGAAGGGGTGACACTAGAGCTTACAGTCTATTAGGATGAGGGGGTGACACAAGAGCTTACAGTCTATGAAGATGAGGGGGTGACACAAGAGCTTACAGTCTATGAAGATGAGGGGGTGACAGAAGAGCTTACAGTCTATGAGGATGAGAGGGTGACAGAAGAGCTTACAGCCTATGAGGATGAGAGGGTGACAGAAGAGCTTACAGTCTATGAGGATGATGGGGAGACACAAGAGCTTACAGTCTATGAGGATGGGGGGGTCACAAGAGCTTACAGTCTATGAAGAAGAGGGGGGTGACACAAGAGCTTACAGTCTATGAAGAAGAGGGGGGTGACACAAGAGCTTACAGTCTATGAGGATGAGGGGGTGACACAAGATCTTACAGTCTATGAGGATGAGGAGGTGACACAAGAGCTTACAGTCTATGAGGATGAGGGGTTGACACAAGAGCTTACAGTCTATGAGGATGAGGGGATGACCCAAGATCTTACAGTCTATGAGGATGAGGGAAGTACACAAGAGCTTACAGTCTATGAGGATGAGGGGAGACACAAGAGCGCACAGTCTATGAGGATGAGAGGGTGACACAAGAGCTTCCAGTCTGTGAGGATGAGGAGGTGACACAAGAGCTTACAGTCTATGAGGATGAGGAGGTGACACAAGAGCTTACAGTCTATGAGGATGAGGGGATGACACAAGAGGTTACAGTCTATGAGGATGAGGGGATGACACAAGAGGTTACAGTCTATGAGGATGAGGGGGTGACACAAAAGATTACAGTCTATGAGGATGAGGGGTGACACAAGAGCTTACAGTCTATGAGGATGAGGGGGTGACACAAGAGCTTACAGTCTATGAGGATGAGGGGTATGGCACAAGAGCTTATAGTCTATGAGGATTAGGGAGTGACACAAGAGCTTACAGTCTATGAGGATGAGGGGATGACACAAGATCTTACAGTCTATGAGGATGAGGGGGTGACACAAGAGCTTACAGTCTATGAGGATGAGGGGAGACACAAGAGCTTACAGTCTATGAGGATGAGAGGGTGACACAAGAGATTACACTCTATGAGGATGGGGGGGTACAAGAGCTTACAGTCTATGAGGATGAGGGGATGACACAAGAGGTTACAGTCTATGAGGATGAGGGGGAGACACAAGAGGTTACAGTCTATGAGGATGAGGGGTATGACACAAGAGCTTACAGTCTATGAGGATGAGGGGGAGACACAAGAGCTTACAGTCTATGAGGATTAGGGGGTTACACAAGAGCTTACAGTCTATGAGGATGAGGGGGTGACACAAGAGCTTACAGTCTATGAGAATGAGGGGGTGACATAAAAGCTTACAGTCTATGAGGATGAGGGTAGACACAAGAGGTATAGGAGCTTGTATAATGGTCCAGCCATTCTTTATAAGGGAACAGAATAAAATAATTTAATAAATAAAGATTCTGCTGCTTGAACCAGTCATCAGCCGCGTCGTATATACAAAGTCCAAGGTGAATGTGACTGCAGGAAAGCCTGGAGCTTGGTATCTGGTGTTTGCCTAAAGAGATGGGTGTTAAGAGCACATTTGTAACTTTTGAGGTTGGGAGTTAGTCCAATAGACCAGGGAAGGGCATTCCAGAGAATTGGTGCAGCTTGGGAGAAATCTTAATCGAAGAGCACGGGTAATAGACTGAGATGAGAGAAGAGCGGTAAGGAGGTGCAACTTTTATTTTATAATCAAAATGGTAAATGTTCAATAATTTTCTAAAGTAAGGATTTATTCTTCTTTTATTGGATCCATCTATGATTTTTACTAAAAATAGACTGCACTGGAAACCTAAATTTATTATATTTCTATTCTGCAAAAAAAAGTCTAGACAGTAAAATAAAGTATAAAAAAAATGATATTATATGTGTGCGCAAAGGTGCCTTTAAAATACAATCTTTCCACATTATTTTATACATCTTGCCACCTTAAAATTGTCATGAACGTCTGTTTTTGTCTTTTGTAAAAAAAATCTCACCTTTAGATTTCGGTTGTTCGTTTCAATTCGCCTGTGATTATCTACAACTATGGGCGTCTTTATCGACATCAAACAAATGCCTATTATTTTGTTTTTCCATTTTGCGCATTTAAAGTCAAGCTTAAATGTACAGAATTGTTCTGTGATTTGTTGTTTCGCCATGTGTGACGTTTTCTCGATATGAAGCAATGCAGAAAATGAAAGTATGAGTTGTGCTTATGCAAGAGGATGCTTCACATTTTAAAGGGAATGTCACGGGTGCTCCTGCAACCCACCATCCATGCTCCTAGATGTGTCCCCAGACTCCTGCCACGGTGCTTACTTCTTCTTGTTCCAGCGCTGGCTCCGGCATTTTCGCCTACTAGGGAGCACGCACCCTGGTTTTCAGAGATTTAAAGGGCCAGCGTTCCTGTAATTGGCGCCGGCCTGCTGCTAATTCTGATAAAGTCTCAGCCTGTCTCCTGTCTTCCCTGCCAGATCTTTGTGCCTCATTGCCATTGAGAAAGCTTGTTCCTATGTCCTTTGCGTTTATAGTGATTTCCCGTTGTGACCTTGATTCCGTTCCTGACCTTCCGCTATGTCCCTGACTCTGATCCCGTGCTGCCTGTCCTGACCTTCCATTATGTCGCTGACTCTGATCCCGTGCTGCCTGTCCTGACCTTCCGTTATGTCCCTGACTCTGATCCCGTGCTGCCTGTCCTTACCTTCCGCTATGTCCCTGACTCTGATCCCGTGCTGCCTGTCCTTACCTTCCGCTATGTCCCTGACTCTGATCCCGTGTTGCCTGTCCTGACCTTCCGATACGTCCCTGACTCTGATTCCTTACTGCCAGTCTCTACTTCCTGCCTGTCCCCGACCACGAGTTTGCCTGACAATTCTGTACTTTGCCTTGGTACCACGCCGCAGCAAGTCCAACCCGCTTAGCGGCGGGCTCTGGTGAAAACCGGGTGCCACTTAGACTCCGCTCCCAGGTGTCGGCTTACGTCATAGTCCGTGGTGGTACAGAGGACCCTGGTGCCTGACAGGGAATATGGTGCCAAAAAAAAAGATTAATCTAATTATTTTAGGAGTTTTAGCAATTCTTTATAGTTTTTTTTTCCATTTTGAGAAACATTAAGTAATATAGAAAAAACATACAGCATATATCTCACTGTTGGCCCAAGATTTTATGCATTGTTTATATACTGTATAAATTAAATACGCACAAAACAGATGATTTTTACATGGTAAAGGACCTGTGATGATGTCATGATTGGAGAAAGTTCGTGTCCTGATGATGTTCTCCTGAAAGCAGGAGAACAAATTTTGAAAACAGTAATACTGTATAGTGAACATGTTTCGGTGCCAATCTGATGACTGCAGATCATAACAGATATCTGTAACATTGCAGACATAGCTTTTTTTGTGTCAATGAGAACAGAAATGTGTCTCCTCAACCTAATGATGTCATCACAGTTCTTGTTCACTGCTTCAGCATAGGAAATAAGGTCAACTTCCTATCCTTTCCTATGGGCTCCTTTCTGTGTTTTTTGACACAGCGGAAGTTCAAATTTTAAAATGAATTCCATAATTTACCTCAAATGTGTATTCTATTTCCCAGTGAGGATTCCATCATAATTGGTCTCTGTAGAGTATCTGCCGGTCCTTACCTCTGGCTTGTTACCTGGACTCAAATAGTGATCTTTACTTGCCCTGACCTTGACCTATCTTTGACTAATCCTTGCCTAACCCCATTGGTGCTTTGCACCAGTTTCTCCTGTACTACATGCGCCCACTTTCACCAGTACCAAGACTACTCCCAGAGATGTACAGGCGGTCCCCTACTAAAGGACACCCGACTTACAGACAACCCCAAGTTACAAACGGACCTCTGGATGTTGGTAATTTACTGTACTTGAGCCTAAGGTTACAATAAACAGCTATAACAATTTTCAAAGGTGTCTACAATTTTTGTTTCTTATGATAATCCAAAATTTTGAAAACTAAGTTGTCACAGAGACCAAAAAAAAATTTACAATTATAAAATATACAGTCCACATCCCTACATGTGGGTCAAAAGGTGAAGACTAGTGTTGAGTGCAAAGTTCGGGTTCGTACCAAACTTTACACTAAAAGTTGGGGCCCAGGCCCATGTTCGGCGCAACATCCCTGCTGTTATTGCCTGCGATTGGTTACATTAATCATTTAAATGCCACTGGCAAAGCCTCAAAATCACACCATGAGAGCAACCAAACTACTGTGGCACAAGTGTGCCGCCATTTCAGGGAGGTTCGTCACTCACTGATGACATCATGACGACATGTTGTCGGCAGTGCAGACGCAATAGTTTAAATGCCACTGGAAAGTTAACAGTTAGACTGTGGGTGTTCTGAACCCAAACCGGATGCTGAACAGAGTTGTAAAATTCAAATTTTAATGGGTCACTTCTCATTACTAACCACTACTTATGTTATTCCTTCCTGTATTTTTTAGAGTTCTATCCCCCCTTTAAGGTCTTATACAATAGACATATATTACAGTGCGACGTAGAAACAAACAACGACTTTAAGTAGGACTGTTCTTTGGCTGGTCTGATACCAAATGTCATCCTGATCAATACCCCCCCCCCCCCATTACAGTTGATTTATGCGCTCTCTAGATGTGGACAAGAGTCAATTGTGGATCAATGGAAGGCTCTAATGTACTTTCAATTAACCGGTTCCTCCTAGAGATATCTGTGGGTAGTCTGGCGGCTTCATGGGGTTTATAAGTCGTATTGATGAGGGTCATGCTGCACAGGCTGCCCGCCAGAAAAAAAGATTGATGTGCTAGAACATGTGGTGATAACATCTGGTAGAGCAGATCTATCCTGTATGTTGTATGTTGCCGTATCTTGTACCTGCTGTCACATCTCTGTTCTGCCATACATTATACAGACTACAGCAAAGCCAGTAGCGAGTGTTATACACCTGCGTAAAGAGAAGGGTTTTAAGAGCGCATTTGAAACTTTGGAGGTTGGATATTAGTATTATAGCCTGGGGAAGGGCATTCCAGAGAACTGGTGCAGCTCAGGAGAAGTCCTGGAAACGTGAGTCAGATGTTCAGATTAAGGTAGAGATTAATATAGAATCACTGGCAGATCGAAGTGCATGGGTTGGGTGATAGACTAAGATGACAGAAGAAGGGTAGGGAGGTGCACCATTGTGGATGAGGGTGTGGATGTCGTGGAGACATGAATGAGGTGTTCAAATTAAGGTAGAGATTAATCTAAAATCACTGGCAGATCGAAGAGCACGCGATAGACTAAGAAGAGAGAAGAAGGGTAATAGGTTCAGCATTGTGCAGAGCTTTGTGGATGAGGGTGATTATTTTTAACTGCATTCCGAAGGACATGAGTATTATACAGACTACAGCAAAGTGCTTTATTACAAGGATCATGTAATATAGCATCTATATAATAGAGCCATACATTGTTATTACTTCCACACCACTTCCATCACTGTACATTGCAATATAAACAAGGGGGGGGGGGGTTAACATTTATTATTGTCTCAGTTCCCTGCGTTATCCATCTTTGCAGTGGTCCAACAGAAGAGACCCCCTTCCCTAGATCAGTTTAAAAAGGACACTGCTGCATTACCTAAAACCACCACTACACATCATATGGTGAGTGAGCAGAGTAGGTCCTGGTATGTAAGCAACACTGGTTGCCGCTGATCAGTAGGGGTCCCAGATATCAGACCCTCATAGATCTAAATATATGGCATCCATTTTTAATGTGAATAACCCATTTGATGATTGGACAGTGTGGTTCCAAATCACTGAGCCATTCCTAGAGAGAACTGTGCTGGGGAAGGCTGATGGCTGCACAGTTCTCTTACTGTCTTTTAAGGATCATTAAATGAACATATTTGCCTAAAATGACTAAATAATCTTATACAGGGATTAACCCCCTCAGTGCCCCAGATCATCAGAGATACAGGGATTAACCCCCTCAGTTTCCCAGACCACCATAGATACAGGGATTAACCCCCTCAGTGTCATAGACCACCATAGATACAGGGATTAACCCCCTCAGTGTCATAGACCACCAGAGATACAGGGATTAACCCCCTCAGTGTCATAGACCACCAGAGATACAGGGATTAACCCCCTCAGTGTCATAGACCACCAGAGATACAGGGATTAACCCCCTCAGTGTCATAGACCACCAGAGATACATGGTTTAACCCTACTCAGTTTCATAGACAATCAGGGATACTGGAATGAACCCCCTTAGTTTCCTAAACCACCAGAGATACAGGGATTAATCCCCTCAGTGTCCCAGACCACCATAGATACTGGAAATTAACCCTCTCAGTGTCCTAGACCAGTGTCATAGAACAACAGAAATACAGGGATTAACCCCCCCCCCCCCAGTGTCCCATACCACAATAGATACAGGGATTAACCCCCTCAGTGTCCCATACCACAATTGATACAGGGATTAACCCCCTCAGTGTCCCATGCCACAATAGATACAGGGATTAACCCCCTCAGTGCCCCAGATCATCAGAAATACAGGGATTAACCCCCTCAGTTTCCCAGACCACCATAGATACAGGTATTAACCCCCTCAGTGTCCTAGAACACCAGAGATACTGGAATTAACCCCCACAGTGTCCCATACCACAATAGATAGAGGGATTTACCCCCTCAGTGTCCTAGACCACCAGAGATACAGAGATTCATCCCCTCAGTGTCCCAGACCACTAGAGATACAGAGATTCATCCCCTCAGTGTCCCAGACCACTAGAGGTACTGGGATTAACCTCCTCAATATTCTAGACCATCAGTGATTTTGATATTAACCAGTTTCTTGCCTCAGACCTTCAATTATCCTTACAGTAACCCCTTCAATGCTGAAGACTGTTAAGAAGACTGGAATTAACCCCTATTTCTTGACCACTTATCTTTCATCCTCATTAACCATTTCACTTACATTGGACCAGGAGATATTTTCATATTTATTCAATAACTGACAGGGACCGACTTTTCTTTACATTAACTCCTTCACTGCACAACACATAAGCCACGCTTGTATCAACCCCATTCATTTACCTTTCCTAAACACCAGGGGTCTTTACAGTAGCCCATTTACTACCACAAGGCAACAGCGATATAAATATTAACATTTCACTGCCATAGATTACCAATGATGCTGACACTGGGGAGTTTACTTACCAGGAACACAGACTCTTCATTGCTCAAGATCACCTGAGATGGAGACGATGACTTCTCATAGATGTACAACTCTGGTTGCTATATGTCTGTATGCTACGTGGCTATAAGATTTGAGATGTTTTTTTAAGCTAATGATCTAATTACAGTATATTATTATGTATTAGCTGTCAATTTATATTCATTGGAGATAGCGACAGCCTTAATTGTCACACCCAGGCAGTCCATCTAGGAGACAAAAGACACTCTCGGAGATACTGTAACTTGTCAGGAAACTTCTGCATAGTCATTGCAATCTATATGTACTGCAGCTTCCTGGCATATGTTCAGCTTAAAAGACTATAATACAGCCCCTATGTACAAGAATATAACTACTATAATACTGCCCCCTATGTATAAGAATATAACTACTATAATACTGCCCCCTATGTACAAGAATATAACTACTATAATACTGTCCACTATGTACAGGAATATAACTACAATACTGCCCCCTATGTACAAGAATATAACTACTATAATACTGCCCCCTATGTACAAGAATATAACTACTTTAATACTGCCCCTTTGTATAAGAATATAACTACTATAATACTGCCCCCTATGTACAAGAATATAACAAATATAATACTGCAACCTATGTACAAGACTATAACTACTATAATACTGTCCCCTATGTAAAAGACTATAACTACTATAATACTGCCCCCTATGTACAGGAATATAACTACTATAATACTGCCCCCTATGTACAATAATAACTACTATAATACTGCCCCGTATGTACAGGAATATAACTACTATAATACTGCCCCCTATGTATAAGAATATAACTACTATAATACTGCCCCCTATGTACAAGAATATAACTACTATAATACTGCCCCCTATGTATAAGAATATAACTACTATAATACTGCCCCCTATGTACAAGAATATAACTACTATAATACTGCTCCCTATGTACAAGACTATAACTACTATAATACTGTCCCCTATGTAAAAGACTATAACTACTATAATACTGCCCCCTATGTACAGGGATATAACTACTATAATACTGCCCCCTATGTACAAGAATATAACTACTATAATACTGCCCCCTATGTACAAGAATATAACTACTATACTACTGCCCCCTATGTATAAGAATATAACTACTATAATACTGCCCCCTATGTACAAGAATATAACTACTATAATACTGCCCCCTATGTGCAAGAATATAACTACTATAATACTGCCCCCTATGTACAAGAATATAACTACTATAATACTGCACCCTATGTACAAGAATATAACTACTATAATACTGCCCCTATGTACAGGAATATAACTACTATAATACTGCACCCTATGTACAAGAATATAACTACCATAATACTGCCCCCTATGTACAAGAATATAACTACTATAATACTGCCCCCTATGTACAAGAATATAACTACTATAATACTGCCACCTATGTACAAGAATATAACTACTATAATACTGCCCCTATGTACAAGAATACAACCACCATAATACTGCCCCTGTGTACAAGAATATAACTACTATAATACTGCCCCATATGTACAAGAATATAACTACTATAATACTGCCCCCTATATACAAGAATATAACTACTATACTACTGCTCCCTATGTACAAGAATATAACTACTATAATACTGCTCCCTATGTACAAGAATATAACTACTATAATACTGCCCCCTATGTACAAGAATATAACTACTATAATACTGCCCCCTATGTACAAGAATATAACTGCTATAATACTGCCCCCTATGTACAGGAATATAACTACTATAATACTGCACCCTATGTACAAGAATATAGCTACTATAATACTGCCCCTATGTACAGGAATATAACTACTATAATACTGCACTTTATGTGCAAGAATATAACTACCATAATACTGCCCCCTATGTACAAGAATATAACTACTATAATACTGCCCCCTATGTACAAGAATATAACTACTATACTACTGCCCCCTATGTACAAGAATATAACTACTATAATACTGCTCCCTATGTACAAGAATATAACTACTATAATACTGCCCCCTATGTACAAGAATATAACTACTATAATACTGCCCCCTATGTACAAGAATATAACTACTATAATACTTCCCCCTATGTACAAGAAAATAACTACTATAATACTGCCCCCTATGTACAAGAATATAACTATTATAATACTGCCCCCTATGTACAAGAATATAACTACTATAATACTGCCCCCTATGTACAAGAATATAACTACAATAATACTGCCCCTATGTACAAGAATATAACTACTATAATACTGTCCTCTATGTACAAGACTATAACTACTATAATACTGCCCCTATGTACAAGAATATCACTACTATAATACTGCCCCCTATGTACAGGAATATAACTACTATAACACTGCCCCCCATGTACAAGAATATAACTACTATAATACTGCCCCTATGTACAGGAATATAACTACTATAATACTGCCCCCTATGTACAGGAATATAACTACTATAATACTGCACCCTATGTACAAGAATATAACTACTATAATACTGCCCCTATGTACAGGAATATAACTACTATAATACTGCACCCTATATACAAGAATATAACTACTATAATACTGCCCCTATGTACAGGAATATAACTACTATAATACTACCCCTATGTACAGGAATATAACTACTATAATACTGCCCCCTATGTACAAGAATATAACTACTATAATACTGCCCCCTATGTACAAGAATATAACTACTATAATACTGCCCCCTATGTACAGGAATATAACTGCTATAATACTGCCCCTATGTACAAGAATATAACTACTATACTACTGCCCCCTATGTGCAAGAATATAACTATTATAATACTGCCCCCTATGTACAGGAATATAACTACTATAATACTGCCCCCTATGTACAAGAATATAACTACTGTAACACTGCCCCCTATGTACAAGAATATAATTACTATACTACTGCCCCCTTTGTACAAGAATATAACTACTATTATACTGCACCCTATGTGCAAGAATATAACTACCATAATACTGCCCCCTATGTACAAGAAACTACTATAATACTGCACCCTATGTGCAAGAATATAACTACCATAATACTGCCCCCTATGTACAAGAATATAACTACAATAGTACTGCCCCCTATGTATAAGAATATAACTACTATAATACTGCCCCCTATGTACAAGAATATAACTACTATAATACTGCACCCTATGTACAAGAATATAACTACTATAATACTGCCCCTATGTACAGGAATATAACTACTATAATACTGCACCCTATGTACAAGAATATAACTACCATAATACTGCCCCCTATGTACAAGAATATAACTACTATAGTACTGCCCCCTATGTACAAGAATATAACTACTATAATACTGCCACCTTTGTACAAGAATATAACTACTATAATACTGCCCCTATGTACAAGAATACAACCACCATAATACTGCCCCTGTGTACAAGAATATAACTACTATAATACTGCCCCCTATGTACAAGAATATAACTACTATAATACTGCCCCCTATGTACAAGAATATAACTGCTATAATACTGCCCCTATGTACAAGAATATAACTACTATACTACTGCCCCCTATGTGCAAGAATATAACTATTATAATACTGCCCCCTATGTACAGGAATATAACTACTATAATACTGCCCCCTATGTACAAGAATATAACTACTATAACACTGCCCCCTATGTACAAGAATATAACTACTATACTACTGCCCCCTATGTACAAGAATATAACTACTATAATACTGCACCCTATGTGCAAGAATATAACTACCATAATACTGCCCGCTATGTACAAGAAACTACTATAATACTGCACCCTATGTGCAAGTATATAACTACCATAATACTACCCCCTATGTACAAGAATATAACTACTATAATACTGTCCCCTATGTATAAGAATATAACTACTATAATACTGCCCCCTATGTACAAGAATATAACTACTATAATACTGCCCCTATGTACAAGAATACAACCACCATAATACTGCCCCTGTGTACAAGAATATAACTACTATAATACTGCCCGCTATGTACAAGAATATAACTGCTATACTACTGCCCCATATGTACAAGAATATAACTACTATAATACTGCCCCCTATGTACAAGAATATAACTACTATAATACTGCCCCCTATGTACAAGAATATAACTGCTATAATACTGCCCCCTATGTACAAGAATATAACTACTATAATACTGCCCGCTATGTACAAGAATATAACTGCTATACTACTGCCCCATATGTACAAGAATATAACTACTATAATACTGCCCCCTATGTACAAGAATATAACTACTATAATACTGCCCCCTATGTACAAGAATATAACTGCTATAATACTGCCCCCTATGTACAGGAATATAACTACTATAATACTGCACCCTATGTACAAGTATATAGCTACTATAATACTGCCGCTATGTACAGGAATATAACTACTATAATACTGCACTTTATGTGCAAGAATATAACTACCATAATACTGCCCCCTATGTACAAGATTATAACTACTATAATACTGCCCCCTATGTACAAGAATATAACTACTATACTACTGCCCCCTATGTACAAGAATATAACTACTATAATACTGCTCCCTATGTACAAGAATATAACTACTATAATACTGCCCCCTATGTACAAGAATATAACTACTATAACACTGCCCCCTATGTACAAGAATATAACTACTATACCACTGCCCCCTATGTACAAGAATATAACTACTATAATACTTCCCCCTATGTACAAGAATAAAACTACTATAATACTGCCCCCTATGTAAAAGAATATAACTACTATAATTCTGCCCCCTATGTACAAGAATATAACTACTATAATACTGCCCCCTATGTACAAGAATATAACTACAATAATACTGCCCCTATGTACAAGAATATAACTACTATAACACTCTCCCCTATGTACAGGAATATAACTACTATAACACTGCCCCCCATGTACAAGAATATAACTACTATAATACTGCCCCTATGTACAAGAATATAACTACTATAACACTGCCCCTATGTACAGGAATATAACTACTATAATACTGCCCCCTATGTACAAGAATATAACTACTATAATACTGCCCCTATGTACAGGAATATAACTACTATAATACTGCCCCTATGTACAGGAATATAACTACTATAATACTGCCCCCTATGTACAAGAATATAACTACTATAATACTGCCCCCTATGTACAAGAATATAACTACTATAATACTGCTTCCTATGTACAAGACTATAACTACTATAATAATGCCCCTATGTACAAGAATATCACTACTATAATACTGCCCCCTATGTACAGGAATATAACTACTATAACACTGCCCCCCATGTTCAAGAATATAACTACTATAATACTGCCCCTATGTACAAGAATATAACTACTATAATACTGCCCCTATGTACAGGAATATAACTACTATAATACTGCCCCCTATGTACAAGAATATAACTACTATAATACTGCCCCCTATGTACAAGAATATAACTACTATAATACTGCCCCCTATGTACAAGAATATAACTACAATAATACTGTCCCTATGTACAAGAATATAACTACTATAATACTGTCCTCTATGTACAAGACTATAACTACTATAATACTGCCCCTATGTACAAGAATATCACTACTATAATACTGCCCCCTATGTACAGGAATATAACTACTATAACACTGCCCCCCATGTACAAGAATATAACTACTATAATACTGCCCCTATGTACAGGAATATAACTACTATAATACTGCCCCCTATGTACAGGAATATAACTACTATAATACTGCACCCTATGTACAAGAATATAACTACTATAATACTGCCCCTATGTACAGGAATATAACTACTATAATACTGCCCCTATGTACAGGAATATAACTACTATAATACTGCCCCCTATGTACAAGAATATAACTACTATAATACTGCCCCTTATGTACAAGAATATAACTACTATAATACTGCTTCCTATGTACAAGAATATAACTGCTATAATACTGCCCCTATGTACAGGAATATAACTACTATACTACTGCCCCCTATGTGCAAGAATATAACTATTATAATACTGCCCCCTATGTACAGGAATATAACTACTATAATACTGCCCCCTATGTACAAGAATATAACTACTATAACACTGCCCCCTATGTACAAGAATATAACTACTATACTACTGCCCCCTATGTACAAGAATAAAACTACTATAATACTGCCCCCTATGTACAAGAATATAACTACTATAATTCTGCCCCCTATGTACAAGAATATAACTACTATAATACTGCCCCCTATGTACAAGAATATAACTACAATAATACTGCCCCTATGTACAAGAATATAACTATTATAACACTCTCCCCTATGTACAGGAATATAACTACTATAACACTGCCCCCCATGTACAAGAATATAACTACTATAATACTGCCCCTATGTACAAGAATATAACTACTATGTACAGGAATATAACTACTATAATACTGCCCCCTATGTACAAGAATATAACTACTATAATACTGCCCCCTATGTACAAGAATATAACTACTATAATACTGCTTCCTATGTACAAGACTATAACTACTATAATAATGCCCCTATGTACAAGAATATCACTAGTATAATACTGCCCCCTATGTACAGGAATATAACTACTATAACACTGCCCCCCATGTACAAGAATATAACTACTTGAGAAAGGCTCTTGCAGAGCCGAAACGTCGCTGTCACAGTTGCTCACTATGGAATAAAGACACTTTTTTACTTTTATCTACAACGGAGTGCTGCCCGCTTTCTTTATACTATTACTGGAGGACCTGAGGCCCGGTCCTGGGTTGCCTGCACCCAATTCTCTTTTTCTCTGAAGGTTTGTGCTGCTTGGACTTTCTTTTTGTACTATAATACTGCCCCTATGTACAAGAATATAACTACTATAATACTGCCCCTATGTACAGGAATATAACTACTATAATACTGCCCCCTATGTACAAGAATATAACTACTATAATACTGCCCCCTATGTACAAGAATATAACTACTATAATACTGCCCCCTATGTACAAGAATATAACTACAATAATACTGTCCCTATGTACAAGAATATAACTACTATAATACTGTCCTCTATGTACAAGACTATAACTACTATAATACTGCCCCTATGTACAAGAATATCACTGCTATAATACTGCCCCCTATGTACAGGAATATAACTACTATAACACTGCCCCCCATGTACAAGAATATAACTACTATAATACTGCCCCTATGTACAGGAATATAACTACTGTAATACTGCCCTCTATGTACAGGAATATAACTACTATAATACTGCACCCTATGTACAAGAATATAACTACTATAATACTGCCCCTATGTACAGGAATATAACTACTATAATACTGCCCCTATGTACAGGAATATAACTACTATAATACTGCCCCCTATGTACAAGAATATAACTACTATAATACTGCTTCCTATGTCCAAGAATATAACTACTATAATACTGCTTCCTATGTACAAGAATATAACTGCTATAATACTGCCCCTATGTACAAGAATATAACTACTATACTACTGCCCCCTATGTGCAAGAATATAACTATTATAATACTGCCCCCTATGTACAGGAATATAACTACTATAATACTGCCCCCTATGTACAAGAATATAACTACTATAACACTGCCCCCTATGTACAAGAATATAACTATTATACTACTGCCCCCTATGTACAAGAATATAACTACTATAATACTGCACCCTATGTGCAAGAATATAACTACCATAATACTGCCCCCTATGTACAAGAAACTACTATAATACTGCACCCTATGTGCAAGAATATAACTACCATAATACTGCCCCCTATGTACAAGAATATAACTACTATAATACTTCCCCCTATGTACAAGAATATAACTACTATAATACTGCCCCCTATGTACAAGAAAATAACTACAATAATACTGCCCCCTATGTACAAGAATATAACTACTATAATACTGTCCTCTATGTACAAGACTATAACTACTATAATACTGCCCCTATGTACAAGAATATCACTACTATAATACTGCCCCCTATGTACAGGAATATAACTACTATAATACTGCCCCCTATGTACAAGAATATAACTACTATAACACTGCCCCCTATGTACAAGAATATAACTGCTATAATACTGCCCCCTATGTACAAGAATATAACTACTATAATACTGCCCCCTATGTACAAGAATATAACTACTATAATACTGCCCCTATGTACAAGAATATAACTGCTATAATACTGCACCCTATGTACAGGAATATCACTACTATAATACTGCACCCTATGTACAAGAATATAACTACTATAATACTGCCCCCTATGTACAAGAATATAACTACTATAATACTGCCCCCTATGTACAAGAATATAACTGCTATAATACTGCCCCCTATGTACAAGAATATATCTACTATAATACTGCCCCCTATGTACAAGAATATAACTACTATAATACTGCCCCTATGTACAGGAATATAACTACTATAATACTGCCCCTATGTACAGGAATATAACTACTATAATACTGCACCCTATGTACAAGAATATAACTACTATAATACTGCCCCCTATGTACAAGAATATAATTACTATAATACTGCCCCTATGTACAAGAATATAACTACTATAATACTGCCCCCTATGTACAAGAATATAACTACTATAATACTGCCCCTATGTACAGGAATATAACTACTATAATACTGCCCCCTATGTACAAGAATATAACTACTATAATACTGCCCCCTATGTACAAGAATATAACTACTATAATACTGCCCCCTATGTACAAGAATATAACTACTATAATACTGCCCCCTATGTACAAGAATATAACTACTATAATACTGCCCCCTATGTACAAGAATATAGCGACTGTAATATTGCCCCCTATGTACAAGAATATAACTACTATAATACTGCCCCTATGTACAAGAATATAACTACTATAATACTACCCCCTATGTACAGGAATATAACTACTATAATACTACCCCTATGTACAAGAATATAACTACTATAATACTGCCCCCTATGTACAAGAATATAACTACTATAATACTGCCCCCTGTGTACAAGAATATAGCGACTGTAATATTGCCCCCTATGTACAAGAATATAACTACTATAATACTGCCCCTATGTACAAGAATATAACTACTATAATACTACCCCCTATGTACAGGAATATAACTACTATAATACTGCCCCCTATGTACAAGAATATAACTACTATAATACTACCCCTATGTACAAGAATATAACTACTATAATACTGCCCCCTATGTACAAGAATATAACTACTATAATACTGCCCCCTGTGTACAAGAATATAGCGACTGTAATATTGCCCCCTATGTACAAGAATATAACTACTATAATACTGCCCCTATGTACAAGAATATAACTACTATAATACTACCCCCTATGTACAGGAATATAACTACTATAATACTGCCCCCTATGTACAAGAATATAACTACTATAATACTACCCCTATGTACAAGAATATAACTACTATAATACTGCCCCCTATGTACAAGAATATAACTACTATAATACTGCCCCCTGTGTACAAGAATATAGCGACTGTAATACTGCCCCCTATGTACAAGAATATAACTACTATAATACTGCCCCCTGTGTACAAGAATATAGCGACTGTAATACTACCCTCTATGTTAAATAATATAACTAATAAAATAAAGACCAGAATTTTAGATATCCCATACATTTACAATTCATAATTACATGATACATTTCCTTTTTACTTTACAAATAATTGATCAGCCGTTTCCTCTGATGCGTCCAATTGCTGAGTACATTTCGCCTTCTAGTGGACAGATTGAGGATGACAGGTATTTGTTTTCAGTTCTTTCCACCAGCAAATCTAATGCCCAGCATCTCCCAGCACTGACTTACTGTATATTTATATGGATTTGTATTTAATGGTCATGTACTTTTGTTAGCTATAAATACTTGAGGCGAGTAAAAATGTGAAAAATGTCACAAAAATCACAAAAAATAATAGATCCCTCTAAATCCGTTTGCTGACAGATTACATGCAAAACATTGAATTTATCACTACATTATACTGATGTTTTTACTAAAAAAATCTGTATCATAAATGAATGGATTGGCCTGGGTGATATTGGTATGGTCTGGAGCGTACCATTCCCTGCTCCCCCCCCCCCCCCCCCCCCCGCGTTATTTGCATGTAGGATGTCAGTCTTGTGTATCTCAGCAATTAAATCCTCCTTGGTTTCATGGCTCATGTAATAATCTGTCACAGCTGTCAATCCCGAGAGGAGAGAATTTTATCGGAACATAAATTTATTCCAATCTTCTGCGTTCATGCATTTTATTATGGATTCAGACATGGAGATTGTGTTGTTTGTTGTTTTTACCTGTCATTTTTATGTTGTGTTTATGTCTACAAGGAGCCAACGGGTGAGGGAGAAAGTTATAGAAAAGATATTCTGGACTGATACATTGTAGCAAACTAGTAGATATGTGCACAGCTGCCAATACTGATGTGTTTAGCTCACAGAGCATTGTCTAGACTGGATACTATTGTATCCACTGCCAGTAAGAAGAAGGGGAGACAATTGTATCCAGTCTAGACAATGCTCTGTGAGCTAAACAGCCTGGACTCTAGACTGATACATTGTAGCAAACCAGCAGAGATCTGTACATCTGATTATGTATTTTGCTACAGTATGGAAGACTCAGGAGACGTCATACTGTGTGTGGGGGGCAGTCAGGAGACGTCATACTGTGGGGGGGCAGTCAGGAGACGTCATACTGTGTGGGGGCAGTCAGGAGACGTCATACTGTGCGGGGGCAGTCAGGAGACGTCATACTGTGTGGGGGCAGTCAGGAGACGTCATACTGTGTGTGGGGGCAGTCAGGAGACGTCATACTGTGGGGGGGCAGTCAGGAGACGTCATACTGTGTGGGGGCAGTCAGGAGACGTCATACTGTGTGGGGGCAGTCAGGAGACGTCATACTGTGTGGGGGCAGTCAGGAGACGTCATACTGTGTGGGGGCAGTCAGGAGACGTCATACTGTGCGGGGGCAGTCAGGAGACGTCATACTGTGTGGGGGCAGTCAGGAGACGTCATACTGTGTGTGGGGGCAGTCAGGAGACGTCATACTGTGGGGGGGGGGGGCAGTCAGGAGACGTCATACTGTGTGGGGGCAGTCAGGAGACGTCATACTGTGGGGGGGGGCAGTCAGGAGACGTCATACTGTGTGTGGGGGGCAGTCAGGAGACGTCATACTGTGTGTGGGGGGCAGTCAGGAGACGTCATACTGTGTGTGGGCAGTCAGGAGACGTCATACTGTGTGTGGGGGGCAGTCAGGAGACGTCATACTGTGTGTGGGGGGCCAGTCAGGAGACGTCATACTGTGTGTGGGGGCAGTCAGGAGACGTCATACTGTGTGGGGGGCAGTCAGGAGATGTCATACTGTGTGTGGGGGCAGTCAGGAGACGTCATACTGTGTGTGGGGGCAGTCAGGAGACGTCATACTGTGTGTGGGGGCAGTCAGGAGACGTCATACTGTGTGTGGGGGCAGTCAGGAGACGTCATACTGTGTGGGGGGGCAGTCAGGAGACGTCATACTGTGTGGGGGGGCAGTCAGGAGACGTCATACTGTGTGTGGGGGCAGTCAGGAGACGTCATACTGTGTGTGGGGGCAGTCAGGAGACGTCATACTGTGTGGGGGCAGTCAGGAGACGTCATACTGTGTGGGGGGGCAGTCAGGAGACGTCATACTGTGTGTGGGGGGCAGTCAGGAGACGTCATACTGTGTGGGGGCAGTCAGGAGACGTCATACTGTGTGGGGGCAGTCAGGAGACGTAATACTGTGTGGGGGCAGTCAGGAGATGTCATACTGTGTGGGGGCAGTCAGGAGACGTCTTACTGTGTGTGGGGGGCAGTCAGGAGACGTCATACTGTGTGGGGGCAGTCAGGAGACGTCATACTGTGTGGGGGCAGTCAGGAGACGTCATACTGTGTGTGGGGGCAGTCAGGAGACGTCATACTGTGTGTGGGGGCAGTCAGGAGACGTCATACTGTGTGGGGGCAGTCAGGAGACGTCATACTGTGTGTGGGGGCAGTCAGGAGACGTCATACTGTGTGGGGGGCAGTCAGGAGATGTCATACTGTGTGGGGGCAGTCAGGAGACGTCATACTGTGTGGGGGCAGTCAGGAGACGTCATACTGTGTGGGGGCAGTCAGGAGATGTCATACTGTGTGGGGGCAGTCAGGAGACGTCATACTGTGTGTGGGGGCAGTCAGGAGACGTCATACTGTGTGTGGGGGCAGTCAGGAGACGTCATACTGTGTGGGGGCAGTCAGGAGACGTCATACTGTGTGTGGGGGCAGTCAGGAGACGTCATACTGTGTGGGGGGCAGTCAGGAGATGTCATACTGTGTGGGGGCAGTCAGGAGACGTCATACTGTGTGTGGGGGGCAGTCAGGAGACGTCATACTGTGTGGGGGGCAGTCAGGAGACGTCATACTGTGTGGGGGCAGTCAGGAGACGTCATACTGTGTGTGGGGGGCAGTCAGGAGACGTTATACTGTGTGGGGGCAGTCAGGAGACGTCATACTGTGTGGGGGCAGTCAGGAGACGTCATACTGTGTGGGGGCAGTCAGGAGACGTCATACTGTGTGGGGGCAGTCAGGAGACGTCATACTGTGTGGGGGCAGTCAGGAGACGTCATACTGTGTGGGGGCAGTCAGGAGACGTCATACTGTGTGGGGGCAGTCGAGAGACGTCATACTGTGTGTGGGGGCAGTCAGGAGACGTCATACTGTGTGTGGGGGCAGTCAGGAGACGTCATACTGTGGGGGGGCAGTCAGGAGACGTCATACTGTGTGGGGGCAGTCAGGAGACGTCATACTGTGTGTGGGGGGCAGTCAGGAGACGTCATACTGTGTGGGGGCAGTCAGGAGACGTCATACTGTGTGGGGGCAGTCAGGAGACGTCATACTATGTGGGGGCAGTCAGGAGACGTCATACTGTGTGGGGGCAGTCAGGAGACGTCATACTGTGTGGGGGCAGTCAGGAGACGTCATACTATGTGGGGGCAGTCAGGAGACGTCATACTGTGCGGGGGCAGTCAGGAGACGTCATACTGTGCGGGGGCAGTCAGGAGACGTCATACTGTGTGGGGGCAGTCAGGAGACGTCACACTGTGTGGGGGGCAGTCAGGAGACGTCATACTGTGTGGGGGCAGTCAGGAGACGTCACACTGTGTGGGGGGCAGTCAGGAGACGTTATACTGTGCGGGGGCAGTCAGGAGACGTCATACTGTGTGTGGGGGCAGTCAGGAGACGTCATACTGTGTGTGGGGGCAGTCAGGAGACGTCATACTGTGTGTGGGGGCAGTCAGGAGACGTCATACTGTGTGTGGGGGGCAGTCAGGAGACGTCATACTGTGTGTGGGGGCAGTCAGGAGACGTCATACTGTGTGTGGGGGCAGTCAGGAGACGTCATACTGTGTGTGGGGGCAGTCAGGAGACGTCATACTGTGTGTGGGGGCAGTCAGGAGACGTCATACTGTGCGGGGGCAGTCAGGAGACGTCATACTGTGTGGGGGCAGTCAGGAGACGTCATACTGTGTGGGGGCAGTCAGGAGAAGTCACACTGTGTGGGGGCAGTCAGGAGACGTTATACTGTGTGGGGGCAGTCAGGAGACGTCATACTGTGTGTGGGGGCAGTCAGGAGACGTCATACTGTGTGTGGGGGGCAGTCAGGAGACGTCATACTCTGTGCGGGGGCAGTCAGGAGACGTCATACTGTGTGTGGGGGCAGTCAGGAGACGTTATACTGTGTGGGGGCAGTCAGGAGACGTCATACTGTGTGTGGGGGCAGTCAGGAGACGTCATACTGTGTGGGGGCAGTCAGGAGACGTCATACTGTGTGGGGGCAGTCAGGAGACGTCATACTGTGTGTGGGGGCAGTCAGGAGACGTCATACTGTGTGGGGGACATCATTATGTTTCAGGAAAGACAAATGGGTCATGGTTTGACAATGTGACACTAGAGGAGGACTCCGGGACTAGTATCTTCCTTGTGGGGGGATTTGCCATTGCAGAGTTATACTTCCATATATATTATAACGTCCTTTCTCTCTTACCTTTTAGGTCCCCGGAGCCCGTATACAGCACTGTCAATAAACTCAATGACAAGCCTTCCTCTCCGAGACATTACTCCCCGATAGAATGTGACAACAGCTTCCTTCTCACATCTCCGTTTCCTCATTTCCACGGAGGTCTGCTTCCAGAGTCCGAAATATCCAGGTAACACTCCATATTTAAAGGGGAGGTCTATTACAGTGAAAAGAAGGGCAGATTCCTCATCAAAAAGAGTTCAATAAATCAAAGCAGAAAGAGAGTGTCTCACTTTTATCTGTGTAATACTTTTGTTCTCCTAAGGGGGCGCTGTAGGGGAATTGAACACTTGCCTTATTGTAGCTGATGACATTTTGCCTGAGTTTATAGACACTGGATTGTAGAAGAAGAAAATTGAAAAAAAGTAATACAAGATGACCATATGTGTTAGATGTTTGCTAGCGTATTTAAAGGGAATCTGTCATCAGGTTTTACCCCCCTAAACTACTATCCCCACAGGTGGGGTATAAAATATCATTTCTAAAATTTCCCTTTTTGTGAACCCCTTTGCCTATAAAAAAAATCTCCTCTAAAGTTAGGTAAATATGACCCTTCTCATCCCATTTTCACAAGAGATGAGTCATGTTTTAGTGGTTGCAGATGCAGTTGTCACTACACAAGTCCTTTCATAATATATCTAGAAACATGAGATCCTTATCTTTAATACAATACCAGCAGCATGTTTCTAGGTGCTATAGAACAGATGATAGGGGATTCTGAAGTGACACTCCACTTCAACCATTAAATTTGACTCATCTCATGTGAAAATGGAAAGAGAAGAGTCATATTTGCCTGATTTTTGTAAGGGTTTTTTTTTTACAGGTAAATGGGTGAGATTTCACATGAAAGAGGGAATTCTAGAGAGGAGATTTCATCCCCTACTTGAAGGTTCTAGCAGTTTAGTGGAGTAAAATCTGGTGACAGGTTCTCTTTAAGGACTGCAGACAGTGTTAGGTATTGTCCCTGAAGAGATGTGTTATCATTCCTCTGTGTATCCTCACACTGCAGTGCTCTCTGTACTCCATTGTCTACACTCAGTGACTGCTGTAGTATTCATACAGAAGCCTGCTACAGTTTTGGCTTATAGAAGCACAAAAGGGCCATGTAGCAGATCAATAAAAAGAGAAAAGAGCACAGCAGTGTGAGGATTCGCCTACAAAACTGGACTATAAATCCATATTTCACAATCCTGCTGATACTAACAATACACACAATGGTATGATTACACAACTGTCCAGGGACAATACCTGACACTGGCTGCAGAGAGTACAGAGCACAGCAGTGTGAGGACCCTCCCCATGAACTTCAAAAAGCTAAAGTCCCGGAATATAAATCTGTATGTAGCAGTCCTGATGGTACTAACAATAAACACAATGCTATATTACACACCTCTACAGGGACACTCACTGCAGAGAACACACAGCACAGCAGTGTGAGGACATACCACCCAGTGCACTTGGAGAAGCTACAATCCTGGAATATAAAACCATATCTCATAGTCCTGCTGCTACTAACTGATACTAACAAACAAAAAAGTATGATTAAACCACTGTCCAGGATCAATATCTAATACTGGCTGCAGTGAGCACTGAGCACAGCAGTGTGAGGACACATTCCCAGTGCACTTGGAGGAACTAGCAGTCACAAATGTACGATTACACATCTCTGCTGGTGCAATACCATACACTAGATGCAGAGAGTTCAGAATATAACAGTGTGAGGAGACAACTCCAGTGCACTCTCCAGTAAGTAACTCTCCAGGGATAATACTTACTGCTGACTGCAGCATTATGCTCACAGTTGCGGACAGGGATTTTCTATGTGAGTTAATACTTGTATTCCCTGTATAATAATCCTTCTGACCAGTCTGGGGACCTCAGACCCCCAATGCACACTGCACCCATTGTTTATATCTGGATCTATGCTGTCACTGCGCCCTCCTGACCACAGACCGGTGCAGTATGAGTGATCACGGCCACAGAGGACGTATCACAGAACTATCAGTCTGACAGATATATATGAAACATGATGTCACGTCCCTGCGCTGCCAGCACAAACAAGCAAGAAGATCTATGGGGAGCAGCTGTCACCCCCTGACTGGTGTCTATACACCACAGTATAGAGCAGCACTGAGCCTCATGCAGTGCACTGCTGCCATCTAGTGTCTGACTCTGAGAATGCAGGTATCCATGGAATCTATTCCAGGTTCAAACCCTTTGGCATATTTGTCTAATGTCCCTTATTTTTAGAGACTGGAAATTTGGGCGAGTCTGACCCCACTGCTGTAGGGTCAGGACTAAGTGGTCCATGGTGGGACTTCAGTGTTCGTATTTAATCTTATGTGGACGTAGTAAGCTGATTAAATATTTGGACTAAAATATTATTATTATTTTAATTTTAGAGTTTTCTTCAACAATAAATTTATCATCACTCTGCCAAACCTTTTATGCACCTTTTTATTTTGTGTTGTTCTGCATCCCTGTACTGTGACATCACTGTGTGTATTATCCCTGTACTGTGACATCACTGTGTGTATTATCCCTGTACTGTGACATCACTGTGTGTATTATCCCTGTACTGTGACATCACTGTGTGTATTATCCCTGTACTGTGACATCACTGTGTGCATTATCCCTGTACTGTGACATCACTGTGTGTATTATCCCTGTACTGTGACATCACTGTGTGTATTATCTCTGTACTGTGACATCACTGTGTGTATTATCTCTGTACTGTGACATCACTGTGTGTATTATCCCTGTACTGTGACATCACTGTGTGTATTATCCCTGTACTGTGACATCACTGTGTGTATTATCCCTGTACTGTGACATCACTGTGTGTATTATCCCTGTGTTGTGACATCACTGTGTGTATTATCCCTGTACTGTGACATCACTGTGTGTATTATCCCTGTACTGTGACATCGCTGTGTGTATTATCCCTGTACTGTGACATCACTGTGTGTATTATCCCTGTACTGTGACATCACTGTGTGTATTATCCCTGTACTGTGACATCACTGTGTGTATAATCCCTGTACTTTGACATCACTGTGTGTATTATCCCTGTACTGTGACATCACTGTGTGTATTATCCCTGTACTGTGACATCACTGTGTGTGTTATCCCTGTACTGTGACATCACTGTGTGTATTATCCCTGTACTGTGACATCACTGTGTGTATTATCCCTGTACTGTGACATCACTACTGTGTGTATTATCTCTGTACTGCGACATCACTGTGTGTATTATTCCTGTACTGTGACATCACTGTGTGTATTATCCCTGTACTGTGACATCACTGTGTGTATTATCATTGTACTGTGACATCACTGGGTGTATTATCTCTGTACTGTGACATCACTGTGTGTAATATCCCTGTACTGTGACATCACTGTGTGTGTTATCCCTGTACTGTGACATCACTGTGTGTAATATCCCTGTACTGTGACATCACTGTGTGTAATATCCCTGTACTGTGACATCACTGTGTGTATTATCCCTGTGTTGTGACATCACTGTGTGTGTTATCCCTGTACTGTGACATCACTGTGTGTAATATCCCTGTACTGTGACATCACTGTGTGTAATATCCCTGTACTGTGACATCACTGTGTGTATTATCCCTGTGTTGTGACATCACTGTGTGTATTATCCCTGTACTGTGACATCACTGTGTGTAATATCCCTGTACTGTAACATCACTGTGTGTATTATCCCTGTACTGTGACATCACTGTGTGTGTTATCCCTGTACTGTGACATCACTGTGTGTATTATCCCTGTACTGTGACATCACTGTGTGTGTTATCCCTGTACTGTGACATCACTGTGTGTATTATCCCTGTACTGTGACATCACTGTGTGTATTATCCCTGTACTGTGACATCACTGTGTGTGTTATCCCTGTACTGTGACATCACTGTGTGTAATATCCCTGTACTGTGACATCACTGTGTGTAATATCCCTGTACTGTGACATCACTGTGTGTGTTATCCCTGTACTGTGACATCACTGTGTGTAATATCCCTGTACTGTGACATCACTGTGTGTAATATCCCTGTACTGTGACATCACTGTGTGTATTATCCCTGTACTGTGACATTATCACTGTGTGTATTATCCCTGTACTGTGACATTATCACTGTGTGTATTATCTCTGTACTGTGACATCACTGTGTGTATTATCCCTGTACTGTGACATTATCACTGTGTGTATTATCCCTGTACTGTGACATTATCACTGTGTGTATTATCCCTGTACTGTGACATCACTGTGTGTATTATCCCTGTACCGTGACATCACCGTGTGTATTATCCCTGTACTGTGACATCATTGTGTATATTATCCCTGTACTGTGACATCACTGTGTGTATTAACTCTGTACTGTGACATCACTGTGTGTATTATCCCTGTACTGTGACATCACTGTGTGTAATATCCCTGTACTGTGACATCACTGTGTGTATTATCCCTGTACTGTGACATCACTGTGTGTGTTATCCCTGTACTGTGACATCACTGTGTGTGTTATCCCTGTACTGTGACATCACTGTGTGTATTATCCCTGTACTGTGACATCACTGTGTATTATCCCTGTACTGTGACATCACTGTGTATATTATCCCTTTACTGTGACATCACTGTGTGTAATATCCCTGTACTGTGACATCACTGTGTGTATTATCCCTGTACTGTGACATCACTGTGTGTATTATCCCTGTACTGTGACATCACTGTGTGTATTATCCCTGTACTGTGACATCACTGTGTGTATTATCCCTGTACTGTGACATTATCACTGTGTGTATTAACTCTGTACTGTGACATCACTGTGTGTATTATCCCTGTACTGTGACATCACTGTGTGTATTATCCCTGTACTGTGACATCACTGTGTGTATTATCCCTGTACTGTGACATCACTGTGTGTGTTATCCCTGTACTGTGACATCACTGTGTGTGTTATCCCTGTACTGTGACATCACTGTGTGTATTATCTCTGTACTGTGACATCACTGTGTATATTATCCCTTTACTGTGACATCACTGTGTGTATTATCCCTGTACTGTGACATCACTGTGTGTATTATCCCTGTACTGTGACATCACTGTGTGTATTATCCATGTACTGTGACATCATTGTGTGCATTATCCCTGTACTGTGACATCACTGTGTGTATTATCTCTGTACTGTGACATCACTGTGTATATTATCCCTTTACTGTGACATCACTGTGTGTATTATCCCTGTACTGTGACATCACTGTGTGTATTATCCCTGTACTGTGACATCACTGTGTGTATTAACTCTGTACTGTGACATCACTGTGTATTATTCCTGTACTGTGACATCACTGTGTGTATTACCCCTGTACTATGACATCACTGTGTATTATCCCTGTACTGTGACATCACTGTGTGTATTATCCCTGTACTGTGACATCACTGTGTGTATTATCCCTGTGCTGTGACATCACTGTGTTTATTATCCCTGTACTGTGACATCACTGTGTGTATTATCCCTGTACTGTGACATCTCTGTGTGTATTATTCCTGTACTGTGACATCACTGTGTGTATTATCCCTGTACTGTGACATCACTTTGTGTATTATCCCTGTACTGTGACATCACTGTGTGTATTATCCCTGTACTGTGACATCACTGTGTGTATTATCCCTGCACTGTGACATCACTGTGTGTATTATCCCTGTACTGTGACATCACTGTGTGTATTATCCCTTTACTGTGACATCACTGTGTGTATTATCCCTCTACTGTGACATCACTTTGTGTATTATTCCTGTACTGTGACATCACTGTGTCTATTATCCCTGTACTGTGACATCACTGTGTCTATTATCCCTGTACTGTGACATCACTGTGTGTATTATTCCTGTACTGTGACATCACTGTGTGTATTATCCCTGTACTGTGACATCACTGTGTCTATTATCCCTGTACTGTGACATCACTGTGTGTATTATCCCTGTACTGTGACATCACTGTGTGTATTATCCCTGTACTGTGACATCACTGTGTGTATTATCCCTGTACTGTGACATCACTGTGTATTATTCCTGTACTGTGACATCACTGTGTGTATTATCCCTGTACCGTGACATCACTGTGTGTATTATCCCTGTACTATAACATCACTGTGTGTATTATCCCTGTACTGTGACATCACTGTGTCTATTATCCCTGTACTGTGACATCACTGTGTCTATTATCCCTGTACTGTGACATCACTGTGTGTATTATTCCTGTACTGTGACATCACTGTGTGTATTATCCCTGTACTGTGACATCACTGTGTGTATTATCCCTGTGCTGTGACATCACTGTGGGGGTCATTTACTAAGGGCCCGATTCGCGTTTTCCCGACGTGTTACCCGAATATTTCCGATTTGCGCCGATTGTACCTGAATTGCCCCGGGTTTTTGGCGCACGCGATCGGAATTTGGCGCATCGGCGCCGGTATGCACGCGACGGAAATTGGGGGGCGTGGCCGAACGAAAACCCGACGTATTCGGAAAAACCGCCGCATTTAAAAAAAAAATTGTGTCGCGAAAATTTCACTCACCTTCATCCTGGATAGGCCGGTGTATTTCGAGGCATTCCAGCGGACTTCAGCGCAGCAGCGCCACCTGGTGGACGGCGGAGGAACTGCTTTGATGAATCCCGGCCGGACCCGAATCCAGTGCAGAGAACGCGCCGCTGGATCGCGAACGGACCGGGTAAGTAAATCTGCCCCTGTGTGTATTATCCCTGTACTATAACATCACTGTGTGTATTATCCCTGTACTGTGACATCACTGTGTCTATTATCCCTGTACTGTGACATCACTGTGTCTATTATCCCTGTACTGTGACATCACTGTGTGTATTATTCCTGTACTGTGACATCACTGTGTGTATTATTCCTGTACTGTGACATCACTGTGTGTATTATCCCTGTACTGTGACATCACTGTGTGTATTATCCCTGTACTGTGACATCACTGTGTGTATTATCCCTGTACCGTGAATTCACTGTGTGTAACATCCCTGTACTGTGACATCACTGTGTGTGTTATCCCTGTACTGTGACATCACTGTGTGTATTATCCCTGTACTGTGACATCACTGTGTGTATTATCCCTGTACTGTGACATCACTGTGTGTATTAACCCTGTACTGTGACATCACTGTGTGTATTATCCCTGTACTGTGACATCACTGTGTGTATTATCCCTGTGCTGTGACATCACTGTGTGTATTATCCCTGTACTGTGACATCACTGTGTGTATTATCTCTGTACTGTGACATCACTGTTTATTATCCCTGTACTGTGACATCACTGTGTGTATTGTCCCTGTACTGTGACATCACTGTTTATTATCCCTGTACTGTGACATCACTGTGTGTATTGTCCTGTACTGTGACATCACTGTGTATTATCCCTGTACTGTGACATCACTGTGTGTAATATCTCTGTACTGTGACATCACTGTGTATTATTCCTGTACTGTGACATCACTGTGTGTGTTATCCCTGTACTGTGACATCACTGTGTGTATTATCCCTGTACTGTGACATCACTGTGTGTATTATGCCTGTACTGTGACATCACTGTGTGTATTATCCCTGTATTGTGACATCACTGTGTGTATTATCCCTGTACTGTGACATCACTGTGTGTATTATCCCTGTGCTGTCACATCACTGTGTGTATTATCCCTGTACTGTGACATCACGGTGTGTATTATCCCTGTACTGTGACATCACTGTTTATTATCCCTGTACTGTGACATCACTGTGTGTATTATCCCTGTACTGTGACATCACTGTGTGTATTATCCCTGTACTGTGACATCACTGTGTGTATTATCCCTGTACTGTGACATTACTGTGTGTATTATCCCTGTACAGTGACATCACTGTGTGTATTATCTCTGTACTGTGACATCACTGTGTATTATCCCTGTACTGTGACATCACTGTGTGTATTATCTCTGTACTGTGACATCACTGTGTGTATTATCCCTGTACCGTGACATCACTGTGTGTATTATCCCTGTACTATAACATCACTGTGTGTATTATCCCTGTACTGTGACATCACTGTGTCTATTATCCCTGTACTGTGACATCACTGTGTCTATTATCCCTGTACTGTGACATCACTGTGTGTATTATTCCTGTACTGTGACATCACTGTGTGTATTATCCCTGTACTGTGACATCACTGTGTGTATTATCCCTGTGCTGTGACATCACTGTGTGTATTATCCCTGTACTATAACATCACTGTGTGTATTATCCCTGTACTGTGACATCACTGTGTCTATTATCCCTGTACTGTGACATCACTGTGTCTATTATCCCTGTACTGTGACATCACTGTGTGTATTATTCCTGTACTGTGACATCACTGTGTGTATTATTCCTGTACTGTGACATCACTGTGTGTATTATCCCTGTACTGTGACATCACTGTGTGTATTATCCCTGTACTGTGACATCACTGTGTGTATTATCCCTGTACCGTGAATTCACTGTGTGTAACATCCCTGTACTGTGACATCACTGTGTGTGTTATCCCTGTACTGTGACATCACTGTGTGTATTATCCCTGTACTGTGACATCACTGTGTGTATTATCCCTGTACTGTGACATCACTGTGTGTATTAACCCTGTACTGTGACATCACTGTGTGTATTATCCCTGTACTGTGACATCACTGTGTGTATTATCCCTGTGCTGTGACATCACTGTGTGTATTATCCCTGTACTGTGACATCACTGTGTGTATTATCTCTGTACTGTGACATCACTGTTTATTATCCCTGTACTGTGACATCACTGTGTGTATTGTCCCTGTACTGTGACATCACTGTTTATTATCCCTGTACTGTGACATCACTGTGTGTATTGTCCTGTACTGTGACATCACTGTGTATTATCCCTGTACTGTGACATCACTGTGTGTAATATCTCTGTACTGTGACATCACTGTGTATTATTCCTGTACTGTGACATCACTGTGTGTGTTATCCCTGTACTGTGACATCACTGTGTGTATTATCCCTGTACTGTGACATCACTGTGTGTATTATGCCTGTACTGTGACATCACTGTGTGTATTATCCCTGTATTGTGACATCACTGTGTGTATTATCCCTGTACTGTGACATCACTGTGTGTATTATCCCTGTGCTGTCACATCACTGTGTGTATTATCCCTGTACTGTGACATCACGGTGTGTATTATCCCTGTACTGTGACATCACTGTTTATTATCCCTGTACTGTGACATCACTGTGTGTATTATCTCTGTACTGTGACATCACTGTTTATTATCCCTGTACTGTGACATCACTGTGTGTATTGTCCCTGTACTGTGACATCACTGTTTATTATCCCTGTACTGTGACATCACTGTGTGTATTGTCCTGTACTGTGACATCACTGTGTATTATCCCTGTACTGTGACATCACTGTGTGTAATATCTCTGTACTGTGACATCACTGTGTATTATTCCTGTACTGTGACATCACTGTGTGTGTTATCCCTGTACTGTGACATCACTGTGTGTATTATCCCTGTACTGTGACATCACTGTGTGTATTATGCCTGTACTGTGACATCACTGTGTGTATTATCCCTGTATTGTGACATCACTGTGTGTATTATCCCTGTACTGTGACATCACTGTGTGTATTATCCCTGTGCTGTCACATCACTGTGTGTATTATCCCTGTACTGTGACATCACGGTGTGTATTATCCCTGTACTGTGACATCACTGTTTATTATCCCTGTACTGTGACATCACTGTGTGTATTATCCCTGTACTGTGACATCACTGTGTGTATTATCCCTGTACTGTGACATCACTGTGTGTATTATCCCTGTACTGTGACATCACTGTGTGTATTATCTCTGTACTGTGACATCACTGTGTATTATCCCTGTACTGTGACATCACTGTGTGTATTATCTCTGTACTGTGACATCACTGTGTGTATTATCCCTGTACTGTGACATCACTGTGTGTATTATCCCTGTACTGTGACATTACTGTGTGTATTATCCCTGTACTGTGACATCACTGTGTGTATTATCCCTGTACTGTGACATCACTGTGTGTATTATCCCTGTACTGTGACATCACTGTGTGTATTATCCCTGTACCGTGACATCACTGTGTGTAATATCCCTGTACTGTGACATCACTGTGTGTGTTATCCCGGTACTGTGACATCACTGTGTGTATTATCCCTGTACTGTGACATCACTGTGTGTATTATCCCTGTACTGTGACATCACTGTGTGTATTATCCCTGTACTGTGACATCACTGTGTGTACTATCCCTGTACTGTGACATTACTGTGTGTATTATCCCTGTACCGTGACATCACTGTGTGTGTTATCCCTGTACTGTGACATCACTGTGTGTGTTATCCCGGTACTGTGACATCACTGTGTGTATTATCCCTGTACTGTGACATCACTGTGTGTATTAACCCTGTACTGTGACATCACTGTGTGTATTATCCCTGTACTGTGACATCACTGTGTGTGATATCCCTGTGCTGTGACATCACTGTGTGTATTATCCCTGTGCTGTGACATCACTGTGTGTATTATCCCTGTACTGTGACATCACTGTGTGTATTATCTCTGTACTGTGACATCACTGTTTATTATCCCTGTACTGTGACATCACTGTGTGTATTGTCCCTGTACTGTGACATCACTGTGTATTATTCCTGTACTGTGACATCACTGTGTGTATTATCTCTGTACTGTGACATCACTGTTTATTATCCCTGTACTGTGACATCACTGTGTGTATTGTCCTGTACTGTGACATCACTGTGTATTATTCCTGTACTGTGACATCACTGTGTGTAATATCTCTGTACTGTGACATCACTGTGTATTATCCCTGTACTGTGACATCACTGTGTGTGTTATCCCTGTACTGTGACATCACTGTGTGTATTATGCCTGTACTGTGACATCACTGTGTGTATTATCCCTGTATTGTGACATCACTGTGTGTATTATCCCTGTACTGTGACATCACTGTGTGTATTATCCCTGTGCTGTCACATCACTGTGTGTATTATCCCTGTACTGTGACATCACTGTGTGTATTATCCCTGTACTGTGACATCACTGTTTATTATCCCTGTACTGTGACATCACTGTGTGTATTATCCCTGTACTGTGACATCACTGTGTGTATTATCCCTGTACTGTGACATCACTGTGTGTACTATCCCTGTACTGTGACATCACTGTGTGTATTATCCCTGTACTGTGACATCACTGTGTGTATTATCCCTGTACTGTGACATTACTGTGTGTATTATCCCTGTACTGTGACATCACTGTGTGTATTATCTCTGTACTGTGACATCACTGTGTATTATCCCTGTACTGTGACATCACTGTGTGTATTATCTCTGTTCTGTGACATCACTGTGTGTATTATCCCTGTACTGTGACATCACTGTGTGTATTATCCCTGTACTGTGACATCACTGTGTGTATTATCCCTGTACTGTGACATCACTGTGTGTATTATCCCTGTACTGTGACATCACTGTGTGTACTATCCCTGTACTGTGACATCACTGTGTGTATTATCCCTGTACTGTGACATCACTGTGTGTATTATCCCTGTACTGTGACATCACTGTGTGTATTATCCCTGTACTGTGACATCACTGTGTGTATTATCCCTGTACTGTGACATCACTGTGTGTATTATCCCTGTACTGTGACATCACTGTGTGTATTATCCCTGTACTGTGACATCACTGTGTGTATTATCCCTGTACTGTGACATCACTGTGTGTATTATCCCTGTACCGTGACATCACTGTGTGTACTATCCCTGTACTGTGACATCACTGTGTGTACTATCCCTGTACTGTGACATCACTGTGTGTACTATCCCTGTACTGTGACATCACTGTGTGTATTATCCCTGTACTGTGACATCACTGTGTGTATTATCCATGTACTGTGACATGACTGTGTGTATTATCCCTGTACTGTGACATCACTGTGTGTATTATCCCTGTACTGTGACATCACTGTGTGTATTATCCCTGTACTGTGACATCACTGTGTGTATTATCCCTGTACTGTGACATCACTGTGTGTATTATCCCTGTACTGTGACATCACTGTGTGTATTATCCCTGTACTGTGACATCACTGTGTGTATTATCCCTGTACTGTGACATCACTGTGTGTATTATCCCTGTACCGTGACATCACTGTGTGTATTATCCCTGTACTATAACATCACTGTGTGTATTATCCCTGTACTGTGACATCACTGTGTCTATTATCCCTGTACTGTGACATCACTGTGTCTATTATCCCTGTACTGTGACATCACTGTGTGTATTATTCCTGTACTGTGACATCACTGTGTGTATTATCCCTGTACTGTGACATCACTGTGTCTATTATCCCTGTACTGTGACATCACTGTGTGTATTATTCCTGTACTGTGACATCACTGTGTGTATTATTCCTGTACTGTGACATCACTGTGTGTATTATCCCTGTACTGTGACATCACTGTGTGTATTATCCCTGTGCTGTGACATCACTGTGTGTATTATCCCTGTACTATAACATCACTGTGTGTATTATCCCTGTACTGTGACATCACTGTGTGTATTATCTCTGTACTGTGACATCACTGTTTATTATCCCTGTACTGTGACATCACTGTGTGTATTGTCCCTGTACTGTGACATCACTGTTTATTATCCCTGTACTGTGACATCACTGTGTGTATTGTCCTGTACTGTGACATCACTGTGTATTATTCCTGTACTGTGACATCACTGTGTGTAATATCTCTGTACTGTGACATCACTGTGTATTATTCCTGTACTGTGACATCACTGTGTGTAATATCTCTGTACTGTGACATCACTGTGTATTATTCCTGTACTGTGACATCACTGTGTGTGTTATCCCTGTACTGTGACATCACTGTGTGTATTATCCCTGTACTGTGACATCACTGTGTGTATTATGCCTGTACTGTGACATCACTGTGTGTATTATCCCTGTATTGTCACATCACTGTGTGTATTATCCCTGTACTGTGACATCACTGTGTGTATTATCCCTGTACTGTGACATCACTGTTTATTATCCCTGTACTGTGACATCATTGTGTGTATTATCCCTGTACTGTGACATCACTGTGTGTATTATCCCTGTACTGTGACATCACTGTGTGTATTATCCCTGTACTGTGACATCACTGTGTGTATTATCTCTGTACTGTGACATCACTGTGTATTATCCCTGTACTGTGACATCACTGTGTGTATTATCTCTGTACTGTGACATCACTGTGTGTATTATCCCTGTACTGTGACATCACTGTGTGTATTATCCCTGTACTGTGACATCACTGTGTGTATTATCCCTGTACTGTGACATCACTGTGTGTACTATCCCTGTACTGTGACATCACTGTGTGTATTATCCCTGTACTGTGACATCACTGTGTGTACTATCCCTGTACTGTGACATCACTGTGTGTATTATCCCTGTACTGTGACATCACTGTGTGTATTATCCCTGTACTGTGACATCACTGTGTGTATTATCCCTGTACCGTGACATCACTGTGTGTAATATCCCTGTACTGTGACATCACTGTGTGTATTATCCCTGTACTGTGACATCACTGTGTGTATTATCTCTGTACTGTGACATCACTGTTTATTATCCCTGTACTGTGACATCACTGTGTGTATTGTCCCTGTACTGTGACATCACTGTGTATTATTCCTGTACTGTGACATCACTGTGTGTATTATCTCTGTACTGTGACATCACTGTTTATTATCCCTGTACTGTGACATCACTGTGTGTATTGTCCTGTACTGTGACATCACTGTGTATTATTCCTGTACTGTGACATCACTGTGTGTAATATCTCTGTACTGTGACATCACTGTGTATTATCCCTGTACTGTGACATCACTGTGTGTGTTATCCCTGTACTGTGACATCACTGTGTGTATTATGCCTGTACTGTGACATCACTGTGTGTATTATCCCTGTATTGTGACATCACTGTGTGTATTATCCCTGTACTGTGACATCACTGTGTGTATTATCCCTGTGCTGTCACATCACTGTGTGTATTATCCCTGTACTGTGACATCACTGTGTGTATTATCCCTGTACTGTGACATCACTGTTTATTATCCCTGTACTGTGACATCACTGTGTGTATTATCCCTGTACTGTGACATCACTGTGTGTATTATCCCTGTACTGTGACATCACTGTGTGTACTATCCCTGTACTGTGACATCACTGTGTGTATTATCCCTGTACTGTGACATCACTGTGTGTATTATCCCTGTACTGTGACATTACTGTGTGTATTATCCCTGTACTGTGACATCACTGTGTGTATTATCTCTGTACTGTGACATCACTGTGTATTATCCCTGTACTGTGACATCACTGTGTGTATTATCTCTGTACTGTGACATCACTGTGTGTATTATCCCTGTACTGTGACATTACTGTGTGTATTATCCCTGTACTGTGACATCACTGTGTGTACTATCCCTGTACTGTGACATCACTGTGTGTATTATCCCTGTACTGTGACATCACTGTGTGTATTATCCCTGTACTGTGACATCACTGTGTGTATTATCCCTGTACTGTGACATCACTGTGTGTACTATCCCTGTACTGTGACATCACTGTGTGTATTATCCCTGTACTGTGACATCACTGTGTGTATTATCCCTGTACTGTGACATCACTGTGTGTATTATCCCTGTACTGTGACATCACTGTGTGTATTATCCCTGTACTGTGACATCACTGTGTGTATTATCCCTGTACTGTGACATCACTGTGTGTATTATCCCTGTACTGTGACATCACTGTGTGTACTATCCCTGTACTGTGACATCACTGTGTGTACTATCCCTGTACTGTGACATCACTGTGTGTACTATCCCTGTACTGTGACATCACTTTGTGTATTATCCCTGTACTGTGACATCACTGTGTGTATTATCCCTGTACCGTGACATCACTGTGTGTACTATCCCTGTACTGTGACATCACTGTGTGTACTATCCCTGTACTGTGACATCACTGTGTGTACTATCCCTGTACTGTGACATCACTGTGTGTATTATCCCTGTACTGTGACATCACTGTGTGTATTATCCATGTACTGTGACATGACTGTGTGTATTATCCCTGTACTGTGACATCACTGTGTGTATTATCCCTGTACTGTGACATCACTGTGTGTATTATCCCTGTACTGTGACATCACTGTGTGTATTATCCCTGTACTGTGACATCACTGTGTGTATTATCCCTGTACTGTGACATCACTGTGTGTATTATCCCTGTACTGTGACATCACTGTGTGTATTATCCCTGTACTGTGACATCACTGTGTGTATTATCCCTGTACTGTGACATCACTGTGTGTATTATCCCTGTACCGTGACATCACTGTGTGTATTATCCCTGTACTATAACATCACTGTGTGTATTATCCCTGTACTGTGACATCACTGTGTCTATTATCCCTGTACTGTGACATCACTGTGTCTATTATCCCTGTACTGTGACATCACTGTGTGTATTATTCCTGTACTGTGACATCACTGTGTGTATTATTCCTGTACTGTGACATCACTGTGTGTATTATCCCTGTACTGTGACATCACTGTGTGTATTATCCCTGTGCTGTGACATCACTGTGTGTATTATCCCTGTACTATAACATCACTGTGTGTATTATCCCTGTACTGTGACATCACTGTGTGTATTATCTCTGTACTGTGACATCACTGTTTATTATCCCTGTACTGTGACATCACTGTGTGTATTGTCCCTGTACTGTGACATCACTGTTTATTATCCCTGTACTGTGACATCACTGTGTGTATTGTCCTGTACTGTGACATCACTGTGTATTATTCCTGTACTGTGACATCACTGTGTGTAATATCTCTGTACTGTGACATCACTGTGTATTATTCCTGTACTGTGACATCACTGTGTGTAATATCTCTGTACTGTGACATCACTGTGTATTATTCCTGTACTGTGACATCACTGTGTGTGTTATCCCTGTACTGTGACATCACTGTGTGTATTATCCCTGTACTGTGACATCACTGTGTGTATTATGCCTGTACTGTGACATCACTGTGTGTATTATCCCTGTATTGTCACATCACTGTGTGTATTATCCCTGTACTGTGACATCACTGTGTGTATTATCCCTGTACTGTGACATCACTGTTTATTATCCCTGTACTGTGACATCATTGTGTGTATTATCCCTGTACTGTGACATCACTGTGTGTATTATCCCTGTACTGTGACATCACTGTGTGTATTATCCCTGTACTGTGACATCACTGTGTGTATTATCCCTGTACTGTGACATCACTGTGTGTATTATCTCTGTACTGTGACATCACTGTGTATTATCCCTGTACTGTGACATCACTGTGTGTATTATCTCTGTACTGTGACATCACTGTGTGTATTATCCCTGTACTGTGACATCACTGTGTGTATTATCCCTGTACTGTGACATCACTGTGTGTATTATCCCTGTACTGTGACATCACTGTGTGTACTATCCCTGTACTGTGACATCACTGTGTGTATTATCCCTGTACTGTGACATCACTGTGTGTACTATCCCTGTACTGTGACATCACTGTGTGTATTATCCCTGTACTGTGACATCACTGTGTGTATTATCCCTGTACTGTGACATCACTGTGTGTATTATCCCTGTACCGTGACATCACTGTGTGTGTTATCCCTGTACTGTGACATCACTGTGTGTATTATCCCTGTACTGTGACATGACTGTGTGTATTATCCCTGTACTGTGACATCACTGTGTGTATTATCCCCGTACTGTGACATCACTGTGTGTATTATCCCTGTACTGTGACATCACTGTGTGTATTATCCCTGTACTGTGACATCACTGTGTGTATTATCCCTGTACTGTGACATCACTGTGTGTATTATCCCTGTACTGTGACATCACTGTGTGTATTATCTCTGTACTGTGACATCACTGTGTGTATTATCCCTGTACTGTGACATCACTGTGTGTATTATCCCTGTACTGTGACATCACTGTGTGTATTATCCCTGTACTGTGACATCACTGTGTGTATTATCCCTGTACTGTGACATCACTGTGTGTATTATCCCTGTACTGTGACATCACTGTGTGTACTATCCCTGTACTGTGACATCACTGTGTGTATTATCCCTGTACTGTGACATCATTGTGTGTACTATCCCTGTACTGTGACATCACTGTGTGTATTATCCCTGTACTGTGACATCACTGTGTGTATTATCCCTGTACTGTGACATGACTGTGTGTATTATCCCTGTACTGTGACATCACTGTGTGTATTATCCCTGTACTGTGACATCACTGTGTGTATTATCCCTGTACTGTGACATCACTGTGTGTATTATCCCTGTACTGTGACATCACTGTGTGTACTATCCCTGTACTGTGACATCACTGTGTGTATTATCCCTGTACTGTGACATCACTGTGTGTATTATCCCTGTACTGTGACATGACTGTGTGTATTATCCCTGTACTGTGACATCACTGTGTGTATTATCCCTGTACTGTGACATCACTGTGTGTATTATCCCTGTACTGTGACATCACTGTGTGTATTATCCCTGTACTGTGACATCACTGTGTGTATTATCCCTGTACTGTGACATCACTGTGTGTATTATCCCTGTACTGTGACATCACTGTGTGTATTATCTCTGTACTGTGACATCACTGTGTGTATTATCCCTGTACTGTGACATCACTGTGTGTATTATCCCTGTACTGTGACATCACTGTGTGTATTATTCCTGTACTGTGACATCACTGTGTGTATTATCCCTGTACTGTGACATCACTGTGTGTATTATCCCTGTACTGTGACATCACTGTGTGTATTATCCCTGTACTGTGACATCACTGTGTGTATTATCCCTGTACTGTGACATCACTGTGTGTATTATCTCTGTACTGTGACATCACTGTGTGTATTATCCCTGTACTGTGACATCACTGTGTGTATTATCCCTGTACTGTGACATCACTGTGTGTATTATTCCTGTACTGTGACATCACTGTGTGTATTATCCCTGTACTGTGACATCACTGTGTGTATTATCCCTGTACTGTGACATCAAAACCAGTAATCCGTATTAAAATCCACAGTCTTCAGGGGGACATTCTTTACTGGACATTGTCTTACATGTATAGTTGGTGTTTTGGCTGATGCTTTTGTACTTACAGTAATCCTGCGCTGTACTGTTTGCATGTAACTAGTGATGAGCGAGTATACTCGTCCGAGCTTGATTTAATTAAAAAAAAGAAGTGAAGAACAGTAAAAAAATACAATTAAAACATTTAATTTATTCATTTAATTGAAGAAAACAGTGAAAGAACACAGTGCAGAACAGATTGCAGATGTTCGGGAGACACGCGTGCAGAACGGTGTTCTCCGCAATAGTATTTGAAGAACAATATGTGTGAAGAACAACTTCACACATATTGTTCTTCAAATACTATTGCGGAAAACACCGTTCTGCACGCGTGTCTCCGGAACAGATCGCAGATGTTCCCTGTACTGTGACATCACTGTGTGTATTATCCCTGTGCTGTGACATCACTGTGTGTATTATCCCTGTACTATAACATCACTGTGTGTATTATCCCTGTACTGTGACATCACTGTGTGTATTATCTCTGTACTGTGACATCACTGTTTATTATCCCTGTACTGTGACATCACTGTGTGTATTGTCCCTGTACTGTGACATCACTGTTTATTATCCCTGTACTGTGACATCACTGTGTGTATTGTCCTGTACTGTGACATCACTGTGTATTATTCCTGTACTGTGACATCACTGTGTGTAATATCTCTGTACTGTGACATCACTGTGTATTATTCCTGTACTGTGACATCACTGTGTGTAATATCTCTGTACTGTGACATCACTGTGTATTATTCCTGTACTGTGACATCACTGTGTGTGTTATCCCTGTACTGTGACATCACTGTGTGTATTATCCCTGTACTGTGACATCACTGTGTGTATTATGCCTGTACTGTGACATCACTGTGTGTATTATCCCTGTATTGTCACATCACTGTGTGTATTATCCCTGTACTGTGACATCACTGTGTGTATTATCCCTGTACTGTGACATCACTGTTTATTATCCCTGTACTGTGACATCATTGTGTGTATTATCCCTGTACTGTGACATCACTGTGTGTATTATCCCTGTACTGTGACATCACTGTGTGTATTATCCCTGTACTGTGACATCACTGTGTGTATTATCCCTGTACTGTGACATCACTGTGTGTATTATCTCTGTACTGTGACATCACTGTGTATTATCCCTGTACTGTGACATCACTGTGTGTATTATCTCTGTACTGTGACATCACTGTGTGTATTATCCCTGTACTGTGACATCACTGTGTGTATTATCCCTGTACTGTGACATCACTGTGTGTATTATCCCTGTACTGTGACATCACTGTGTGTACTATCCCTGTACTGTGACATCACTGTGTGTATTATCCCTGTACTGTGACATCACTGTGTGTACTATCCCTGTACTGTGACATCACTGTGTGTATTATCCCTGTACTGTGACATCACTGTGTGTATTATCCCTGTACTGTGACATCACTGTGTGTATTATCCCTGTACCGTGACATCACTGTGTGTGTTATCCCTGTACTGTGACATCACTGTGTGTATTATCCCTGTACTGTGACATGACTGTGTGTATTATCCCTGTACTGTGACATCACTGTGTGTATTATCCCCGTACTGTGACATCACTGTGTGTATTATCCCTGTACTGTGACATCACTGTGTGTATTATCCCTGTACTGTGACATCACTGTGTGTATTATCCCTGTACTGTGACATCACTGTGTGTATTATCCCTGTACTGTGACATCACTGTGTGTATTATCTCTGTACTGTGACATCACTGTGTGTATTATCCCTGTACTGTGACATCACTGTGTGTATTATCCCTGTACTGTGACATCACTGTGTGTATTATCCCTGTACTGTGACATCACTGTGTGTATTATCCCTGTACTGTGACATCACTGTGTGTATTATCCCTGTACTGTGACATCACTGTGTGTACTATCCCTGTACTGTGACATCACTGTGTGTATTATCCCTGTACTGTGACATCATTGTGTGTACTATCCCTGTACTGTGACATCACTGTGTGTATTATCCCTGTACTGTGACATCACTGTGTGTATTATCCCTGTACTGTGACATGACTGTGTGTATTATCCCTGTACTGTGACATCACTGTGTGTATTATCCCTGTACTGTGACATCACTGTGTGTATTATCCCTGTACTGTGACATCACTGTGTGTATTATCCCTGTACTGTGACATCACTGTGTGTACTATCCCTGTACTGTGACATCACTGTGTGTATTATCCCTGTACTGTGACATCACTGTGTGTATTATCCCTGTACTGTGACATGACTGTGTGTATTATCCCTGTACTGTGACATCACTGTGTGTATTATCCCTGTACTGTGACATCACTGTGTGTATTATCCCTGTACTGTGACATCACTGTGTGTATTATCCCTGTACTGTGACATCACTGTGTGTATTATCCCTGTACTGTGACATCACTGTGTGTATTATCCCTGTACTGTGACATCACTGTGTGTATTATCTCTGTACTGTGACATCACTGTGTGTATTATCCCTGTACTGTGACATCACTGTGTGTATTATCCCTGTACTGTGACATCACTGTGTGTATTATTCCTGTACTGTGACATCACTGTGTGTATTATCCCTGTACTGTGACATCACTGTGTGTATTATCCCTGTACTGTGACATCAAAACCAGTAATCCGTATTAAAATCCACAGTCTTCAGGGGGACATTCTGTACTGGACATTGTCTTACATGTATAGTTGGTGTTTTGGCTGATGCTTTTGTACTTACAGTAATCCTGCGCTGTACTGTTTGCATGTAACTAGTGATGAGCGAGTATACTCGTCCGAGCTTGATTTAATTAAAAAAAAGAAGTGAAGAACAGTAAAAAAATACAATTAAAACATTTAATTTATTCATTTAATTGAAGAAAACAGTGAAAGAACACAGTGCAGAACAGATTGCAGATGTTCGGGAGACACGCGTGCAGAACGGTGTTCTCCGCAATAGTATTTGAAGAACAATATGTGTGAAGAACAACTTCACACATATTGTTCTTCAAATACTATTGCGGAAAACACCGTTCTGCACGCGTGTCTCCGGAACAGATCGCAGATGTTCCCTGTACTGTGACATCACTGTGTGTATTATCCCTGTGCTGTGACATCACTGTGTGTATTATCCCTGTACTATAACATCACTGTGTGTATTATCCCTGTACTGTGACATCACTGTGTGTATTATCTCTGTACTGTGACATCACTGTTTATTATCCCTGTACTGTGACATCACTGTGTGTATTGTCCCTGTACTGTGACATCACTGTTTATTATCCCTGTACTGTGACATCACTGTGTGTATTGTCCTGTACTGTGACATCACTGTGTATTATTCCTGTACTGTGACATCACTGTGTGTAATATCTCTGTACTGTGACATCACTGTGTATTATTCCTGTACTGTGACATCACTGTGTGTAATATCTCTGTACTGTGACATCACTGTGTATTATTCCTGTACTGTGACATCACTGTGTGTGTTATCCCTGTACTGTGACATCACTGTGTGTATTATCCCTGTACTGTGACATCACTGTGTGTATTATGCCTGTACTGTGACATCACTGTGTGTATTATCCCTGTATTGTCACATCACTGTGTGTATTATCCCTGTACTGTGACATCACTGTGTGTATTATCCCTGTACTGTGACATCACTGTTTATTATCCCTGTACTGTGACATCATTGTGTGTATTATCCCTGTACTGTGACATCACTGTGTGTATTATCCCTGTACTGTGACATCACTGTGTGTATTATCCCTGTACTGTGACATCACTGTGTGTATTATCCCTGTACTGTGACATCACTGTGTGTATTATCTCTGTACTGTGACATCACTGTGTATTATCCCTGTACTGTGACATCACTGTGTGTATTATCTCTGTACTGTGACATCACTGTGTGTATTATCCCTGTACTGTGACATCACTGTGTGTATTATCCCTGTACTGTGACATCACTGTGTGTATTATCCCTGTACTGTGACATCACTGTGTGTACTATCCCTGTACTGTGACATCACTGTGTGTATTATCCCTGTACTGTGACATCACTGTGTGTACTATCCCTGTACTGTGACATCACTGTGTGTATTATCCCTGTACTGTGACATCACTGTGTGTATTATCCCTGTACTGTGACATCACTGTGTGTATTATCCCTGTACCGTGACATCACTGTGTGTGTTATCCCTGTACTGTGACATCACTGTGTGTATTATCCCTGTACTGTGACATGACTGTGTGTATTATCCCTGTACTGTGACATCACTGTGTGTATTATCCCCGTACTGTGACATCACTGTGTGTATTATCCCTGTACTGTGACATCACTGTGTGTATTATCCCTGTACTGTGACATCACTGTGTGTATTATCCCTGTACTGTGACATCACTGTGTGTATTATCCCTGTACTGTGACATCACTGTGTGTATTATCTCTGTACTGTGACATCACTGTGTGTATTATCCCTGTACTGTGACATCACTGTGTGTATTATCCCTGTACTGTGACATCACTGTGTGTATTATCCCTGTACTGTGACATCACTGTGTGTATTATCCCTGTACTGTGACATCACTGTGTGTATTATCCCTGTACTGTGACATCACTGTGTGTACTATCCCTGTACTGTGACATCACTGTGTGTATTATCCCTGTACTGTGACATCATTGTGTGTACTATCCCTGTACTGTGACATCACTGTGTGTATTATCCCTGTACTGTGACATCACTGTGTGTATTATCCCTGTACTGTGACATGACTGTGTGTATTATCCCTGTACTGTGACATCACTGTGTGTATTATCCCTGTACTGTGACATCACTGTGTGTATTATCCCTGTACTGTGACATCACTGTGTGTATTATCCCTGTACTGTGACATCACTGTGTGTACTATCCCTGTACTGTGACATCACTGTGTGTATTATCCCTGTACTGTGACATCACTGTGTGTATTATCCCTGTACTGTGACATGACTGTGTGTATTATCCCTGTACTGTGACATCACTGTGTGTATTATCCCTGTACTGTGACATCACTGTGTGTATTATCCCTGTACTGTGACATCACTGTGTGTATTATCCCTGTACTGTGACATCACTGTGTGTATTATCCCTGTACTGTGACATCACTGTGTGTATTATCTCTGTACTGTGACATCACTGTGTGTATTATCCCTGTACTGTGACATCACTGTGTGTATTATCCCTGTACTGTGACATCACTGTGTGTATTATTCCTGTACTGTGACATCACTGTGTGTATTATCCCTGTACTGTGACATCACTGTGTGTATTATCCCTGTACTGTGACATCAAAACCAGTAATCCGTATTAAAATCCACAGTCTTCAGGGGGACATTCTTTACTGGACATTGTCTTACATGTATAGTTGGTGTTTTGGCTGATGCTTTTGTACTTACAGTAATCCTGCGCTGTACTGTTTGCATGTAACTAGTGATGAGCGAGTATACTCGTCCGAGCTTGATTTAATTAAAAAAAAGAAGTGAAGAACAGTAAAAAAATACAATTAAAACATTTAATTTATTCATTTAATTGAAGAAAACAGTGAAAGAACACAGTGCAGAACAGATTGCAGATGTTCGGGAGACACGCGTGCAGAACGGTGTTCTCCGCAATAGTATTTGAAGAACAATATGTGTGAAGAACAACTTCACACATATTGTTCTTCAAATACTATTGCGGAAAACACCGTTCTGCACGCGTGTCTCCGGAACAGATCGCAGATGTTCCCGAACATCTGCAATCTGTTCTGCACTGTGTTCTTTCACTGTGCTCGTTCAGTTTATAATTTTACTGAAAAATGCTCGGGTCTCCCATTGACTTCAATGGGGCTCGTTATTCGAGACGAGCACTCGAGCATTGGGAAAAGTTCGGCTCGAGTAACGAGCACCCGAGCATTTTAGTGCTCGCTCATCTCTACATGTAACTCTACCTGCGATACTTGTGGTGTCCAGTACTTTGTAATGAATTGATTATTACTTGTTTGGTGTATGCCATGACATTTTTTTAGGTTAACAAGGCAAATATTTGTCTCATGATCAGTATTTGGGGTCTTTACAATCTTCTGGAACCAACATTCTGGTTAAAAGAAATTGGAGTTCCCTGGGGTAACACTTGGTTGTGTCTTACAGGGAACCTCGGAAGGTGATTCTGCACAAGGGCTCCACAGGACTGGGATTTAATATAGTCGGCGGAGAGGACGGAGAAGGGATCTTCATCTCCTTTATCCTGGCTGGAGGCCCGGCGGACCTGAGCGGGGAGCTGCAGAGAGGAGACCAGATTATATCAGTATGTACTTTACATTTTAGCCCAAAGTGTCTATGTCCTGACCCTGCTCTCTTAGCTCCAGAGGCGTAACTAAAGTGCTAGCAGCCATAGCAGTTGCTATGGGGCTCACAGTGTCAGGGGGCCCGGTATCCAACCAGTCACACTAAAGAATGGAGGAGTAGCACCATCATCAGGGGCGCAACTACAGGGGTAACAGCTATAGCAGCTGCTATGGGGCTCACAGTGTCAGGGGGCCCGGTATCCGACCTGCCACACTAAAGAATGGAGGAGGTGCACCATCATCAGGGGCGCAACTACAGGGGTAACAACTATAGTAGCTGCTTTGGGGTTCGCAGGGTCAGGGAGCCCCACCACCTAACTTGCCACACTAAAAAATGGAGGAGGTTCACCATCATCAGGGGTATAACTACAGAGGTAGCAGCCATAGCAGCTGCTATGGGGCTCACAGTGTCAGTGGGCCCCACCACCCGACCTCAACACTAAAAAATGGCAGAGGTGCACCATCATCAGGGGCGTAACTACAGGGGTAGCAGCCATAGCAGCTGCTATGGGGCTCACAGTGTCAGTGGGCCCCACCACCCGACCTCAACACTAAAAAATGGCAGAGGTGCACCATCATCAGGGGCGTAACTACAGGGGTAGCAGCCATAGCAGTTGCTATGGGGCTCACAGTGTCAGGGGGCCCCGGTATCTGTCTTGACACACTAAAGAATGAAAGAGGTGCACCATCATCAGGGGCGTAACTACAGGGGTAACAGCTGTAGCAGCTGCCTTGGGGCTCACAGTGTCAGTGGGCCCCACCACCCGACCTGCAACACTAAAGAATGGAGGAGGTGCACCATCATCAGGGGCATAACTACAGGGGTAACAGCTAAAGCAGCAGCTATGGGGCTAACAGTGTCAGGGGGCCCGACCACCCAAGATGCCATACTAAAGAATAGGGGAGGTGCATAATCATCAGGGGAGCAACTAGGAGAGTCTGGCCCCATAGCAAATTTTTGAATTGGGCCCCTCTTCTCCTTTATAAAATATACAGATTAAACAAATATTAATATACTGTATTACGGTCTATCTCCTTTCACAGTCTCCGAGCTGTCGTGGCAACTCTGATGACATCAAGGGCAGACATCCTAAATGGCGATGCCGAGTGCAGCATTGTTAGGCACTTAACAGGTTAACTAATGCAATTGGTGTCAGAACCAATGGCAGCAGTTACTGACAGGTGTCAGCTGGGTTATACAGCTGACACCTGCCATGTATGGAGAGGACTCAGCCCGTTAGCCCTCTTCATACTCCCCTTGAAGACTGGCTGATGCGTTTACATTGACTGGTCATGAAAGGGGTTAAAGAAGAAATTCTTATCTTCCATGTGACACTACAAACATGTTTCTAGGTGCTATAGAACTGAAGATAGGGGTAGATGAAGTGACACTACCCCTGCAGCCTCTTTACTTGACTCATCTCAGGCAAAATATGACTCTTCTCTGCTCATTGTAATCCCCTACTGAGGAGGATGCTAGGTTTATGGGGTAAATCTGGTGACAGGTTCCCTTTAAAACAGTCACTGGGATTTTAAGAAAAGGTAACTTGTGCTCCCAGAACAGCGCCCCCTTTGTCCATAGTCTGTGCTGGTATTGCATCTTGTCTCATGTTATCTGATTTTAAGTTTATCAGAACACAAATAAATATGAGATCCTAAAGGGCAACTGATATCCTTAAGACATAACTCCAAGGTTTCCCAACGATCTGATGACAACAAAAATCATATATGTTCCTTATATTTTACTCAAATGCTTTCTGGTGCACTGGAGGCGGAGCCATATCTGCTGGTGCACTGGAGGCGGGACCATATCTCCTGGTAAGAGAATCCACTAAAAGACAACAGGAGAGGACGGTGCCTCGTGTAATAACATGAGAGAGAGATTGATATCCAGGTAAGTAAATGGAGATGCTCACCTGGTTACCACTTGTGGTATTTCATATCTGCTGGTGCACTGGAGGCAGGGCTATATCTTCTGGTGCACTGAAGGCGGGACCATAACTGCTGGTGCACTGGTGGCAGGCCATATCAGCTGGTGCACTGGTGGCAGGCCATATCTGCTGGTGCACTGGTGGCAGGCCATATCTGCTGGTGCACTGGTGGCAGGCCATATCTGCTGGTGCACTGGTGGCAGGCCATATCTGCTGGTGCACTGGTGGCAGGCCATATCTGCTGGTGCACTGGTGGCAGGCCATATCTGCTGGTGCACTGGTGGCAGGCCGTATCTGCTGGTGCACTGGTGGCTGGCCATATCTCCTGGTGCACTGGAGGCAGGGCCATATCTGCTGGTGCACTGGAGGCAGGGCTATATCTTCTGGTGCACTAAAGGCGGGGCTATATCTGCTGGTGCACTAAAGGCGGGGCTATATCTGCTGGTGTGCTTGTCTCTTCTTTCTATACTGCCGGTCAAAACACAACACTGCCCAATGATTAACACCTCCCATATAAATAAAGTAGAAGAAGGTGCACCAGCAGGTATAGCCCCGCCCCTAGTGCACTGAGGGTTTTATTAGCATAAAGTTAAAACTGGGATTTCCTTTAAAATGACAGATCTCTGAGAATCAGGAGAGGTCTGTCCTGACAGGTTATAAAGCGGCCTGGTTTTACTTCGGGGGGTTATTCTGAAGATGGAGACCCCCTTTAAGTAATGCGCCTCCAATTTCCAGTAAATACAGATCCGTTATGTCTGTTCTGATGACTGACCTCAGTGTCGCCCCCTGTGGACCTCCTTCCTGTACTGACAGATGACTTCTATCCGCACAGCGAGCACCTGGGGGAGCAGATGTCCGCCCCGCCAGGCTCTGGACCTCGGTTTTGGAAAGCCGCGGTCTATGAGTAATACTGCGACAGATCAGGTACGGAGACGCCAAATACATGAGAGGAGGCGAGGTACAGCCTGGGGTACGTATACATCGCAACAACTAGAAACACAACATTGGGCCTCATTTTTTACTATGGCGCATCTAGCGCCACTTACTGGCCATGGTAAGTACTTCCCTCCTACGTATTCTCTAAAGATACAGGGGGGGGGGGGGGGTTATCAGAAGTGTCAGAAAGCAGAACTGTTCTAGTTGCCCATTGAAACCAATCAGATCTCAGCTTTCATTTTCCCACAGATGTTTATAAGATGAAAGCTGAGCTCTGATTGGTTCCCAATGGAAACTAGAACAGTTCTGCTGTAGAACGGATAAATCTCCCCAAGTTAATAAATTCAGTTTCCAAGTCTCGTACACTTTATTTTGTAAGACTCCTTTCTCTCAAGAACTGAAATCTCAAAATAGAAATAAAAATGTTAAAAAAAAACCCCAAGTAATCATTTTCATTACTTGTCATCAACGGCTAATCACGAAGCAGTTTACTCTAGTAGTAAGAAAATGTTCTATATAACACCCTCCATGTGATATAACACCCTCCATGTGATATAACGCCCTCCATGTGACATAACGCCCTCCATGTGATATAACACCCTCCATGTGACATAACGCCCTCCATGTGATATAACACCCTCCATGTGATATAACACCCTCCATGTGACATAACGCCCTCCATGTGATATAACACCCTCCATGTGATATAACACCCTCCATGTGATATAACACCCTCCATGTGATATAACGCCCTCCATGTGACATAACGCCCTCCATGTGATATAACACCCTCCATGTGATATAACACCCTCCATGTGACATAACGCCCTCCATGTGATATAACACCCTCCATGTGATATAACACCCTCCATGTGATATAACACCCTCCATGTGATATAACACCCTCCATGTGACATAACGCCCTCCATGTGATATAACACCCTCCATGTGATATAACACCCTCCATGTGATATAACACCCTCCATGTGATATAACACCCTCCATGTGATATAACACCCTCCATGTGACATAACGCCCTCCATGTGATATAACACCCTCCATGTGATATAACACCCTCCATGTGATATAACACCCTCCATGTGATATAACACCCTCCATGTGATATAACACCCTCCATGTGATATAACGCCCTCCATGTGACATAACGCCCTCCATGTGATATAACACCCTCCATGTGATATAACACCCTCCATGTGATATAACACCCTCCATGTGATATAACACCCTCCATGTTATATAACGCCCTCCATGTGATATAACACCCTCCATGTGACATAACGCCCTCCATGTGATATAACACCCTCCATGTGACATAACGCCCTCCATGTGATATAACACCCTCCATGTGACATAACGCCCTCCATGTGATATAACGCCCTCCATGTGACATAACGCCCTCCATGTGATATAACACCCTCCATGTGACATAACGCCCTCCATGTGATATAACGCCCTCCATGTGATATAACGCCCTCCATGTGATATAACGCCCTCCATGTGATATAACGCCCTCCTCTTCCTGTATTTCCCATGTATAATGCCTTCTTTCCTGCAGCCCCTTCACCCGAACCCCAAATACAGCTCACCAGCCCACAGTGGTCCCCTTACTGTAGCCCCCAATTTATGCCCCTCTCTGTCACCTTTACCTCACATTAAAGAGGTCCTGCCAAGTTCATTTGGGACTTTAAACCAACTACAGGATCTTATGGACCTCTGGTTTAGGCTCCCAAATCGCCCTGTATGTGGCTAAAAATTAAAAAAAAACGAACATTTATACTTACCTATATGTGACTGCAATGGGGTCATCGGACTCACATCTGAAGATCCTGTACTGGTGCCCTGGGATAATGCCCCGGCTACATTGCACTTGTGCCGTACCTAGAGCACTTGCATGATAAAGCCAGGGCGTACTAGTCCGGCTTCACTCGACGCAACACGAAGGCGCCAAAGAGAAGGAGGAAGGATGTGAGTATAAAGGGTTTTTTATTCACCTGCTTAAAAAAATCATACAGGGTGTTACTGGAGGCATCCTTTTACGCTATCACTAGCTGGGGGTAGAGTGACACCCCCAGTCGTCCCTGTAAATTAGCGTATTCTATAAGATAGCTTTGGGGACAAAGGAAACCATTCCCAGCTAATAAAACACATTATAGCTCACGCATCCCTGGGGAATTCTCTGGGTGTTCTTCGGTAAGTAGATACCTGATGGTAAAGCCCACTTTCTATAGCTCCTCCTGCTCTTATTGCCCCCTCTTCTTGCCTCCAAGCTTTCCTACTCCTAGTTCCAAAACGGCAGTCCTGCTCCCTCCTCTGCGGCTCTGGTGTCATCACATCGCGCCAGCCTCTGCCACCCACAGCAGTGGCACAATAGTGGAGGGGAGAGCTCACAGCTCCACTGTTGTATTCATGCATGCATGATGATGCATTTGTCTAATTGGTTTTTTACACTTTAGATACTTTTCTTGCAAACATTGTCCATTGTTTTTAAAGTATCCAAAAAAAATGAGAATGGCGAGAAATTCCATAACTCTGTCCGCCATGATCAATACAGCATCAGTAGAGAGGGTGGCCTATTCTTTGCACCAGGGTCGTGCCAATAAATGTTGTCCTATTTGCACCTTTTTACTGCCTTGTCTCTCTTCGCATTCAGTTGCATACGTATGACGGTAGATTATAGCGTCATATTGTACCCCCCACATGCCAAATTACCCAGAAATTGCCCCCTGCTCTTGAAATGCAAGTCAGCTCCATGCTGGATCACATCACATTGTTGCATCGAGTTGTAATCGACCCAACAAACGTTGCAGCAGCATTAGAATTAGTTCTGTTAGTTGTCCACCAGGGGGCGGTCATGGCTTACATTTTATCGTGTTGCAGTCAAACCGATTCGGCAGATACTGTAATTATTATTGCGTAGAATCAGTGGAGAACACAGTGTGCAAAGCAATTTGATCTGCAAAAAAAAATGCAGATAATATTTTTTAATATTTTTGAGTTTACTATTTTGGTCACCATTTTATAAGCCATTCCCCCCTATTTTTACCATTTTTTAACCACTTAAGGACTGTGCATGTTACATGTACTTTCTGGTGCGGTTGCCGGATTATGAAGAGGGCCCCTGCGCTGAGCCTTCTCAGTGCCCAAAGGATTTTTGCTACATTATGTCGTCGCTAACACCCACTAATTGCGGGTTTAACCCTGGATCGTTGCCCCCGCCCCCCCATGCTAGTTATTGATCTCAATGAAAATTCCCACAGACTATGTTATGTATGTATATGTTAGGATCGATCAGACCCCTAGGGTTTGTGTACCCTAAGGGGTCTAAAAATATGGTAAACATTTAAAATACAAAAAAATATTAAATGATATATAAAATAATGTAATAATATACATAGTAAATAATAAAAATTTATAAAAACTTTCAAGTTAAAATCACCTCCTTAGAACGGATATAAAAATAAACAAATACAATCCTAAACCTATCAGGTATTGTCATGTTACACAATTCCTCATTTATCAAAATCTAAAAACAGTTATTCCAACCAGTGAACCCCTGTAGCACGAAAAATAGTGCCCACATTGCCACTTTTTTGCAACACCTAAAAACTTGAATAAAAAGTGATCAAAAGAATGTACAGTCCCAGAATTGGTGACAACTGACAATGAAGACATAAGCTTGTCCTGCAAAAAACGACACCTCCGTACAGCAAAGTATGAGAAGGTCATTGGCCTCGGAATAGGACAAAATGACCAAAATTTTGTTTAGTACAGAAGGTTTTAAGTTATTAAAAATCAGGGAATTAAAGAGAACCCGTCATGCAAAATAACCCCCCTAAACTAAATATATTTTCATAAACTGCCATTAGAGAGCATTGCCTCTATCCCTTCATTGTCCCTCTACATGCCTGTAAACCTAAGCAATGAGGTCCTAAAGCTGTATGCAAATGACCTGTGAAATGTCCAATGAAGCATTAGCATATTCAAGTTGTCCACCTTATTCATGAGTGGGAGGCACAGCCACACCCCCAGTGCATGACTGACAGCCTGTATAATGATGTGAGGCTGTATAATGATGTGCTTCCTGGTGCTGGTGGCCACGCCCCCTGCAGCCTGTGTGTGTGTGTATAGGAGAGATACAGCAGCTCCAGGCAGCCATGTTACAGCAGAACATGTCGGATTCATGTGTAGCTGATGTCTGTGTCCCTCACCTGTATATTAGGAGGATGCAGCATGTCAGCAGATGCAGCACAGACACTAGCCATGCTTTACTATACATTACACACAGACATGAGCAGGGGGAGGAGAGGGGAGGGGTAACAGCGGTGACATCACTGCCTCTGACCATGTGACAAGCCTCATTTACATAATAAAGAATAGATGATTTTACAATGATTAATGTATGAAATAACTAGATAAAGGCTGAGATGGGATCCTTGTGAGCTGCTACAACAGGTAGAGGTGACAGGGCAAGTGGCAGAGACCTGATGACAGGTGTCCTTTAAAGGGAACCTGTCACCAAATTTTCATAAATACAGCCAGTGACAGTTTCCATAAATCTCTATTAAATAACTTATACCGTTATTTTACCTAAAAGTTGTCCTGCAACTTCTACCTAGCATGCAGCGGTAATGTCATGTTACCAGGGTGACATCACCTCAGGTCCTTTAGCCTCTTAAAATTAGCAAACTGTACCCCATGCATATATGCAAATACATGAAATTACAGCATCCTGCATGGAGGACGGGGAAGATTAGAAGTCATTGGAGGCTGCTGTGATTTCATGTGATCAGATATATGCATGGGGAACAGGTTGCTAATGTTAGGAGGCTAAAGGACCTGAGATGATGTCACACAGGTCACATGACATTACTGCTTCATGCTAAGTAGAAGTTCCAGGACTGTCCAACAGGTTTTAAAGGGAACCTGTCACCACATTTTCACCAATACAACTAGTTACAGGTTCCCTTTAAAACCTGTTGGGCAGTACGCAGCATGGATTATTATATAATATTGAGTATTGATCGTTTTCATCAGATCAGAGCATGCTGGGAGTTGTAGTGTTCCCGCAGTGAGTATATGGAGAATATGTCCCGTTCCTCCCATATTATAGCGGAGCAGTAATATCCCGGTGTCTGTTACTCCAGCATATGGACAACGCCTCCGCTTGGCAGGGAGATGACTGCGGAGATTGGGTAGTGATTATCTGCCCGTAACAACCAACCTCTGCCAAGACTATCAGATGGGTTTCCGCTCTGTCAGTTTAATTTTGGAGCAGAAAGGCTGCAGTAAGGGGGGGCTCTGGAGCCGGTGCGGACCCCTGCAGCTCAGCAGGGTCAGAGTGCCAGTCTGATACCAGGCAGAGCTGTGTGTGCACTGGTGCTGGGTGCATGGCAGTATATAGGGTGATACTGTGGCTGGTGCTGGGAGATCGTATAGATAATATACAATAATATAGAGAATATTACCGCTGACACTATGGCTAATACTGATCCAGGGACACTATTGGGCACATTTACTTACCTGGTTCCAGCGCGATCCCCGATCGTGCGCCCGATATCCTGCATGTGTCACTTCCCCGCTGAGGTCCACCTTCTTCTTCCCTGTGTATGTAAGTGCGGGTCTTGCGACACAATTTTAAAGTTAAATCCCGTGCGTAGTCCGAATCCGTCGGGTTGTTCCGACGGCCACGCCGCCCGATTTGCGTCGCATGAAAGTCGCCGCATTGCGCCCAAATCCGATCGCGTGCACCAAAAACTCCTGTTAAATGCGGCGCAAGACAGAAATCGGCGGGAAACCCGACGAAAAAGCGGTCCGTGGACCCTTAGTAAATAAGCCCCTATGGCTTGTAATACTATGGGGACACTATGGCTAGTAATATTATGGGGACACTATGGCTAGTACTGTTATGGGGGCTCTAAGGCTAGTGCTGTTATGGGGGTACTATAACTAGTACTGTTATGGGGACACTATGGCTAGTAATGTTATGGGGGTACTAGGGCTAGTACTGTTATGGGGGCTCAAAGGCTAGTGCTGTTATGGGGTACTATGGCTAGTAATGTTATGGGGACACTATGGCTAGTAATGTTATGGGGGGTACTATAGCTAGTACTGTTATGGGGACAGTATGGCTAGTAATGTTATGGGGGTACTAGGGCTAGTACTGTTATGGGGGCTCAAAGGCTAGTGCTGTTATGGGGTACTATGGCTAGTACTGTTATGGGGGCTCTAAGGCTAGTGCTGTTATGGGGTTACTATGGCTAGTAATGTTATGGGGGCTCTATGGCTTATAATGTCATGGGGATATTCTGGCTAGTACTGTTATGGGGACACTATGGCTAGTAATGTTATGGGGGTACTAGGGCTAGTACTGTTATGAGGACACTATGGCTAGTACTGTTATGGGGACACTACGGTTAGTAATGTTATGGGGGTACTATGGCTAGTATGGTTATGGGACACTATGGCTAGTACCGTTATGGGGGCACTAAGGCTAGTATGTGGGTTAATGGGGCATGAGACTAGTCATCCCTGGCGGTTTCTGAGCGCTGCATAGTCTTGTTCTTCTATTCCATGTCCTAGGCAGGAGGAAGAGATCACTTATATACAAAATGCCCCCTCCTCATCTAAGAGGGGCTTCAATTCAAGCCCAGGTCAACAGCGCCCCTCCAGAAGACTAAATGTATAGGGTCTTCGTCATACAGCGAATAGAGAGTTCTAATAATGTTCTTCACCTTTTATTCACAGGTAAATGGCATTGATCTTCGCGGAGCTTCCCATGAACAAGCTGCGGCTGCCTTAAAGGGAGCAGGTCAGACGGTCACCATGGTAGCACAATACCAACCGGAAGGTAAGTGACGGACCCCCACTCCTCCTCATGCCGATCTCTCCTGTTAATATTAGAAATTGCTCTTTAAAAAAAATCAGCAATACTGCTTGTGACCAGCGGGGGCAGGGTACTCCGCTTACAATTTTATTTACTACTGGCAATAATAATATTTTAATACTGCACCACATGACAACTTTAGCAAGTAAGCTAAATAAAGTTATTGGGACTGAGGTATTGATACAAAACTAGTTAGAGCTAGCTAGATTTGATTGTATCAGTTACAGTTGTTATTCAGTTTCTCTCAATATTGCATAACACCAACTTTGTACATTCTGGTGGTGCTGCACCACACTACAACTTTTACAGTTTTTTGGGGGGACTAATATAAATTTTAAAATAGATTACATTTTTACAATATACAGGATATTTCAGTGACAGTTGAGATTCCACGCCTGACAGAATATAGATAATTCTCTACATTTACAATTTTAAGGTGCTGCACCACATTACAACTTTATCAATGTTGCACATTACTGTTTGTATTTATTGGGACTGGTGTAACAATACATAAACTAGTTACACTAGATTGAAATATTGCATAATAACATCTCTGCATATTCTAGAGATACTGCACCACACTACAACTTTTGACTTTTTATTGGGACTAATTTGACGATATATTTTCAGTATGTTTTAGCCACAACTGTGATTCTATTCCTTTCAGAATATAGATTAGTGTTTGCATTTACAATTTGAAGGCGCTGCACCACATTACAACTTCAACAATGTTGCACACTGATATATATATATATATATATATATATATATATATATATATATATATATAATGTATGATATATATAATGTATGTATTATTTGCATGTACTGCACCACACTACAACTTTAGCAGTATTCATTGAGACTAATATAATTGCAAATAATGATGGAATATTTTCAAATCTAATACATGTTTCAGTCACAGTTGAGATTCTATTCCGTTCAGAATATAGATATGTTTCTACATTTATAAATTGAAGGTACTGCACCACACTACAACTTTATCAATATTTCTCACTACTGTATATATAGTATTTATTGGGACTGATGTATCAATACACACATTTTAACTAGTTTGAGATGTATGAGTGACAGTTATCAATCTATCTTTGTCAGAATATGGTCCTTATTTGTATAATTTTCAGGTTCTGCGCCTTAGTACAACCTTAGCGCTTTATATCTCATATTTAATTATATCTCATATCAATTAACAAATTATATGTGTTTTGAAAAAATACTGTATGAGTCAGTGTGACAATTGTCATTTTATTACTTTCAGAAGCTAGATAATACTTTCTATACATAATTTGCAAATGCTGAACCATATGACAACTTGAGCAAAATATATGGGGATACATAACAATACTCACATGGTTTAATCTTTCTATAAAGTAGTTGTGTCAGTGTAACAGCCATCACTCTATTCTTGTCAGGCAATGGATTAATCCTTCTTCGCCTTATTTGAAGATACTGCACCACACTACAACTTTAGCAATAAATAAAGGGGCTCAGTATAAAATTAGCACAAACATTTTGCAAGGCACAGTATGTGTCAGTGTGACAATGGTGATTTCCCTGCTTTAAGAATATAGATATGACTCTCTATGCATAATTTGGAGATGCTGCACCACATTACAACTTTAACAATATATGCTAAGGCTTGTAACAATGACCAATTGTATTACTTCTGCTCCAACTTTTATAAATACAAAAAAATATAAAGTATATTGCAAAGTACAGTATGTGTGAATGTGACAACTGCATTTCTATACTTATGTCAGAATAGGAATAAGTCCCTCTCTGCATACTGCGCCACACTACAACTTTAGCAATATATATCGGCACTGATATAAATGTAAACATGGTGTAAATTGTTTGGAATACACAGTATATTTCAGTCACAGTTATATTTTTATTCCTGTCATAATATAGGTAAGTCTCTACATTCACTATTTGAAGGTCCTGCACCATATTTCAACTTTAGAAGTATACAATAAGGCCCGTAGCAATATATGATTAGCTTAAGAAGTTTGCAAAGTAAAGTGTCTGTTAGTGTGAAAGTTGTGACTCCATTCGTATAAGAATATAGATATATACAGTATATCTCTCAATGAATAATTAGTACTGCACCACATTGCAACCTTAGTCGTTTTATTAAAATGAAGAAATTGGTTGAAATATTTTGTAGTATACAGAATGTTTGTTTCTTATAGTTGTCAATCCATTTCTATAGGAATATACATATATTTTCAATTAAATGAAGTGGAACCACAGTGCAACTTTAGCAGTTTTATATAAATGAATACATTGGTTTGAATATTTTGGAATAAACAGAATATGTGTCTCTCATAGTTGTAAATTGATTCCAGTCAGAATACAGATACAGATAAGTCCATCTATGCATAATTTATAAGTACTGCACCATATTACAACTTTAACAGTAAATATCACATCAGTTAAGAAATGTCTTCTGCACAAACACTGTAGCTGCGACAGTGGGACAGTTGTGATTCTTGACCACAAAGAATATAGAAAAATTCCTGTAAAGGTCAAGTATAGGTCATTATGCTCGCCACATTATGCTGCGCCATATTACAACTTTAACACATTTAAAAACTGCACAAATACATAAAACAACTCCTTTAAATACAATGAAATTACATTTGATGATAATGTCAACTTTAACTCACAATTTCCCCAATGTGGAGATGATCCGGCCTCATGTCACACTGCTGCCTGCACGTTTAGATGCCCGTAATGAAGTGAGATGACTGGTATAATTGTGTAGGTTCCTCGGGGATATCTAGGGGACGCTATACATTTCCTCTTTGCTTACTATGCACATTCTATTTTAATTTGCTTTCATGAATTTTTGATTCTCTGCTTATTGTAACTTGTTTAATTGATGACTTAATTATAGAAGGGACTTTATGTGACCCATTGAGAATCTAGCATCCCCCTAACAATGGTGGGAGGGGGTGACGCTGCACCTTCTGATTCATAGGACCTCTGGATGTGACCAGCAAAATAGATCATATGGACATCAATGATGTCTTGTTAAAAATGTGTCAGTCATTATAGTAACTATCCAAATCCCTTCACATAAATGCAGATCATGTCATGGCTGCTGCATATAGTGGGCGGGTCACTGTCTCCATACCCATCCTGTACTTACTGTATTATACTCCAGAGCTGCACTCACTATTCTGCTGGTACAGTCACTGTGTACATTGTGGGAGATCTGGCCCAGTAGAGACCGTGGTAGCGGGGTGCTGTGATGCAGTTCAAGACAGTGACACCAAGGTTTAGTCCAAAACAGGTCTCGCCTGCGTTTATTGCAGCAGCAAAATAAAACAGCCTTTACATTCAGGCATTAAACAAACAAAATCCTACCCGTCAGGGTGCTAACTATACAGGTGTTCACTAACTCACCACTATACAAAATCACTTGGCTGCTCCAGGCACAGAGGTCAGGGCTGTGTGCTCTCCAGCCTCCTTTCAGAGAGAGACCACACTCTCAGCTCTGCTCAGCCACTTTATGCAGACTGATTAGGCTGCTCCCACCACCTGTGTCCAAGGTGCTGGACAACACACCTCAGCACTAAGGCCTTGCATAATAGGAAAACCTAGGGGAAACATACCACCCATCCACAGTTAACCCCTTCAGTGTCTCACAACATACATGACATTACTTATCCCGTACCAATCCTGAGTTACATCCTGTATTATACTCCAGAGCTGCACTCACTATTCTGCTGCTGGTACAGTCACTGTGTACATACATGACATTACTTATCCTGTACTGATCCTGAGTTACATCCTGTATTATACCCCAGAGCTGCACTCACTATTCTGCTGCTGGTGCAGTCACTGTGTACATACATGACATTACTTATCCTGTACTGATCCTGAGTTACATCCTGTATTATACTCCTGAGCTGCACTCACTATTCTGCTGCTGGTGCAGTCACTGTGTACATACATGACATTACTTATCCTGTACTGATCCTGAGTTACATCCTGTAAATCTTTTATTTTATATAAAAGTAAAAAACATAACACAAACCAAACATAATATACAATATATACAAAATATATACAATATCTTACCTGCTGGTCCAGCCCCATTCATACCTAGCAAAAATAATAACTTACAATACACCAAAATGAATAAACACCAAATACCACAACCCCCACCCAACCGATTATTACATCCTAAACCAAACCAATAACAAAACACAAGCCACACCCACAAATAAACATAAATGACCATAAATATACATAAACCCACCCCGCACCCTCTAATAACAAACCACCCCACACCCATTTATTATTATTATTTTTTTTTTTTTTTTTTTTTTTTTTAAATATATATAATAACAAACACAGAATACACATAACACTACACTAAACTAAATCCCTCACCCGCACCCTCCCCTTCCCCCCAGACACTGGTCTAACGTCCAAAGTTTGCGTTAAGTAGTCCAGACCAGTGCCCAGGTCAGTTCATAAGTCCCACCACCATCACCCCCCTCCCAACCTAACGCTATGCCCCAAACCCCACTATATACAATATATACAATATATACAGTAATTACAACATAACATAAAGAAAACAGAATACAAATAAAGTCTAAACAACATCAATCCAAACCACATAAAGCCCAGGTTCGGCGCCTGCAAGCCCAACATCACTACATGCCCAGATACAAAACAAAAATCTACTGTGCAGCATCAGCCCAACACCAGGAGAGGAGATGACAGACTAAGGGACACTAAAGGAGAACCCCCTCCAAAGGAGAGAGGCCCTCCCCGTGCCCAGCCTCTCATACTCCAGAGAGCGCACCTTCACCAGGTCACCCAGAATGTTCCTAACCACCTCATCCACCGGGAGGATTTTACGCTGCGTCGAAACTAAGCACCGTGCGTTCCACGTGTGGTACCTGACCACTAGACTGACTAGGAATAACGTGCATCGGTCCCGGCCACCCAGGCCTCTGAGTGCTCCATAGGCCCACTCCGCATAGGAGAGACCGGCCAACCCGGGCCAATGGATGGAAGCGCCCACCCGGTTGTACACCTCTGTGTTAAAGGGGCACTGAAGCAGGAAGTGGTCCATGCTCTCCAGCAGGCCACCGCACTCCTCCCGGGGACAACCCCTTTCCTCAGAGCTCCTACACTTCAGATTGTCCCTCACACACAGCTTTCCATGGAAGCAGCGCCAAGTCAAGTCCCAAAACTTCAAGGGGATCCTGATGGAATTCAATAAACTCAAACCCACCCCCAGATCCCGACTTGGGCAATCCCTGAGGGCCAGGGGCTTCTGGAAATGGGTCAACAGAACCCTTTTGTCAAGGATTTTCCTCGACATGGTCCTGATCTCCCACATTCCCAGACCCCACCGGCGAATCACCTTCAGAACCGGGGTAGCGTAAGCCGGAAGATGCCCATGCGGTGTGCGAAGATCCTTCACTTGCCCTCCTGTCTCCCATTCCTGGAAGAAAGGCCGAAACCATCCCCTGCAGGAGTATACCCACGGAGGAGCCCTCTCTTTCCAGAGGTTTGCTACATTGATCTTAAGAAAGGTATTCACTAGGAACACCACAGGGTTGACCATACACAACCCTCCTTGTCTCCTCGTGCGGTAAGTAACCTCCCTCTTGATAAGGTTCAGCCTATTCCCCCATAACAGCTGGAAGAACAGACTGTAGACCCGAGTCCAGAGGGGTTCTGGCAACATGCACACACTGCCCAGATAAATCAGTAACGGGAGCAGGTAAGTTTTGATCAGATTAACCCTTTCTCTGAGGGTCAAAGACCAACCCTTCCACTGGTCCACCTTCTGAGCGGCGATCTTAAGCCTGCCGTCCCAGTTTTGCATGGGGTAATCCCCCTGGCCGAATTCGATGCCGAGAACTTTGGCAGAGTCCTGGGGCCCTGGAAGAGTGTCCGGGAGATCAAAGCCTGGATCCCCCTCTCCCAGCCAGAGACTCTCACACTTATCCCGGTTGATCTTGGACCCAGAAACCTCTGAGTAGCGGTCAACCTCTGACATCACCCATTGCGCCTCCCCTCCCGAGGACACGAAAACGGTGACATCATCGGCATACGCTACCACCCTTAGAGTGGCTTCCGGTGCTGCCCGATCCATCCCGACTCCCACCAACGGCCCACGATCAACCCTCCTAAGGAATGGGTCAATCGCGAACACGTATAAAAGTGGGCTCAGAGGACAACCCTGGCGAACACCAGACCCGACCTCAAAAGAGCGGCCAATCCAACCGTTCACAAGCGGGAAACTCTCTGCCCCTGCGTACAAAACTTTCAGCCAATTGACAAACTCCCCAGGCAGGCCATACCTCAGAAGGACAGACCAGAGGTACTCGTGGTTAACCCGATCAAACGCTTTTGCCTGATCCAAGGACAGCAAGTACCCCTTCCAGTTACCAGCCCGGCCCTGCTCCACTGCCTCCCGGACACAAAGCACAGCACTAAATGTACTGCGGCCTGGAACAGAGCAGTGCTGGGTCCCCGAAAGGAGCCGGGGCGCAAACTGCACCAGCCGATTAAACAGCACCTTTGCCAAAACCTTTCTGTCCGTATTGAGAAGCGCTATGGGACGCCAGTTCTCAATACGAGATCGGTCCTTACCTTTTGACAGGATGATCAGGGCAGACCTCCTCATTGACTTCGGCAGAGCGCCCGAGGAAAGACACTCATTGAATACCTCAGTCAAGAGGGGAACCAAGGCGTCCTTAAAGGTCTTATAAAACTCAGATGTTAAGCCATCCGGACCTGGCGATTTCTTGAGGGCGAGCCCTTCAATCCCCCGGCTGACTTCCTCTTCACTGATCATCTCTGTCAAAACATCAAGAGAGGGGTCTACTCCTGGCTCAGGGACAGTTTCAGCCAGGAAATCCAACATCACATCCCGATCTAGATCCTTCCTGCCCAAGAGGTGCGAGTAGAAGGATCTGACGATCTCCAGAATCCCTGATCTGGACCTTTTCAGGGATCCCGTACTGTCAACCAGTCCCGTGACAACTTTACCATTCACTGACATCTTGCAGTTTCTGTAAGGGTCGGGCGAGCGGTATTTCCCGTAATCCCTCTCAAAAACCAAAGATGCGTGTCTATCGTACTGACACCTCTTCAGCAAGGATTTCACTCTGGAGATGTCCTCACGACTACCCCCAGTCGAGACGAGATGCTCGAGTTTCCTCCTCAGGCCCTGATACAGGCGGTACCTGTCCAGGCTCCTGAGGCTCGAGAGCTGGCGGAAGAATCTCGCCACCCTTTTCTTGAGCATCTCCCACCACTCTGACTTACTGCTACAAAGGCCCAGCAATGGTACCTGGCTCTGAAGAAAGTCCTCAAAGGATTGTCTGATCTCCGCTTCCTCCAGGAGAGACGAATTGAGCTTCCAGTAGCCTCTTCCCATCCGGGGGGTCTCTGTAACATTCAGAGAAAACAAAATTAAACAGTGGTCGGAGAACTCCACCTCAACAACGGACACTGCTGAAGAAATGGCTTCCTCCTTTAAATAAAACCTGTCTATTCTAGACCTGCAGCTACCCCTATAATAGGTGAACCCCGCGTGGCCTGGGGTGTGCCGGATGTGGACATCCACCAGGCGAGCCTCACTAGCTATGCTATTAAGAGCGACGCTATCATAAGTCAGCTTGTCTCTGGAACCTCCCCTATCCTGGGACCTCGTGACAGCATTGAAGTCCCCTCCAAAGACCACCTGCCGACTTGTAAAAAGGTAGGGCTTGATCCTCATAAAGAGACACTTCCTGTCCCACTTGGACTGGGGACCATAGATGTTAATTAGGCGAAGTTCTTGTCCCTTCATGAGGACATCCAGGATCAGGCACCTCCCCATTTCTAACTCAATAACTCGTCGGCATTCTACCGGTGCGGTAAAAAGGACCGCCACTCCGCTATACGGCTCGGCCGCAAGAGACCAATAGGAAGGCCCGTGTCTCCATTCCCTCTTAGCTTTAAACACGGCCGCCAAATCTGGCAGCCTGGTCTCCTGCAAAAATAAAATGTCGGCTTCAACACGGCCAAGAAAATCAAAGGCCGCAAATCTAGCCGCATCAGACTTAATGCTGGCGACATTAATGGACGCCAGCGTCAACGGAGTGGGTGCCGCCATCATGAGTGATTGAGTTAGACGGCTTTCTTTTTACCCATCTTACCACCACCCTCGGGAAATGAACACCCCCTTTTTAGACATATTGTGGTGTCCATCTCCCGCACCTCTGATGCTTCAGGGGCAGATCCAGGACCTGCCCCCTCATCCTCGTCTCCAGACTCTGGGCCAGTCTCCCCTCCTGAGGACCCTGACTCCCCAGGGAGAGACTCGGCACCCCCTGCAGGCTCCGCCACCTCTGGCCCTTCACCCTCAGCCCCTCCATCGGCAGGAGAGGCTCCATCCAGGGCCAGGAATCGATTTGAAAGTTCGACCAGCGGGGGGTCGGTTGCACCTTCCTTGGGTACCTTAGTCAGGGAGGGAGAAGATCTTACACCTCCCTTCTTTTTACCCTTTTTCTTCTTTTTGGCGCCACGCTTACGCTTTTCCTCTAGCCACGCCCTATTATCCTCGTCCATACTCTCATAATGGGAGGAGTCTGAGGACGTGGCACCTTCCTCTCTCTCGATCCTCCTGACCTCCTCATCCAGTACATCATCCCCTGGGGCCTCAGCGACAGGTGTGGTCTCCAGGACAGCGCCAGAGGTTGTCCCAGCAGCCCGAGACTCCCCCCGCTCTCTCTCCTGTTGACGCTTCTCTAGACGCCTTAGCTGGGCAGGCGTCTTTTTCCTGTCTTTCTTCCCTGGCCCCTCCATTCCTCCGCCTCTGCTAGTCCCCTCCCCAGCAGATTCAGCCTCATGGCTTTCATCCGCTGAGGCTGAGCCCGCATTAGCGAAGGAAAGAGGACAACGACTGTACGGGTGACCGAGATCACCACACAGGTTACACCTAATCTGCCCTGTACAGGATGCAGCGAGATGGCCGACACCCCCACACAACGCACACTTCTGCACGGTGCAGTTTGCGCTGAAATGTGTGGGGTCACCGCACCTGTGACACAGCTTAGGCTGCCCCCGGTAGAAGATCAGGATCCGATCCCTCCCCAGGAAGGCTGATGAAGGGATGTGGGCGACTGAGTTACCTGAACGCCTCAACTTTACCATGAAGGTCCAGGCCCCTGACCAGATACCAAACTCGTCTCGATTTTTCTCGGGTACTCCCAGTACCTCTCCATAACGATTCATCCAGGTCATGATGTCAAAGCAAGATAGTGATTCGTTACGGGTAAGAACAGTCACTTTCTTGAGTTCGCTCTGGCGGGACACTGCTTGCACAGCAAAGTCCCGCCACTCGGGCTCGTTGTATCTCAGCTCATAGTTGGACCAGAAGAGCTCAAGCCCCTCCGGCCGAACAAAGCTGACATCAAACTCAGATGTACCATAGGGATGGATCAAGGCAAAGATGTCAGCCGCCTTGAAGTCCATCTTCAGCAGCAGCTCAACTACCCGTGCCCGAGGGGGACACACATCACTGCCACGCCACCGAAGACGGACCACATTCCTACGGTTAGCACCCGGCCCGGTTGTCGGGAGCGACCATGGTGTCTCCCTGCCTCTTTGCTCTCGGAAGGCAGACAGGCCGTGCCTCTCTATCCAAAACGACAAATCAACCTCCTGCCCCGCTACATTGATCGTCCTTTCTCCCTTCTGTAAGGCCTGCAGGAGGCGCCGTTGCAAAAAGCCGTCCCCAGAGCCCAGAGACGAGGATGATGGACCCCTACTTCCCCCAGCAGCGACACTGGCATAGCTCTTAACGGGGGCCGCCACTGGGGGAGCAACCGGACCAACCCCTGCACCCATCACATTAACACTACCCACCTGCATGTTACACTCAGCCGCGCCACTCACACCCCCAGTCACTCCATCACCCACCCCCAAAGCTGGAAAAGATTCTCCACCACTCACACCCCCAGTCACTCCATCACTCACCCCCATAACTGGTAACGGTTCTCCACCACTCACACCATTCACATTATCCACCACAACATTACTGACTCCACTCACTCTGGCTGGACCAGCAACAACATCAGGGGACATGATCACCTCCGCATCTTCAGGCACAAGGGACGGGGATCCCCCCGCAGAGCATCGCCCAGAGGGGACCACAACTCTTGTCACACCTGTGCCCTCCGCATCATCGGTAGCAGATGTTATTTTACTTCTCCTAGGGCTTGGTAACATTCGCCGCTGTTCTTTAGCCGGTGTGAGGCGCCGCTGATCTCCAATTTCCGTAGAATTCACATTATCCCCAACACCAACACAGAATAACACTTTTTGTCTGGGAGGTCCGGAGCCCTCAGCCTCAGCGACCCCTCCACACTGCCGCCGCCCCATAACCAAGTGATCAGCGGCAACAGCATGAAGAGGCGCCGAGGCACCGGAAGCTGCCACCAGTGCCGGGCTATCCCCCCCTCCCAGCGGGGGACGCACCGCAGCACTGGATTTTGATGTTATCGCCACTGCCGAGCCGCCCTGACTGTCCGGCCTTGCGGCCGATGCCTCCTCTGCTCCCCCACTGTTACCACAAACAGAGACGGAGCCCATCGCCACATCAGATGTCACACCTGTAATCTCCCTGCACCTTTGCACCGGGTCCACTGCAGAACTCGGGGGGGTTTGGGTAGCAGGGCTTGCACAGTGAGCTGACCCTGCGCTTTGCCCGGGGGGGTTTACAGGGAGGGGGGTAAAGATGAAACGTACCTCTTCTTGCTGCTTGGGCCTGGTCTTCTTACTCTTCCTCCGGCTGCTCCCCCCAGTGGCTTCCTCTGGGAGTTCGTCACCAAAAGAAAAGTTCTCCATGCGCACTGGGGACTCAAGCAGCCGGATCTCCGCCATGAGCGCCCCTCCCTGGCTGCCGGTGTCACTGTCCTCCCCCGAGCGAGGTGTTACTGCTGGCTGTCCTGCAGGGGGCGCACTGCACGAGGCCTGCTGATCTTCCTGCAGGCCGCCAGGTGGGAACTGCTGCTCGTTATCATCATCATCATCCTCCTCCTCCACCTGGCTTGCAGGCTGCAACCCCTTCAGCCTTTGCTCTCTGGTATCAGCCATTTCTGAAAATCTCTCATCATTTAAAAGTTTTTCTTTAAATGGACCGCTGTTATTACAAATAAAGTTCTTTCTCTTCATCAGCTTATCAATGTCAGCTTTAAGTTTGTTAATTTCACAATAAATTTCTGTTTTCCGTTTTTTTTGCGCTGTGTTCGCCCTGGCGCGGGCACATCGCAGCTCCTCCCGGAGCCTCCTGATGGTCTTTGTCGCCTCTTCGTACTCACAGAGGTGGCTCTGGACCCGGGAGGCATAGGTGGACAAAGACTCCCGGGGCCCCTGCACCGCCCAGCCTCCCCCCGCATGGTCAGCCTTACCTCTGTGAGCACTCCGCTTCATGGCTCCAGCCCCGGAAGGACCGCTCTCACCCGCACCCACATCCAGGTTCTTAGGGTGTTGCTTCACATTAGACTCAGGGGGGGTGGGAGTCACACTGCTGCGACTCCTGGTGGACCGTCTCACCCCTGAGTCCTCCATCGCGCTGGCCGGTTGCTGTCCTCTCCTGCCTCCCGCCGGCCTAGACCGGGAAGCAGGAGCCTGGGAGTCGGCTCCCTCGCTCATCCCCAGGAACCCAACTCCCTCCCTGGGAGAGGAGAGAGCAGGCCCTGGGTAGGTAGATGGATCCTCCAGGAGCTCAGGAGCACAAGCACAGAGCAGCTTCACACACAGCCACACCCTCCTCTAACGAGGTAACCGCCTCCAGAGCTGCTCTCACTATCTGCTGCTGGTGAAGTCACTGTGTACATACATGACATTACTTATCCTGTACTGATCCTGAGTTACATCCTGTATTATACTCCAGAGCTGCACTCACTATTCTGCTGGTGCAGTCACTGTGTACATACATGACATTACTTATCCTGTACTGATCCTGAGTTACATCCTGTATTATACACCAGAGCTGCACTCACTATTCTGCTGCTGGTGAAGTCACTGTGTACATACATGACATTACTTATCCTGTACTGATCCTGAGTTACATCCTGTATTATACTCCAGAGCTGCACTCACTATTCTGCTGGTGCAGTCACTGTGTACATACATGACATTACTTATCCTGTACTGATCCTGAGTTACATCCTGTATTATACTCCAGAGCTGCACTCACTATTCTGCAGCTGCATTCACTGTGTACATGACTCATCCAGCTTGTGCTGCTGTGGACTTTCTCAGGCGTCTGGATGGTGCCGGATCTCATTGATACTAGCTCTTTGCTCCTTAATTACTGACTAATGATGCATAATGAGATGACAGTAAAGCACATTGACTCATAAATGTTGTATCATGGTTTCTTCACCCACAATCCCTAATAGATTTTGTAGTCACTTCCATGATTTCCCACTGGGGGTCCGGTAGGAGCAGACTTGGCCTTTCTCTGGGTTATTACGCCCTCAGTATGTGAATTTGACTCCAGTACGGGGGGGGGGGGGGGTTTGTCTGGAGAGACAGATATGAGTAAGGGCATGTGTCAGGGTCACCAATAGGGGAAGAATATTTTTTTTATTTGTATGTAAATTAATATATTGGAGCACCACAGGCAAGACTACTTGGTGCATTGTACCCTCACTTCCCTCGCATCCGATGCAGCCTCACCTCCACTGCAGCCTTACCCTCACCACCACTGTACCCTCAATAGCAATAAAGCCTTTACCTCAACTGCACCCTCACATCTAATGCACTTTCACCTCCACTGTACCCTCAAATGCAATACACCCTGACCTCCACTGCACCCTCACGTCCACTGCACCCTCACATCCAATGCACCCTCACCTCCACTGCTCCCCTTAACAGCAATGCACCCAAACATCCAATGCACCCTCACCGCCCGTGCACCATCACCTCCACTGTTCCCTCAAAAATAATGCACCCCCACATCCAATGCACCCTCACCACCCGTGCACCATCACCTCCACTGTTCCCTCAAAAATAATGCACCCTCACCTCCACTGTACCCTCAACAGCAATGCACCCTCTCTTCCACTGCACACTATTTAAAGGAAACCTACCATTTGATTTGATGCATTATGAAGCAGACATACCTTGAGAATACTGTAGCTACACTGATGCAGGATCATATCTTGGTTAAACCCGGAGCTGAGTGCTTTTGCTGAAAAAATAATTATAACATTCAGGACCTTGGGAAAGCTGGGACAGACTGGCTGACATAAACACATTACACACAGGAGATTGTAATTACAAATGGAGGTTAGGCAAGACATGACTGATCAAACTGAGCTGGATCACTTATACACAACAGCTGGGGGATGGTGCAGCAATTGATTATGCTGTCTGGCAGGGAGAACAGTGATTACATCATCCTCTTCTACAGAGAAAAACTCACATGCTAGGACAAGCTCAGAACCAAGCGCTGAAGGAGCCATAGAAGCAAGACAGCTTCATTATCATAATGTTGTATTTGTTTTATAAGCAAAACCACTCAGCACAGGGATTAACCAAGATATGATCCTGCATCAGTGTAGCTACAGCATTCTCAAGGTATGTTTGCTTCATAATGCATCAAATCAAATAGTAGGTTTCCTTTAAGGCAGATAAACCTGAAGTCTAGGTTTCCAAATTTTCCTTCTTCTGAATTGGATGATGACACTGCATCTCTTACACGATTACCATGCAAATAATGAATGTGTAAAAACAGGAAAGAAACTCTTTTCCATGGTGTGCAACCTCTTGTCTGCTTTGATCAGACTCCATCTTGACTTATATTTGTTTTTTTCTTTGCTGTCTGTAATCCTTTCCATGATAACTCAGAACAGCATCACATGGGTAGCTAGGTGCTGTACAATCTCTATCTGCTGAGTGAATAGTGTGGTGATCATTCTCTCTTTATCTTTCCTAAAGACCACATAAGTATACAGTCAGGGAGGCCGAACTAGTGTCTTCTTTATAACTGTGTGAAAAAAGCTTGTCTAATCATCAGCAGTAACTGTGCTTCCTCTTCAGAGAGAGCCTGCATAGTACAGTCCACAAAACTGCATCATCCAGAGGAAGATATGTGATTCACTTGAGGGGAAAGAAGTTATCATGTCTGAACTCAAAACCACTTGCTAAAACAACTACCATTAAAGGGGTTTTGCCACGAGTTAGGCCCTATCTACAGGCCCTATTGCTGATTGGTGGGCGTCTCGTTGATGAGGCCCTCACAGATCATGAAAATGAGGTGTCTGATGTACCCCGTTGGACCCCTCATCGCTCCCTGAGCCGGTTGCGCATGTGTGGACTACCCCGTTCATTCCTATGGAGCCGAAGGAGATTGCCAAGTGCCATATTCAGCAATTTTCATCACCCCCATAGTGAAGAACGGGGTAGCCTAGCCAGGCACGACAGGCTGCTCCAGTCATCTCAGGGTGCAACGGGGGTACATTGGATCTGTGGGGGTTTCATCACTGAAACCTCATCAATCAGCAAGTTAGACCCTATCCTTTGAATAGAGCCTCACTTGTTTCATGAGAAAACCCATTTTTATGATGTAGGACATAATTTACCCATTATCTGATGTAGGACAAGTCTGCATCAATATATCTATTTGTGGCCACCTATTGGTTGTAATAAGGGTTGCAACCTGCTTTGGATTGGTGGCCTGTCAAGAAAAAAGCTAAAAATGAATGTATGAATTTACTCACCAAAAAAAACCCTGAAAAAATATTCAGGTTCTATAGGATTTGGTATGTAAATATTTTTGAGAGGTTGAAGAAAAAAACAAAATAAAAGAAGCCATTTTTTCTCTCTGGATTTCATGACTGAGGTATTCAAACCGATTTCTACATCCCGTTTCCTGTCTACACACAGGAAATGACTGCTCAGTGACCACAGCAGTGACTTGTCTAAGCCAGTGATTGGCTGAGCAGCATTTCCTGCGCATCAAGAGGAAGTAGAAACCAGCAGAGAAACAGGAAGTGCAGAAACGTTATCAATGGGAGATTGATGAAGTAAGAATTCAATGGCAAGAAAGTTTTTACAAAATTTGCTGCTCTCTGTGTACCCACAATATCAGACGTGTAGATTTGGTATAACCCATATTGTTTAGTAGTATAAATCCATAATGAGTTAATATGGGAAAGGAGCCGGGAATACAAACATATGAATAAAACTCATGACAGTCTGTAGCCGCCGATATTCACGCTCCAGAAGACGCTCAACAGATGGAACGTTCCGCGGAATGTCTGCTGTAATATGGCGGCGCACCAGGGGAGCGCGCAATGTACACAGCAGATGAGCACAGAACATTGCCGTTTTATGGGACCAAATGTCCACCATATATTCTTAGAGCAGACATCTAGGGAGAGGGGAGGGGGTCAGAGTAGAAAAAAATTTCCGTTTTTAAAATGATTTTTTTTTAATTATTTCTTACTAAAGTAGATAGAAATGTGGGAAAAAAAATTGAATCTGTGTGATTATATAATCTGTGGGATGTTTACTGTAAACTCGAATCCATATGTTGTGTATTTTTATGGATGAAAACTAAGATTCCTGTGGATATTCTGAAATATCCGAGTCTTCTTTAACCGCTCAATGCCGTAGCCCTTTTCCTTTTTTATATTTCCATTTTTCTATTATTCCGCTCCTTCCAGTAGTCATAACATTTTCTTTTTTCATTTACAGAGCCATATGAGGGCTTCTTTTTTGCAGGACATATTGTATTTCCCAGTGGTTGCGTCATTTGTTTTTTACAGAATTTGTTTGTACAGATTTTATATTCCAGTCCATACGACACCTCCCCTTTTTCCTTTTGTCATTACGATCGCAGCGATACCAAATTTAGATCATTTTTGTTCTGTTTCAAGACCTTAAAAAAAATTTAAATCTTTCGGAAAATTCTTTGTAGGGTCATATTCGGACACTTGTAACCTTTCTCTTCTTTGTTACATGGCAATGTATAAGGTGTCATTTTTCCAGGATGAGCTGATGTTTTCATTTGGCGCTGATTTGTGAACTGTACAAAACTGTACTGTAGAGCAAAGGAGGTGATTTGGACTTTTTTTTCCCCCGTGAAGGTGTTTTATTGCAGGTATTTTTGGACCCAGACACAGGGAAAGGGGTGGTAATTAGAAAATAAAATGGAATTTAGTTTTTTTCTACTTTACAGGACCCTAGGGGAAGTTGGACCCTAGGGGGTCTGATAACTCATGGAAAATACTACCTTGTAACTTTATTGCTATATATTGTAAATTTGCAGTTTCTTGTTACCATCGTTACCAGTTTGGCTGCTTTCATACGAGAGCCACATGAGTAGCCACCCCCGCAGCAAACGCACATGTCTGTAGACCTAAACTTTTGGGTTCATGAATGAGAAATACATGTTTTATATTGTTATCTGGCTGCTTCTTCTCAAACTGCATTTGGGAGTAGCTGTTCCCATTGTTCTTGAATTACAGTTCTCAATGTGTGAACACAGCCTTAGGGTTGTGTCTCTCCCCCGTACACTAACTGCGCCCAATCAGAAGGGGTGGTGCCCAACTGTGTAAGGACACGCCCCTTCGAGAGGAAAAATGCTGAGGGCCTGCTGTCAATTTACTCGTAAATTAGGAAGAATTTTTAGAAAATTTTCTCCAGAGTAAATTTTTTTATTACCAGAAAGTAAGTCATAAATTTCAGGTGAGGCGAAAGGTTCATTTTAACTTTTCACTTTTTTTTAACAAAAATACTTTTATGTATTTTTGATATCTTGTAGCAAAGTACATTGCCATGGAGACAAAGCATAAATAGCAATGTATGTTTCCATAGTCACTGATGTTTCTAAGCAGAGTTACTTATTTGGTCTTTTAGGCGCGTATATTTTATATGGTTAAAGGGGATGTCCAGAAATAGAAAAATACTTCTTTAATTGTCATAGAAATGGTGCCACCCCTCCCCCGGAGGTTGTGTGTGGTATTGCATTTCATCCCAATTCACATAAAGACTTGAATTGCCAAAATCAATCGACTAGTGTGGCCCCTTTGTTAAAACATAGAAAAAAACTAAGGTTTTTTTTACACATGACATTATATCTAGGTCCATAATATCACTTTTACATAATATTATCAAGACAGAACAAAAACATCTCTCACCCTTCCACGAATCCGTGGAATCTGCCTGACGTCTCCTTAATGTCAACGTGATCTTATCTCTTGTGACATTTAAGGCGCGTCTCGCCCGTCGCGGTCGTCTGACATTTTGAAGAAGTGGCAAATGTGACAAGGGATGGGAAAACAAGGGGTTAATCCCATCGAGCCGCGTTATGTAAGGGCGACTCTGCGAAAAGTCGCGCAGATGGAAGCCTGAATGGGGACATAGTCAATGACAACGCTGAGGTCATCGAGGCCCGGAGTCATTATAACATGGTCATCTATTATTTAGAATAACAACAGCAAAATCGTGAAGTTTCAACCTTCACAGCAGAAAGACGTCTCAAGGAACGAACATCGGAGGACAAGACGTCACTGTGTAGGATAATTACAGAAAAGCCTCTGAAACAAAGGAAAGCAAACGGATAATGGTGGATAATTGCCAGGAAGACACCATTTATGTCATGTTTGGATTTCGGGGTCACTTCATAACTGTCATCCGAAGGCACATCAGGCACCTGTCACCGGGAATTTCACTCAATTAATCCAAAAAATGTACTTAGAAATGTTTTTTACATTTTTAGTCAGCGTGTCACTGTCCTGTCCCCCCAAGTGTTAGTGTGTCCCTGTCCTGTCCCCCCAAGTGTCAGCGTGTCCCTGTCCTGTCCCCCCAAGTGTCAGCGTGTCCCTGTCCTGTACCCCCAAGTGTCAGCGTGTCCCTGTACCCCCAAGTGTCAGCGTGTCCCTGTCCTGTCCTCTAAGTGTCAGCGTGTCCCTGTCCTGTTCCCCCAAGTGTCAGCGTGTCCCTGTCCTGTCCTCTAAGTGTCAGCGTGTCCCTGTCCTGTCCCCCCAAGTGTCAGCATGTCCCTGTCCTGTCCCCCCAAGTGTCAGCGTGTCACTGCCCTGTCCCCCCAAGTGTCAGCGTGTCACTGCCCTGTCCCCCCAAGTGTCAGCCTGTCCCTATCCTGTTCCCCCAAGTGTCAGCGTGTCCCTGTCCTGTTCCCCCAAGTGCCAGCGTGTCCCTGTCCTGTCCTCTAAGTGTCAGCGTGTCCCTGTCCTGTCCCCCCAAGTGTCAGTGTGTCCCTGTCCTGTCCCCCAAGTGTCAGCCTGTCCCTATCCTGTCCCCCAAGTGTCAGTGTGCCCTGTCCTGTCCCCCAAGTGTCAGCGTGTCCCTGTCCTGTTCCCCCAAGTGTCAGCGTGTCCCTGTCCTGTCCCCCCAAGTGTCAGCGTGTCCCTGCCCTGTCCCCCCAAGTGTCAACGTGTCCCTACCCTGTCCCCAAAGTGTCAGCGTGTCCCTTTCCTGTCCCCCCCAAGTGTCAGCGTGTCCCTGTCCTGTCCCCCAAGTGTTAGCGTGTCCCTGTCCTGTCCCCCCAAGTGTCAGCGTGTCCCTGTCCTGTCCCCCCAAGTGTCAGCGTGTCCCTGTCCTGTCCCCCCAAGTGTCAGCGTGTCCCTTTCCTGTACCCCGTGTCAGCGTGTCCTGTCCTGTCCCCCTAGTGTCAGCCTGTCCCTATCCTGTCCCCCAAGTGTCAGCGTGTCCTGTCCTGTCCCCCAAGTGTCAGCGTGTCCCTGTTCTGTCGCCCCAAGTGTCAGCGTGTCCCTGTCCCCCAAGTGTCAGCGTGTCCCTGTCCTGTCCCCAAAGTGTCAGCGTGTCCCTTTCCTGTACCCCAAGTGTCAGCGTGTCCCTGTCCTGTCCCCCCAAGTGTCAGCATGTCCCTGTTCTGTCCTCCCAAGTGTCAGCGTGTCCTGTCCTGTCCCCCTAGTGTCAGCGTGTCCTGTCCTGTCCCCCTAGTGTCAGCCTGTCCCTATCCTGTCCCCCAAGTGTCAGCGTGTCCCTGTCCTGTGCTGTCCCCCAAGTGTCAGCGTGTCCCTGTCCTGTCCCCCAAGTGTTAGCGTGTCCCTGTCCTGTCCCCCCAAGTGTCAGCGTGTCCCTGTCCTGTACCCCAAGTGTCAGCGTGTCCCTGTTCTGTCCCCCCAAGTGTCAGCGTGTCCTGTCCTGTCCCCCTAGTGTCAGCCTGTCCCTATCCTGTCCCCCAAGTGTCAGCGTGTCCTGTCCTGTCCCCCAAGTGTCAGCGTGTCCCTGTTCTGTCGCCCCAAGTGTCAGCGTGTCCCTGTCCCCCAAGTGTCAGCGTGTCCCTGTCCTCTCCCCCAAGCGTCAGCGTGTCCCTGTCCTATCCCCCCAATTGTCAGCGTGTCCTGTCCTGTCCCCCAAGTGTCAGCGTGTCCCTGCCCTGTCCCCCAAGTGTCAGCATGTTCCTGTCCTGTCCCCCAAGTGTCAGTGTCCATGTCCTGTTCCCCAAGTGTCAGCGTGTTCCTGTTCTGTCCCCCAAGTGTCAGCGTGTCCCTGTCCTGTCCCCAAAGTGTCAGCGTGTCCCTTTCCTGTACCCCAAGTGTCAGCGTGTCCCTGTCCTGTCCCACCAAGTGTCAGCATGTCCCTGTTCTGTCCCCCCAAGTGTCAGCGTGTCCTGTCCCCCTAGTGTCAGCGTGTCCTGTCCTGTCCCCCTAGTGTCAGCCTGTCCCTATCCTGTCCCCCAAGTGTCAGCGTGTCCCTGTCCTGTCCTGCCCCCCAAGTGTCAGCGTGTCCCTGTCCTGTCCCCCAAGTGTCAGCGTGTCCCTGTCCTGTTCACCAAGTGTCAGCGTGTCCCTGTCCTGTACCCCAAGTGTCAGCGTGTCCCTGTCCTGTCCCCCAAGTGTCAGCGTGTCCCTTTCCTGTACCCCGTGTCAGCGTGTCCCTGTTCTGTCCCCCCAAGTGTCAGCGTGTCCTGTCCTGTCCCCCTAGTGTCAGCCTGTCCCTATCCTGTCCCCCAAGTGTCAGCGTGTCCCTGTCCTGTCCCCCCAAGTGTCAGTGTGTCCCTGTCCTGTCCCCCAAGTGTCAGCGTGTCCCTGTCCTGTCCCCCAAGTCTCAGCGTGTCCCTGTCCTGTACCCCCAAGTGTCAGCGTGTCCCTGTCCTGTCCCCCAAGTGTCAGCGTGTCCTGTCCTGTCCCCCAAGTGTCAGCGTGTCCCTGTCCTGTTCCCCAAGTGTCAGCGTGTCCTGTCCTGTCCCCCAAGTGTCAGCGTGTCCCTTTTCTGTCGCCCCAAGTGTCAGCGTGTCCCTGTCCCCCAAGTGTCAGCGTGTCCCTGTCCTCTCCCCCAAGCGTCAGCGTGTCCCTGTCCTATCCCCCCAAGTGTCAGCGTGTCCTGTCCCCCAAGTGTCAGCGTGTCCCTGTCCTCTCCCCCAAGTGTCAGCGTGTCCCTGCCGTGTCCCCCAAGTGTCAGCATGTTCCTGTCCTGTCCCCCAAGTGTCAGTGTCCATGTCCTGTTCCCCAAGTGTCAGCGTGTTCCTGTTCTGTCCCCCAAGTGTCAGCGTGTCCCTGTCCTGTAGCCCAAGTGTCAGCGTGTCCCTGTCCTGTCCCCCCAAGTGTCAGCATGTCCCTGTTCTGTCCCCCCAAGTGTCAGCGTGTCCTGTCCTGTCCCCCTAGTGTCAGCGTGTCCTGTCCTGTCCCCCTAGTGTCAGCCTGTCCCTATCCTGTCCCCCAAGTGTCAGCGTGTCCCTGTCCTGTCCTGTCCCCCAAGTGTCAGCGTGTCCCTGTCCTGTCCCCCAAGTGTCAGCCTGTCCCTATCCTGTCCCCCAAGTGTCAGCGTGTCCCTGTCCTGTTCCCCAAGTGTCAGCGTGTCCCTGTCCTGTAACCCAAGTGTCAGCGTGTCCCTGTTCTGTCGCCCCAAGTGTCAGCGTGTCCCTGTCCCCCAAGTGTCAGCGTGTCCCTGTCCTCTCCCCCAAGTGTCAGCGTGTCCCTGTCCTATCCCCCCAAGTGTCAGCGTGTCCTGTCCCCCAAGTGTCAGCATGTCCCTGTCCTGTTCCCCAAGTTTCAGCCTGTCCCTATCCTGTCCCCCCAAGTGTCAGCCTGTCCCTGTCCTTTCCCCCAAGTTTCAGCCTGTCCCTATCCTGTCCCCCCAAGTGTCAGCGTGTCCCTGTCCTGTTCCCCAAGTGTGAGCGTGTCCCTGCCCTGTCCCCCGAGTGTCAGCATGTTCCTGTCCTGTTCCCCAAGGGTCAGTGTGTCCCTGTCCTGTCCCCCCAAGTGTCAGCGTGTCCCTGTCCTGTTCCCCAAGTGTCAGCGTGTTCCTGTTCTGTCCCCCAAGTGTCAGCGTGTCCCTGTCCTGTCCCCCAAGTGTCAGCCTGTCCCTATCCTGTCCCCCTAGTGTCAGCGTGTCCCTGTCCTGTCCCCCCAAGTGTCAGCGTGACCCTGTCCTGTCCCCCAAGTGTCAGCATGTTCCTGTCCTGTCCCCCCAAGTGTCAGTGTGTCCCTGTCCTGCTCCCCAAGTTTCAGCGTGTCCCTGTCCTGTCCCCCAAGTGTCAGCGTGTCCCTGTCCTGTCCCCCAAGTGTCAGCGTGTCCCTGTCCTGTCCCCCAAGTGTCAGTGTGTCCCTGTCCTGTAACCTATGCCTCAGCGGGTCATTATTTGTTCCTTATAATTGCCCATCATGGTGATCAATAATGGAGGAGTCTCCAAGAATTTGCAGCAATCTAGCATTTGACGTCATCTTCTATTAAAATTTTACTTCTCCCGTAACCTGAAGTCTTTTCCTTGAGATAAATTTTCCTTGACAAATTAGTCTCGTTAAATTTCCGCAATATTCATACGTATTTATCTTGCCTTAAACCACTGACCCCTCGCCTGCAGAAAAGTGCGTGCGTAGATTTATCGGATGGGACAGGATGCGCCGAGCGAGTCACCGCAGCCCCCACCCGGCGAGCGGCATGCCACTTCTCATTAATGAGACACCAGTGACTCCAACCACATGGAGGGGAAGCGTAAATAAAAATAACGGGAAACCAGCATCGACCCCGATGGACCACAGAGTAACCACGCTGTGCATCAATAATACATGAAAAACTTCACCTCCGCTAAGGTTCCTTCAGGTAGAAAAGTTCTGCGCTTCAGTCTACTGCAGTTCACAACGTAGAGAACCTCTACACTACGGGGTCCTCTGCCCTGATGTAATGGTCCAAGAAACCGGGGAATTGATTTTCCAGTTTCATATCTTGAAGATGTCAGTAGTTCTCTACATTCAAGACTCAAAACTTAAAGGAAACCTACCATGAGAAGTAGAGGTAGGTTTCTCATGGTAGTCGAAGCAAAAGCATTGCTGGAGAAGATGCCTCAGTGCAATGGCCTGGGACTGGACCCCAAAGCAATGACAACTCCAGGACCCCCGCAGCCATAAGACAGGACTAGCAGAAGAACTACCAAAGATCCCCTTAATAATAAAGGAAACGATAGGACCACCTATAACAGCAACAACCATGGTGCCTCAAAAAGCAGGAATGTAAGACCCCCAAAGTAGCAACTGGTGAAGAAAGCATTATAATAGCAACAACCATAGGACCCAAATAATACAAAATGACTCTAGAGCCCCAAATAACAGCAATAACTCTAGAACCCCCAATAACTACAACCATTGTAGGAGCCTCAATAGAAACAATGGTAAGACCACCATTAGCAACAATAATTGGGGGTTCCCTAATTATGTTAACAACTGTGAGACCCTCAATAACAGCAACACTTGTGGGATTACCAATATTATAAAGTAATGTAGGACACCCCCCACCCAATGACAGCAATTGTAGGACCACCCAATAACCCCAGTGACTGTAGTATACCATAGAATGCAACAAGTAGGACCCCAATAACAACAACTATTATGTGACCCAAAACCAGCTGTAGGACCCCAATAACCGCAACAATGATTGTACTAAGGACCCCAATAACAGCAATGGTCGTAGGATGCTAATAACAGCAACAACTATAGGGTCACCATTAGCAGCAATTACACTTACAACTGTGGGACCCTCAGTGACTAGAATTAAACGTAGGACCTTTGTGTCCTGTGTAATATAGGGACAACCTGAGGGACCCCAAATAATAGTGAACCACGTAATACAAAAGCACAGCATCCCCCATAATAGCAACAACTGAAGGACCCAAATAACAAAGACTGCCAAACCCTAATAAAAAGCAATGACTGTAGGAATCCAAATCCCTGTAGGACCCCAATATTCAACCCTCAGTAATAGAAATAAACTGTAGGACCACCAATAGCCACCAGACCAACATCAGCAACAACCTTGGCACCCATAATAGGACCCCAAAACATCAACATTTGCAGAACCCCTAATCACAGCAGAAACCACCAGGACTATTGTGATGTAGGATCTGTGGACCCCCTGATAGCACTTGCCCCTTCTCCCTATAGATCCTATGGGGCACATTTACCTACCTGTCCCGATCCCCGCTGTGCGTTATCTGGAGAGGATTCGATTTTACCGTGATTCACTAAGAACGTCCGTCCAATTTCCTCCATGTGTCGCTTCTCCGACGGAGTTCACCTTCTTCTTCCCGGTGCATGTGAGTGCTGATCTTGCGACGCAATTTGCTTTTTAAATTCTGCGGTTTCTCCAAATCAGTCGGGTTGTCCGACGCCCTCCGTTTTGTGTCGCATGCAAGCCGGCGACGATGCCACACAATCCGATCGCATGCGGTAAAAACCCGGGGCAATTCAGGGCAAAACGGAAAAGAATCTCGGAACTGCCGAAAATGTGGCGTTCGGACCCTTAGTAAATGAGCCCCAATATGTCTCGGTTACAGCTGGCTCTGGCTCTGTGCAGTGATTAGATTGTAGCTGTGAGGCTTCCGCTCTCCATTACTATCAGCGGGACGCGGCCTCTGTTCTGCGCTTCCATATTTTCCAGCTTTGTACTTCCCGTCTGTAGACTAGATGAGGCGCTCTCTCTCTGGTGACATGCTGGGACCTTACGCTTCTCAGGTGGGGATGATCTTAGAAGATACTGATCCACTGATCCAAGATTTATCCACCATCTTCTTCAAGATTAGTTCCCCTTAGAGCCATCGCCAGATTATCGTAACCTTCTCTTTAACCGTTCCTTACCTGGATATGATGCTACGAAAGCTGCAAAGACTAATATGGCCCCCGAAAACAGATGTTACTGATGTTCTCTGCATTTTCTTACCGCCCCTTTAAGAACCTACCCTGATTGGCCACTCATCCCGAATAAAACCAAACGTTTGTCCTCAATTGTCCTTAATTTTTTTTTAACCCATTTATTTGGATTGTAGTTTAAATAACGATTCCTTTCAATTAGAAACTTTCTCACCATTTTGTATCCACAGTTCCATTTGTTGATCTGTGTGTCTCCAAGGTAACAGACTACAAACAAACCTTGTGTAGTCTGACTCTGTGATCGTAGTCCATTCTAGTTTTTTTTAGTAACTTGTAAAGAAACTAGGAGACGGAGGGAAATAAGCGGCTGCAGGTGAACTCAAAGCAGTAATTTTATTTTGTGAAAACGAATGGCATCTTAGATGCACTAGAACAATGAAAGATAATCTTTCCTCACACTGCTGTGCTACTACACCTCAGCATGGAACTGTTACACAGCCCCTCTTCTATGAGTGACTCCTGAAGTAGTGAACTAGAATCCTGCTACAAAGCTGAGGGGTGGGGCTTAGGAGTAAGTCAATGCAGAGAGCTAAGAGCACAACAGTGTGAGGATGCAACTCAGTTAACCAGTGGGGTAACTTGAAGCTGATGGGCCCCGATGCGAAGTCTGTGCCAGGCCCCCGACTATAATATATGGTTTATAGTAATAGTCTTCTCATATGGGAAAGTGACACCTTATGGGCCCCCTGAGTCTCTTGGGCCCGGTTGCGACCGCTGCTTGTCTGTTATATAACTGCTATAGTATTTAACCAAAAAATTTTACTCCACAGGGGAGGGGCTGTGGAGCACAGAGCTAAGGGCACAGCAGTGTAAAAATACATCACGAGTGTACAAGGAGAAATGAATTAAATTTTTCCAATTCTGCTGCAACTAGAACATCTAGAGAGATATAATTACACAGGTCTCCAGGGACAATAGCTAACACTGGTTGCAGAGAGCACAGAGCACAGCAGTGTGAGGAGACCCCCGCCCCCGCAGTACTATTGTGCAATCAAAATCGATATTTCACTGCTCCTATGAACAACTTGCAGAAATGTATGATTACACATCTCTCCAGGGACAATTCCTAACACTGGCTGCATAGAGCACAGAGCTCAGCAGTGTGAGGACACCCCCCCAGTGCACTTGGAGAAACTACAATCCTGTAATATGAATCCATATTTCACAATCATGCTTCTACAAACAATATACACAAAGCTATGATAACACATCTCTCCAGGGACAATACCTGACGCTGGCTGCAGAGAGCACAGATCACAGCAGTGTAAGGATAAACCATCAATGCACTTGGGAAAGGTGCAATCTTGAACTATAAATTCATATATCACAATCACTTGCTGCTGCTACTAACAACACACACATAGGTATGATTACACAATTTTCCAGGGATAATACCTAACACTGTCTGCAGAGAGCTAAGATCACAGCAGTGTGAGGATGCACACTTGGTGAAACTGCAATCAATCTTGATATAGAAATCCAAATTTCACAGTCCTGCTGCTACTAACAACACAAACACAAAGGTGTGATTACACATCTCTCCAGGGACAATACCTAACACCCCAAACTGCTGATAGGTCCCTTTAAATAAAAAAAAAAATTCTCAGTAACATATTGCAGCGACTTGTATTAACCTCATATGTTCTTCAGTGTCGGTGGACGCAGGCTGTGTCTTGTCCTGCGCTGATGAGTTATGTATGACGGCAGCCAATCTCCAGGCCCATACATTATGTGCAGTGCGGCAGATTAGTCTGGGAAGTGCATTTCCTCTTCTCGTCCCCCCCCCCCCCCGGGGATAAACCTGGAACATGATGCTGTGAGACAGAAGAGATCTTCCCTTTTATGTCTCTTGCCCGGGGGGAGATCCTGGGAGCGACAGAACTTTGTGACTCGCTCCGAGACATTCTGGTGGCAATTGCAAGGTTTGGTGACCTAATATCTTCTACAAGGGAAATTTCAGCTTTTACTCTGCTGCCTGGAGAGATCAAAGCCACGTATAATGTAGACAGGACTCTAGTGTTATCACTGGGAACCAGAAGTTGAGTTTGTTCATGTTAAAGGGAACCTGTCAGCAGGCATGACCATGCAGACTGCAGCCATTGTTAGGTATAGTCCCCGAATAGTGGTGTAATCAGACCTTGTGTATGTTGTTAGTAGCAGCAGGACTGTGAAATATGGTTTTATATTCCAGGAATGTAACTTCTGTGTGCACTGGAGGTGTGTCCTCTCACTGCTGTGCTCTGTGCTCTCTGCAGACAGTGTTACTTTTGTCCATGGGGACACGTGTAATCATAACTTTGTGTATGTCTTTAGTAGCAGCAGGACTGGTAAAGATGGTTTTATATTCCAGGAATGTAACTTCTCTGTGTGTACTGGTGGTGTGTCCTCACGCTGCTGTGCTCTCTGCAGACAATGTCAGGCATTGTCACTAGAAATATGTGTAATCATACCTTTGTGTATGTTTTTAGTAGCAGCAGGACTGTGAAAGATGGATTTATATTCCAGGAATGTAACTTCTCTGTGTGCACTCGATGTGTGTCCTCACGCTGCTGTCCTCTGTGCTCTCTACAGACAGTGTTACTTTTGTCCCTGGGGAGATGTGTAATCAGACCTTTGTGTGTGTTTTTAGTAGCAGCAGGACTGTGAAATATGGTTTTATAGTCCAGGAATGTAACTTCTGTATGTGCACTGGAGGTCTGTCCTCACGCTGCTGTGCTCTCTGCAAACAATGTCAGGTATTGTCACAAGAAAGATGTGTAATGAGACCTTTGTGTATGTTGTTAGTAGCAGCAGGCCTGTTAAAGATGGTTTTATATTCCAGGAATGTAACTTCTGTATGTGCACTGGAGGTGTGTCCTCATGCTGCTGTGTTCTGTGCTCTCTGCAGATAGTGTTACTTTTGTCCCTGGAGATATGTGTAATCAGACCTTTGTGTATGTTGTTAGTAGCTGTAGGACTGTGAAATATAGTTTTATAATCCAGGATTGTAGCTACTCCGTTTACACTAAAGGTGTGTCCTCACACTGCAATGCTCTGTGCTCTCTGCAGACAATGTCAGGTATTGTCACTAGAAAGATAGGCTATCATTTCTTTGTGTATGCTTTTTGTAGAAGCAAGACTGTAAAATATGGTTTTATACTCCAGGATTGTAGCTTTTGTATGAGCACTGAAAGTGCTGGGGTCCTGGGTTCAAGTCCCATCCAGGTCAACATCTGTAAAGAGTTTGTATGTTCTTTCCGTGTTTGCGTGGGTTTTCTCTGGGTCCTCCGGCTTCCTCCCACACTCCATACATACTGGTAGGTTGATTAAATTGTGAGCCCCATGGGGACAGGGACTGATGCACAGTGCAGCTCTGCGTAATCTGTGTGCGCTATATAAATAAAGGAATTATTATTATTAATTCTCTGCTGTCAATATTAGGTACTGTCCATGGAGATCTGTGTAATTATACCTTTGTGTAAGTTGTTAGTAGCAGCAGGACTGTAAAAGATGGTTTTATATTCCAGGATTGTAGCTTCTCCTTTTGAACTTAACGGTGTGTGTCCTCACACTGCTGTGCTTTTAGTTCTCTGCTGCCAGTATTAGTTACTGTGTCTTGATATCTGTGTAATTATACCTTTGTGTAAGTTGTTAGTAGCAGCAGAACTTTAAAATATGGTTTTATATTCCAGGATTGTAGCTTCGCTGTGCACGGGGGATGTGTCCTCACACTGCTGTGTCCTGCATTGTTTGCACCGAGTTGCAGCAGGATTTTTTCTGCATATTTCAGCAGTCAAAGGGAATGGGCTGTGGACCAGTTAAATGCAGTGAGTTAAGAACAGAGCAGTGTAAGGGCACCCCCTACATCGGAGCATATACAATCCTGACATATAAATCTATATATCACTGTCTCACTGTGACTAACAATATACACAAAGCTATGATAACACATCTCTTCAGGCACAAATCACTGGCTTCAGTCTGCATAATCAAACCTGCTGACAGGTTCCCTTCATATGGAATATATTGCAGCTTCATCCAATAGGTATCGTTAAAAATATATATTTCCCACAACCACTAGGGGAGCTTTATGGAGACTGATTTACTATTGAGTTCAATGGGAGCTGGATTGCTCAGTATACAATGAGCTCCCCCTAGTGGTGACTGTTAGAAACCACAAATGTATCAGTTACCTCCATGGCTGAAGTGAAGCATATGATTTGGATTTGTTACTACTGTTTAATCGTAGAGAAGCTCAGGTCTGCAAAGGAGCTGTATACAAAAAACGGGAGTAGCAGAAATGGAATTGAATGGATTGAAGAAGGAAAATAGTCAATCCAGTCCCCTTCATATGAAGCATCTCAAATTACCTACTTTATTTCGGGAATGTACAAGTCTTAGCCTGGAGGATTTCTATTTACCAAGGTCGACACATTTTTACTCCTCTGCTCTATTTCTATTGACCTTGATTGATATTTATAGAAAAGAAAATACAGGTCATAGAAGACAATGGGTAATGTAATCAGCAAATGCCATGAGCACAGAGAAGAAATGGGGTCCCGCAACAAAGGTTTAGATGGACCTCTAGTATGGGGAGGGTGAGTCATGGGGCAGCACGGTGGCTGAGTGAGTAGCACCTCTGCCTTGCAGAACTGGGGTCCTGGGTTCAAATCCCACCCAGGTCAACATCTGCAAAGAGTTTGCATGTTCTCTCCGTGTTTGCGTGGGTTTCCTCCGGGTACTCCGGTTTCCTCCCACATTCCAAAAACATACTGGTAGGTTGTTTAGATTGTGAGCCCCATGGGGACAGCGACCAATTTGACATGCCTTGTGCAGCGCTGCATAATCTGTGTGCACTATATAAATAAAGAGTTATTATTCCAAGGTCCAATGCAAAGCGCTGACTAGTTTTTGGCCCCATCTCTCTATAGGTCACGTAGTAATCACATTCAATTATAGGGCAAAATTTATTCTGGTCCAAAGTTTCCATACCTGCCCCTTTCCACAATCATACAGTAGTTAAAGAGGTTCTCCCTACAGACAACCCCTATAAATATGATAGTGATTACATATAGTTATATAGGGGAATGTTCCCCACACTTCTCTCTGGAGGTCGTAACTCACCCATACATCATACACACCTTGGGGTAGATCTTGCTGTTCTTTGGGGGTCTTAATTAGTAGAATCAAACCTGCATTAAATTCTTGTAAGACCCAAGATCCATGATGGTGGAAGCAACTCTGTGCAGACTTGTACCTCTATAATGGGAGTATTAAGGTGCTGCTTTCTGGTGGTCCCTTAAGCCCACTAATGGCACACCAACCTACCAAGTATTATAAGAGGGGATTATGCTATGGGTGTATGTGCCCTTTGAAAGGCTTCTCTGTGTGCACCATATTCTTTCCAATCACAGTTTAGTCAAAGTTATCTAAGGCACCTTCCAATAGGTAGGTGGTTGAGCAATAGGTTCCTAATAGTTTGCTAGTTCCTGCCAAAATGTGCTGACACAATGGGGGTCATTTACTAAGGGCCCGATTTGCGTACGCGATCGGATTGTGGCGCATTGGCGCCGGCATGCACGCGACGGAAATCGGGGGAATTCGGAAAAACCGCTGCATTTAAAAAAAGAAATGTGTCGCTTGGGACGCGCTCACCTTCACTTGGTCCGGGTCGGTGAACTCCAGTGCGTTCAGATGCTTTTCAGTGCAGCAGCGCCACCTGGTGGACGGCTGAGGAACTACCTTGATGAAACCCGGCCTGACCCGAATCCAGCGCAGAGAACGCGCCGCTGGATCGCGAACGGACCGGGTAAGTAAATCTGCCCCAATATGAGCATAATAAATACATGGGCATAGCATGCGGCTGGGAGGAGTGGTTCGTGTTCCTCACTGCACCCCTCTCCTTAGGATACCGATTGGCTGCGCCATAAAAACAGCAAAATGTAGAACATGTGCTCACCACAAATTGACCGGTTGCCATATACCTCTCTGGGGGCCGGGATATGGGTGCAAATTGTGTGACCTTATCACGGGTCCCATACATGCATGGGGCCTAACTGAACTTTTCTTTGTTATTCTGACTTCATGCCTCATGTCTCATCTGTCCTGATATCAGCTTGTGTGTCCTTAATCCTGATTCCGAAGCTTCTCTAGTGTGTCGGGACTGTGACCAGGAGGTGGGACAACCTGGGACATGCTACCAACCGCCCAGGATGGCAGGACAGCTCTAATAAAACAGGACTGTCCCACCGAATGGGATCTATTCTCCAGACAGCAATAGCAGTATTCCCAAGTCAAATCCATTCACTGACACCAAGCAAGTAGGAGGCATGAGATATCTAAACGTCCATGAAGGCAGAAGCCTCCACTTCCTGAAACAATTGTCTACATGTGGTCACCTAGTGGTTGTGTTGTGCACTGCAGTCCGTCAGCTATTTTTGCAGTCCATCAACTACTTATGTTGCAGTTTTGTTCCAATTAGTTTTTTTGGGAAATTCTGGTTCTGTAATAAGGTCTGGAACTTAGCATGCAGATCAATAGCGCCCCCTCCCCTCCCTGAAGGGTATGATGGCCACAAATCACCAGAAAACTACAAGCATAAAATTACAAGGATGAAACAGGAGTATGAAGCACATAAGGTGAAAGACACAGACGGATCTGCCCAGGATTAGGTCACACAGGTTGGTGTATCTCAGCCTGGTATTTCTGTGATAATGTCTGCTGAGTGGTGTATCTAATCCTAGATGCCTCTATCTTTGGTGCTATAGTATCTAGAAACATGCTGCTGGTGTCATATTAAAGATAAGAATTTCATCTCTCAGATTGCATCAGGCTGTGAGCTACAGAACACGAGGTGCAAGCAGTTCAAGACAGAGTTGCAAATGAGAACAATGACCAAGCCCCTTCATGACAATGACACTCATGATACTGAAATCCACGGTGCCTCCATAATAAGATAATGCATTTTCATAATCCATATTCCATAATCCTATCCATAAACTGAATCTGAGAAAATTCTGATAAATTCCATTTAATATACATTCCCTGCAAGTGCCATGAAATAATTGTGTATAAGTTATCGCCAGGAGTGTCTGTACTGTGTCAGCTCTGGGATGTGCGAGGACAGATCACAGTCACCTCGTGTTGCAGAGTGAGCGCAGCTCTTAAAGGTTATGTGAAGGTGATGGACAATGACTGGTACAGGGACAACATGAGAGCAGATATCAGATACCGCTCCTCATTATATTACCCTGAATGTAGAAATCCTGAGAATAATTCTGCTGAATCCACTCTCCTCTCTCCATCCATCATCACCATCAACTATTATCAGCCAGAGAGTCAGCAAATGGAATGTATTATTATTAATAGTAGCAGTATTATTATTATTTTATTATATTATTATTATTTTATTTTATTATTATTATTTTATTTTATTATTATTTTATTATATTATTATTATTTTATTTTATTATTATTTTATTATATTATTATATTATTATTATTTTATTATTTTATTTTATTATTATTTTATTATATTATTATTATTATTTTATTATATTATTATTATTTTATTATTATTTTATTATATTATTATTATTATTTTATTATTATTATTATTTTATTATTATTATTATTATTATTATTATTATTACTGCCCTTTTTCTTTTTCATGTTTCCATTTTTTCTCCGCATTCTCAAAATATCTGTGTACAGCGCTCTGCAAGAGCTTGTTTTTTTTTTGCACAAATTTCCCTTCCTAGCGACAGTATTTAATATTCCATCCCATGTACCAGGAAGCGGGGGAAAAAATTCCAAATGTGGTAAAATTGATGAAAATGCATGTTTGTGTTTTTTTCTTGTTGTCTCTGTTTTTACCGTACGCCCCAAATGACTCCTCCCCTTTATTCTTTGGGTCGGTACAATCAAGAAGATACCAAATTTCTATACATTTTATTATGTTTTAATAGATGGTAAAAAATTAAAAACCTTTTGAAGGGGAAAAAAAAAATCTTCATTTTGCCCTTTAAAATTTTTCATACTTTGGTGTACGGAGCTGTGAAAGGTGTTCTTTTTTTGCAGGATGGGATGATGTTTTCATTGCTCCTATTTTGAAGACTATACATCCTTTTGATCACTTTTTTATAAAAAATTTTACATGATGCAAAATGGCAAATTCTAACATTTCAATTTTTCTGTTAGCACCGGGAATAACAGTTTTTGGGACACAGCGATACCTAACATGTATATGGTTTTCCTTTTTTTTATTTTTATATCAGTTGTAGGGAAAGGGGGTGATTTGATCATTTATTTTTTTAATTAACTTTTGTTTTACTATATGTTTAGACCCCCTAGGGTGCTTGAACCCTAAGGGGGTCTGATCACTCCCACCATGTACTGCATTATTAATGTATTGTAGTATTTGGCCATTTGCAATACATATGTATCTATCTCTGTTACTCAGAGACCATTACGGATACTGTCTAGAGACATGGTGATGATCGTCGGGCCCCAATGAAGTTATGGGGCGCAACAATTGCAACCAAGATGGTGAAGCCCATGTGCTGTAGAAATTTTAACTGCCCCTTGCACCTTTGCCATTGGCATGTAATTGGTCGTCAGCATTGATTGCGGGTGTTAGCGATGGGTGTTTGCTGCATTATGCCCGTGAGCCCTCTTCATGACCCCTTAGGATGTTTGGGAATGTCCGAATGCAGGAAGGGGTTAAAGGGAATTTATCAGCGACGGTGACCATACAGACTGCAGTGTTCATACCTTTGTGTTTGTTGTTTGTAGCAGCAGAACTGTGAAATATGGATTTATATCCCTGGAGTAGTTGTAGCTTCTACAAATGCAATGGGGGTGTGTCCTCACACTGCTGTGCTCTCTGCTCTCTGCAGCCAGTGTTAGGTATTGTCACTGGAGAGATATGTATTCATACCTTTGTGTATTTTATTAGTAGCAGCAGGATTGTGAAATATGGATTTATATTTCTATATTGTAGCTTATCCAAATGCACTGGGGATGTGTCCTCACACTGCTGTGCTCTCTGCAGCCAGTTTTTTACTGGAAAGATGTGTGATCAGACCTTTCTGTGTGTTGTTTGTCATTAGCAGCAAGACCATAAAATATGGATTTATATTACAGTATTGTAGCCTATGGAGTAGAATACAATCATAATCTGTGGTAGTATTCAACCAGAATCCTGTTACAGTTTTTAATAAGAGCTCAATGCAAGGGCACAGCAGTGTTAGGACACACCCCCAGTGCACTCTGAGTAGCTCATATTTTGGAATGATAATGCGGACATCAGTGCCCTTTTTAGTACTCACAGTCTATACATAAACATACATATTTTACAAATGGCCATTAACCAGGGAACTGAGAGCTTTCAGGAAGCCAGAAGAATTTTGAATGCTGCTCTAGATGTGATTGGAGCGTAAGTCCGTGTAATTTAAGATACAGGATCAGTGATTATCCCCTAATCCATTTCAGTCAATTATTAAGTATGTGTATTACTGAGGTCAAGTGTAACATTGCTAATAGGGCAGTTATGGATTTCCGATACGTGATCTGACACATCCTCCATACTGTGCTCACCGGGCTGTGCTGTGTTTAGGAGAAGCATCAAACCTTATCATTAACCCGTGGTTATCAGATGGACTGCACTGAGCTGGATAGAATTACTTAGTCAGATCTTATATAAAACACACAGCCTCCATTCCTTTTATGCTTAGGGGTCCAGTGTGCTGTGGCTATTAATATACTGGGGGCATGTGCTGGGCCACCTATATACAGGGGGCATGTGCTAGGTTACTTTTATACTGGGGGCATGTGCTCCGCTACCTATATACTGGGGGCATATGCTAAGCTACCTATATACTGGGGGCATGTGCAGGGCCACCTATATGCAAAGGCTTGTGCTGTGATACCTATATACTGGGGGGCATGTTCTGGGCCAGCTATATACTGGGGGAATGCATTGGAACACCTATATACAGGCGACCCACTGGACCACCGCGGACGATGACGTAAGCCGACACCTGGGACCGAAGTCTAAGTGGCACCTGGTTTTCACCAGAGCCCATCACAAAGTGGGTTGGACTTGCTACGGCAGGGGGCCACCAGGTCGTTCCACAGATGCGACTTTGTCAGCGGTGGCAGCCAAGGTGAGGTAAAGAAACGAAAGGCAGGTTCGGAAGGCAGCGGAGGAGCATAAATGGGAACAGATACAGGGTCACAACGGGAAATCACACTAATGGCAGAGGACATGGGAATAAGCTTTGTCTAAGGCTGCAAGTTCTGGCGGGGTGTGCAGGTAGAGGCTGGTATATAAAGGACTCTGGGTACGGCCAGTGCCAATCAGCGGCGCGCTGGACATTTAAATGTTCTAAAGCCGGCGCACTAGGAGAAAGGGGTGCACGTGCACAGCCGCCGGACCAAAACAGGAGTGGGGACAGGTGAGTCAAAACTGCAAAGTGTGGGGGCACACAGAGGAGCACGGATGAGCCCGCTACCCGAGACATGGGTTGCGGGAACACCCGTGACACGTGCTGGGATACCTATATAATGGGGCATGTACTGGGCTACCTATATACTGGGGCTTCTGCTTGCCTTTCTATATACAGGGGGCATGTGCTGGGCCACCTATATACAGGGGGAACATATTTGGCTATTTATATACTGGGGGACATGTGCTAGAACTATCTGTATACTGGGGGCATGTGCTGAGCTACCTATATACAGGGGGCATGTGCTGGGCCACCTATATACAGGGGGATTATACTTGGCTATTTATATACTGGGGGACATGTGCTAGAACTATATGTATACAGGAGACATGTGCTGGGATACCTATAAACTGGGGGCATGTGCTGGGCCTCTTTTATATAGAGAGCATCGGCTTGGCCACCTATATACAGGGATGTGATCGACAACTTATATACTGGGGAGCTGTTCTGGGACTATCTATATAGCGGGGATATTTGCTGTGACTATTTATATAGTGGGGACATGTGCTGTGACTATCTATATACTGGGGGCATGTCCTGGGCTACACATATTCTGGGGGCATGTGCCAGGACTACCTATATACTGTGGGCAGATTATTTTGGGGGCACTAACTCCTTATATATAGTTTGCATCATTTTCCCCTCAATGTTTATATATAAAGTAAATCAATGAAGGAAGAGGAATAGAATTGTCACAGAACTGCTCCACTAATTAGATCAGACCCTCTGCTATTGCTGGATATTGGCTATAGTATAAAGCAATCTGTAAATGTCACCGCTCTAGGCCTTAGCCCCCGGTGGAAATTTTCTCTTGAATTTATCCTCTGTCTCCAAATCAAGAAAAATATACAACGATCTTGTCAAATAAGAAAAGAACATGTGTTTTACCGCTTTTCCATTGTCTGCTATCGTTCCCTGCTTGTCGGTGATTTAAAGGTCACCTCCATTCATCACAATTTAGGTTAAGAGCCCTGTAGGACACCGGTGATGAGAAGGCTTCAACGTGGTCAGATAAAAATGTGTGTATTCCCTATTTCCATGTTCCTATTATTTCCGATGGTGCTTCATTTCAACTAAGAATGAAATATTGCTCAGCATGGGAGGAGCTTAGTTGGAGTGCACTGTGCTCCACCCCAGAGGAGGCATATTTAGAACAGTCACTCCCATGCCTAAAATAGTTGGCATTTCTCTAAAGTTATTATTAAAGCTATTTAAATCTGGTTTTGTTATGTGATGATAGTAGAGAGATGCGGTTTTACTACAGACACCAGCAGTCGGATTATAAGGGATTGACCAAAAAAACAGTAATAACAATAAGATTTTTTTTTTGTAAAATGCAGGTTAATTTTTTTTTTAATTCATTTGTCAGTCCTGCGCTGTTGTTAGTTTCAGTGCACACAACCTGTGGACAAATTCCATACTATTTAGGTGTAAAACTAAATTTATTTGATTCATTAATAAGGAAATCTACCATCAAAATCCATTATGATAAACCCGGGACACTTACTCATAGATCCAGTCACTGTGACTGACTGTGTACTTCTACTAATGCTAAAGAGTCTGAAGGGCTTTGGCAGGTGTTACCAGAGTCCCTCTTGGCTTTATTTTCACAGGCTGTTACACTGTGCAGAAGCACTTGCTGTAACCTGCTGTAATCTCGCACAGTGGGGGGGGGGGGGGGTGCTTCTGCACAGGGTAACAGCCTGTGAAGCTATAGCACTTAGGGAATCTGGCAACACCCCATTAGCATAATTATAAATGTTGATTTTAAAAGGAAGGAGGTCAGGATAAAAATAATATAAGAAGATGACCACAGTCACGGTGCCTGGATCTATGAGTAAGTGTCCCTGGTTTAGCATGATGGATTTTATGGTAGGTTTCTTTTGTTATACTAATATTTATATCATATTTTATTTATTTATTTTTATTACTTTTAATATTTATTATTATTTTATTTTGATTTTTTTTTAATTTAACATAATTTGCATATCTACAGTTTTTTCATCCCTTTCTAAATGAAGGGTGTGGCGAGGGTGTCCGTCTTATTCATCATGCTTGCTAGTTTTATGGTGTCCATGATGATTAAAGTCTATAGCCGGAACCATGTTATCATGTTGTCATAAATTTGGTACATGGTTTTACTGGGGAAGGAGTTATTAGGAGTAGGAAAATCTTTCATATGTTTCAGTGTTGGGGTCATTAATTCTTTATCAAAGTTTCATCTCAAAAATTTGGGAAAAATTCACAAAAATATTTAGACAATTTCCTTGTGAGTGGAGGTATTGGATGGAGGGATGAGACCATATACAAGCCATACAATACAGATGAATAATGGACTACTCACACATTGGGAAGTCCCTCTCAGTTTTGGAGAGGTCTACATCTCAGCAGTCAGAGCATGTCACACCACATGCCCCCAGTAAATAAGTAGCCTAGCAGATGCCCCTTGTATATAGGTGGCCCAGCACATGCCCCCAGTATATAAGTAGCCTAGCACATGCCCCCTCAATATAGGTGGCCCAGGATATGCCCCCAGTATATAAGTAGCCTAGCACATGCCCCCAGTATATAAGTAGCCTAGCACATGCCCCTTGTATAAAGGTGGCCCAGCACATGCGACCAGTATATAAGAAGCCTAGCACATGCCCCCAGTATATAAGTAGCCTAGCACATGCTCCTTGTATAAAGGTGGCCCAGCACATGCGACCAGTATATAAGAAGCCTAGCACATGCTCCCTGTATATAGATGGCCCAGCACATGCACCGGAGCATATAAGTAGCCTAGCACATGCCCCCTGTATAGAAGTAGCCTAGCATATGCCCCCAGAATATAAGTAGCCTAGCACATGCCCCCTGTATATAGGAGGCCCAGTACATGACCCCCATATATAAGTGGCCTAGCACAAGCCCCTTGTATATAGGTGGCCCAGCACATGTGACCAGTATACAAGTAGCCTAGCACATGCCCCCGAGCATATAAGTAGCCTAGAACATGCCCCTTGTATATAAGTAGCTTAGCACGTGCCCCCTGTATATAGGTGGCCCAGCACATGATCCCCATATATAAGTAGCCTAGCACATGTCCCCTGTATAAAAGTGGCCCAGCACATGACCCCAGGTAGTCATAGAAAAATATTGACTGAATTCATGGGAAAATATTCTCTCATGAGTCTTTAAGCATTAAAAATTGCCCTCCACATCACATAAAAATGCTGAAGCCCCGACATTACCTCCAGATCGAGAGGAACGGGCAGGGAATTGAGATTTAATTTTCACCTGATTATATATTTATTACTTGTATAACCTTGTGGTGTAATCAGAAAAACCGTCCCTCCACAGTTAATATTCCTCCGGTAGTGCGGCCCTTCATAATGTAAATTTAATGGATGCGAGAAGACATTACTGCCAGTGGCACGGTGGAGGAGTGCCGCATTATTGCCCTGTTTTCTGCACCAGCGAATTCATGGGAAAAATGTCATCTAATAATCGGATTAAGATAAATTTTTGACATTGAATATAGTATGGAAACCAGTACTGTTCTGTTCTTCTGGATCTTCCTTTCCCTTATCCTGAAAACCAGTGCTGGCGCCAGCACTGGGCATACCCGGGGAAGTGTGGGGCCCAGGGCTGCTGCGGGGGCCCACATAAGGCTGTGCATAAGGAATCAATGGGGGCTAAGGGGGGCTTTATATAAAATATCCATGAGGGGACTGTTTGTTATGATAAATTAGAAAATATTTTAGGGAACAGGAGACGTTTAATTTCTAAAATTTGAATGCTGACACGTGAGTTCACTACAAAGGGGCCTACTGAGGCTCTGTCACCCAGGGGCCTACTGAAACCAGGAGCCGACCCTGCTGAAAACAATAGAACTATATAACCAAGTAGTGGTGATAAGCCTGGAGTGACAACAGCGGAGCCATAGGCGAAGCAGGAACATGACGGTGGTAAGGGGGGGACCTATAACGACTGAATTAGGTTGATAGTATTGATGTAAGATGATGGTCCTTGTTAAAAGTACAGAGTGGGTGGGATAGTGTAGTGATGTAAGAGAACAGAGTAGGTGGGATAGTGTAGTGATGTAAGAACAGAGTGGGTGGGATAGTGTAGTGATGTAAGAACAGAGTGGGTGGGATAGTGTAGTGATGTAAGAGGGGAGGGGCTCAGGAGTAGATGTCACTCCCTGTCCTGTATCTCTCTTTCTCTTTCTCTCTCTAGAAGCACAGAAAGAAACATGTCCCTCCCACCCGCCCTTTACTATCATTAATTTACAACTGGTTATTTACCAATTACATGTAGAATGCTATGAAAATGATTGTCTGTTTGTTTTTTGAACTTTGACCCTGTTTATCTTGTATCATGTAAATTTCTTAATTGACTGTTGATGAGATGAAGTTGGCGTTATCCTCCTAAGCCCAGGGGAAGGGCAATTCTTCAGCCATGGTTCCCTAGAGGTTTCCTCCAAAGGGGGTTTTTCCTCTCCTGAGCGCTGTAGGATGACTCTTTGTGAGTCGGAGGTTGCACATATTTAAAGTTTCTGCCTGGAGATTAAAAATTCTCAATGTTATGCTCCTGGTTTTAAAATGGAAGAAGAAAGAAATATCTAAATAAAAATGTAGATATAAAATTAAAAACAAATAAATAAAAGAATATGTATTTAAAAAAAATAGAATGGGAGTCAAAGTATGGCATTTTGTTATCTGTCGCAGCTTTTATTTTGCGGTGGAGGAGTCAGGTGGAAGGTGCAGGCAAGTTATTGGTGGACTAATTTAACTTATAGAGGATGTAAAAGCTCATGGTGGTCAACAGCCTGAGCTTTGGAAGTGGCCAGCCTCAAGGCTCTGGTAATGGTAAAAGCAGCCAGGGGCGGGCACGGTGGTGAAGCACACAATGGATAATCTTCACCAGGGTCATTGGTGCCCTTAAAGTGTACTGGCTCTGCTAGAATGGCAAGCCAGAGCGTGCCGCCCCCCTTTGTTGATGTCTGGCCGGGGGCTGTATGTCAGGCAACTTTAGATTGGGGTATTGGGGAATCCCACCCCTAGCATGTCACCTGACTCCTCCTCTGATTGTTTTATTCCTGTGATTCAAATAAAGCTGTGGCCATTTCACCCATTACGTTATGTGGTTGTGTATTTTTTCCATACACCGTGTTCCATACACTGTTTAAAATAAAGTGGGGGTCCATCCCATATCCACACGTCATGGTGATGCACAAAATTTCCCAATGCGATTAATAAAGTTTTATTCTATATATTGTCCTGTTCTAAATTTTGGGATGTCACAATTTTGTGAACATTGTAAAGCAAAAGATACAGCTGAGGGAAGTATTAGAGGACCTGAAGGGGGCCTGATATCAGATAAGATTGTATGTGGTGAGCAGATTGTACATAGTGTCCTATCTGCAGGGAGCATGATATAGAGCAGGAGGAACTGAACAGATTGTACATAGTGTCCTATCTGTAGGCAGCATGTTTTAGAGCAGGAGGAACTGAGCAGATTGTACATGGTGTCCCATCTACAGGCAACATGTTTTAGAGCAGGAGGAGCTGAGCACATTGTACATAGTGTCCTATCTGCAGGCAGCATGTTATAGAGCAGGAGGAGCTGAACACATTGTACATAGTGTCCTATCTGCAGGAAGCATGTTATAGAGCAGGAGGAGCTGAGCAGATTGTATATAGTGTCCTATCTGCAGGCAGCATGTTATAGAGCAGAAGGGGCTGAGCAGATTGTCCTGTCTGTGGGCCGCCTTTTTATGGACTCTATTTCCCAGGACCACAACCCAGAGTCTGAGGAACCTGCAGATGGTTTTTCAGTCGGTCAAATGAAATTTCAGAACACCTTAACAGATTGAGGCATAAAATACAGCAGCGATGGAGAGTGGGTGGTTACCATGGAGATCACAACATCCAATTTGACTAACTTCAGATGATGCTGAAACGGAACGGCAACAAAAGCCTCGGTGAACATCAAAGGTTCAATTATTTCCAAGCATCCTTCATCTCACCAATTACCATCGCCTTGGAATACTCCATCCTTGGCAGTGGGACTTGGCCGAGTTCAGAAGGCACTTAATCCCCAGTGCAGTAATTGAGGAACAAACAATAAGTCAAAAATTGGCGTTAATTCGTAAAACATAATTTGGTGTGGGGGCACTAAAACGAAACCCCATTACTGATTCTTGGATACCAACACTTGTAGGACCATCTCTTCTCTGTCTTCCTCACATTGAATAAGACACGCTAAGAACTCCATTACCCCTGGACCTTCTTTACTAAAACCTTGTTTTTGTTAAGCGATTTTCCACCCAAATGACATAATTTGAGTAAATATTAGGGATGTATAGTTGTTCAGATTCACTTTGATCCTGGTATCCCTCCGGGTTTGGCTATTACTTGATTTCATACGATTCCCTGAACTAAGGGGGTTATCTGTGACTTACAGAGCGTCCTTACTTCAACAATGTTTTGTGATTTTTCACTGAAAAGACAAAACTTGACCAAATATTAGGGATGTCTAGTTGTTCGGATTCACTTTGATCCAGGTGTCCCTGTTCCCTTTTCGGCTCTCGCTTGATTTTATAAGGGAATCTGTTCCCCCAACACTGCCCTGAAGTAATGAACAGGGGATGGAGTTGTCCTGTCAGGGACTTACAGAACTTCTTTATGTCAACCATGTTTTGTGATTTCCCACCAAAAAGACCAAATTTGACAAAATATTAGGAATGTATATTTGTTTGGATTCGCTTTGATCCAGATGTCTGTGACTTACAGGGCTTCTTTACTTCAACCATGTTTTGAGGTTTTGGGATTTTACCCCGAAAAGGCGAAATTTGACCAAATATTAGGGATTTTTAGTTGTTCGGATTCACTTTGATCCTGGTGTCTGTGACTTACAGGGCTTCTTTACTTCAACCATGTTATGATATTTTTTGTGATTTTTCCCCCTAAAAAGACCAAAGTTGACTAAAATTTTAGGGAAATATTCACTTTGATTCTGGTGTCCCTGTTGCATGTTTGGCTCTCACTTGATTTCATAAGGGAATCTGTTGCCCCCAACACTGCCCTGAAGTAATGAATAGGGGATGGAGTCAGTGACTTACAGAGCTTCTTTATGTCAACCATGTTTTTTTATTTCCCACCAAAAAGACGAAATTTGACTAAATATTAGGGATATCTAGTTGTTTGGATTCACTTTGGTCCAGATATCCCTGTCGCCTGTTTGGCTCTCGCTTGATTTTATAAGGGAATCTGTTCCCCCAACATTACCCTGAAGTAATGAACAGTGGATGGAGTTGTCCTGTCAGGGACTTACAGAACTTCTTTATATCGACCATGTTTTATGATTTCCCACCGAAAAGACGAAATTTGACTAAATATTAAGAATGAATAGTTGTTTGGATTCGCATTGATCCAGATGTATGTAACTTACAGGGCTTCTTTACTTCAACCATGTTTTGAGGTTTTGTGATTTTCCCACAAAAAGACGAAACGTGACTAAAATTTTAGGGAAATATTCACTTTGATCCTGGTGTCCTTGTTACCTCTTTGGCTCTTGTAGGATTTCATAAAGGAAAATAATAAAGAACGTGGAGGGTGTTGGCGTGTCAGTGACTTACAGAGAATCTTTACTTCAACCATGTTTTGTGATTTTCCACCGAAAAGACAAAATTTGACTAAATATTAGGGATGTATAGTTGATTCATATTGATCCCTGGTGTCCCTTATGCCTGTTTGGCTTCCCTGATGATTTCATGAATGAAGCTGCTCTCCCTATGCTGCCTTGAACTAAGGAACGTGGTGGGGGATAGGCTGTCTGTGACTTACAGAGCTTCTTTACTTCAACCATGTTTTGGTATTTTTCACCAAAAAGACGAAATCTGACTAAATATTACGGGTGTATGGTTGTTTGGATTCGCTTTGATCCTGGTGTTCCTGTCGCCTTTTTGGCTCTCGTATTCATAACGGAAGCTGCTCCCATAAGCGAAGGAACAAGGTAGGGGTTGACATGTTGAAAGTTAGCACTTTTTTTTCGCCCCACGAGCAATATGGGGACACCAGGAACAAATTGTTTCCTGAATAGAAGTTTGTGGTAGGAAAGGGGTTGGCATATCTTTGACTTACAGACATATTTCCTTTGGAAAGTTGCAGTACTGGACACAGCCTACAGATAAGTGTGGCGCTGTAGAGACCCATTTTCCTAAACTCGTGCAACACCTTTAAGAATAGTCTAAATTTGGACACTTATTGCTTTTCTGTAAATATCAATTAAGACAAATTAAGTAAAACTTGCTAAAGAAAAGCCGCAAAACCTCTCGGTTTGGTGACATTTATTATAAATGATCACATACTGATTCAATTAATAACAGCCCTGCTCTTAATTGACCGTGATGATTTATCTGCTCGGAGGTGGCGGGCACAGCTGGCACCACCACAAATGATGGCTTGACAATTTTCCATTGTGATTTATGAGCAGCTCTTAATAAGAAAGACACTGCACTAAGACCATCATCGGGTCAGCGCCAGAAACTCAGTCATCAGAAGGCGTCACACAAATATAGACTAAAGTTTTACTGTTTTTTATTAAAGAAGTTGTTATGAAATACAAAACAATGGATAAATCCTTATAAAACAGCACCACTCATTCACAAAGGTTGTGTTTGGTATTGCAGCATAAATCCATTAAAGTGAATAGAGCTTAAATGCAGTACCACGCACAACCTGAGGACAGGGGTGGCGCTAGAGTTGCAACTAGTCAGATTCTTAGATTAGAAGATTATAATCATATTAGTGGGATCCACCCCAGTATCCTCACATCTTCAGCCTAAACACTTCCATGATTTTTTGGACTACTGATGAACCAATCAGACACTGACACCAACATGGAAAGAAAACGTCACATGATAGAGATGTTTAGTTACTGCTTGAAGCTCCAAACCAAAGCTGACTGATCTTTACCTACTGACCTACAGAACATACATAATTATGTATTCTGCCATCCACCACTAGGGGGAACTTTCTATTCTTAACTTATTAAATTTCAGCCAACTTTCAGCCAACACTAGGGGGAGCTAAGGAGCTTGCTATATTTTAGTTATTAAATTTAAGCTACCATTAGGGGGAGCTAAAGACCTTCATATATATTTTTTTAATTATTAAATTTCAGCTACCTGTTGCTACTACTTGGGGGAGCTAATGAGCTTGCTATATTTTACATATTGAATTTCAGCTACTCGCAGCTACCACTAGGAGGTGCTATGGAGTTTGTTATTTTTATTTATTAAATTTTAGCTACCTGCAGCTACCACTAGGGGCAGCTAAGGAGCTTACTATATTTTTTAGTTATTACATTTTAGCTACCTACAGCTGCAACTAGGGGGAACTAACGAGATTGCTCTTTTTTAGTTAGTAAATTCTGCCTATGTGCAGACACAAGTAGGTAGAGATAAGAAACTCCCACTAATAGTGAAATATTGTATAGATATAATACAGTTATTATAACACAGGCAATCAGTGTGGTCTTAAACGTTTTCTCTTGCAGTACCCAGTTTAGCCACACAGAGCGCTGTTCATTGGACACATCTCTGAGTTTCAAGTACTGTAACGTAAGAAATGAATACACCACCTAGTGGTCTAGTTATGTAGTGCAGCACATCAAATATTTGATTCACAAACATAAAAAGTGAAATAACATTAAAAACTGATAATGTGATTGACAAGTAGAATTTTTTTTGTGTGCCTGTGAACACAGAGTCCTTGAGCAAGTCAGGTCTATAGCATAAATGGTTAAAATAATCCAAATCTAAGCAACCTCCTTGTAAGGGAATTAATAGTGTGACATTGATTGTCACTTTAACAGATAAGTGATGGGATGATTGGTAGAGACGAGGAGCGAAAGATTAATTGACTTCAGCGCCAGGGTGGCTCAGTACCCGTGACTCCCCTCATAGATGTAATCTGATTTGCCTTCGGCCTCCTGGGGAATTCTGGGAAATATCACAATTTCATGATGAGGTGGCAGAGAAAAGACAAGACTGAAAAAATTTTTGTATAACATATTGATCTGATGATCTATCGTACCGCATGGTGTGAACGTTGTGTAATGCAGGACAGGTCTTCTATCCATAGCATCGCATAAAACAAATCCATCATGATAAACCAGGGACACTTACTCATAGATCCAGGCACCGTGACTGTGGTCATCTTCTTATATTTGTTATCCATGACCTCCATTATTAGCCATGACCTCCATTATTAGCCAGAAGGGCTCTGGGGCTGTTACCAGATACCGTCCGTACTGTAGCTTCACAGGCTGTTACAATTTCTCCACCCACTCCTATACAGTGTAAGAGCATGTGAAGATACAGCATGGAGAGACTCTGGTAACACCCCCCAGACCCCTCTGGCTAATTAGCATAATTGATTAAACATAGATGACAAATATAAAGCGATTACCACAGTCACGGTGCCTGGATCTATGAGTAAGTGCCCCTGGTTTATCATGGTGGATTTTGATGGTAGATTCCCTTTGCGATATTGTCCGAAATCTCAGACATGCGCAGTGCGTTTAGTAGTTCCTCTCCGGCCCTGGCGGCCATGTTTCAGACATACTCTCACCCTTTACTCGCTGTGGTTCTCAAATATTTCATTTCCTCTTCTATTTCTGGGAGTCCTGGGATTTTTGACTGTTTGGATAGTGGCCTCTCCCTCTATGCCTCTCACCCTCTTCATTTTAGCACCCACACATATTGTCCTTCCTTTCATTATCTCCCTAACTGAATAAGGCAGAATGGTGAAGCGGGAAGTTAGTGGATCCCCGCTTCACCATTACATTCAACCCAGACGCAAAAGGGTTAAGGCTTGTAATCCGAATGCAAATTTCCGTTCTGTGACGCAGTCTGATACATTATTTATTCTGTGCCTTTGTGAGACCCGTTTCTTTAATACGAGGTGAAGTGCGGACATTAGCGATCAGGCATGGCCCCGACCCTCGCCGGGCGATCCGCGGAGAGGATTCAAGCGCAGAATCATGAGTCAAATCTTGCCAAGAGCTTGTTCATGTTTTATACCTCGGCCTGGTCCTCCAAGGAGGAGGGGGAGAGGGACAACAACACATTAGTCATCGAGAATTCATCTCATGAAAAAAAGAATTCTATCCGGGGGCAAAATTTATGTCAGGAAGCGTTAGCGGGATGCCCTAGATTTGAGATTTTTCTGAAGATTCCGTCAGAGGAACAATGACTGATTAAAGGGACGGTAAATCTGGAAATGAAAGAGATTTTTTTTTTTTGCTTCCCCTTTAAGAAAGGTCTATATTGGACTCGGAGTCCCATCCATGGTGGTGGCCTTCATGGGGGTTAATCTGAAATCCTTCTACATTGTCTAGGATTTGTTTTCATGGTCCATGGAAAAAAGATGAGACAGAAGAAGACACGAACCAGTCCTGTCACATCTCATAGATCATAAACTGACATGACACTCCACAGACAGAGCCTGCGATATGAGGAGCGCTCCCATTTATGTGATGGAAAGCAGAAAGAATATCTATCCAATTAAAGCAACATTACATATTCCAGTTCTAAGTACATTACAGAAAGCTAGATGGGTTAAAAGAGGCTTCATGATCAGCTAAGGAGTGTAGCACTCGTTCAATGAAAGCAAGCAGAGATGAAAAGGGAGATGATACTTATCCCTTCCACTACTGGGAGCATTAGACATTGCGGAACATTTATCGCATGCTGAACACATGCAGAAAGAGAGGTCCAAAAAGCCATGGAAAGTGATGACACCATCTGAGGAAGGAAGAGAGGGAGGAAAGGGCAAAGAAAGAAAAGAGGGAGGGAGAAAGGAAGGAAGTAAAGAAAGTAGTGAGGGTTGGAGGAAGAATGGAAGAAAGGAAGGGACAAAGGAAGAAAACAACAGACCCAGGAAGGACAGGAGAAAGGGAGGAAGGAAAGTAGCAAAGAAAGAAGAAATTAAGATACAAAGGAGGGAATGAATGAAGCGACAAAAGAAGGAAGGAGTTTAGGAAGGAAAGGAGGAAAAGAGGGAAGAAGGAAGCAAAGAAAGGAAAAATGATGTAACAAAGGAAGGAGGAGGACAGGGTGGAAAGGATAAATACTATAACAAAAACATAAAGCGAATACCGGCAAGCTGTTGGGCAGCTTTTGGAGTATCTCTACGCTCGATTTAAGCTACTTAAGGTGAGCGCGATTCTCAGGGGGAGGGGGGTACTGTCCATACCCTCCCTCTCTATACATATCCCTTGGATATTTTAATTTCAATTTAATTTACATATTCCCATTTACCATATGATAATACACGAGGCGCCGTCCTCTTGTTTTGCCTCTCTTTTTTTTGTTTTCGTTATAGTATTTGTCTGCGCGGGGTCTGACTTTCCAACAAACCCTGTAAACCTGAGTGGCTATACAAGATTGGGCAGCCTGAATACTTGGACCAAAAACCTTCAGAATGGACATAACAAATAATAGACTGCAGGATCGTCTCAAGATCTTTAATGACTCAATCATCCACACCATCGACCCTCCGACCCAGGACGCATCAGGTGGTGATAGAATTAAAGAAATGCACTCTCTTTTCTTTGAAGTTGAAAAACTTTCTAAAACCGAATCCCAACACCACCTTGATGAACTTTTTTTAACCACATATCTAAATGAGAAAATTATTCCTAGAGGCCTAAGATTGCATCCCGAATCAACTTTTAAAAATGATTCAGCTTTCTGTGCCGACTGGGACTCTATACTTACCGAGTGCTCTAATAAAATTATTGGTATACTGCGGAATAAAAGGAAGTCCTTAGTAGCGGAAATTGCTCCTAAACTTGATATCTTAACCTCACGCCTAAACACATTTAGCGACCTCCCACACTTCATGGCTTGCAAAAGGCGACTAAATTCCAAACTCCGCGAACATGAAACAGGTATTATCACCAAAAAACTGGGTAAACTTACAAGAGATAGGAACGACTACAAAACGGGCAATATTAAACATTGGCTGAAAAACAAGAACAAACATTCCTCACAAATTAATGACAACTCTCCAATTAGAACTAACTTCCCTCCCCCCAATCCTGCCAATCACAGCAAAGCCCCATTAAGACATTCTATTCCTTCAAGAAACTACCCCAAATCCATTGACCACAAGAAAACGAATACTAAAAAGACTACGAAAAATCTCCCAAAGACTATATCTTCAGAAGTAAATAGTACCAACCTTACGAAGTCTTTAACATTTAGAAACAGTAGTCTACCATTCCCTCCACAGCCCTCAACCAACATAAAAACCTGCCCCATCCCCATACATCATATCAGTCTTGAACCTATCTGTGTAGTGAATAAACCCTCCAACCCACCCCCTTCATCCACCCAAGAAGGAGAAGCTAGGAACCACAACAGAACTAATGGCTGTATATTATCCCCACGACTCCCTCTTGACGATACATGATTCACCAATTGCACCTGACAATACACCACTGGAAAAAAACAAAAGCCCCAATGGGGAACTCTTCTTCACCCCAGGACCACCTAACCATCATGATACAGATATCTCTTTATCCAAGGACAATACCCTTCTGACAGAAACTACGTTTTTTTTAGGACTCCCTCTGACGGTAAACCTCACCCCAACCTACAAATTGATTCCAGAACTAACAGAGACAACGGCACAAGCATCTCCACTAAGTCTGAAACGGAAAAAACTAGAAGACGAGGACGTAGAGCTGGTAGACACATCTCTAGACGAACAAATAGAAAGACCAATGAGCAGGAAAATGAAAAAAAATGGCCTAACATCTATATATGATGTAAATGATCCTGGAATCAATCCTCCAACAACAGAAGTCAAAGACACTGTTAATATTATCCAAAAGAAAGAAACAGTAAAGTTATTTAACCTTTCTAAGCATAACCTAACACCAAACGAAAGATCCCTTCTAGAAAAGGGCCTTTCATTTTGCCCAGTCTCTCCAGCTAATGAATTTGACTTATTTATAGATATCAATAAATATATACGCAAACTTACTTTGACCAGGCACTTTAACATCAAAGGATCTAAAGATGACTCAGAGCCACTACCAGCTGAAACCCTCTCCACACCATCTGAAATAGCATTTACACATACTGATTTAAAACCTCGATCTACATTTTACCCCACCTACCACAAAGGGGGTTTCATTGACACCTTTTATACCTTAGTCACCACAGATATCAGTAAACTTATGAGTTCTGAAAAAGAAAAACAAAACCAGTTGAAAAGTATAACCAACAACAGGAGTAGGACCCCCCCAACCACTTACCAAGAACGATAATCTCACAAGAGGAGAACGACGTGCTCTTACCGACTTGGCTAAAAACTCAGAGATAGTGATAAAATCGGCAGATAAGGGGGGGATTGTCATTCTGGACAGAGATTCTTACATCTTAGAAGCTACACGTCTTTTATCAGACACAGAATTTTATATGAAAATGGATCACAACCCTACAAATTCGTTCAATAAAAAATTGGAAACATTTCCGAAAAGAGGTTTCAACGAAGGCATTTTAAACAAAAACGAATTATCCTATCTAATAATTCATGAACCAAATACTCCGTTGTTTTACTATTTGCCGAAAATTCACAAAAGTATCACTAACCCACCTGGCCGACCCATTATTGCGGGAATAAACTCAATCACTTCAAATCTATCGCATTACATTGACCTTTTTCTGCAAAAAAATGCTCTAAATTTGAAGTCTCACATCCAAGACACCACTGACTTCATTAATGTCACTCTAAACTATCCATGGCAAAATACATACCATTTTTTAACCATGGATATTTGTTCTTTGTATACTAACATCGATCATAATCTCGGTATACAGTCAGTCAAATATTTTCTGGACAAGGACCCCCCAAATTGTGCCCTCACAAATTACATTTATTCTAGATGCAATTCAATTCATTTTGAATCACAATTATTTTTCGTTCCAATCAGACATTTACCTCCAAACCAAAGGGACAGCCATGGGCACGAAATTTGCACCCAGCTTTGCCAATTTGGTTGTCGGCCACCTGGAAGAAACCTTCCTCTACTTGCATCCCCTTTTTGCAAAGTGTAAAATTTATAAACGTTTTATAGACGATATTTTCATTATATGGCAAGGCTCTCTAGAGGAAATAAATAATTTTATATGCGATTTGAACAAGAACCCATGGGGCCTACAATTTACACACACTGTCACCAATGACAAAGCAGAGTTTTTGGATATTGAAATCTTTCCCAATTCGGACAACGTACTCAATACCCGAACGTTTTTTTAAATCAGTAGACAGCAACAGTTATTTAGATTTCTCTAGTGCACACTTCCGAAAATGGCTGTTAAACGTCCCCTATGGACAGTTCAAAAGACTAAGAAGAAACTGTACCAGAGATAATGATTTCTCTGAACAATCAAACCAACTGGCCGGAAGATTTAAAGACAAAGGTTACCCTAGACAAATTATTCAAGACTCAAGGACCAAAGCAGAGTCATTTAATCAGATAGACTGCCTAAACAAAAAAACAAACAATAAAACTAAAAAAGACGAGCCAAAATCGAATGACTTCACGTCAAATTTTATCTCCACATTCTCCAAACACTCATCTAAGATCAAACAGATTTTCAACAAACACTGGAACATATTACTCCACGACCCACACCTGGGGAAATCCCTTACTAAAACCCCCAGATTTACCTTTAGACGAAATACCACACTGCGCAATTCATTAGCACCCAGTCGCTTGAGAAAAACGAATAGTCAAGCCAGCAATCCCAAAACAACTTTTTTTCCGGCCCTAAAAGGATCTTTCAAATGTGGACATGCCCTATGTAAATGTTGTCATTCTATTACACATAGAAAAAAAGAATTGTGTTCCAATATCACCAACGAATGCTTTCCTATAAAAACCTTTTTAAATTGCAGTTCACCCTTTGTGATATACCTTTTGGAGTGTACCTGCGGTTTGCAGTACATAGGGAGAATGACCCAATCACTTAAAAGTCGTTTAAACAGCCACAGGGCCAACATTCAAAAAGGGTTCCCCAAACACAGTGGGGCAGATTTATCAAGCAGTCTGAAAGTCAGAATATTTCCAGTTGCCCATGGCAACCAATCACAGCTCAGCTTTCATTTCACCAGTGCTCATGAATATTTTAAAGGGGAGCTGTGATTGGTTGCCATGGGCAACTGGAAATATTCTGACTTTCAGACTGCTTGATAAATCTGCCCCAGTGTGTCTAGACATGCAGCCACCCTACATGACTGCAACATAGATGACTTTAGTGTCACCCCTATAGAACAAATCGATAACACCTGCCACCAAAGATTCAACAAGCTAAGACAGGGTTCCCCAAACTACGGCCCGCGGGCCACATGCGGCCCGCGGACCGTTTCCATCCGGCCCCCGACACTTGGCGCGCCAGCGCTGGGCCCTCGCGGCCTGCGACAGTCGGGCAGGAGCTTCCGTCCGGACAGGAAGCTCCTGCCCGTCACTGTATAGTGCTCGGTGCGGCCGAAAACGGCCGCTCCAGCACTATTACTGGAGCGATGTGGCCGGAATACAACCCCGGCGCACATCGCTCCATGACGTCATCACACGGCCACGCACCCCTTCCCGCCCGGACGCGGCAAGAAGATAGAAGACTTAGGTGAATACAGGGTTTTTATTAAAGGGCAGTAAAAAGATTGTGGCGACTGGGGACTAGTATAGTTAGTTATGAGGGGCAGAATAAGAAATAATTAATTATAAGGGGCAGCTTAGAAAATAATTAATTATAAGGGACAGATTAGTAAATAATTAATTATGAGGGGCAGCATAGGAAATAATTAATTATGAGGGGCAGCATAGGAAATAATTAATGGTGCGGGTATAGGAAATAATTAATTATGAGGGGCAGCATAGGAAATAATTAATTATGAGGGGCAGCATAGGAAATAATTAATGGTGCGGGTATAGGAAATAATTAATTATGAGGGGCAGCATAGGAAATAATTAATGGTGCGGGTATAGGAAATAATTAATTATGAGGGGCAGAATAGGAAATAATTAATTATGAGGGGCAGCATAGGAAATAATTAATGGTGCGGGTATAGGAAATAATTAATTATGAGGGGCAGTTTAGTAATTAACCCCTTAACGACTTGGCCTTTTTTAGTTTTTTCACTTCCATTTTTCACTCACCAACTTCAAAAATCTATAACTTTTTTATTTTTCCACATAAAGAGCTGTGTTATGGCTTATTTTCTGCGTAACAAATTTCACTTCATAGTGACGGTATTTAATATTCTATGGCGTGTACTGGGAAGCGGGAAAAAAATTCCAAATGCAGTGAAAATGGTGAAAAACCACATTTGTGACGTTTTCTTGTGGGCTTGGATTTGACAGCTTTCACTCTGTGTCCCAAATGACAGGTCTACTTTATTCTTTGAGTCGGTACGATCATGTGGATACCAAATTTGTATAGGTTTTATAATGTTCTCATACATTTAAAAAAATTAAAACCTCCTGTACAAAATATTTTTTTTCATTACTATAATTTTTGGGACTGTGCGACCTTTTGATCACTTTTTATTAATTTTTTTATATTTTTCAAAATGGCAAAAAAATGCCATTTTCGACTTTGGACGCTATTTTCCGTTACGGGGTTAAACGTAGTGAAAAAACATTATCATATTTTGATAGATCGGGCATTTTCGGACGCGGCGTTACCTAATGTGTTTATGATTTTTACTGTTTATTTATTTTTATATCAGTTCTAGGGAAAGGGGGGTGATTTGAATTTTTAGGTTTTTTTATTATAATTTTTTTTTTTAAACTTTTTTTTTATTTTTACTTTTACTATTTTTCAGACTCCCTAGCGTACTCTAACCCTAGGTAGTCTGATCGATCCTATCATATACTGCCATACTACAGTATGGCAGTATATTTGGATTTTACTCCCCATGCATTACAATGTTATTAAAACGAAGTAGCCTCGGGTATTCGGAACACCCGAGGTTACCATGGCGACGGATCGCCGCTCCCCGTGACGTCATCGGGGAGCAGCGATCCACGACAAGATGGCGGCGCCCATGCGGCGCCATCCCTTTGAAGCCGCCGGCAGCATTGCCGGCGGCGATCGAGGTGAAAACACCCGCGATCGGTGCTAGCACCGATCGCTGGTGTTACCGGTAAGCCTTTGCTGCAATATGCAGCAAAGACTTACCGGCTATGGAGAGGGCTCGGCCCGCGAAGGGGTTAATGGGGGGGAGGCATATTCAATAATTAATGGAGAGAGGTCCCAGTATATTAATTAATTAATTGGGCCAATATATAAAATAGTTCACAATGGGGTGCAGTACGGGTATATTAAATAATTAATTGAGGGGGGTGCCAGTGTATTATGGATGCAGTCACATGTACCGCTATTTATTTTTAGACTTTAGTCCGGCCCTCCAACGGTCTGAGGGGGACAGTGAGCGGCCCCCTATGTAAAAAGTTTGGGGACCCCTGAGCTAAGACAACGCAAAATGTTTTGGATATTTAAACTCAAAACACTAATGCCCAATGGGCTAAATGAAACACTAGAAGATCCTAGATGACATCCTACTAACAGCTTGTGTGTATTGTATACCCTCATTCCACTCCACCTTTATGCTCCTACGGTGGTATATTCTATCTACTATTGCCTTTGTTTTCCGTGTCAGGTTTTGTTTTTTTATGTCCATTTTAATTTATATAGATACCTATACATAAATATTCTTCACACTGGTATCTCCCTAAGTCTATACCCATGGTCCTTTTTTGTGTCCATTCACCCCACGTGTCATGTACCTAGGCGCTCCAGCCCTGAATGGATCCAGTGCACAACGATTGTAAGTCATTTCTTTATACTTATGTTTATTGACATCTAAAAAAAAGTTTTTTTTATCATCATCATAACGCACAGAGCCTTTACCAATTGCCATAGAATATTTGAGTTTAACACTCATCCTTTTGCACCAAGACAAACCATGTCAAGCATTGTACAGGCACTTTAGCTTATGATATACTTTTAACCATCGATATGTACTTTTATATGTTGTACGTGCATATTCATATATGTTTGTATATCTATATATATATATATTTATATTTGTATATTATGTATATGTATATGTTATAAATTCAATCCCCTGTTTCTATGAGCCATGTGCCAAATTGGAATATACATTGAAGTAGACTTGTAGAAATAGTTATTGAATATTTTTGAAGTATTTGCTTTTTATATCCCCTATTCGCTGTAATGCCTCCCCATTTTATACATTTATTTATTTATTTATTCATTATTTTTTTACCCATATATTTACTATGTATTAAGCATTTGTTTTAATATCGTTTAGAGCTATTTCCATTTGTACTTGAAGAAGGGTGTTCCGCCCGAAACGCGTTTACAGTTTTTGGAATAAACAATTTGAACTTACCAGAAGACTCTCTCCATAATAGCGCCGTGCCAGCCTTTTTTCTGGTTTTCTAACCCCATTTTATGAGGGTGGAAAGGAGAAAGGGAGGGGGAAGAGGAAGAGAGCGAAGAAGGAAGCAAAGAAAGTTGAGGGAGAGGTAGAAAGAGATGGAGGAAGAAAGAAAGCAAAGAAAGAAGTGAGGGAAAGAGGGAGGAAGGAAGGAAGCAGGCAGAGAAAGTAGTGAGGTTAGGAAGGAAGAGAGGAAGGAAGGGACAAAGAATGAAAAAAATGGACAGAGGAAGAAAGGACAGGAGAAAGGAAGGAAGAAAGCTAGCAAATAAAGAACAAATAAATGAACAAAGGAGGGAATAAAGGGATGAAAGAAGGAATGAATGAAGGAAAGGAAAAGGGATTGAGGAAGAGAGGGAGCAAATAAAGAAGAAAGTAATGGATAGAGGAGGGAATGAAGGGACAAAAGGAAGGAGGGAAAAAAAGAAGGAAGGAGAAAGAGAAGGAGGAAGAAAGTAAAGAAAGGATGGGCCAAAGGAGGAGGATAGGACGGACAGGAGAAAGGGAGGCAAGAAGGAAGCAAGAATAGAAGAGAGGAAGGAAGCAAAGAAAGACGGGGAGGACGGAAGGACAGGCAAAAGGGAGGAGGGAGAAAGAAGGTAAAAAGTAAAGGACAGAAGAAAGGTAGGGAGGAAGAGATGGAGGAAGGAAACAAGGAAAGAAGAGAGGGAGGAAGAAAGGACAGACAAAAGGGGGGAGGGAGAGGGGATGAAGAGAGGTAAGAAGGAAGCAAAGAAAGATAAGGGGGTGGTAGAAAGAGAAGGAGGAAGGGAGCAAAGAAAGAAATAAGGGAGAAAGGAAGCAAGTGAGGAAAGGAAGAAAGAAGAAAGGAAGAAAAGGAAGGATTGATGTGATAGAGGAAGAAAAGAGAGGGAAAAGGGATATTGTGCATAGTTGATAAGAAAGTTTTGTGTTCCTAAAAGTCTCTGCTCTGTCATTGCCAGAATTTACCGGACAAAACACAAGAACCAGTGGAAATCACATTTATGTTTTACTTTCCGTCCATCCGTGTAGCATTTTTCCTCTCGATGTTTCCTTGGACATCCTTCTTGTAGTGTCCACCCTGCTCCGAGGCCTGTGGTGAAGCGCGTTGTCCCCGCAGAGGCGCACTCCACTATCACAGAGGGGATTTATGGCTCACGGTTAGGACATTATTTGTGTGTCTGTGACTTGTGCAGAGACTCTTCCGCTGGATGACTTATCTGGAGCCGCTGTGTGTACAATAACTCTCCCACCGCGATGTGACAGATGGCACCTGCGCCGCTCCTACACATTACGGTTTATGACGAATCCTCGTCCTCACCTATAAATACAGCAAAATAGAACAATTCCAATAAACTACTGACATTTACACATACACAAAACCCTCCCGATAATATCCGGATAAACAACGTATTGCATAAGAGCAACTGAGGAGGAAATGTACTGCACACCGACTGATTATATTACTGCAACCAGGAAGGACTGCAGAATAATGTCATCTGATATATGGTGTGCATAGTGTTTATAGGGGCAGTATTATAGTAGTTATATTCCTGTACATAGGGAGCAGTATTATAGTAGTTATATTCTTGTACATAGGGGGCAGTATTATAGTAGTTATATTCTTGTACATAGGGGGCAGTATTATAGTAGTTATATTCCTGTACATAGTGGGCAGTATTATAGTAGTTATATTCTTGTACATAGGGGGCAGTATTATAGTAGTTATATTCTTGTACATAGGGGCAGTATTATAGTAGTTATATTCTTGTACATAGGGGGCAGTATTATAGTAGTTATATTCTTGTACATAGTGGGCAGTATTATAGTAGTTATATTCTTGTACATAGGGGGCAGTATTATAGTAGTTATATTCTTGTACATAGGGGGCAGTATTATAGTAGTTATATTCCTGTACATAGTAGGCAGTATTATAGTAGTTATATTCTTGTACATAGGGGGCAGTATTATAGTAGTTATATTCTTGTATATAGGGGACAGTATTATAGTAGTTATATTCTTGTACATAGGAGGCAGTATTATAGTAGTTATATTCTTGTACATAGGGAGTAGTATTATAGTAGTTATATTCTTGTACATAGGAGCAGTATTATAGTAGTTATATTCTTGTACATAGGGGGCAGTATTATAGTAGTTATATTCTTGTATATAGGGGCAGTATTATAGTAGTTATATTCTTGTACATAGGGGGCAGTATTATAGTAGTTATATTCTTGTACATAGGGGCAGTATTATAGTAGTTATATTCTTGTACATAGGGGGCAGTATTATAGTAGTTATATTCTTGTACATAGGGGGCAGTATTATAGTAGTTATATTCTTGTACATAGGGGGCAGTATTATAGTAGTTATATTCTTGTACATAGGGGGCAGTATTATAGTAGTTATATTCTTGTACATAGGGGGCAGTATTATAGTAGTTATATTCTTGTACATAGGGGCAGTATTATAGTAGTTATATTCTTGTACATAGGGGCAGTATTATAGTAGTTATATTCTTGTACATAGGGGGCAGTATTATAGTAGTTATATTCTTGTACATAGGGGGCAGTATTATAGTAGTTACATTACTGTACATAGGGGGCAGTATTATAGTAGTTATATTCTTGTACATAGGGGGCAGTATTATAGTAGTTCTATTCTTGTACATAGGGGGCAGTATTATAGTAGTTATATTCTTGTACATAGGGGGCAGTATTATAGTAGTTATATTCTTGTACATAGGGGGCAGTATTATAGTAGTTATATTCTTGTACATAGGGGGCAGTATTATAGTAGTTATATACTTGTACATAGGGGGCAGTATTATAGTAGTTATATTCCTGTACATAGGGGCAGTATTATAGTAGTAATATTCTTGTACATAGGGAGCAGTATTATAGTAGTTATGTTCTTGTACATAGGGGGCAGTATTATAGTAGTTATATTCTTGTACATAGGGGGCAGTATTATAGTAGTTATATACTTGTACATAGGGGGCAGTATTATAGTAGTTATATTCCTGTACATAGGGGCAGTATTATAGTAGTAATATTCTTGTACATAGGGAGCAGTATTATAGTAGTTATGTTCTTGTACATAGGGGGCAGTATTATAGTAGTTATATTCTTGTACATAGGGGGCAGTATTATAGTAGTTATATACTTGTACATAGGGGGCAGTATTATAGTAGTTATATTCCTGTACATAGGGGCAGTATTATAGTAGTAATATTCTTGTACATAGGGAGCAGTATTATAGTAGTTATGTTCTTGTACATAGGGGGCAGTATTATAGTAGTTATATTCTTGTACATAGGGGGCAGTATTATAGTAGTTCTATTCTTGTACATAGGGGGCAGTATTATAGTAGTTCTATTCTTGTACATAGGGGGCAGTATTATAGTAGTTCTATTCTTGTACATAGGGGGCAGTATTATAGTAGTTCTATTCTTGTACATAGGGGGCAGTATTATAGTAGTTATATTCTTGTACATAGGGGGCAGTATTATAGTAGTTATATTCTTGTACATAGGGGGCAGTATTATAGTAGTTATATTCTTGTACATAGGGGGCAGTATTATAGTAGTTATATTCTTATACATAGGGGCAGTATTATATATAAATATATAATATGCACAACATGTGAACTTTTACTTTTGTGAAACTTGGCTAGCTGCAGTGAGTGTGCAGGCACAGGACAGTGTCCACTTGCCACATGTGGTATGCTCGTGGCGTTCAGGCTTATTTGCTGGCGTAGAAGCCCAGATATATCCCCCCATAAATGTTATTATCTGACATACCACATTAAAAGGATATAATCAGTGATATCCTCCAGATCGGGGACCTATTTGAATTGCTGAGTCTGTTCTTCCTCCTCCTGGGGACCTCAGTTTGTAGTTTGTGACTTGGTGCTGAGTGATTTATTGCCATATACTAATAATGGGGTTAAGAAATAAACAGAACCTTGGCATCCTCCGCACACGGGCGCCCTGCCAGCCTGATGGTGATGAATAGCCTACATGTCCACACTGGGCAGCTTCTCCAAATAGCCCAAACTACTGGCACTTGTTTTTTTCTTTAACTCTTTATGGGCCAGCTTCATTTTGTGTCTTATGACTTCCTTTTTTTCAGCCTCAGTGTGAAATCACTAATATGCCTGACCCCAATTTAACATCTGGTGGTGGTTGAGATGTCCAAAGCACAGGGTATCCTTGTTCTGCCTTACAGCTATCCATAAGTGACCCAACTCGATAACACTGGGGCAGATTTAATTACCCAGTCCATTCGCGATCCAGCGGCGGGTTCTCCGACGCTGATTTGTGTCTTTCGACGATTCACTAAGGTAGTTCCCCCGATGTCCACTAGATGTCGCTGCTGTGTTGAAGTTCGTCGGAGTGCACTGGAGTTCACCAAGCTAGGCCTGGTGCAGGTAAGTGCGTTTCATGCGACACATGTTTTTTTAAAAAATATGGCGTTTTCTCCGAATACGACGGATTTTCCAGCGGCCACGCTCCCCGATTTCTGTCGCGTGCATGCTGGCGCCAATGCGCCACAATCTGATCGCGTGCGCCAAAAACCCGGCGGATTTCGGTGCAAATCGGTGCAAAACTGTAAAATTCAGGTAACCCGACTTAAAAACGCGATTCGGGCGCTTGGTAAATGACCCCCATTGCCTGCAAATTTACTAACAGACTTCTTTAACAAGAGATATGTAATACTTCATTTATCCTCTGGGAGTGCTGTGGGAAAGTGAACACTTGGATCTGACCCTTTTTTCAACGGAATTGTCTTTGTAATAAATATTGTAAAAAAAAATCCTAGAATCTGGATTTGATGATGTAGAAAATTTTACAAAAAGAATATCTTCTTAAAGGAACAGCCACGTTACTTAGACTTCATACTGTGCTGTGTTTCTCAGGCAAGACATCAGTGTGCACATTTTTCAGGATTCATAAAGCTAATAGTCTACAAATTAGAAGTCGCACCGCAGAATCCTACAAATATAGACGCACCCTCTGTCTCTTGATGGGGGGGGGGCTAGACCTTGACCACCCCTTGTACTAGAAGTAATGGAAATCATACACTGACAAATCACACAGAATGGAAATTATGGAAATTTTACAGCGCGTTTTAGTCTCGACAGTCTGACAGTTCATGGCAATCACCCGCAGGCAAGAAGAAGAGACGAGTGTTCAGACGGCCAAAGGCAAATCGCCTCCAGCCACCGCGCCTCCTCCAGAACCGGAAAACTAGTATTGATATCTGAGATATTCCTCTGAAATGACATGAAAATTAAACAGATATTAACTCAACTGCTGACCAACGGAATCAAATCTATTGTTCTCTGGTGTCAGCCAGGCAGACTAGGAAAGGTCAGACTACATTCATGCTGACAGTCAGGGATGTGAGGGGATTCCGTAAGAATCCTGGAAAATTTTGCAGGTTCTGTATTTATGAAGGGGAGGGTTTACACAAGCTCCATTTCAAGAGGGCAATTCTACAGGGTTTCCAAAACCCATGAGTAGTTTTTTGTTAACCTCACCATAGGAGCGCAATTGTTTTGGGGGGGGAACAGTTGTGTTTTTTATGACTTGTTAAAAGAAATCTACCATTAAAATCCATCATGATAAACCAGGGACATTACTCATAGATCCATGTAGCTCGACTGTGGTAATTTTCTTATATGTGTTATTCATGGCCTCCTTCTTTAACCCCTTAACGACTTGGCCTTTTTTAGTTTTTTCACTTCCATTTTTCACTCCCCACCTTCAAAAATCTATAACTTTTTTAATTTTTCCACATAAAGAGCTCTGTTATGGCTTATTTTCTGCATAACAAATTGCACTTCGTAGTGACGGTATTTAATATTCCATGCCGTGTACTGGGAAGCGGGAAAAAAATTCCAAATGCAGTGAAAATGGTGAAAAAACACATTTGCGACGTTTTCTTGTGGGCTTGGATTTAACAGCTTTCACTGTGTGCCACAAATGACATGTCTACTTTATTCTTTGGGTCGGTACGATTAAGGGGATACCAAATTTGTATAGGTTTTATAATGTTTTCATACATTTAAAAAAATTAAAACCTCCTGTACAAATTTTTTTTTTTTATTTTGCCATCTTCTGACGGCAATAACTTTTTCATACTTTGGTGTATGGAGCTGTGGGTGGTGTCATTTTTTGCGACTTTTGATGTCGTTTTCATTGCTATCATTTTTAGGACTGTGCGACCTTTTGATCACTTTTTATAAATTTTTTTATATTTTCCAAAATGGCAAAAAAATGTCATTTTTGACTTTGGACACTATTTTCCGTTACGGGGTTAAACGCAGTGAAAAACCGTTATTATATTTTGATAGATCGGACATTTTCGGACGCGGCGATACCTAATGTGTTTATGATTTTTACTGTTTATTAATATTAATATCAGTTCTAGGGAAAGGGGGGTGATTTGAATTTTTAGGTTTTTTATTATAATTTTTTTTTTTTTAACTTTTTTTTACTTTTACTATTTTTCAGACTCCCTAGGGCAGTGATGGGCAACCTTTTGAGCTTGGTGTGTCAAAATTCGCCAAGAAACCAAGCATACCTCGGGTGGTGTGTCACCTTGACAAAAGAAACATAATATTGTGATCTTTATAGTTTAAATAACAAATTATGTATAATTATTTAACTTCTAGGGTACTTTAACCCCTTAAGGAGGCAGGTTTTTTTCGCTCATTTCTCGCTCTCCACCTTCAAAAAACCATAACTTTTTCATTTTTACGTGTACAGACCTGTGTGAGGGCTTATTTTGTGCATAACAAATTTTACTTTCCCGTATTGTTATTTATTTTAACATGCCGTGTACTGCGAAGCTGAAAATAAATTCCAAATGTGAAAAAATTGAAAAAAAAACCCGTCACGTTCTTGTGGGCTCAGTTTTTACGACTTTGACTGTGCACTCAAAATAACACCTCAGCTTTATTCTTTGGTTCGGTGCGATCACGGTGATACCAAATTTATATAGGTTTTATTGTGTTTTAATACATTTTCAAAAATTAAAAGAATGTGTACAAAAAAGAGAACAATTTTTTGGCCATCTTCTGAAGCTAATAACTTTTTCATACTTTGGTGCGCGGAGCTGTCTGGGGTGTCATTTTTTGCGAAATGAGGCGACGTTTTCATTGCTACCATTTTGAGGTCTGTGCGACATTTTGATCATTTTTTATTCCATTTTTTTATGTGATGTAAAAAGGTGTAAAAGTCGCATTTCGGACATTTCCCGTCTCGGAGGTCACCGCCGTCCGTAACCGTTTTCATATTTTGATAGATCGGGCATTTTGGGACGCGGCGATACCTAATGTGTCTGTGATTTTTACTGTTTATTATGTTTTATATCAGTCCTAGCGAAAGGGGGGTGATTTTTAATATTTTATTAATTTTTTTATCTTTTAAACTTTTTTTTTTCACTATTTCTTAGACCATCTAGGGCAGAGGTCCCCAACCTTTTTTGCACCAGGGACCGGCTTTAAGCTAGACCAGTTTTCCATGGCCCGGTGGGGGTGGGGGCGGGGCTTTGTTCATATGGGGTGGGGTTATGGAGGGGTGGAGCTTATAATATAAGATATCAGGGGGTGTCCGGACCAGATCCATCATATTGGTTTGGTGTAAAAATAAAGCAATGCAAAATGCATACAGCGTATCGCCATGTAGTATAAAATGCATACAGCATATCGCCATGTAGTATAAAATGCATACAGTGTATCACCATGTAGTATAAAATGCATACAGCGTATCGCCATGTAGTATAAAATGCATACAGCATACCGCCATGTAGTATAAAATGCATACAGCGTATCGCCATGTAGTATAAAATGCATACAGCGTATCGCCATGTAGTATAAAATGCACACAGCGTATCGCCATGTAGTATAAAATGCATACAGCATATCGCCATGTAGTATAAAATGCATACAGCGTATCGCCATGTAGTATAAAATGCATACAGCATACCGCCATGTAGTATAAAAGGCATACAGCGTATCGCCATGTAGTATAAAATGCATACAGCGTATCACCATGTAGTATAAAATGCATACAGTGTATCGCCATGTAGTATAAAATGCATACAGCATATCGCCATGTAGTATAAAATGCATACAGCGTATCACCATGTAGTATAAAATGCATACAGCGTATCACCATGTAGTATAAAATGCATACAGTGTATCGCCATGTAGTATAAAATGCATACAGCATATCGCCATGTAGTATAAAATGCATACAGCGTATCACCATGTAGTATAAAATGCATACAGCATATCGCCATGTAGTATAAAATGCATACAGCGTATCACCATGTAGTATAAAATGCATACAGAATACCCCCAAGTAGTATAAAATGCATACAGAATACCCCCATGTAGTATAAAATGCATACAGAATACCCCCATGTAGTATAAAATGCATACAGCGTATCGCCATGTAGTATAAAATGCATACAGCGTATCGCCATGTAGTATAAAATGCATACAGCGTGCTGCCATGTAGTATAAAATGCATACAGCATATCGCCATGTAGTATAAAATGCATACAGCGTATCGCCATGTAGTATAAAATGCGTACAGCGTATCACCATGTAGTATAAAATGCATACAGAATATCGCCATGTAGTATAAAATGCATACAGCGTATCGCCATGTAGTATAAAATGCATACAGCGTATTGCCATGTAGTACAAAATAGAAGCTCTGATAAATATCACAAATACAACATATACATACAGCATATATACACACATATACAAACAGTATATACAGCATATGCACACACTGCACATACATACATACACACACACATACATACATACATACACAACATATACAGAATATACATAAACACTCATACAGCATATGCACTTATATATACACACACACACATATACATACACGAACACATATACATGCACAGATAAAGTTACATTACCTTTTTCTATGGTCCTGACAGGTATGCGGGGAGTGGAGGAGCCGGGCACCCGGTGCTGTCCAGTGGGCTGCCGCAGCATGGTGCCGGCCAACTGGCATACGGGCAGGAGCTCGGTGCCAGGTGGTCGGAAGATCAGTGCATGCCGGCCAGGCACTTGAGAGCGCTTTCCGGCCGGCAGAAGGGGCAGGCGGCAGCTCAGTGTCGGCTGGGGCAGGGAGCCTCTTGCTGTCTGGAGTGCGGGCCGGCGCGCGTGGGAGTAGGATGCGGGCCGGCTGGCGGGAGCACGGTGCCGCCCCCTCGTACAGCAGGAGGCGCTCGCCCATGCGCGGACCGGCTGATAGACCCCAACGGCCCGGTCCTGTTCCGCGGACCGGCGGTTGGGGACCTCTGATCTAGGGTACATTAACCCTAGATGGTCAGATCGTTCCTACCATATACTGCAATACTTCTGTATTGCAATATATGGCATTTTTGCAGCTCATTCATTACAATGAGCCACTGGCTCATTGTAACGAATCTGAAGAAGCCAGATAGCCTCGGGTCAAACGAAGACCTGAGGCTACCATGGCAACCGAGCGCCGCCATCTTTTAAATGCCGCCGGTGACTTTGCCGGCGGCAATGAAAGGGTTAATAGCCGCGATCGGTGCAAGCACCGACCGCTGTTATTAGTGGTCGGGGGTTGCTGCAATATGCAACAACCCCCACCCTTGTATGAAGAGGACTCAGCCCGTGAGTCCTCTTCATACATTCCCTGTACCTCTGCGCCGTAAAGCTACGGCGCAGAGCGTTAAGGGGTTAATCCTAAATTGTGTGATTGATCCTACCATGGGGATTTCCACATCATCTATTTATTACAATGTGCTGGACAATCTCTCAGCCTCCCGGCTACTGCAGCTGGCCGTGTAGGAGCCGAGGATGAAACTTAACTCTCCGGCGGCCGTGTGTCACTGAAAATGGCTAGGCGTGTCAGCACTGACACGCGTGTCATAGGTTGGCCATCACTGCCCTAGGGTACTTTAACCCTAGGTTGTCTGATCGATCCTACCATATACTGCCATACTGCAATATGGCAGTATATGGGGATTTTACTCCTCATTCATTACAATGTGCTGATAGCGAGACAGCTTCGGGCCTTCGTGAGACCCGAAGCTGTCATGGCAACGGATCACCGCTCCCCGTGACGTCAATATGCAGCAAAGACTTACCGGCTATGGAGAGGGCTTGGCCCGCGAGCTCTCTCCATGCACCGGGACCCGGCGCGCGCCGTACTAGTCGTGAAGGGGTTACATTTTAATTTTGCTAATGAGCTTGTAAGGCTCTGGGGGGGGGGGGGGCGTGTTACCAGAGACTGAGGCTGCAGAGATGAGGGGGAGACACTGGGGCACATTTACTTATCCGTCCACGGAGTTTCCCAAAAGTGCATTGTCCAACCGGAATTGCACTCTGCCGCGATTCACTAAGATTGAGCACCTGACATCCTGCATGTGTCGCTTCCCCGCTCAGGTCCGCGGGATTTTACTATCCCGCTTTCTGTCGAATATAAGCTACAATCCAATCGCGTGCGACACTTTGAAAACTTTGAAAATCCAATGAAAGTGCGACCCCCAGACCCTTAGTAAATAAGCCCCAGTGTAACAGTCTGTGAAGCTACACCCCCAGCTTATGGATCTATAAGTGTCCCTGGTTTTTCATGCTTGATTTTGATGGTAACAGTGGAAGCCAGAAAACACCTTCTTATTAAAGTTGGTTCACAACATTATTCCGGGAGCCATTTAATACAAGGGGAACAATGGGAGACGTTTACTATGTGCCGCTGTGTACCGGGCCCAGGACCCCGGGGGAGACATTGCGGAGCAGACGTAGATCACGCATGGCACGACTCCGTCAGAACATCAGATTGTGGTTAAACACTCTTTGGTAATGAGCATGAAAGCTCCTGAACCTTAGAAGAGGCGACAGATGGAGACGAGGGAGGGCGCTGCCAAGTCCCTTCATGTCCGCAGCCGCGTAGTGTTCAGCGGCCGAGCAGGAGATCGATGCTCTGCAGAGGAAAAACTCTTCATTATTGAAACTTGCTAGATTTTATTACAGGGCTTAGGAGCTCGTACCTTGTAACCATACTCATGAAGTCATAAACTAGGTTACTGCCGAAAAATCTGCAATTATTCTCACATTGTCACAGTACTTAAAGGGATGTCCCAGAAATGATACCTATACTCAATCCACTACAGGGCTGGATCAAGCCTGCCATGGGCCCTGGGCTGTATAAAATGCCCCCCCCCCCCCCCCCATGAATGGTTTGACATTAACTGCCTACATACGGTACCAGAACCAAGGGGTTCCTTTAATCCGCTTTCATTTCATTAGTTTTAGGACCTTTGGAGTACCTTCAAAGGTTCTGGAAAAGCTCCTGTATACATGGGTGTTAAGTGCTGAGACACATTGAGGAGGATTTAAGGATGTCCCTCTATTCATTATCTCTACAGGGCAGTATCAAATTTGGTGAGTGGTTTGGGTGGCCACGGCACCCTTGAAGACTTGGACCCTAGGCAACCACCCAAATTGCCTGTATTATAATCCGCTACTGATTCAATAGATAAGGGAAAAGCATCTGATCCATTGGGGTCCAACAACTGAGCCCCCCATTGGTGATTACAAATGAGGTCCTTGAGCTACTCTTGTGATTTGCTGTGGTGAAGTTAGTCCCCAGTTTTAGTGACCACTATCGATACCAGGAGTCAGGGGAGGATTTGGGGTATCGGAGCCCCAAGCAGTTATCATGTGGGGTCCCCTTATATGAAGTGAAGCTGCGTGTTGCAACAACTCGTCGCGGTCAAATGTATTCTTCTCATGGAGTGGAAGAATCAAGGGGTCATCATCCTTCTGCTCCCTAAATCTATAAATAGGATATTATTTTAACATTTACCCCCCTTCGTGGGTCTACAGGTCCCGTTATGAGAAAATTCACCTTAACAGTGGTCTACCCCAAGTTATCAGACATATATCCCCTTGTTTTTAAAAATGAGTTTTTGGGGGATTGACCATGGCGCCCAACCAATCAGTCAAAGATCCCACTGCAGGAACCCCTGTCATGTCCTGGGGAGCTGATCACACTCAGTCTCCCACTCAGTGTCGTAACTTGAGGGGATGCAGAGAGTGCGGACGTAACCGGGCCCAGAAGGTTAAGGGGCCGGTAAGGTGTCATTATCCCATATGAGAAGACCAGTACTATACAACCAAACATTATAGTCAGGGACCTGGTTTTGCACTGGGACTAGTTACGCCACTGCTCCCACCGCGCCTCTCCGTCCCTTGCGTCCTTGGGTGTAGGAGTAGCAGAGTACAACGTGTATCAGGGCTTTCACCTTCCGGCTATGGTGAAGGAGCAGAAGAATCTGAAATGTCACCGTCTAGTCTCCTCAGATTATCATCTCCTACCTAAATCCCCCGGTCCAGATGCGGCGGCTTCCCACCACGTTTCTTTAAAGCTTCATTTAATTTCCTGTATTTTCATCCTTAATATATGGATTTAGCGCTAAACGGACGTGTTTTTCTTGCTTTGGTTGCCAAGGAAACAATAAAGCATCGGGTTTATGGAGAAAGCAAAATCTCTGGTCATCAGTAACAACATGTCCTCATAGCGATGAGCCGGGGCTCCGTGCGAGGGGCTCACGTGTCTATATAGCCTCAGCCATGTGGAGGCGCTATAGGGGGCACAACCCTGAGAATTTATGTGATCACAGTATATAGTGATGTGCACCCTGTGATCACAGTATATAGTGATGTGCACCCAGTGATCACAGTATATAGTGATGTGCACCCAGTGATCACAGTATATAGTGATGTGCACCCAGTAATCACAGTATATAGTGATGTGCACCCAGTGATCACAGTATACAATAATGTGCACCCAGTAATCACAGTATATAGTGATGTGCACCCAGTGATCACAGTATATAGTGATGTGCACCCAGTGATCACAGTATATAGCAATGTGCACCCAGTGATCACAGTATATAGTGATGTGCACCCAGTGATCACAGTATATAGTGATGTGCACCCAGTGATCACAGTATATAGCAATGTGCACCCAGTGATCATAGTATACAATAATGTGCACCCAGTGATCATAGTATATAGTGATGTGCACCCAGTGATCATAGTATACAATAATGTGCACCCAGTGATCACAGTATATAGTGATGTGCACCCAGTGATCACAGTATATAGTGATGTGCACCCAGTGATCACAGTATATAGCAATGTGCACCCAGTGATCACAGTATATAGCAACGTGCACCCAGTGATCATAGTATACAATAATGTGCACCCAGTGATCATAGTATATAATGATGTGCACCCAGTAATCACAGTATATAGTGATGTGCACCCGGTGATCACAGTATATAGTGATGTGCACCCAGTGATCACAGTATATAGTGATGTGCACCCAGTGATCATAGTATACAATAATGTGCACCCAGTGATCATAGTATATAATAATGTGCACCCAGTGATCACAGTATATAGTGATGTGCACCCAGTGATCACAGTATATAGTGATGTGCACCCAGTGATCATATTATACAATAATGTGCACCCAGTGATCATAGTATATAATAATGTGCACCCAGTGATCACAGTATATAGTGATGTGCACCCAGTGATCACAGTATATAGTGATGTGCACCCAGTAATCACAGTATATAGTGATGTGCACCCAGTAATCACAGTATATAGTGATGTGCACCCAGTGATCACAGTATATAGCAATGTGCACCCAGTAATCACAGTATATAGTGATGTGCACCCAGTGATCACAGTATATAGTGATGTGCACCCAGTAATCACAGTATATAGTGATGTGCACCCAGTGATCACAGTATACAATAATGTGCACCCAGTAATCACAGTATATAGTGATGTGCACCCAGTGATCACAGTATATAGTGATGTGCACCCAGTGATCACAGTATATAGCAATGTGCACCCAGTGATCACAGTATATAGTGATGTGCACCCAGTGATCACAGTATATAGTGATGTGCACCCAGTGATCACAGTATATAGCAATGTGCACCCAGTGATCATAGTATACAATAATGTGCACCCAGTGATCACAGTATATAGTGATGTGCACCCAGTGATCACAGTATATAGTGATGTGCACCCAGTGATCACAGTATATAGCAATGTGCACCCAGTGATCACAGTATATAGCAACGTGCACCCAGTGATCATAGTATACAATAATGTGCACCCAGTGATCATAGTATATAATGATGTGCACCCAGTAATCACAGTATATAGTGATGTGCACCCGGTGATCACAGTATATAGTGATGTGCACCCAGTGATCACAGTATATAGTGATGTGCACCCAGTGATCACAGTATATAGTGATGTGCACCCAGTGATCACAGTATATAGTGATGTGCACCCAGTGATCATAGTATACAATAATGTGCACCCAGTGATCATAGTATACAATAATGTGCACCCAGTGATCATAGTATATAATAATGTGCACCCAGTGATCACAGTATATAGTGATGTGCACCCAGTGATCACAGTATATAGTGATGTGCACCCAGTGATCATATTATACAATAATGTGCACCCAGTGATCATAGTATATAATAATGTGCACCCAGTGATCACAGTATATAGTGATGTGCACCCAGTGATCACAGTATATAGTGATGTGCACCCAGTAATCACAGTATATAGTGATGTGCACCCAGTAATCACAGTATATAGTGATGTGCACCCAGTGATCACAGTATATAGCAATGTGCACCCAGTAATCACAGTATATAGTGATGTGCACCCAGTGATCACAGTATATAGTGATGTGCACCCAGTGATCATATTATACAATAATGTGCACCCAGTGATCATAGTATATAATGATGTGCACCCAGTAATCACAGTATATAGTGATCATATTATACAATAATGTGCACCCAGTGATCACAGTATATAGTGATGTGCACCCAGTGATCACAGTATATAGTGATGTGCACCCAGTGATCACAGTATATAGCAATGTGCACCCAGTGATCACAGTATATAGTGATGTGCACCCAGTGATCACAGTATATAGCAATGTGCACCCAGTGATTACAGTATATAGTGATGTGCACCCGGTGATTACAGTATATAGCGATGTGCACCCAGTGATCACAGTATATAGCAATGTGCACCCAGTGATTACAGTATATAGTGATGTGCACCCGGTGATTACAGTATATAGCGATGTGCACCCAGTGATCACAGTATATAGTGATGTGCACCCGGTGATCACAGTATAATAATATGCACCATATATCACACTATATTCATAGTATATAACAATGTAGCTCCTTCAGTCTCTCCCACAGCAGGAAGTCCCAGCACTCCCTATGTATGGGCTGTTTCACATGAATGTATGCAGCCCATGTATAGGTGCCATATAGCGGCACGATCTCACAGGCTGCACACATATAGAAATATAACACAAGGACCTTCCCTCTGCCGGACGGACAGCGGAACCAGAACTGTATTAGTAATCACAGTATATAGTGATGTGCACTCAGTGATCACAGTATATAGTGATGTGCACCCAGTGATCATAGTATACACCCAGCGATCACAGTATATAGTGATGTGCACCCAGTGATCACAGTATATAGCAATGTGCACCCAGTGATCATAGTATACACCCAGTGATCACAGTATATAGTGATGTGCACCCAGTGATCATAGTATACACCCAGTGATCACAGTATATAGTGATGTGCACCCAGTGATCAAAGTATATAGTGATGTGCAGTGCACCCAGTGATCATAGTATACACCCAGTGATCACAGTATATAGTGATGTGCACCCAGTGATCACAGTATATAGCAATGTGCACCCAGTGATCACAGTATATAGTGATGTGCACCCAGTGATCACAGTATATAGTGATGTGCACCCAGTGATCATAGTATATATTGATGTGCACCCAGTGATCATAGTATATAGTGATGTGCACCCAGTGATCATAGTATATAGTGATGTGCACCCAGTGATCATAGTATATAGTGATGTGCACCCAGTGATCACAGTATATAGTGATGTGCACCCAGTGATCACAGTATATAGTGATGTGCACCCAGTGATCACAGTATATAGTGATGTGCACCCAGTGATCACAGTATATAGTGATGTGCACCCAGTGATCATAGTATATATTGATGTGCACCCAGTGATCATAGTATATAGTGATGTGCACCCAGTGATCACAGTATATAGTGATGTGCACCCAGTGATCACAGTATATAGTGATGTGCACCCAGTGATTACAGTATATAGTGATGTGCACCCGGTGATTACAGTATATAGCGATGTGCACCCAGTGATCACAGTATATAGTGATGTGCACCCGGTGATCACAGTAAATAGTGATGTGCACCCAGTGATCCCAGTATAATAATATGCACCATATATCACACTATATTCATAGTATATAACAATGTAGCTCCTTCAGTCTCTCCCACAGCAGGAAGTCCCAGCACTCCCTATGTATGGGCTGTTTCACATGAATGTATGCAGCCCATGTATAGGTGCCATATAGCGGCACGATCTCACAGGCTGCACACATATAGAAATATAACACAAGGACCCTCCCTCTGCCGGACGGACAGCGGAACCAGAACTGTATTAACTATCGCAAGGCCAGCATGGCTGTTCAGCGGGCAGGGGGAACGGATCTGCATTATATTTCTATGACATCCAATAATAATCCGAATCCAATATTTAGCTGCAGTCTGCATTTGTCATGCTCTTCTATGGTGATGACGGGAGTTGTCGGCTGATGGTGGTCTGGATTTTCAGTGCTTTTTTCTTTAGTTTTTACTATCCCTCTCACCCCCCCCCCCCCCCCATCCTGTATATATAACTATATACCCGACGCAACACAAAATTCTGCACTGAATAAGGTGCACAGTAGGACCATGCGCCATATTTATCATGCAAATGGTAAAGGTGCACCAAAAAAATGTTGGTGCGCTCTGTCAGGGCAGTGCAGGGGGCGCCAGATTCATGAAGAACGTGCGCCAGAAATCCTTAATCTGGCGCCCCCTGCACACCACACAGGCAAACTGCATGTGCATTTTTGATAAATATGAGCAAAAGTGCTAAGAAAACAGCAGTGTGAGGACATAGTCCAAGTGCACTACAATGTATATCTATTTCACACAGTCCTTCTGCTGCTAATAACAAACATAAAGGTATGATTACACAGATCTCCAGGGACAATAACTAGCACTACAGAGAGTTAAGAGCACAGCAGTGTGAGGACAGTGAACTGTAAATCCATATATCACAGTCCTGCTGCTACTAACAACATACACTAAGGTAAGATTAGACAGATCTGCAGGGACAATAACTAACACTGCAGAGAGCTAAGAGCACAGCAGTGTGAGGACAGTGAACTGTAAATCCATATATCACAGTCCTGCTGCTACTAACAACATACACTAAGGTAAGATAATGTGTGCAGGTATTCAGGCAGGTGTCAACTTTTCTTTAGTGATAAAAGTAGTCACTGCATTGTTGCCCCCCTGATAGGTGAGGAGGTAAGACCCCCCCCCCCCCTGATAGGTGAGGAGGCAAGACCCCCCTGATAGTTGAGGGGATAAGACCCCCCCTGATAGGTGAGGAGGTAAGACCCCCCCCCTGATAGGTGAGGAGGTAGGACCCCCCTGATAGGTGAGGAGGTAGGACCCCCCTGATAGGTGAGGAGGTAAGACCCCCCTGATAGGTGAGGAGGTAAGAGCTGCTGCAGAGCTGCTTTACAAGCTGCTGCTGTAGACTGCACTGTATGGAGACACCGCACCATCTCCCCCAGACAAAAGAGAATAAGTGACATATTTTCTGTTTCCTAATCTTTCTGTCTCTGAATGGCAGCGTCTCACCATCCCGCGGCATCTCTGCATTGTTCTCTGTAACCTCCTAGAATATTCTCTGTGTCTGTGCTTCACCTGTACATCTCATACTGACAGACTATTCTCCAACATCTTCACTGCCAGGAGGAGACCATTCATCCCAAATCACCTAAAGACTGCAGAAGCCTGTCACATTTCTAGTTATATAAAAGTTATATTCTTGTACATAGAGGGCCGTATTATAGTAGTTATATTCTTGTACATAGAGGACAGTATTATAGTAGTTATATTCTTGTACATAGGGGGCAGTATTATAGTAGTTATATTCTTGTACATAGGGGGCAGTATTATAGTAGTTATATTCTTGTACATAGGGAGCAGTATTATAGTAGTTATATTCTTGTACATAGGGGGCACTATTATAGTAGTTATATTCTTGTACATAGGGAGCAGTATTATAGTAGTTATATTCTTGTACATAGGGGGCAGTATTATAGTAGTTATATTCTTGTACATAGAGGACAGTATTATAGTAGTTATATTCTTGTACATAGGGGGCAGTATTATAGTAGTTATATTCTTGTACATAGAGGGCCGTATTATAGTAGTTATAGTCTTGTACATAGGGGGCAGTATTATAGTAGTTATATTCTTGTACATAGGGGGCAGTATTATAGTAGTTATATTCTTGTACATAGGGGGCAGTATTATAGTAGTTATATTCTTGTACATAGGGGGTAGTATTATAGTAGTTATATTCTTGTACATAGGGAGCAGTATTATAGTAGTTATATTCTTGTACATAGGGGGCAGTATTATAGTAGTTATATTCTTGTACATAGGGGGCAGTATTATAGTAGTTATATTCTTGTACATAGAGGGCAGTATTATAGTAGTTATATTCTTGTACATAGGGAGCAGTATTATAGTAGTCATATTCTTGTACATAGGGGGCAGTATTATAGTAGTTATATTCTTGTATATAGGGGGCAGTATTATAGTAGTTATATTCTTGTACATAGGGGGCAGTATTATAGTAGTTATATTCCTGTACATAGGAGCAGTATTATAGTAGTTATATTCTTGTACATAGGGGGTAGTATTATAGTAGTTATATTCTTGTACATAGGGAGCAGTATTATAGTAGTTATATTCTTGTACATAGAGGGCAGTATTATAGTAGTTATATTCTTGTACATAGGGAGCAGTATTATAGTAGTTATATTCTTGTACATAGGGGGCAGTATTATAGTAGTTATATTCTTGTATATAGGGGGCAGTATTACAGTAGTTATATTCTTGTACATAGGGGGCAGTATTATAGTAGTTATATTCTTGTACATAGGGGGCAGTATTATAGTAGTTATATTCTTGTACATAGGGGGCAGTATCATAGTAGTTATATTCTTGTACATAGGGGGCAGTATTATAGTAGTTATATTCTTGTACATAGGGGGCAGTATTATAGTAGTTATATTCTTGTACATAGGGGGCAGTATTATAGTAGTTATATTCTTGTACATAGGGGGCAGTATTATAGTAGTTATATTCTTGTACATAGGGGACAGTATTATAGTAGTTATATTCTTGTACATAGGAGGCAGTATTATAGTAGTTATATTCCTGTACATAGGGGGCAGTATTATAGTAGTTATAGTCTTGTACATAAGGGGGCAGTATTATAGTAGGTATATTCTTGTACATAGAGGGCAGTATTATAGTAGTTATAGTCTTGTACATAGGGGGCAGTATTATAGCAGTTATATTCTTGTACATAGGGGGCAGTATTATAGTAGTTATATTCTTGTACAGAGGGAGCAGTATTATAGTAGTTATATTCCTGTACATAGGGGGCAGTATTATAGTAGTTATAGTCTTGTACATAAGGGCCGTATTATAGTAGTTATAGTCTTGTACATAGCGGGCAGTATTATAGTAGTTATAGTCTTGTACACAGGGGGCAGTATTATAGCAGTTATATTCTTGTACATAGGGGACAGTATTATAGTAGTTATATTCTTGTACATAGGGAGCAGTATTATAGTAGTTTTATTCTTGTACATAGGGAGCAGTATTATAGTAGTTATATTCCTGTACATAGGGGGCAGTATTATAGTAGTTATTGTCTTGTACATAAGGGCAGTATTATAGTAGTTATATTCTTGTACATAGGGGGCAGTATTATAATAGTTATAGTCTTGTACATAGGGGACAGTATTATAGCAGTTATATTCTTGTACATAGGGGCAGTATTATAGTAATTATATTCTTGTACATAGGGGGCAGTATTATAGTAGTTATAGTCTTGTACATAGGGGGAAGTATTATAGTAGTTATAGTCTTGTACATAGGGGGCAGTATTGTAGCAGTTATATTCTTGTATATAGGGGACAGTATTATTGTAGTTATATTCTTGTACATAGGGAGCAGTATTATAGTAGTTATATTCTTGTACATAGGGAGCAGTATTATAGTAGTTATATTCCTTTACATAGGGGGCAGTATTATAGTAGTTATTGTCTTGTACATAAGGGCAATATTATAGTAGTTATATTCTTGTACATAGGGGGCAGTATTATAGTATTTATAATTTTGTACATAGGGGCAGTATTATAGTAGTTATATTCTTGTACATAGGGGCAGTATTATAGTAGTTATATTCTTGTACATAGGGAGCAGTATTATAGTAGTTATATTCTTGTACATAGGGGACATTATTATAGTAGTTATATTCCTGTACATAGGGGCAGTATTATAGTAGTTATATTCTTGTACATAGGGAGCAGCATTATAGTAGTTATATTCCTGTACATTGGATGCAGTATTATAGTAGTTATATTCTTGTACATAGGGGGCAGTATTATAGTAGTTATATAATTGTACATAGGGGGCAGTATTGTAGTAGTTATATTCTTGTACATAGGGGGCAGTATTATAGTAGTTATATTCTTGTACATAGGGGCAGTATTATAGTAGTTATATTCTTGTACATAGGGGGCAGTATTATAGTAGTTATATTCTTGTACATTGGGGGCAGTATTATAGTAGTTATATTCCTGTACATAGGAGCAGTATTATAGTAGTTATATTCCTGTACATAGGAGGCAGTATTATAGTAGTTATATTCCTGTACAAAGGGGCAGTATTAGAGTAGTTATATTCTTGTACATAGGGGGCAGTATTATAGTAGTTATATTCTTGTACATAGGGGGTAGTATTATAGGAGTTATATTCTTGTACATAGGGGGCAGTATTATAGTAGTTATATTCCTGTACATAGGGGGCAGTATTATAGTAGTTATATTCCTGTACATAGGAGTGGTATTATAGTTATTGTGACTGAGGCTTCTCCGTAACATTTCCATCTGGCAATGTTTCAGTAGCCTGCAGTTAGGAAACAGTTAAACCAGCTTCCATGCATAAGGACCCAGCTTGATAACATAAGAATTGATTGTCCATGTTCAATACTGAAGAAAAAAACATTTAGAGAGCAATGCAAACAGAAACATAAGGCGTCCAATTATGAGCTTTACTGCAATCCCTCTACAGTGGTTTAATGAGTTTCAGGCTGGGGCATTAAATAGAGTTTATGCAGCTTAATCCCTGGATTGAAAAATAACAACTTAATGTGCAGCTCCATACAGTATATAGGTTTCCGGCACTGGTCCTATTAGCCTGTTATACCGTACCCCTAGATGAGGGAGGAGAACTGTGCAACATATTTAAACAAAACTTTAATCACAGAACAGCCCTGTAAGGTTTAAATAAAGGAAATTCATCTATGCGCAAGAACAGGGCGGAGCTGGAGGACCCAGGCCATGTAATACTCCATTCCTCCTGCGGGGGTGCTATGGGGAAATTGAAATTTCCCTTTTTTAAATTTTCTTGATTTCATGCTAAAATCCTCAATGGTCTGGATGAGTGTTCACCACTGTTAGGTACTTACCTTTGTTGGAATCCTAATTTTTTAACTCTTAAGTGCTTCTTTGGGAACTTTCTATGAGGCAGACATTCGTTCTATGGATGAGGGGGTTAAGTTATGTGGACAGGTCCTCATGTCAGTGATAATATTCTATGTACAACGCTACAGCCTATGTTCATGTTATATAAAGAAGGAATGTTACATATTTGGTTGATATTCCCAGATCAATGGTGGATACAGTAGAACTGATGGGGATTATAACAGACATAGGGAGTGCGTTCTCTGATACATTGACACAATATGTCGTATTTATATGCAGGAACAATAGGACAGGAATATGTACATACAATTACTGAGGCTGGTTGCATAGCAACAGTCCAAATAACACCAGATCGGTTTTATTTAATGTGATATCCGCTTGATAGAGGAGGCAGTACATCATTGTGCTTATAGCTGGCAGCATCCACCTGTAAGTGATAATGGCACAGATATAACTAGCTCTCTGTATCTTGCTATAAGAAATTCAATGGGCACAGATATTGCTGCCTCCCTGTCTCTACTTTTGAAGATGTTCTGTAAGTGCATATAGTGCTGCCTTATTTCAGTTCCAAGATATAGACAGTACTGCCTCCCTGTCTCCGCTTGTTTGTGATCTGGTTACAGACAGTGCTGCCTCCCTGTCTCTGCTATTTAACAATGTGGTTACAGACAGTACTGCCTCCCTGTCTCTGCGGCCTCCCTGTCTCTGCTTGTTATGGATGTGATAACAGACAGTGCTGCCTCCCTGTCTCTGCTTCTTGCGTACATAGTTACAGGCAGTACTATATCCATGTCTCTGCTTCCTATGAAAGTAGTTACAGAGAGTCATACCTCCTTGTTCCTGTAAATTACATAGGCACATGAAGTATTGCCACCTTGTTTCTCTTTGTTAATAGTGCCATTACAGAAAGTACCACCTCCTAGTTCATTTCTGTAAATTTTCTAGGCATGTGTAGTATTGTCTCCTTGTTTCTTTCTGTTAATATTGCAGTTACAGATATTACTTCTTCCTTGTCCCCTTCTGTAAATGTTTAAGGCACAAGTAGAACTGACTCCTTGTTTATGCCTATTAATAATTTCGGGGATGTATCATATGTCAGCACATCGTGGACCAGTGTACGATATGAATCCAATGTGCCAGAAATATCAGGAGACCGGTGCTGCCATTTTATGCAAGGAACTGGCACAGTCTACAGGTAGTGTGCATGCGCAGGGAAGGACCACCCCCCCCCCATCCCCCCGGCTGCCACACTCCGCCACCAGACATGGCCCTTTTCATCCCCTCCATGTCCCCTTGGTGTGGAGGTGGCCAAAGGGGAGAAATAGTCTTCCCACTTTAGGACTTCTCCCAAGCTGCACCTATTGTCTGGAATGCACTACCTTAATCTATCAGGCTAATACCTAGCTATCCAACTTTCAGGCAAGTCTTTTACAATTCCTAATTACATGACCCTTTCACGTTCTTTTCTCCAATCCTCCACTGGTTTCTGTGAATACTGTACCTGCACTGCTACTACCTTTCTGTAATTTTTTTTTTTTTTTGGAAAAATTATATTTGCAGAAAACTTTAACTTGAAACAGAACTAACCTTAACTTACTCATTCTGTGTCTTTCCATGTAAAGGATACAAGGGTATAATGCAGGCATACACTATTTCCTTATCTTTCCATGTAAAGGAAGCAGGCACAGATAGTACTTTTTCCTTGTCTTTCCATGTAAAATATGTTAGCACATATAGTACTTTCTCCTTGTCTCCCTATGAAAAGGATGCAAGCACAGTTTAGAGTGCCCTTGTCTTCCTATGCAAAGAAAGCAGGAACAGACAGAACCTTCCATTTCCTCCTTATGCAGCCGAAATCGTGCTGTTCCCATGTCTTTACTTTTTACAGGAGGCAGACAAAGATAATGGTGTTTCATTGTCCTTCCGATATACAGGATTCAGTCATATATAGTAATATATCTATGTCCTCCAATGTAAAAAAAAAAACAACAAAACTTAATTTTTCGTTTTCTCTTTATTGGATATAGACAGATAGTACTGTTTACTTGTTTCTTCATTTAAAGGATACATGCAGAGACAGTGCAGTTTCCTTATCTCCCCATATCAAAGATATAAGCATAAATAATAGTGTATCCCTGACTTACTATGGAAAGGAAGCATGCACAGATAGTACTGTTTCCTTCTCTCTCTATCTCTCTCTGTAAAGGTTGCAGACACAGATAGTGTTGTTTCCTTGTCTCTTGATGTAAATATTACAGGCAGAGATAGTGTTGAGTCCTAGGCTCTCCATCTAACCTGTTCAAGCACAGATAGTGCTGCCATCTTCTCCCTGTCTATCTAAAGGATGGTTGTCACTCAGCTCAGTAGCTCAGACCAATGATCCAATCCATAAGGATAAAGGGATGAGCATGATGGACGCATTATTACTTCTAGCAGTAGCAGAGCCCTCCACGCCACCAGCCCGGGGCCCGGATTGTCTTCTTGTGTTGCTAGGAATTTTAACTCTTGCACTACCAGGGGGGGGGGCTGCCATGCTGCTACAGTCTCATAAATATAGATGTACTGTAATGGTTGCTAAGACTACACTTACCTCACCACTGCCAGGACCTGAGGCTGCATACTCTGTAGTCTAGGGATGTCTATAGTCACTACATAGGGTGTCATAGGTGACATACAGAATATGTGGTGTAAAATGCATAGTAAGGTATATATCAGATAAAGAGATAGATATGAGATAGATAGATATGAGAGATAGATTAGCGCTGGATAGGTAGATAGATATGTTGCCCATAGATAATGGATCTATATATATAAGATATACATATAAGATATATAGATAGATATGATGTAGATAGATAATAGAAACAGTATATATGAAAGATAGAGATTGAATAGATGGATAGATAGAAAACAATGAGAGACATAGATAGAGATGATGTAGATAGATAATAGATCTATAGGTGATACATATAAGATAGATAGATAGATAGATAGATAGATAGATAGATAGATAGATATGAGATAGATAGATAGATAGACAGATAGATAGATAATGATCGACATCAGGGCCGGCATTAGGAGGAATCAAACTAGGCGTTTGCCCAGGGTCCCCTGTCCTAAAGGGGCCCCATGCATGTGGACTTTTGTGGGACGAGGATGTATTGCTCCTTTAATACCCCTTGGTTGAATGCCCAGGTGCAGATCCTTATCATCTATCTCCTTTCTATATATCTATATATCTATCATCTATCTGTCTATCTCATATCTATCTATCTCATATCTATCTATCTATCTATCTATCTCATATCTATCTATCTATCTATCTCATATCTATCTATCTATCTATCTATCTATCTCATATCTATCTATCTATCTCCTATCTATCTATCTATCTATCTATCTATCTCATATCTATCTATCTCATATCTATCTCATATCTATCTATCTATCTATCTATCTATCTATCTAGAAGCAAAAAAGTGGCAGCACTCCAAGGAATCGTGGAAAAAAGTGTGAGGTTTATTCCATCTCTAGCAACGTTTCAGCTGTTAATCAGCCTTTGTCAAGCTATCTATCTATCTATCTATCTCATATCTATCTATCTATCTATCTATCTCATATCTATCTATCTATCTCATATCTATCTATCTATCTATCTATCTATCTATCTCATATCTATCTATCTCATATCTATCTATCTATCTATCTATCTATCTATCTATCTCATATCTATCTATCTCATATCTATCTATCTATCTATCTATCTCATATCTATCTATCTATCTCATATCTATCTATCTCATATCTATCTATCTATCTATCTATCTATCTAGAAAAAAGAAAGTCCAAGCAGCACAAACCATTTAAATGGGGTGGGTGCAGGCGTCCTGGGACAGGGCGTAGGTCCCTCAGTAATATGTTGAAGAAAGCGGGCAGCACTCCAAATTGTAGTGAAAAAAGTGTGAGTTCTTTATTCCATAGTCAGCAATCAAACAGCTGTTTGATTGCTGACTATGGAATAAAGAACTCACACTTTTTTCACTACAATTTGGAGTGCTGCCCGCTTTCTTCAACATATCTATCTATCTATCTATCTATCTATCTATCTATCTATCTCATATCTATCTATCTCATATCTATCTATCTCATATCTATCTATCTATCTATCTATCTATCTATCTATCTATCTATCTATCTATCTATCTCTCATATCTATCTATCTATCTATCTATCTATGGATCTATCTAGGTATCTATCTCCTATAATCTGTCTATTTCCTATCTATAGATCTGTATCTAACCATTTATCTATCTAGTGTTTTTTCTATTTATCTATATATCTTCTATCTATCTCCTGATATCTATCCATCTATCAATCAATCTTTTATCTCTCCTTTTCTGCTTATATTCAATTCAATGCAAAGAAGCTTTTTTGACAGGACCTAATACAAGTTAGGTGGGGTGCAGAGAAAACAACCTCGGTGACCTCCTGGCACTGTGGGCACAGTCTGCTCTCCTGGGCACGTACGTCTGTCTGTGCCGCCCGGACTCCATGGCCAGGAGGTTGTGGGCGCTCAGTCTGTAGCGGCTCAGGATCCGGCGGTCTCTGGGGTCCGGTAGGTTCTCCAGGTATAGGGCCAGTTTGTAGTCTCTCTGTAGACCCTGGTAGACGCTCAGCTTCTGGGATGACTCCATGGTGGTCTCCATTTACTGACATGTTCCTCCTGGGCCTAGTTTAACAGTGCAGTGATATTGGCTTTGGTCAGCTGTGATTGGTCGATGTTTGTGTCTCGCTGGGTTTGGGTCCCCAAGTTGCCAGGGACCCCCTGCTGCTACCAGGCTTTATGGTGGAAAGAGCCATACTGCTGTTCTGTAGGTGAGCCAGGAATGATAGCGCCCTCTACTGGACTGTAATATGTAAGGGAGATCTGCCAAGTTCTCCTCTACAGCCGCTATTTGAGGAGCTCCGATGGACCTGGAGAAGGTATTTGCAGAACTCCAGGTGAAATATTTTGGTTGGACTGGTGGTCCTGGATGAGGCTGTGCAGGGTATAGAGGGGGTCAGTGGTGCCAAGGTTTGGTATGAATCCTGCTTGGTTCTTGCTCAGGACATTGTACTGGGCGAGGAAGCTGGAGATCCTCCTGTTTATATCATCTCTCATATCTCTCTATCATCTCTCTCGCTATCTATATATAATCTACTTTATATTTCTGCATCTATAAATCTATATCATATCTCATATCCATCTCCCTATCATCTGTCCATCTCCTAAAACATTCTCCTCCAGCCCCATATTACAGACACTTACCTACTACTGTGTGTAACTACAACGTGTTATTATTGTGCAGGGATAAAGGAGCCTCTTACTGACTGTCACTGCTCATAAAATAGTTTTATTTTGGGGCCCCACTTTTAGTTTTGCCCGGGGCCCCACTATGTCTAAACCGGCCCTGATAGACATAGATAGATAATAGCTAGGATGGGATGTGCTTCCCCTTGGAGTGAGTGACATGTGGTGAGGAGGGGGCTCCTCCAGGCTCAGGACCAATCAGTGTGGGGGGCGGCAGTGTGTGGAGAGCAGTGTGCAGCAGCACTGTGTGTACAGCGCCAGAGGCTGGAGCTTCCTCCTCCATGGACTAGCGGATGGCAGCAGGAGCTGGAGCCGGGGTCAGCGCTGTCAGTGCCGGGTGTAGTGGAGGCAGAGCCTGGACACCTCCGGGGTGAGTGCCCCCCATTGTTCTCTTTCCTGCATGTGCCAATTGTGCTGGGGCTGCAACACATCCCGAGGAATCTCCGGGGATACAGGTCCTACCTACCTACAGCACCTACCTGATCTGTGTAATGTGCAGGACTGTACTGGTGTAGCTCATGATCTATCTATCTCCTATCTATCTATCTATCTCCTATCTATCTATCTACTATCTATCTATCTATCTATCTATCTATCTATCTATCTATCTATCTCCTATCTATCTATCTGTCTATCTATCTATCTATCTCATATCTATCTATCTATCTATTATCTATCTATCTATCTATCTATCTATCTCATATCTATCTATCTATCTATCTAGCTCATATCTATCTATCTATCTATCTATCTATCTATCTATCTCATATCTATCTATCTATCTATCTATCTATCTATCTATCTATCTATCTCCTATCTATATATCTATCTATCTGTCTCATATCTATCATCTATCTATCCCATATCTATCTATCTATCTATCTATCTATCTATCTATCTATCTATCTATCTATCTCATATCTATCTATCTATTTATTTATCTATTTATCCATCTCACACCAATTCAATTCACATTGATCTATTTGATATGTCTTTATCTCTTTTATTTATTTATTTTCTTCTTTCCATCCTTTTATCCTCTCATGTCTATCATCTATTATAGTTACCTATCCATCCGTCTTTCAGATGTTTTTGTATGCAGATATTTATGTTAGTATTACCTATGTCATCCTTCTATATATCTCTCCTGACTACATCCATGTGGTCTCCTATAGACTCTTCCATGTGGTCCACTATAGACTCTTCCATGTGGTCTCCTATAGACTCTTCCATGTGGTCCCCTATAGACTCTTCCATGTGGTTTCCTATAGACTCTTCCATGTGGTCCCCTATAGACTCTTCCATGTAGACTTCTATAGACTCTTCCATGTGGTCTCCTATAGACTCTTCCATGTGGTCTCCTATAGACTCTTCCATGTGGTCTCCTATAGACTCTTCCATGTGGTCTCCTATAGACTTTTCCATGTGATCCCCTATAGACTCTTCCATGTGATCCCCTATAGACCCTTCCACGTGGTCTCCTATAGACTCTTCCATGTGGTCTCCTATAGACTCTTCCATGTGGTCTCCTATAGAATTTTCCATGTGATCCCCTATAGACTCTTCCATGTGATCCCCTATAGACCCTTCCATGTGGTCTCCTATAGACCCTTCCACGTGGTCTCCTATAGACTCTTCCATGTGGTCTCCTATAGACTCTTCCATGTGGTCTCCTATAGACTTTTCCATGTGATCCCCTATAGACTCTTCCATGTGATCCCCTATAGACCCTTCCATGTGGTCTCCTATAGACTCTTCCATGTGGTCCCCTATAGACTCTTCCATGTGTTTCTCCTATAGACTCTTCCATGTGGTCTCCTATAGACTCTTCCGTGTGGTCTCCTATAGACCCTTCCGTGTGGTCTCCTATAGACCCTTCCATGTGGTCTCCTATAGACCCTTCCATGTGGTCTCCTATAGACTCTTCCATGTGGTCTCCTATAGACTCTTCTATGTGGTCTCCTATAGACTCTTCCATGTGGTCTCCTATAGACTCTTCCATGTGGTCTTCTATAGACTTTTCCATGTGGTCTCCTATAGACTCTCCCGTGTGGTCTCCTATAGACTCTTCCATGTGGTCCCCTATAGACTCTTCCATGTGTTCATCCTTTCTTCTGTGGATGAGATGCTGCACATAATAAGGGCACCACCACATAGCACTGACTGTATGGCTGTAGAATTATCCATTGATAAGGGGCACCACTGTGTGCCATGCACTGATACCCCTCATGCCGGGATGATTGGGGGGTCTGATGAAGGAGTGCCCCCTCCCTTTATACATGGCAGATCCAGACACACTGGATCCCTTATTGTTCCTATGTGGGAAGGCTGAGCTGTGTCACAGCAGAAGTGTCTGCACTGTGTATGCAGGACGTCATATTGGTTTCCTGTCTCTTTAAGAATAATTTTTCAGAACCTTTGCAGCAAAGTATCTTATTCGACTATTACTTCTCCCATTGGGCTCACCACCCAGCTTTCCCAGTCTCCTGAATGACAAATATATGTCTATCTGCTACAATGTAGTTTTGAGATTTAGAATTCTGTTAGGATAATGTAAGCATGGATATTGGCCAAACACCCAGCTTTCCCAGGCTACTGAATGGCATGTATACAGTCATTGATATGATGTGGGGTATTTTCATCTGGTATATTGTAGTTTTGTTTTTTAGAATTCTATTTTGAATGATGTATGCATGGGTAATGGTCGTCACCCAGCTTTCCCAGGCTACTGAATGCAGTCGTAGATATGAGAGGGCGATATGTCCATCTATTACAGTGTAGTTTTGTGATTATAAATTCTTTTATGAAAAGTGTATGGATATTAGCTGTCACCCAGCTTTCCCAGGCTACTGAATGGCAAATCTGGATGTACAGCGATACTTACTTGACAAATGCTTTTTTCATAACCAGATAGACTTGTCATTTAGAAGTCCACCATGCTTAATGTAAAGTTGTCCATATTGGGTGTCACTGAGCTTTCCCAGGTTCCTGAATGACAAGTATAGTCATAGATATGAGAGGGGGCACATCCATCTGTTACAATGTAGTTTTGCTATCATGAATTCTAGGATGGATGATGTAAGCATGAACTCAGCTTTCCCAAACTATTGAATGGCATGCCTGTCAATGACTACGGCGATATTTGATTGAGAAGTGTTTTCTCCCTAACCAGATAGCGATTTATTTCAGTAGTGCTTAGTGTAAAGATGTCCAAATCGGTTATCACCCAACTTTCCTATGCTCCTGAATAAAAACTCCTTAAAATGCAATGTAAAAGGGGAAACTAATATCTATGTATTAGATTTCTCATCAGTGACTTTATTGTAAACGATGTAAGAATAGCACATGAGTTTGTCACCCATCTTTCCCTGTATCCTGATTGACAATTCTACAGAATGTGTGAATAATCCACAGTAAAGGGTGATGTCTACATAAAGAACCCAGTTTGCCGATGTTCAAGACTGTAATTTGTGAAGGGGGGCCATATTGGTTATCAGCGGCACCCAGCTTTCCGAGACCTCTGAATAATAAGTCAGTTATATTTCCTCATAGCTGTAGGTTGTGTCATTCCTCTGTTATTCATACTGGAAATGTATAGATACATTGTAACAGACTAATAATAGTATCTGCTTAGGCTGAAGAATCAAAACAATTCTAAAAGTATCACATTAAACATTCCATTAATATCATGTATGTGATTGGCACGAGCCAATAGGGGGGTCTGGAAGGCGGAGCTTACTGCTCCTAATTAGCATTTTAGAGGTGTAGGTCTGTCTTACAGCAGACTTGGGCTGCGAGTCTCCTGTATTCCCTGCACATGGACTGGATCCATTCGCTTTGCTGCTTCTCATCGTTTCTGGATTTGCGCTACGAGAAATGTCACTTCTACCAGCTAAGTGAATGGAGACAGTTGTCCTCAGGGAGGAAGCGCTAAGTGTCGCAAATTTGACATTATGAGGTTAAATTATGGCCGGCAGCTCGGCTGTGACCACTCACCCAACCATTTACTTTACATAATTATTTCCCAGTTGCTAAGGGAGATGCGTGTCTGATGGACGTGATTATAAGATGTCTGGAAGTTTCTCTCCGTTTTCAGGGTGGAACCTCTCGTCTTTCTTGTCTCTCCATTCACACTGAGTAATAGAGAGAATGCAGAAGATACTACTGATCTGTCAGCTCTTCTCTTATTCTGAGTTACATCCTGTAGATTTTTAATTAAAATATATAATATAAAACATAACAAACACAGAAAACACAAAACAAACATTATGTACAATATATACAAAATATCTACAACAACTCACCTGCTGGTCCAGCCTCATTCACACCTAGCCAACATAAGATATCATTAACATAAATGAACACACCCTCCACCCTCTAATAACAGACAACCACACACAAATAACACATCCTACACCCAAAAACATTTTTTTTTTTTTACATATATATATTTTTTTTTAAATTAAACAAAATGCACCCTACACTAAACTGAATCCCATGCCCTGTATTATACCCCAGAGCTGCACTCACTATTCTGGTGCAGGTGCAGTCACTGTGTACATACATTACATTACTTATCCTGTACTGATCCAGAGTTACATCCTGTATTATACCCCAGAGCTGCACTCACTATTCTGCTGGTGCAGTCACTGTGTACATACATGACATTACTTATCCTGTACTGATCCTGAGTTACATCCTGTATTATACTCCAGAGCTGCACTCACTATTCTGCTGGTGCAGTCACTGTGTACATACATGACATTACTTATCCTGTACTGATCCTGAGTTACATCCTGTATTATACTCCAGAGCTGCACTCACTATTCTCCTGCAGGTGCAGTCACTGTGTACATACATGACATTACTTATCCTGTACTGATCCTGAGTTACATCCTGTATTATACTCCAGAGCTGCACTCACTATTCTGCTGCTGGTGCAGTCACTGGGTACATACATGACATTACTTATCCTGTACTGATCCTGAGTTACATCCTGTATTATACCCCAGAGCTGCACTCACTATTCTGCTGCTGGTGCAGTCACTGGGTACATACATGACATTACTTATCCTGTACTGATCCTGAGTTACATCCTGTATTATACTCCAGAGCTGCACTCACTATTCTGCTGCTGGTGCAGTCACTTTGTACATACATGACATTACTTATCCTGTACTGATCCTGAGTTACATTCTGTATTATACCCCAGAGCTGCACTCACTATTCTGCTGCTGGTGCAGTCGCTGTGTACATACATGACATTACTTATCCTGTACTGATCCTGAGTTACATTCTGTATTATACCCCAGAGCTGCACTCACTATTCTGCTGGTGGTGCAGTCACTGTGTACATACATGACATTACTTATCCTGTACTGATCCTGAGTTACATCCTGTATTATACCCCAGAGCTGCACTCACTATTCTGCTGCTGGTGCAGTCACTGTGTACATACATGACATTACTTATCCTGTACTGATCCTGAGTTACATCCTGTATTATACTCCAGAGCTGCACTCACTATTCTGCTGCTGGTGCAGTCACTGTGTACATACATGACAATACTTATCCTGTACTGATCCTGAGTTACATCCTGTATTATACTCCAGGGTTGCACTCACTATTCTGCTGCTGGTGCAGTCACTGTGTACATACATGGCATTACTTATCCTGTACTGATCCTGAGTTACATCCTGTATTATACTCCAGAGCTGCACTCACTATTCCTGGACCCAATAAAGTAAATTCTTCCATCATTTTGTCGTTTTATAGTTACATGACTCCTGCAGGGGTAATGTGGTATTTTTTGTTTGATACAGAGCATTTTATCTGTCTTATTAACATCTTATATTGTATAATAGTCACATAGATAATTAGTATCACATCACTATCACTCTGGTCCTGGCAGTAATTATGCAGCTGACTAAACATCCCCAGAGAAATACTATCACTTGTACAGAAACTATACAATATTAAAATGGAGCTTACTACTGAGCCTGAGCGTCACATCTTACTACACTGCTAAAATACATTACATAACACACATCCACTATATACTACACCACACAGGAGAGCTGACACATCCTGTATATACTACACCACACAGGAGAGCTGACACATCCTGTATATACTTCACCACACAGGAGAGCCGACACATCCTGTATATACTACACCACACAGGAGAAACGACACATCCTGTATATACTACACCACACAGGAGAGCTGACACATCCTGTATATACTACACCACACAGGAGAGCCGACACATCCTGTATATACTACACCACACAGGAGAGCTGTCACATCCTCTATATACTACACCACACAGGAGAGCTGACACATCCTCTATATACTACACCACACAGGAGAGCTGATACATCCTATATATACTACACCACACAGGAGAGCTGACAAATGCTCTATATACTACACCACACAGGAGAGCCGACACATCCTCTATATACTACACCACACAGGAGAGCTGACACATCCTCTATATACTACACCACACAGGAGACCTGACACATCCTCTATATACTACACCACACAGGAGAGCTGACACATCCTCTATATACTACACCACACAGGAGACACATCCTCTATATACTACACCACACAGGAGAGCTGACACATCCTCTATATACTACACCACACAGGAGACCTGACACATCCTCTATATACTACACCACACAGGAGACCTGACACATCCTCTATATACTACACCACACAGGAGAGCCGACACATCCTCTATATACTACACCACACAGCAGAGCTGACACATCCTCTATATACTACACCACACAGGGGAGCTGACACATCCTCTATATAGTACAGCACAAAGAAGCGCTGACACATCCTCTATATACTACACCACACAGGAGAGCTAACACATACTCTATATAGTACAGCACAAAGAAGCGCTGACACATCCTCTATATACTACACCACACAGGAGAGCTGTCACATCCTCTATATATTACACCACACAGGAGAGCTGACACATCCTCTATATACTACACCACACAGGAGAGCTGACATATCCTCTATATACTACACCACACAGAAGAGCTAACACAGCCTCTATATACTACACCACACAGGAGAGCCTACACATCCTCTATATACTATACCACACAGGAGAGCTGTCACATCCTCTATATACTACACCACACAGGAGAGCTGACACATCCTCTATATATTACACCACACAGGAGGAGAGCTGACACATCCTCTATATACTACACCACACAGGAGAGCTGACACATCCTCTATATACTACACCACACAGGAGAGCTGACACATCCTCTATATACTACACCACACAGGAGAGCTGACACATCCTCTATATACTACACCACACAGGAGAGCTGACACATCCTCTATATACTACACCACACAGGAGAGCTGACACATCCTCTATATACTACACCACACAGGAGAGCTGACACATCTTCTATATACTACACCACACAAGAGAGCTGACACATCCTCTATATACTACACCACACAGGACAGCTGACACATCCTCTATATACTAAACCACACAGGAGAGCTGTCACATCCTCTATATACTACACCACACAGGAGGAGAGCTGACACATCCTCTATATACTACACCACACAGGAGAGCTGACACATCCTCTATATACTACACCACACAGGAGAGCTGACACATCCTCTATATACTACACCACACAGGAGAGCTGACACATCCTCTATATACTACACCACACAGGAGAGCTGACACATCCTCTATATACTACACCACACAGGAGGAGAGCTGACACATCCTCTATATACTACACCACACAGGAGAGCTGTCACATCCTCTATATATTACACCACACAGGAGAGCTGACACATCCTCTATATACTACACCACACAGGAGAGCTGACATATCCTCTATATACTACACCACACAGGAGAGCTAACACAGCCTCTATATACTACACCACACAGGAGAGCCTACACATCCTCTATATACTATACCACAAAGGAGAGCTGACACATCCTCTATATACTACACCACACAGGAGAGCTGACACATCCTCTATATATTACACCACACAGGAGGAGAGCTGACACATCCTCTATATACTACAGCACACAGGAGAGCTGACACATCCTCTATATACTACACCACACAGGAGAGCTGACACATCCTCTATATATTACACCACACAGGAGGAGAGCTGACACATCCTCTATATACTACACCACACAGGAGAGCTGACACATCCTCTATATACTACACCACACTGGAGAGCTGACACATCCTCTATATACTACACCACACAGGAGAGCTGACACATCCTCTTTATATACACCACACAGGAGAGCTGACACATCCTCTATATACTACACCACACAGGAGAGCTGACACATCCTCTATATACTACACCACACAGGAGAGCTGACACATCTTCTATATACTACACCACACAAGAGAGCTGACACATCCTCTATATACTACACCACACAGGAGAGCAGACACATCCTCTATATACTACACCACACAGGAGAGCTGACACATCCTCTATATACTACACCACACAGGAGAGCTGACACATCTTCTATATACTACACCACACAGGAGAGCCGACACATCCTCTATATACTACACCACACAGGAGAGCCGACACATCCTCTATATACTACACCACACAAGAGAGCTGACACATCCTCTATATACTACACCACACAGGAGAGCCAATAGAGAAAAGCACCATTGTACTAACTTCAATATTACAAATCATAAAAATTTACAAAGATATTGAAAATATTCTGTTCACCTCTATTGCTGGGGGAACTTCAGACTTTCTTGATGGTGTATTGTAGTAAAACTGCATCTAATATATCCTGTGATCTGATAGAATCCTCTATGATCAATGACAACCGGATTATCAACTTCCACTTCTAGGAATGCTGCTGTATGGAATATATTAGGAATGACAATCTTATAATGTGCATTTTTAAGGTACCGGTAATTACATTCAGAAGAGATATTATTGCAGTTTTTATACTAGTGGCTCTGGATTGGTATCTTCATAGTAGCATCCTTTTTGTATCCTCAGATGATTCCTGTGAAGAGTTGCAGGGTTACAGAGGGATTCATGTGTAGGGATCAGACAAGAGATGGAGGTTTAAATAGAGATGCATGTGTAGGGATCAGATAAGAGATGGAGGAATGCAGAGGGATTCGTGTGTAGGGTTCAGAAAAGAGGTGGAGGGCTACAGAGGGATCCATGTGTAGGGATCAGACGAGGGATGCAGAGGGATTTATCTATAGGGATCTGACAAGAAATAGAGGGATGCAGAGGGATTCATGTGTAGAGATCAGACAAGAGATGGAGGGCTAAAGGAGGAACCATGTGTAGGGATCAGACAAGAGATGGAGGGATGCAGTAGGACCTGTGTGTAGAGATCAAACAAGAGATGGAAGGGATGCAGAGGGATCAATGTGTAGGGATCAGACAAGAGATGAAGGGGTGCAGAGGGATTTATGTGTAATGACCAGAGAAGAAATGGAGGGATGCAGAGGGATCCATGTGTAGGGATCAAACAAGAGATGGAGGGATGCAGAGGGATTCATGTGTAGGGATCAGACAAGAGATGGAGGGCTACAGAGGTATCCATGTGTAATGATCAGAGAAGACATGGGGGATGCAGAGGGATCCATGTGTAGGGATCAGACAAGAGTTGGAGGGGTGCAGAGGGATCCATGTGTAGGGATCAGACGAGAGATGGACAGATGCAGAGGGATCCATGTGTATGGATCAGACAAGTGATGGATGGATGCTGAGGGATTCATGTGTAGGGATCAGACAAGAGATGGAGGGGTGCAGAGGGATCCATGTTTAATGATCAGAGAAGAAGTGGAGGGATGCAGAGGGATTCATGTGTAGGGATCAGACAAGAGATGAAGGGGTGCAGACGGATTTATGTGTAATGACCAGAGAAGAAATGGAGGGATGCAGAGGGATCCATGTGTAGGGATCAAACAAGAGATGGAGGGATGCAGAGGGATTCATGTGTAGGGATCAGACAAGAGATGGAGGGCTACAGAGGTATCCATGTGTAATGATCAGAGAAGACATGGGGGATGCAGAGGGATCCATGTGTAGGGATCAGAAAAGAGATGAAGGGATGCAAAGGGATCCATGTGTAGGGATCAGAGAAGAAATGGAGGGTTGCAGAGGGATCATAAGTGTTTTACATGAAGCAGAGAGAGCAGTGAGAGCGATAGAAAATTAAGTTGAAGGGTACAGAAAGAGACAAAAGAGGATGCTGGTGTCAGATAAGGAGATTTTTTAGGGAACCCTGGAATTAAAATGTCAGAACAGAGACCCTTGAAGAGACCTTTGGAATGTTTTATGGCTCTTCCTGGAGTATTAGCTTCTACAACAACTATATGTTCATAATCTTCAGTCCCGAGGCTCGCCAATATGTATATCATGATGGAGAGGCTGACGTTCCTCCACGGCTCTGCGTACGCGTCCATCTCATCAGCACAAGCCCAGTTATCATCACACCGACGATTTGTCACTAGCATTGACTTACATTCAAGTACAAAATGGCACATACATTACCGGGTTACCATAGATACCGCGCCGTATCCAGGACAAGGAACCATATTTTTCGCCTTTTATTATTGCCAATTATGTATGCGCTACTAAAAATAAAAGATCACTGACAGTTTAAAACGTGGAAAGTTCTGCAAAACAAAAGGCGGGAGTGGGATACATTAAAGCGCGCTTAGCGACAGGCTTTTATGTCGCACTCGTAGAGGAAAAGCTTTTACACCAAACCGCTCCATTAGACCCGCTGATGGGCATCGGCACTAACGAAATCATAACGTAGCACTGTGTCATGAAATGTTCTCCATGAGCGCGTGTAGGTTTGGCACAGTAGGAGGCCATCATTGTATGAAAACTGATATTCTGGGTGGGTAGTCACCGGTGGTAGTGGCTTCATACATCATCACTTGTACCAAAACCAAAACGGGTCAAGCTTGGTCCTCCAGGGTGCATAGTCACTGATGATGTTGGGTTGGTGAATTGTTAATAACCAAGGCAGGGTCACATCAGACATCCAGAAGATCCTCCAGTGGTGATGTTCTTGGTTTGGTTTGTGATATCTGTAAGCACATTGTTACCCAACCAAGACCATAGATAATGGGGCACATTTACTTACCCGTCCCATTGACGCCGCCGATCCGGAATGTCCAACGAGGATTCGGATCTGCAACGATTCACTAAGATCGTGTGTCCAATTTCCTGCATGTGTCGCTTCCCCGCTGACGTCCGCCGGAGTTCACCATCTTCTTCCCGGTGCATGTGAGTGCTGATCTTGCAACACAATTTCAGCGGTTTGTCTGAATCAGTCGGGTTGTCCGACGGCCACGCCCCCCGATTTGTGTCGCATGAAAGCAGGCGCCGATGCACCACAATCCGGTCGCGTGCGCCAAAAAACTGGGGCAATTCAGCGCAAAACAGAAAAATTTGGGAAACCCGACGGAAATGCGTCCGACAAATCCCTTGTAAATGTGCCCCAGTGTCATCCAATGAATTCCAGATGTATAGTCACTGCTGAGAGTAGATAAATTTGTCATCATGGAGACAAGACAGACCCACCAGAGGAATGTACACTAGATTCTGGTATTCTGGGTGTGTAGTTACTGGTAGTAGTTCAGTAGTACTTATAGGGTCAGAATGGTAAACCATTATATTGTCCTGTTAATACCAATTTTTTTTGGTGTATAGTCACTGTTGATGATAGGTAAGTACATTTTCAATGACATGTTACAAAGACCTGGTCAGGCTGACCCACTAAAGTTTCATCCAGTGGTTCTGTGTGTGTAGTTGCCATTGGTACTGGCTAAATAAATCAATGTTACGCGACCCAGATAAGATCAGACAGGATTTGTCGGTTTCATACAAAATGTTTGGGTGCATAGTCAATAGTAGATTAGTACATGGTTAATATTATGTAATTAATAGAGAGTCAGAATCGCACACCAGAGAATCATCCAGTAGATACTAATAATCTGGATTTATAGTTGGCATTGGTAGTTGGTAAATATGTCAACAATGTTACTTGACTAAAGCAGGGTCAGAGTGGTCCACCAGATGACCATCCAGAAGATGCTGATATTCGGGGTGTGTAGTCACTAGTCTTAGTCCATCATTAATGTTAAGCAACCCATATAGGATCAGAATGGTCAACCAGTGGATTGTCTCGCTGAAGCCAATTAGTTTTATCTAACAAAAAGAGTCAGACCTCCAAACCAAAGCTGTAACAGAATGGTCCACTAGAGAATTGTCCTAGGGATATCAGTTCTTGGTCACTTTGACGATGGGTTTGGACAAGGTCCCAATGGCCCACCAGAGGCTCAGCAGATGGATTGATTTCAGTTACTTGTTGGTAGAGGGTAAATACATTGGGAATGTTTTCTTCCGAAATAGGTCAATCAATATCGTGGATCAAAGACAGGGTCAGACTGACCCACCAGAACTTTGCTAAGTACATCAGTAGTTTGTCAGACCGGTCCACCTTAGGATTCTTGGTTTGGTTTGTGTTACACAACTTCGATGTGATTCAGTGGATACCAATATTCAATGCTTTGCAACCAAAACAAGAGCAGAGTCATCCACCAGAGGATTATCAAGTCGATGCCAATTATTTTAGGTGCATCGCCACTGTTCATGGTGGGTTAGTACATTGGTCATCTTATGTAACCAGGACAAGGTCAGACTGTCCCATCGGAGGATCCAGCTGTGATTTATTGTACTCAACAGAATGGAGCAAGACCTAAAGATCATCTAATGAATATTAGTTTTTTGATTGTGTAGGACCTGTCGATGGACGACCTGGTCCAGGTCAAGAAAGTATCAAGAGTATCAAGGACCAATCTCGAATATATATTCCGCTTTGTTGACAACCACACCAGGATAGGGTTGTCCCCACCTGGGACCATATGGTGTCCACTCATATCTTAAGTGTTGTTAATTGTTGATTTTGTATTATTCCCTTATTTCTACATTTCTGTGCTTTGTGATCCTGCGTGGAGTCATCTACAATTCCACATGCATTTCTTTTGATGTGAGATGAAGGAGATGTGGGCAGTTTTTGGCTCGGTGTTTACCCTTTAATCTCCGCGCCTTGACATACAGAGTGAATTATTTATCCCTCTCGGTATATAGAGAGCCGGGGGATGGAGAGGGGGGGGAGGGATGGCTTTATAGAAGTCAGATTGCTGAGATTAATAATGTATTTCATTAATACACAGAACCCTATCAGAAAAGACAGGTAACCCTGATGGGAAAAATAAATAATCGAATTGGGGAAAAAAATGGATTTAAAGGGATTTGGAGCGATTATTATTGTTGTTCTTGTGACTGTTGTATAAGCAGTTCAGTACTGATATAACCAAGAAGCGGAGTCTAAGGGTTCCTTCAATTTGCCTTGCCAAGTTTCCTGGAACATCTGGGAGACTCCCAACATAAAGGGGGTACTTGTGTCAAAAAATAATACTCGAGTATAAGCCTAGTTTTTCAGCACAAAAAAACTTGCTGAAAACCCAAACTCGGCTTATACTCGAGTATAAAAAATATAGGTTTTACCAGGTTTTTGTGGTAAAATTAGGGGCCTCGGCTTATACTTGGGTCGGCTTATACTCAAGTATATACGGTACAACATTTTTCCAATTCCTGCACTTCTCTCCACTCCCACACACCCCTTGCATAATGTCAATTGGGAGGCGAGCAGTTTCCAGGAGAAGGGGAGAGGTAAGTATTTATCCATCTGAGGTCTGGGGACAAACAGATCTGGATTAGACTGATATGGTCTGGGGATTATATTAAGAGGCATAGGAATTGGAGTGTGAATTTAGGGGATTTTCCCATTTAGGACTCTATATTAATTTAAAGGCTGGAGGTCTGTATTTATTTAGAGGGTCTGGTTGGAGGTCTGTATTTATTTAGAGGGTCTAGGTTGAGGTCTCTTCTAGAGGTTCATGTATTTTATATCCATTATCTAGGATTCAAATGCCATTTGCTGGTTCTTCTGGGTCTTGGGGTAAAGCCCCTCTTTTGGAGGGGGTTCTCCCTGATATTCTGGGAGCACCGGCAATGTATGTTTTGAACTCCATTAGTCACTGATCTTGGACCGATTGAAGAAAAACACTATCCCTTTCTAAATTAACAAGTATTATCCTCCTGAACTACCTAGACCACCAAAGAGATTGGAATTTGTCCATTCACTGCCCTAGACCACAATGTAGGCTGGTTTTAGCCCAATCACTACCCTAGACCACAAGAGATTCTGGTATTAGCCCATTTAATGCCCTAGACCACAGTGGAGTCTGGTATTAGCCCAATCACTGCCCTAGACCACACGAGAGGCTGTTTTTTTGCCCAATCACTGCCATAGACCACAAGAAAGGTTGGTATTAGCCCATTCACTGCCCTAGACCACAATGTAGGCTGGTTTTAGCCCAATCACTACCCTAGACCACAAGAGATTCTGGTATTAGCCCATTTAATGCCCTAGACCACAGTGGAGTCTGGTATTAGCCCAATCACTGCCCTAGACCACACGAGAGGCTGTTTTTTTGCCCAATCACTGCCATAGACCACAAGAAAGGTTGGTATTAGCCCATTCACTGCCCTAGACCACAATGTAGGCTGGTTTTAGCCCAATCACTACCCTAGACCACAAGAGATTCTGGTATTAGCCCATTTAATGCCCTAGACCACAGTGGAGTCTGGTATTAGCCCAATCACTGCCCTAGACCACACGAGAGGCTGTTTTTTTGCCCAATCACTGCCATAGACCACAAGAAAGGTTGGTATTAGCCCATTCACTGCCCTAGACCACAATGTAGGCTGGTTTTAGCCCAATCACTACCCTAGACCACAAGAGATTCTGGTATTAGCCCATTTAATGCCCTAGACCACAGTGGAGTCTGGTATTAGCCCAATCACTGCCCTAGACCACACAAGAGGCTGTTTTTTTTCCCAATCACTGCCATAGACCACAAGAAAGGTTGGTATTAGCCCATTCACTGCCCTAGACCACAATGGAGGCTGGTTTTAGTCTATTCATTGCCCTAGACCACAATGGAGGCTGGTTTTAGTCTATTCACTGTCCTAGACCACCTAGGAGACTGGTATGAGCCCACCAATTGTACTACATCACCAAGGAGGCTGATATTAACCAATTCATAGTCCTAGACAACGAAGGAGGCTGATATTGGTGCCACTACGTTCACAAGGTATTAGCCTATTCACTGTCCTAGGCCACCAATGATTCAAGACCACGAAGGAGGCAGGTATTGGTGCCTCCACTATCCTAAATTACCCACAAGTATTAACCAATTGAATGTCCTAGACCATGAATGAAACCAGTATTGAACAGCTCATGGTCCATGCCTGCGAAGGAGGCCATTCACTGTCCTAGGTCACTAGGGACATCTAAATTACTACCTTTTTTCAGTTGTCTTATCATAAATGACAGTCCACACATGAAGAAGTGAGTTCTGTGCCATATTGCTATTAATCCAGGGTGATACTTTATTTCACAAGGTGGTTAAACACAAGAGATTAGTAAGATCAAAGCCAAGTGAGACATCAGAGAGCAGCGTCAGATCCTACCGTGTGCTGTTACATCACAAGACTTATCTGCCAAGACCCAGTCTCATCATCTGTGATGTAAAATTTATTACAACCACAAAAGTGTCAACTTTTTCGGGGAAAATGGTATTAAATTTATGGATTTATGAATGTATAAGCTTCAGTCTTTGTAATCCTGCTATGTGTGACCTGACTGGAGACCTAAGGGGTGAGAGAAGTGTTGGACAATCTTATTAAGACAGGCATGAATATAGATATGAGACAGATCTAGATATATTATCAGTGGCACACCATTATGCATGATATCTGGAAACTCATAGGGGCATATTTATCATACGCAGGCGCTAAATTCGCCTGTTTCAAAGCCATTGAACCTATTTCATGGATTGTATGGAAGATTTCAGGCTTACAATATAGATACAGTTTATACTCAAGTGGGTAGAAACCGGTCCATGAGCTCTGCCCGCGCATACACTGTGATGGCGCCTCCTGATGACATAATAGTGTGTGTGCGTGGGGCCATCTCTACCCCTGCTACACAGGAAGCCAAGAGGGAAGAATATCTGTGGGGCGCTCTGAAGTTTATTTGCTTTTTGTGATTAGGGGAGGCTGCTGGGCATTTCATTAGTGAGGGGCTGCTGCTGGGCATTTAAATACTGGGCAGACTGCTGGGCATTTCATTAATATGGGGAGGCTGCTGGGCATTTCATTAGTGAGGGGAGGCTGCTGGGCATTTAAATACTGGGCAGGCTGCTGGGCATTTCATTAGTGAGGGGCTGCTGCTGGGTATTTCATTAGTATGGGGAGGCTGCTGGGCATTTCATTAGTGAGGGGCTGCTGCTGGGCATTTAAATACTGGGCAGGCTGCTGGGCATTTCATTAGTATGGGGAGGCTGCTGGACATTTCATTAGTGGGGTAGACTGCTGAATATTTCACTAGTGGGGAAGGCTGCTGGGCATTTCATTAGTGAGGGGAGGCTATTGGACATTTTATTAGTGGAAAGGCTGCTGGGCATTTCATTACTGGGGAGGCTGTTAGACATTTTATTACTGGGGAGGCTGCTGGATATTTGATTAATGGGGGAGGCTGCTGGGCATTTCATTAGTGAGGGGAGACTGTAACCTATGCATTTCCCACCCTTGCCTTATACTTGAGCCAGTAAGTTTTCCCAGTTTTTTTGTAGTAAAATTAGGTCTATCTACAAATATTAGGGTCGGTTTATACTCTACACATACTTTATTACATACTCTATATATTATATATATAAGAAAAAGCACTCACATAAAAATGTGGGGGAAAAAATCAAGTTAAAGAGGACCTGTCACCCATAAATTGGACACTAGGAGCTGCAGCTTTAGTAAGCAGCTCCTAGTGTCCAATTTATGGGTGAAGTCACCGCCGCTTACCCCGCCCCAACCTCCCCTCATGAATACATGGCCAGTGGTCCGACGTTTACATTGTACTCCGCCGCAGTGTTAAATTGTGTTACCGGAGGTTTCCGATAACTCTATCACTCTAACACTGCGGCGTATGTTTAAGCACTAGGAGCTGCTTACTTTACCCAGTGCCCAATTTATGGGTGACAGGTCCTCTTAAAGTTTAAATTTTAATAAATCCACTTTTTCCCCACATTTTTATAGGAATAATGTTGACTTTTATATACTATTTTAAATATTTTCATATACTTCATTATATTATATATATAATATACATTGTGGGGGTCCGGAGCCCCCATTCCTTATCACTACATATCTGCAGAGACTTGGTGCTATGATGTGCCCTGCTGCTCCATTCATGACCTATGGGTATGATGGGCAAGAACAGTCGTAAAGAAAAACACAAAGTATGGAAGAAAATGGAAAACTTACAACAGGACTTAATAAAAGTTGGGTTTTTTATACAGATTTTTGTGCCCGTTGGCGCCGAGATTGAATGTTTAATTTATCATTCGCGGTGCTTGACAGTGCATGAACCGAGGAAATTAGCAATTGTGATGGGAAGCTGAACACCATTGTGTCTGGGCACTTCAGGCCAGCCGGCAGCAAGAGGGCCAAGGCTCAGAGCCACGAGCCGAAAATCAACAAGATGAGCAGAGAGATCGGTATGAGATACACATACAAGGCCTATAGAGACACATGAAGCTACATACTGTAGATAAGGACAGAGAATTCAATAACCTTAATAAAAGAAAACTTCTTTACTATAAACAGCTCTTATGCTGACCTATATGTCGCCATGGTAACAGACTACAAACCATGTGTAGTCAGTGTAAAGGGGGATGGGCACTTTTGCTACAGTGTATAATTTCACTTTGACAAAGCAGCATTGCAAATGGTTTTGATGAAACACCTTCTATCATATAGTGTATACAGCTCATAAACTGTTCTATGTGTCTCCATGGTTACAGACTACAAACTGTAGTCAGGGTTAAAGTGTCCTTTTTTTTTAAAGGGGTTATCAACAATAACCAAAGTTTACCTGGGTATACTAATAGGGTCAATCATATTGTACTTACCATGGTAAACGTTCTCCTTCTGTGTGTACCAAGCATGGGTTCAACCATGGCTGCTGACTGTTACGTGACCCATACACACAGAAGCTGGTAAGTACAAAATTACCCTATTGGGGGACTGTACTTACCTGGATTAAAAAGGGTTAAATGGTTTTTAGTGTGTGAATAATTTTGCTCCTATTCCATAGTAACTGACTACAAATAAACTGTAGTCAGGATTAAAGGAGTTAAAGGGAATGTGTTATGGCTTGTGTGTACAATACAGGCAGTCCCCGGGTTACGTACAAGATGGGTTCCATAGGTTTGTTCTTAAGTTGAATTTGTATGTAAGTCGAAACTGTATATTTTATAATGGTAGATCCAGACAAAAAATATTTTGGCCCCAGTGACAATTGGACTTTCAAATTTTTTTTGTTGTAATGGGACCAAGGATTATCAATAAAGCTTCATTACAGACACCTTACAGCTGATCATTGCAGTCTGGGACTATGGTAACATCCAGAGAGCTTCACCAGAGGTCACAGTGGGAAGAGGGGTCCGTCTGCAACTAGGGGTTGTCTGAGAGTCGGGTGTACTTAGAAAGGGAACTGCCTGTATATATATATATATATTTTATCTATATAATCCAAATTTGCTTATTCTCTTGACGTAAAACTACTTGCCAGTTAGATTACTCCTATGCAAACCTATTTATCTCCATGGTAACAGACTACAAACAAACAGTAGTCACTATCACACAGTTCTTTTATTTGGTCTATTCTACTATAGCAGGTTAACCCATCGTGAAAAATCTCATGGCAAACTTTTTTATGTCTCCTAAAGAATCTTGTAGTCCCCGATAGTTCCGCCTGGAATACGGAGTGAGCGGGGGTGGATGTCTGTAACCTCGGCTTCTTCTTGAAATAAGCCCAGGACATGTAACTCCCTCTCAGCAGCCAATGAATACTAATGTCCCATTATGGATGAGAGATTCTAATTTCCCTTTGGTGGTCCGCCGTGCCGCAGCAAGTCCCATATCTCCAGAACATATTGGACTGTGCTTGGGTTATTGGAACCCCCTGGGTCCTCTGCGGGTGATCTCCTGCACTGGTTTAGGCATCATGTTCTGAAGTTAATGTAAGGCATGTCTTCTGTGAATTCTCAGCTATGTCTTGGAGCGATCTGAGGATGCATTTATGAATGTTAAGGAGGTGACACGGCAAAGCTGCAGCAGCTGATGCCGCCCACTCCTTTGTGTTAGAAATTTTTAAAAAAGGGAGGGTCAAGGATATGATTTTCCTCTTTTTACTTATCTATTATACTACATTTCAATATAACAATAGATTGTTTTCAGTTAACAATGTATATAAACATGGAGTTAGGTCATCGTCTCTTATTAGTTGTAGAAACTGTGTAGTTCTTAATTTCTCCACTGGGGGGCGCTGCATCTGATTGCTAAGGGTTACCGCAGCAGGACAACCAGTAATATATCCCTTTAGTTTGCTTGACATGTAATTTGCATGATTAACATATAAATACCTAATATTCGGTTTGGGTTCTGAATTTTAGATTTAGAGTCGGGATAAATCAGATTTTAAGGTGGAATTGTTTTCAAGTTCAAATAGCTGAATGTCATTCCTCGTTTGATCATCGATGTCCTCCTGATCAATTCAGTTTTTGGTTTTTTTTAAATCCGTCCACTGGTTCCAAAGATATGGAACCTGGAAGCACACAGAGACACGCCCCCGAGTAAATAAAAGGTCAACGCCCCTTTGGCTAGTTTGAGATAATTCCCATATAAACTTCCAGGGGTCATATCTTTTGAATGGGTGGACATATTTTAATAAAACGAACACCAAATTGATCGGGGATACAGTAGCAATCATATGTTATGTCATGTACAATTTCAAGCTTGGTGAAAAGATATAGTTGGTATATCCTAGTGTGATATCATGCACTAGTGATCAGTCACATGTGTGGGAGAAGTCGTCCCCGTGCCACTTGTTATGACATCATCACAGGTCCTTAAGCCTTCTAGCATCTACCCAAGGGGAGTGTCTTTGACCCCTAGAGCTCACTGTTCATGGTTGGCCATTTCGTGGACATGCAAATAAGTCTCCAGAATACATTAAAAAAAAGTAGCAGCTTCAAAATAAAGGGCAGGGTTTGGTAACTGTACATAGGCTAAGTACAGTCACATTTTACACGATGCTGAACGGTCCCTTCAGTGTAATTCTCCGGCTGTTGTAGTCATTTTCACCTCTGTTGTGTTAACTCGCCCTGCATAATTTCCTCCGCCGTCTGATGATAAGGGACGGGTCACTTGGTAGACATTTTATATTGTGTTTCTTCTTTCATTTTCTCTTCAGAGTACGCTCGATTTGAAGCAAAAATCCATGACCTACGCGAGCAGATGATGAATCACAGCATGAGTTCAGGGTCTGGCTCTCTGAAAACAAACCAAAAACGGTCCCTCTACGTGCGGTAAGTGGAGAATGCTATGAACATTTTCAATGTTTTTTTCTTTTTCTTTCTGGTTGTTGATATTTTTGAAAATTTTTTAAACAGAGATTAAAAGTTAAAAGGGCAATTAATGAGAAAAAGAGGGCATTTAAAAAATATAAATCTGACGGGTCACCAGAGGCTTTCAATACTTACAAAAAACTTACCAAAATCTGTAAAAAAGAAATCAAATCAGCCAAAATACAAAATGAAAGACAGGTGGCTAAAGATAGCAAAACAAATCCCAAGAAATTTTTTAAGTATATCAATGCAAAAAAAAAAATGGGTCAGAACAGGTTGGACCCCTTTATTCTGAAACTGGAGACCAAGAGAAGGCGGAGATAGGTTTTTTAGCTCCGTTTATACGATAGAAGAAAGAACTTCTGACGTGGGCGGTGCCAGTGCGGGTCATGCACCCTGTAATATACTAGACTGGCTGAATGTAGACATGATCTAATCTAAGCTCAATAAAATCAATGTGTACAAGGTTCCTGGACCAGGTGTGGTGCCAAGTGACTGGCGCAAGGCAAATGTGGTGCCAATATATAAAAAGGGCTCTAGAACTTCGCCAGGCAATTACAGGCCTGTAAGCTTAACTTCCATTGTGGGGAAAGTGTTGGAAGGGTTAGTAAAAGACTACATACTGGAGTATGAGACATCAAATAGAATAATAAGTGATAGCCAGCATGGGTTTACTAAGAATAGAAGTTGTCAAACTAACCTTATCTGCTTCTATGAAGAGGTGAGCAGGTGCCTGGATGGAGGAGCAGCTGTGGATATTGTGTTCTTGGACTTTGCAAAGGCATTTGACAATGTCTCTCATAGACGCCTGATGGGTAAAATTAGGGCTATTGGTTTGGCAGAAATAATTTGCAATTGGATTGCAAACTGGCTAAAGGATCGTATCCAGAGAGTTGTGGTCAATGATTCCTACTCGGAATGGTCACCAGTTATGAGTGGTGGACCCCAGGGTTCTGTGCTTGGCCCACTACTATTTAATATATTTATTAATGATATAGAGGTAGGAATTAATAGCACTGTGTCTATTTTTGCAGATGACACCAAACTGTGTAGTGTAATAGAGTCTATGGAGGATGTTCATAGGCTGCAGGGTGACTTGGACAAACTGAATGTTTGGTCATCCACTTGGCAAATGAGGTTTAATGTGGATAAATGTAAGGTTATGCACCTGGGGGCCAATAATCCAAAGGCAAAATATGTACTTGGGGGAGTAAATCTGGGGGAGTCCCTTGTTGAGAAGGACCTGGGGGTACTAGTAGATCATAAATTGAGTAACAGCATGCAATGTCAAGCAGCTGCCTCTAAAGCTAGTAGAATCTTGTCATGTATCAAAAGTGGTCTGGACTCTCGTGATAGGGATGTAATATTACCACTATACAAGGCATTGGTTCGGCCTCACCTGGAATATGCTGTCCAGTTCTGGGCATCGGTCCATAAAAAGGAGGCCCTGGAGCTGGAGAGGGTTCAACGTAGAGCCACAAAAATGATAAGAGGTATTAAGGGTCTTAGTTATGAGGAAAGATTAAAACAACTAGATTTATTTAGTCTGGAATAGAGACGACTACGAGGGGACATGATTAATTTATATAAATATATGAATGATCCATACAAAAAATATGGTGGTAAGTATTTTCAGATTAAATCAAATCAAAAGACGAGGGGGCACTGTCTCCGTCTGGAGAAAACAAGGTTTAATCACCGGAGGCGACAGGGCTTTTTTACTATGATAACTGTAAATCTGTGGAATAGCCTCAGGCGCTGGTCACAGCAGGGACAGCAGAGAGCTTCAAGAAGGGTCTAGATGCCTTTTTACACCTAAATAACATTGATGGTTATGTTATATAGAATTGTTTCCCCTAAATCCCTTCCTCATCCAATCCATTCCCTTCCTTGGTTGAACTTGATGGACAAGTGTCTTTTTTCAACCGTATAAACTATGATCAAAATTGTGTTGGTGCCAGAAATGTATGCTCCTGGAGATCATATTTGCCAACTTCTGGAAGGTTCCCGAAAATAGGGGAGATTTTCCAATAGATGGTGAAAACTACAACGCTTGGCAGAAGGCTCAGAAAAAATCCAATGGATGTGGGATATGCGTAATGTACATAAGTCACATACCCCCTTCTTTCTGGAGGTTCCTTTTTTCTGGATAAAGGGGTGTAGTAAGCCCCCAAAAAGATGTCAAATGTTTTCTGCAGTGCCACAAATGGTCAGGAGTCAAGAACCCCTGGAAGCCATGCAAAAACTTCTAAATGAGCTCCACTTTTTCTTAAAGGGGCTTTCCAGGAGATATTTTTTAAAGGGCCAGCGTGTGTTAAAAATTAAAATAATGAATACACTGATGCCCAGGCACTCAAGTCCTGATGTTGTCCTCAAAAACATAGAGTCCTTATCCGGACCAATCAGATATGGCTGGGAATCCTTTAGCCAATCAGTGGCTGAGGTGAGTTACTACACCAGCCATTGATTGGCGGATTGGTCATTCTTAATCATATTTCATAGGTTGAAACTGGGACCAGGATAGAGAGAACAACCTGGACAGAAACAGTGAGAGATTGGTACAGATTTTTTAACAATTTCTCTTGTAACCCCTTTAATGATGCGGAGAGCCCTGCTGTAATCCTGGTACTTAAGCCCTTGGTCCTGGTACTGTCTTACCTATACTTCAGATTTTTAGTAGAGCAAATTTTGAGGAATTTTTGGAAGACAAGCCCACAGCGGGTGTGATTATATGACATCATTTCCTGTGTGATCCTGAGACTGATTTTTAATAATTTCACAGTGTGGTTATGCTCTGTCGTTGCTGTAATTCTGGTGGTTATTCCCTTAGTTCCTGTACTGTATTTCCAATGCCTCTGATTTTTAGTAGTGCAAATTTTGAGGAATGTTTGGAAGACAAACCCACAGTGGGCGTGGTTATATGACATCATTTCCTGTGTAATCCTAAAACTGAAATCTTGTCCTGCTTACTCCATGAATGTGTTTGTTTGATGTAAGGGACATTGACTTCTCTGATGATTTTTTGCAATGTTCCTTTGTATATTTGATTTTTGAGATCTTCGGTCTATCTACATCTAGTGGGAATGTTCTCAGTATTGTATGAAATGTCATGAAGGAGCAGCTGAGGAAGTGGCATTAAGTAGGAGAGAGGGAACTCTCATTGAGTTATAGAAGTTTAGTCTCCAGCTTGTATTATCTGCAGGGCGCAATGAACGTGGGATGTTCTGGAATCGTGAACAACTTGTTAAATTATTGACAAAAGGTTTGTGAGCCAAATCTGGGCTGTAAAATGGAGAAATCTCATCTCCTGACTATGAGCGTGACAATACAATAATGTTACCTGCAGTGTTATTGGTATACATTGTGTATTATCATATTAAAGGGGACCTCCACCAATTCTCAATCTTTGCCTCCTGTGATAGATGTTTCTACACTGATTCTGATACAGCAGTAATTTTCTCTGTAGCCCCCTCCGTTCCTGAGCAATCAGTGCTGTTAGCACAATGGGGGTCATTTACTAAGGGCACGAATCGCATTTTTCCGTCGGGTTTCCCAAATATTACCTTTTTGCACCGAATTGCCCCGGGTTTTTGGCGCATGTGATCAGATTGTGGCGCATCGGCGTAGGATCCGGAAAAACAGCCGTATTTTTTTTTTTTAAAAAAGTGTCGCTTGACACGCACTTACCTGCACCCAGCATAGGATACTGAACTTCAGCGGACTTCAGTACAGCAGCGACACCTGGTGGACATCGGGCGCACTATCTTAGTGAATCCCGGCCGGACCCGAATCAGTGTCGGAGAACCCGTCGCTGGATCGCGAATGGACCGGGTAAGTAAATGTGCCCCAATATGCTAATAAGGCTTTCTACTGTTAGATGGGCGGTTCTGTGTTAGAGCACCGCATTAAAAGAGTCGCCATTGGGGAACAAACGGAGCCGGCACCAGAAGCTACGGGTGTCGACTGTATTTTATAGCTGACATCCGCCTCTAACACCTGCGATCTGAGATTTCTCCGATTGCGGGTGTTAACCCCTAACATGCCGCGGTCACACTGACCACCAGAGCCTCCTGATACATCAGGAATGTACCAGGGGTGGAGGGCGCCATCATACGCTCAGCTTATGATAAATGTGCTCCCATATCTGTTCCGACTTACATACAAATTCAACTTAGTACAAACCTACAGAACCCATCTTGTACGTAGGGACTGCCTGTAATATAAATTTAATTTGCAATGACCATGGGGAAGCCTGAACAGCCTTGAGTTCTCATGGACCTGAACAGTGGTGGACAGTTCTGTGCCAGGAGGAACACGGATGACCTTATAGAGAGCCTAAAAGGTCACTGGACCTCTCTGCCTGAGTAGTCTCAGCCTGTAGACTGACTATACACATGTGGATAGATCTAATACTGTAGATAAAGAGATAGGTAGGTAGGTAGATCGACACTGGGGATAGATGGAGTAGAGGAGTAGATATGTAATAAGTAGATGATAGAAAATTGCTTAAAAGACAGAAATGGGGGCACATTTATCATAAGCTGAGTGTGTTAGTGTACGATGGCGCCCCCCACCCCTGGTACTTGCCTGATGTATCAGGAGGCTCTGGTGGTCTGACCTGGTGTAGAATTGTGTCACAGCCTGAATCGGCACTGGCACCGCCCAGTCTCCGCCCAACGTAGGGGTGGAGAAGATATAATTCCCAACTTGTATCGGGAATTTCGACTAAATCACGGCTTGTATGACAACCCGTTAACCCCCTACCACCACCACCATGGAATGGACAGATACAGTAGAGAAATAGAAGAAGATAGATCTTCCTCAAGCATGAAGAAGGTTTAACACCTTTGCATCCAGCCATGGAATAAACGTTACCAATTTTTCTTTTTTCGGAGCGCCTGGTACCGACCCATCATGTACGTCTGTTTTCTGGGGTACAGTCCGTGATAAACCTCCCTACATGTGATTGTAGGGAAACGTTAGTAAATCGCCTTCCATATTCCAGACTTTCCCGGAGAGATGTGATGGAAATAACTCTCCAGGACAGAATTCAAGTGGATTCCTGAATCGAAAAAATGAATAAGGCAATTTTCAGGGGGAGTTATTTCTGAAATGCCAACACATGGCACAGTCATCTGTGTCACCCGGGCTCATGCTACTAATGGGCATAAACAAGCAGTATAATTACCGTCTCCGTAATCGTCTGGCGCGGTCTACATATAATAATCCTGTCCATAGTCACTTACAGAATCAATAGACTCTCAGATCTCAGCAGAGGTGGGGGCTTCTGACCGCGGGAACAGTCCGCACCATCGCCCAATAATCCTCCGGGCACTGAAGCGTGGGATTACATCTGTAACATGGGATTAAACTCCACACTTCAACCATAAAGATTTGCTCATTGCTTTGATTCTCTTCTTTATTTTGTACACAGGTTAAGATAGATAGATATGAGAAAGATGGATAGATAGATAGATAGATAGATAGATAGATAGATAGATAGATAGATATGATAGATAGATATGAGATAGATAGATAGATAGATAGATAGATAGATAGATATGAGAAAGATGGATAGATAGATAGATAGATAGATAGATAGATAGATAGATATGAGATAGATAGATAGATAGATAGATAGATAGATAGATAGGAGATAGATAGGAGATAGATAGGAGATAGATAGGAGATAGATAGATAGATAGATAGATAGATAGATAGGAGATAGATAGATAGATAGATATGAGATAGATAATAGATAGATAAATAGATAGATAGATAGGAGATAGATAGATAGATAGATAGATAGATAGGAGATAGATAGATAGATAGATAGATAGTTAGATAGATAGGAGATAGATAGATAGATATGAGATATGAGATAGATAGATAGATAGATAGATAGGAGATAGATAGATAGATAGATAGGAGATAGATAGATAGATAGATAGATAGATAGATATGAGATAGATAGATAGATAGGAGATAGATAGATATGAGAGATAGATAGATATGAGATAGATAATAGATAGATAATAGATAGATAGATAATAGATAGATAGATAGATAGATAGGAGATAGATAGATAGATAGATAGATAGATAGGAGATAAATAGATAGATAGATAGATAGGAGATAGATAGGAGATAGATAGATAGATAGATAGATAGATAGATAGATAGATAGATAGGAGATAGATAGATAGATAGGAGATAGATATTAGATAGATAGATAGATAGATAGAGAGATAGATGGATAGGAGATAGATATTAGATAGGAGATAGATATTAGATAGATAGATAGATGGATAGATAGATAGATAGATAGGAGATAGATAGGAGATAAATAGATAGATAGATAGGAGATAGATAGATAGGAGATAGATAGGAGATAAATAGATAGATAGATAGGAGATAGATAGATAGGAGATAGATATTAGATAGATAGATAGATAGATAGATAGATAGATAGATAGATATGAGATAGATATGAGATAGATAGATAGATAGATAGATAGATAGATATTAGATAGATAGATAGGAGATAGATAGATAGATAGATAGATAGATAGATAGATAGATATGAGATAGATAGATAGATAGATAGATAGATATGAGATAGATAGGTAGATAGATAGATAGATATGAGATAGATAGATAGATAGATAGATAGATAGATAGATAGATATGAGATAGATAGATGGATAGGTAGATAGATAGATAGATAGATATTCTGTAGTCAGTGCTGCATGAAATCTCAGGAATAACCGGACCTGGGCAGATGGTGTTACAGGTTATTAGTGGTAGCATATAATGAGGATGCTCCTCGGATCAGAGCCGGCACTTCTGTAAAAAGCGGCAATTTCCCAGTCTCCGGCTGCCATCCTGCAGATTACTCCCATCTCACATTATTGCCGCTCTAAGACCTCGGGGAGCAAATTGCAGCAGTGAAGTCGGTGGCGGGAAATGTGCGTGGTTAGTAGTTTACGGTGATGGGAAAACACACGGGTGGTCCATGCCAGGATTATACAACTCCCCACTGCAGGGTTTAAAGGGGTATAGCTGAGCTGCTGGCCCTTTAACTCATGGCACACATGGAATGAGAGGACCCCCTGGCTCAGCACTGTGGAGGGCTCCTCATATAGTGGGAAGCGTCACATGTGGGACCATCCCAGAAAATTTAGGAAGATTCCTAACATTCATCTAGAATCCACTCCCATTTTTGGAGCCTAAGGCCCCTTCTCCACTGGCGTTTTTCACGCGCGAGTTCTGCGCGTGCATTTGACGCTCAGAACTCGCATTGCACTCTGTCCCATTGTATTCAATGGGTCTTTCTCCATTAGCGTGGTTTTGAACGCGCGTGCTTGCGTTCGTTTGCACGCCCCATTCAAGTCTATGGAGATGCATCAAGAACGCATTGCACTCGCAATCATTGCAAGTGCAATGCGAGTGCAATGCGTTTTAAACGTAAGGGTTGCTAGGTGACCAGAATAACATTATTTCCCCTGCTCGCGAACGATCATTTAATTAATAAAACACAGTGAAGAACAGTGAAGAATAGAATAAAAACAGTGAACACAGTGAACACAGTGACCACAGGATCATTTAAGATAAAAACACAGTGCAGAACACAGTGCAGAATAGATTACAGATGTTCGGCACATCTGCTTACTTGTCGGGAGATACGCGCGGAACGCCGCGAACAAAATAGCATGTGAAGAACAATATATATGTGTGAAGAACACATTGCAGATGTATTTAAACATCTGCAATGTGTTCTTCACACACATATATATTGTTCTTCACATGCTATTTTGTTCGCGGCGTTCCGCGCGTATCTCCCGACAAGTAAACAGATGTGCCGAACATCTGTAATCTATTCTGCACTGTGTTCTGCACTGTGTTTTTATCTTAAATGATCCTGTGTTCACTGTGTACAATGATTTTATTCTATTCTTCACTGTTCTTCACATCTGCTAAATTGTCGGGAGATAATATACGCGCGGAACAGTGAAGAATAGATCGCAGATGTTTGCAAATTATCTGAAGACATTATTTTTCAATTAAATAACACATTTTAATCCCAAACCATGGTCCCTTTGAAAACTGCTCGAGTCTCCCATTGAAACGCGCGTCAAAAATGCGCCGAAAACGCAAAAACAACGCTAACAACACGCGCGTGAAAAACGCAAAAACGCTAATTACTCCAAGGAAAAATGGAACAAAAACGCAGCCAAAACGTCAGTTTTTCACGCATTGCACCCTGACGTGAAACGCAACGCTAGTGTGCAAGAGGCCTAAAGCCTTGTTCCAAATCTGTGGCCTACATGAATGTGACAAAATTTTGGTGCACTGTGGGTGTGACCAGAGTCCAGGTGCCATCTTTATTACCCATTTTTAAAAGGGAGGCCGGGCAATGTCCATCAAGATTAGGATGGAGGTGTAATTGGGCAAGTGAGGGTGCACCGGACAGCATGGCCACGCCCACACTGCACCAAACAGCTAATTTGCATATTGAAAAATAGTAGATTTCTCTGCATTCACATCAATACTATGCATTAAGATTTATGCTCGGATCTATTAAACTCAAGTGTGTCAGTCAATATCAGACCAATGCCCCGATATTCACCCCCTGCCCCTCCCCCTCTGGCTGCCCTAATATGTTTACATCAGGTGTATAAAGACTCCATTAACATTGACAGGATTTTTTTTTTTGCTAATGATTATAATTAACACGGCCGTTGCCATAGCAACCAATGTTATTTCCCTCGGCCGGGATCCGCTTCCCGTTTTGACATATGCTGGTGATTTAATTGTTTTTTAATAGAATCTCTTCCCAGCGGAGATGTTTTTTTTATCTTGAAATCAATTAAAGGGATATTCCAGGATTTATGGGGTTAATTTTATGTTGCTGACTGGGGAGGTGACCTAATGGTGGGGACAAAGACTAACACATCTACAACAAAAATACCGCCTACACATCTACACCCATAATACCGCCTACACATCTACACCCATAATACCACCTACACATCTATACCCATAATACCTCCTACACATCTACACCCATAATACCTCCTACACATCTACACCCATAATACCGCCTACACATCTACACCCATAATACCGCCTACACATCTACACCCATAATACCTCCTACACATCTACACCCATAATACCGCCTACACATCTACACCCATAATACCGCCTACACATCTACACCCATAATACCTCCTACACATCTACACCCATAATACCTCCTACACATCTACACCCATAATACCTCCTACACATCTACACCCATAATACCTCCTACACATCTACAGCCATAATACCGCCTACACATCTACACCCATAATACCACCTACACATCTACACCCATAATACCGCCTACACATCTACACCCATAATACCACCTACACATCTACACCCATAATACCGCCTACACATCTACACCCATAATACCACCTACACATCTACACCCATAATACCTACTACACATCTACAGCCATAATACCGCCTACACATCTACACCCATAATACCACCTACACATCTACACCCATAATACCGCCTACACATCTACACCCATAATACCACCTACACATCTACACCCATAATACCGCCTACACATCTACACCCATAATACCACCTACACATCTACACCCATAATACCGCCTACACATCTACACCCATAATACCACCTACACATCTACACCTATAATACCGCCTACACATCTACACCCATAATACCGCCTACACATCTACACCCATAATACCGCCTACACATCTACACCCATAATACCGCCTACACATCTACACCCATAATACCACCTACACATCTACACCCATAATACCGCCTACACATCTACACCCATAGTACCACCTACACATCTACACCCATAATACCGCCTACACATCTACACCCATAATACCGCCTACACAACTACACCCATAATACCGCCTACACATCTACACCCATAATACCGCCTACACATCTACACCCATAATACCGCCTACACACCTACACCCATAATACCGCCTACACATCTACACCCATAATACCTCCTACACATCTACACCCAAATTACCTCCTACACATCTACACCCATAATACCGCCTACACATCTACACCCATAATACCTCCTACACATCTACACCCATAATACCGCCTACACATCTACACCCATAATACCACCTACACATCTACACCCATAATACCGCCTACACATCTACACCCATAATATCCCCTACACATCTACACCCATAATACCTCCTACACATGTACACCCATATTACCTCCTACACATCTACACCCATAATACCGCCTACACATCTACACCCATAACACCGCCTACACATCTACACCCATAATACCACCTACACATCTACACCCATAATACCGCCTACACATCTACACCCATAACACCGCCTACACATCTACACCCATAATACCACCTACACATCTACACCCATAATACCGCCTACACATCTACACCCATAATACCGCCTACACATCTACACCCATAATACCTCCTACACATCTACATCCATAATACCGCCTACACATCTACACCCATAATACCTCCTACACATCTACACCCATAATACCTCCTACACATCTGCACCCAAAATACCGCCTACACATCTACAACCATAATATCCCCTACACATCTACACCCATAATACCTCCTACACATCTACACCCATATTACCTCATACACATCTACACCCATAATACCGCCTACACATCTACACCCATAATACCTCCTACACATCTACACCCATAATACCGCCTACACATCTACACTAATAATACTGCCTACACATCTACACCCATAATACCGCCTACACATCTACACCCATAATACCGCCTACACATCTACACCCATAATACTGCCTACACATCTACACCCATAATACCGCCTACACATCTACACCCATAATACTGCCTACACATCTACAACCAAAATACCACCTACACATGTACACACCGGAATACCGCCCACACATCTACACCCGGAATACCGCCTACACATCTACAACCAAAATACCACCTACACATCTACACCCATAATACCACCAACACATCTACACCCATAATACCACCTACACATGTACACACCGGAATACCGCCTACACATCTTCACCCCGAATACCACTTACACATCTACACCCGGAATACCACCTACACATCTACACCCGGAATACCACCTACACATCTACACCCATAATACCTCCTACACATCTACAACAAAAATACCACCTACACATCTACACCCGGAATACCCCCTACACATTCTACGCCCATAATACCACCTACACATCTACACCCATAATACCACCTACACATCTACATCCAGAATACCCCCTACACATGTACACACCGGAATACCGCCCACACATCTACACCCGGAATACCACCTACACATCTACACCCATCTACACCCATAATACCACATACACATCTACACCCATAATACCCATACACATCTACAACCGGAATACAGCCTACACATCTACACCTATAATACCGCCTACACATCTACACCCATAATACCGCCTACACATCTACACCCATAATACCACCTACACATCTACACCCATAATACCTCCTATACATCTACAACCAAAATACCACCTACACATCTACACCCATAATACCACGTACACATCTACACCCATAATACCACGTACACATCTATACCCATAATACCACGTACACATCTACACCCATAATACTGCCTACACATCTACACCCAAAATACCTCCTACACATCTACACCCATAATACCACCTACACATCTACACCCATAATACCACGTACACATCTACACCCATAATACCTCCTACACATCTACACCCATAACACCACCTACACATTTACACCCGGAATACCACCTACACATCTACACCCATAATACCTCCTACACATCTACAAAAAAAATACCACCTACACATCTACACCCGGAATACCCCCTACACATTCTACACGCATAATACCACCTACACATCTACACCCATAATACCACCTACACATCTACATCCAGAATACCCCATACACATCTACACCCATAATACCACCTACACATCTACACCCATAATACCGCCTACACATCTACACCCATAATACCGCCTACACATCTACACCCATAATACCTCCTACACATCTACATCCATAATACCGCCTACACATCTACACCCATAATACCTCCTACACATCTACACCCATAATACCTCCTACACATCTACACCCATAATACCTCCTACACATCTACATCCATAATACCATCTACACCCATAATACCTCCTACACATCTACACCCATAATACCTCCTACAAATCTACACCCATAATATCCCCTACACATCTACACCCATAATACCTCCTACACATCTACACCCATATTACCTCATACACATCTACACCCATAATACCGCCTACACATCTACACCCATAATACCTCCTACACATCTACACCCATAATACCGCCTACACATCTACACTAATAATACTGCCTACACATCTACACCCATAATACCGCCTACACATCTACACCCATAATACCGCCTACACATCTACACCCATAATACCGCCTACACATCTACACCCATAATACTGCCTACACATCTACAACCAAAATTCCACCTACACATGTACACACCGGAATACCGCCCACACATCTACACCCGGAATACCGCCTACACATCTACAACCAAAATACCACCTACACATCTACACCCATAATACCACCAACACATCTACACCCATAATACCACCTACACATGTACACACCGGAATACCGCCTACACATCTTTACCCCGAATACCACCTACACATCTACACCCGGAATACCACCTACACATCTACACCCGGAATACCACCTACACATTTACACCCATAATACCTCCTACACATCTACAACAAAAATACCACCTACACATCTACACCCGGAATACCCCCTACACATTCTACACCCATAATACCACCTACACATCTACACCCATAATACCACCTACACATCTACATCCAGAATACCCCCTACACATGTACACACCGGAATACCGCCCACACATCTACACCCGGAATACCACCTACACATCTACACCCATCTACACCCATAATACCACATACACATCTACACCCATAATACCCATACACATCTTCAACCGGAATACAGCCTACACATCTATACCTATAATACCGCCTACACATCTACACCCATAATACCGCCTACACATCTACACCCATAATACCACCTACACATCTACACCCAAAATACCTCCTAGACATCTACAACCAAAATACCACCTACACATCTACACCCATAATACCACGTACACATCTACATCCATAATACCACGTACACATCTACACCCATAATACCACGTACACATCTACACCCATAATACTGCCTACACATCTACACCCATAATACCTCCTACACATCTACACCCATAATACCATCTACACATCTACACCCATAATACCACGTACACATCTACACCCATAATACCTCCTACACATCTACACCCATAACACCACCTACACATTTACACCCGGAATACCACCTACACATCTACACCCATAATACCTCCTACACATCTACAAAAAAAATACCACCTACACATCTACACCCGGAATACCCCCTACACATTCTACACGCATAATACCACCTACACATCTACACCCATAATACCACCTACACATCTACATCCAGAATACCCCCTACACATCTACACCCATAATACAGCCTACACATCTACACCCATAACACCAACTACACATCTACACCCATAATACCTCCTACACATCTACACTCATAATACCTCATACACATCTACACTCATAATACCCCCTACACATCTACACCCATAATACTGCCTACACATTTACACCCATAACACCAACTACACATCTACACCCGGAATACCTCCTACACATCTACACTCATAATACCCCCTACACATCTACACCCATAACACCAACTACACATCTACAACCGGAATACCTCCTACACATCTACACCCATAATACCGCCTACACATCTACACCCATAATACCACCTACACATCTACAACCGGAATACCTCCTACACATCTACACCCATAATACCGCCTACACATCTACAACCAGAATACAGCCTACACATTTGTATTCGGAATACCACGTACATATCTACCATCGGAATACAGCCTACACATTTATATCAAAAATACCGCCTACGCATCAACACCCGGAATACCTCCTACACATCTATACCCATAATACCACCTACACATCTACAATTGGACTATCGCCTACACATTTACACCCGGAATACCACATACACATCTACATCCAGAATACTGCCTAAACATCTACACCCATAATACCGCCTACACATCTACACCCATAATACCACCTACACATCTACACCCATAATACCACATACATATCTACCACATTAATACCGCCTACACACCTACACCCATAATATCGCCTACACATCTACACCCATAATACTGCCTACACATCTACAACCAAAATACCACCTACACATCTACACCCCGAATACCGCCTACACATCTACAACCAAAATACAACCTACACATCCACACCAATAATACCACCAACACATCTACACCCATAATACCACCTACACATGTACACACCGGAATACCGCCCACACATCTTCACCCGGAATACCACCTACCCATCTACAACCGGAATACAGCCTACATATCTACACCTATAATACCGCCTACACATCTACACCCATAATACCGCCTACACATCTACACCCATAATACCACCTACACATCTACACCCATAATACCTCCTATACATCTACAACCAAAATACCACCTACACATCTACACCCATAATACCACGTACACATCTACACCCATAATACCACGTACACATCTACACCCATAATACTGCCTACACATCTACACCCATAATACCTCCTACACATCTACACCCATAATACCACCTACACATCTACACCCATAATACCACGTACACATCTACACCCTTAATACCTCCTACACATCTACACCCATAACACCACCTACACATTTACACCCGGAATACCACCTACACATCTACACCCATAATACCTCCTATACATCTACAACCAAAATACCACCTACACATCTACACCCATAATACCACGTACACATCTACACCCATAATACCACGTACACATCTACACCCTTAATACCTCCTACACATCTACAACCATAACACCACCTACACATTTACACCCGGAATACCACCTACACATCTACACCCATAATACCTCCTATACATCTACAACCAAAATACCACCTACACATCTACACCCATAATACCACGTACACATCTACACCCATAATACCACTTACACATCTACACCCATAATACCACGTACACATCTACACCCAGAATACTGCCTACACATCTACACCCATAATACCTCCTACACATCTACACCCATAATACCACCTACACATCTACACCCATAATACCACGTACACATCTACACCCATAATACCTCCTACACATCTACACCCATAACACCACCTACACATTTACACCCGGAATACCACCTACACATCTAAACCCATAATACCTCCTACACATCTACAACAAAAATACCACCTACACATCTACACCCGAAATACCCCCTACACATTCTACACCAATAATACCACCTACACATCTACACCCATAATACCACCTACACATCTACATCCAGAATACCCCCTACACATCTACACCCATAATACAGCCTACACATCTACACCCATAACACCAACTACACATCTACACCCATAATACCTCCTACACATCTACACTCATAATACCTCATACACATCTACACTCATAATACCCCCTACACATCTACACCCATAATACTGCCTACACATTTACACCCATAACACCAACTACACATCTACACCCGGAATACCTCCCACACATCTACACTCATAATACCCCCTACACATCTACACCCATAACACCAACTACACATCTACAACCGGAATACCTCCTACACATCTACACCCATAATACCTCCTACACATCTACACCCAAATTACCTCCTACACATCTACACCCATAATACCGCCTACACATCTACACCCATAATACCTCCTACACATCTACACCCATAATACCGCCTACACATCTACACCCATAATACCACCTACACATCTACACCCATAATACCGCCTACACATCTACACCCATAATATCCCCTACACATCTACACCCATAATACCTCCTACACATGTACACCCATATTACCTCCTACACATCTACACCCATAATACCGCCTACACATCTACACCCATAACACCGCCTACACATCTACACCCATAATACCACCTACACATCTACACCCATAATACCGCCTACACATCTACACCCATAACACCGCCTACACATCTACACCCATAATACCACCTACACATCTACACCCATAATACCGCCTACACATCTACACCCATAATACCGCCTACACATCTACACCCATAATACCTCCTACACATCTACATCCATAATACCGCCTACACATCTACACCCATAATACCTCCTACACATCTACACCCATAATACCTCCTACACATCTGCACCCAAAATACCGCCTACACATCTACAACCATAATATCCCCTACACATCTACACCCATAATACCTCCTACACATCTACACCCATATTACCTCATACACATCTACACCCATAATACCGCCTACACATCTACACCCATAATACCTCCTACACATCTACACCCATAATACCGCCTACACATCTACACTAATAATACTGCCTACACATCTACACCCATAATACCGCCTACACATCTACACCCATAATACCGCCTACACATCTACACCCATAATACTGCCTACACATCTACACCCATAATACCGCCTACACATCTACACCCATAATACTGCCTACACATCTACAACCAAAATACCACCTACACATGTACACACCGGAATACCGCCCACACATCTACACCCGGAATACCGCCTACACATCTACAACCAAAATACCACCTACACATCTACACCCATAATACCACCAACACATCTACACCCATAATACCACCTACACATGTACACACCGGAATACCGCCTACACATCTTCACCCCGAATACCACTTACACATCTACACCCGGAATACCACCTACACATCTACACCCGGAATACCACCTACACATCTACACCCATAATACCTCCTACACATCTACAACAAAAATACCACCTACACATCTACACCCGGAATACCCCCTACACATTCTACGCCCATAATACCACCTACACATCTACACCCATAATACCACCTACACATCTACATCCAGAATACCCCCTACACATGTACACACCGGAATACCGCCCACACATCTACACCCGGAATACCACCTACACATCTACACCCATCTACACCCATAATACCACATACACATCTACACCCATAATACCCATACACATCTACAACCGGAATACAGCCTACACATCTACACCTATAATACCGCCTACACATCTACACCCATAATACCGCCTACACATCTACACCCATAATACCACCTACACATCTACACCCATAATACCTCCTATACATCTACAACCAAAATACCACCTACACATCTACACCCATAATACCACGTACACATCTACACCCATAATACCACGTACACATCTATACCCATAATACCACGTACACATCTACACCCATAATACTGCCTACACATCTACACCCAAAATACCTCCTACACATCTACACCCATAATACCACCTACACATCTACACCCATAATACCACGTACACATCTACACCCATAATACCTCCTACACATCTACACCCATAACACCACCTACACATTTACACCCGGAATACCACCTACACATCTACACCCATAATACCTCCTACACATCTACAAAAAAAATACCACCTACACATCTACACCCGGAATACCCCCTACACATTCTACACGCATAATACCACCTACACATCTACACCCATAATACCACCTACACATCTACATCCAGAATACCCCATACACATCTACACCCATAATACCACCTACACATCTACACCCATAATACCGCCTACACATCTACACCCATAATACCGCCTACACATCTACACCCATAATACCTCCTACACATCTACATCCATAATACCGCCTACACATCTACACCCATAATACCTCCTACACATCTACACCCATAATACCTCCTACACATCTACACCCATAATACCTCCTACACATCTACATCCATAATACCATCTACACCCATAATACCTCCTACACATCTACACCCATAATACCTCCTACAAATCTACACCCATAATATCCCCTACACATCTACACCCATAATACCTCCTACACATCTACACCCATATTACCTCATACACATCTACACCCATAATACCGCCTACACATCTACACCCATAATACCTCCTACACATCTACACCCATAATACCGCCTACACATCTACACTAATAATACTGCCTACACATCTACACCCATAATACCGCCTACACATCTACACCCATAATACCGCCTACACATCTACACCCATAATACTGCCTACACATCTACACCCATAATACCGCCTACACATCTACACCCATAATACTGCCTACACATCTACAACCAAAATTCCACCTACACATGTACACACCGGAATACCGCCCACACATCTACACCCGGAATACCGCCTACACATCTACAACCAAAATACCACCTACACATCTACACCCATAATACCACCAACACATCTACACCCATAATACCACCTACACATGTACACACCGGAATACCGCCTACACATCTTTACCCCGAATACCACCTACACATCTACACCCGGAATACCACCTACACATCTACACCCGGAATACCACCTACACATTTACACCCATAATACCTCCTACACATCTACAACAAAAATACCACCTACACATCTACACCCGGAATACCCCCTACACATTCTACACCCATAATACCACCTACACATCTACACCCATAATACCACCTACACATCTACATCCAGAATACCCCCTACACATGTACACACCGGAATACCGCCCACACATCTACACCCGGAATACCACCTACACATCTACACCCATATACACCCATAATACCACATACACATCTACACCCATAATACCCATACACATCTACAACCGGAATACAGCCTACACATCTACACCTATAATACCGCCTACACATCTACACCCATAATACCGCCTACACATCTACACCCATAATACCACCTACACATCTACACCCAAAATACCTCCTAGACATCTACAACCAAAATACCACCTACACATCTACACCCATAATACCACGTACACATCTACATCCATAATACCACGTACACATCTACACCCATAATACCACGTACACATCTACACCCATAATACTGCCTACACATCTACACCCATAATACCTCCTACACATCTACACCCATAATACCATCTACACATCTACACCCATAATACCACGTACACATCTACACCCATAATACCTCCTACACATCTACACCCATAACACCACCTACACATTTACACCCGGAATACCACCTACACATCTACACCCATAATACCTCCTACACATCTACAAAAAAAATACCACCTACACATCTACACCCGGAATACCCCCTACACATTCTACACGCATAATACCACCTACACATCTACATCCATAATACCACCTACACATCTACATCCAGAATACCCCCTACACATCTACACCCATAATACAGCCTACACATCTACACCCATAACACCAACTACACATCTACACCCATAATACCTCCTACACATCTACACTCATAATACCTCATACACATCTACATTTATAATACCCCCTACACATCTACACCCATAATACTGCCTACACATTTACACCCATAACACCAACTACACATCTACACCCGGAATACCTCCTACACATCTACACTCATAATACCCCCTACACATCTACACCCATAACACCAACTACACATCTACAACCGGAATACCTCCTACACATCTACACCCATAATATCGCCTACACATCTACACCCATAATACCACCTACACATCTACAACCGGAATACCTCCTACACATCTACACCCATAATACCGCCTACACATCTACAACCAGAATACAGCCTACACATTTGTATTCGGAATACCACGTACATATCTACCATCGGAATACAGCCTACACATTTATATCAAAAATACCGCCTACGCATCAACACCCGGAATACCTCCTACACATCTATACCCATAATACCACCTACACATCTACAATTGGACTATCGCCTACACATTTACACCCGGAATACCACATACACATCTACATCCAGAATACTGCCTAAACATCTACACCCATAATACCGCCTACACATCTACACCCATAATACCACCTACACATCTACACCCATAATACCACATACATATCTACCACATTAATACCGCCTACACACCTACACCCATAATATCGCCTACACATCTACACCCATAATACTGCCTACACATCTACAACCAAAATACCACCTACACATCTACACCCCGAATACCGCCTACACATCTACAACCAAAATACAACCTACACATCCACACCAATAATACCACCAACACATCTACACCCATAATACCACCTACACATGTACACACCGGAATACCGCCCACACATCTTCACCCGGAATACCACCTACCCATCTACAACCGGAATACAGCCTACATATCTACACCTATAATACCGCCTACACATCTACACCCATAATACCGCCTACACATCTACACCCATAATACCACCTACACATCTACACCCATAATACCTCCTATACATCTACAACCAAAATACCACCTACACATCTACACCCATAATACCACGTACACATCTACACCCATAATACCACGTACACATCTACACCCATAATACTGCCTACACATCTACACCCATAATACCTCCTACACATCTACACCCATAATACCACCTACACATCTACACCCATAATACCACGTACACATCTACACCCTTAATACCTCCTACACATCTACACCCATAACACCACCTACACATTTACACCCGGAATTCCACCTACACATCTACACCCATAATACCTCCTATACATCTACAACCAAAATACCACCTACACATCTACACCCATAATACCACGTACACATCTACACCCATAATACCACGTACACATCTACACCCTTAATACCTCCTACACATCTACAACCATAACACCACCTACACATTTACACCCGGAATACCACCTACACATCTACACCCATAATACCTCCTATACATCTACAACCAAAATACCACCTACACATCTACACCCATAATACCACGTACTCATCTACACCCATAATACCACTTACACATCTACACCCATAATACCACGTACACATCTACACCCAGAATACTGCCTACACATCTACACCCATAATACCTCCTACACATCTACACCCATAATACCACCTACACATCTACACCCATAATACCACGTACACATCTACACCCATAATACCCCCTACACATCTACACCCATAACACCACCTACACATTTACACCCGGAATACCACCTACACATCTAAACCCATAATACCTCCTACACATCTACAACAAAAATACCACCTACACATCTACACCCGAAATACCCCCTACACATTCTACACCAATAATACCACCTACACATCTACACCCATAATACCACCTACACATCTACATCCAGAATACCCCCTACACATCTACACCCATAATACAGCCTACACATCTACACCCATAACACCAACTACACATCTACACCCATAATACCTCCTACACATCTACACTCATAATACCTCATACACATCTACACTCATAATACCCCCTACACATCTACACCCATAATACTGCCTACACATTTACACCCATAACACCAACTACACATCTACACCCGGAATACCTCCTACACATCTACACTCATAATACCCCCTACACATCTACACCCATAACACCAACTACACATCTACAACCGGAATACCTCCTACACATCTACACCCATAATACCGCCTACACATCTACAACCAGAATACAGCCTACACATTTGTATTCAGAATACCACGTACATATCTACCATCGGAATACAGCCTACACATTTATTTCAAAAATACCGCCTACGCATCAACACCCGGAATACCTCCTACACATCTATACCCATAATACCGCCTACACATCTACAATTGGACTATCGCCTACACATTTGCACCCGGAATACCACCTACACATCTACATCCAGAATACTGCCTAAACATCTACACCCATAATACCGCTTACACATCTACACCCATAATACCACCTACACATCTACACCCATAATACCACATACATATCTACCACCAGAATACCGCCTACACATCTACATCCATAATACCACCTACACATCTACACCCATAATACCACCAACAAATCTACACCAGGAATACCACCTACACATGTACAACCAGAATACTGCCTACACATCTACACCCGGAATACCTCCTACACATCTACACCCATAATACTGCCTACACATCTACACCCATAATATCACCTACACATCTACACCCATAATACCACCAACAAATCTACACCAGGAATACCACCTACACATGTACAACCAGAATACCGCCTACACATCTACACCCGGAATACCTCCTACACATCTACACCCAGAATACCGCCTACACATCTACACCCATAATACCACCTACACATCTACACCCATAATACCACCTACACATCTACACCCATAATACCACCTACACATCTACACCCATAATACCACCTATACATCTACACCCGGAATACCACCTACACATCTACACCCATAATACTGCCTACACATCTACACCCATAATACCACCTACACATCTACACCCATAATACCGCCTACACATCTACAGCCGGAATACCTCCTACACATCTACACCCATAATACCTCCTACACATCTACAACCAGAATACCACCTACACATCTACACCCAGAATACCACCTACACATCTACACCGATAATACTGCCTACACATCTACACCCATAATACCGCCTACACATCTACACTCATAATACCACCTACACATCTACACCCATAATACCACCAACACATCTACACCAGGAATACCACCTACACATCTACACCCATAATACCGCATACACATCTACACCCATAATACCACCTACACATCTACACCCATAATACCACCAACAAATCTACACCAGGAATACCACCTACACATGTACAACCAGAATACCGCCTACACATCTACACCCGGAATACCTCCTACACATCTACAACCAGAATACCGCCTACACATCTACACCCATAATACCACCTACACATCTACACCCATAATACCACCTACACATCTACACCCATAATACCACCTATACATCTACACCCGGAATACCTCCTACACATCTACAACCAGAATGCCGCCTACACATCTACACCCATAATACCACCTACACATCTACACCCAAAATACCACCTACACATCTACACCCATAATACCACCTACACATCTACACCCATAATACCACCTACACATCTACACCCGTAATACCGCCTACACATCTACACCAGGAATACCACCTACACATGTACAACCAGAATACCGCCTACACATCTATACCCGGAATACCTCCTACACATCTACAACCAGAATACCGCCTACACATCTACACCCATAATACCACCTACACATCTACACCCATAATACCTCCTACACATCTACACCCATAATACCACCTATACATCTACACCCGGAATACCACCTACACATCTACACCCATAATACTGCCTACACATCTACACCCATAATACCACCTACACATCTACACCCATAATACCGCCTACACATCTACACCTGGAATACCTCCTACACATCTACACCCATAATACCTCCTACACATCTGCACCCATAATACCGCCTACACATCTACACTCATAATACCACCTACACATCTACACCCATAATACCACCAACACATCTACACCATGAATACCACCTACACATCTACACCCATAATACCGCATACACATCTACACCCATAATACCACCTACACATCTACACCCATAATACCACCAACAAATCTACACCAGGAATACCACCTACACATGTACAACCAGAATACCGCCTACACATCTACACCCGGAATACCTCCTACACATCTACAACCAGAATACCGCCTACACATCTACACCCATAATACCACCTACACATCTACACCCATAATACCACCTACACATCTACACCCATAATACCACCTATACATCTACACCCGGAATACCTCCTACACATCTACACCCATAATACCACCTACACATCTACACCCATAATACCACCTACACATCTACACCCATAATACCACCTACACATCTACACCCATAATACCACCTACACATCTACACCCGTAATACCGCCTACACATCTACACCCGGAATACCACCTACACATCTACACCCGGAATACCGCCTACACATCTACACCCGGAATACCACCTACACATCTGCATCCAGAATACCACCTACACATCTACACCCATAATACTGCCTACACATCTACACCCATAATACCACCTACACATCTACACCCATAATACCGCCTACACATCTACACCCGGAATACCTCCTACACATCTACACCCATAATACCTCCTACACATCTACAACCAGAATACCGCCTACACATCTACACCCAGAATACCACCTACACATCTACACCTATAATACCACCTACACATCTACACCCATAATACCTCCTACACATCTACACCCATAATACCGCCTACACATCTACACCCATAATACCACCTACACATCTACACCCATAATACCACCAACACATCTACAGCAGGAATACCACCTACACATCTACACCCATAATACCGCATACACATCTACACCCATAATACCACCTACACATCTACACCCATAATACCACCAACAAATCTACACCAGGAATACCACCTACACATGTACAACCAGTATACCGCCTACACATCTACACCCGGAATACCTCCTACACATCTACAACCAGAATACCACCTACACATCTACACCCGGAATACCTCCTACACATCTACACCCATAATACCACCTACACATCTACACCCATAATACCACCTACACATCTACACCCATAATACCGCCTACACATCTACACCCATAATACCGCATACACATCTACACCCATAATACCGCCTACACATCTACACCCATAATACCACCTACACATCTACACCCATAATACCACCTATTCATCTACACTCGGAATACCACCTACACATCTACATCCAGAATACCACCTACACATCTACACTCATAATACTGCCTACACATCTACACCCATAATACCACCTGCACATCTACACCCATAATACCACCTACACATCTACACCCATAATACCTCCTACACATCTACACCCATAATACCACCTACACATCTACACCCATAATACCGCCTACACATCTACACCCATAATACCACCTACACATCTACACCCATAATACCACCAACACATCTACACCAGGAATACCACCTACACATGTACAACCAGAATACCGCCTACACATGGACACCCACAATACCTCCTACACATCTACAACCAGAATACCGCCTACACATCTACACCCATAATACCACCTACACATCTACACTAGAGATGAGCAAGCACTAAAATGCTTGGGTGCTCGTTACTCGAGCCGAACATTTCCCAATGCTCGAGTGCTCGTTTCGAGTAACGAGCCCCATTGAAATCAATGGGAGACCCAAGCATTTTTCAGTAAAATTATAAACTGAACGAGCACAGTGAAAGAACACAGTGCAGAACAGATTGCAGATGTTCGGGAACATCTGCGATCTGTTCCGGAGACACGCGTGCAGAACAGTGTACTACGCAATAGTATTTGAAGAACAATATGTGTGAAGAACAACTTGCAGATGTTGCCAAACATCTGTAATGTGTTCTTCACACATATTGTTCTTCAAATACTATTGCGGAGAACACCGTTCTGCACGCATGTCTCCGGAACAGATCGCAGATGTTCCCGAACATCTGCAATCTATTTTGCACTGTGTTCTTTCGCTGTTTTCTTCAATTAAATGATTAAATTAAATGTTTTAATTGTATTTTTTTACTGTTCTTCACTTCTTTTTTTTTAATTAAATGCTCGTTATCGAGCAGGGCAAATACTCGTCCGAGCAACGAGCCGGTCCGAGTATGCTAATACTCGACCGAGCATCAAGCTCGGACGAGTATACTCGCTCATCACTAATCTACACCCATAATACCTCCTACATATCTACACCCAAAATACCGCCTACACATCTACACCCATAATACCTCCTACACATCTACACCCATAATACCGCATACACATCTACACCCATAATACCGCCTACACATCTACACCCATAATACCACCTACACATCTACACCCATAATACCACCTATTCATCTACACTCGGAATACCGCCTACACATCTACACCCGGAATACCACCTACACATCTACATCCAGAATACCACCTACACATCTACACCCATAATACTGCCTACACATCTACACCCATAATACCACCTACACATCTACACCCATAATAACACCTACACATCTACACCCATAATACCTCCTACACATCTACACCCATAATACCACCTACACATCTACACCCATAATACCGCCTACACATCTACACCTATAATACCACCTACACATCTACACCCATAATACCACCAACACATCTACACCAGGAATACCACCTACACATGTACAACCATAATACCGCCTACACATCTACACCCATAATACCTCCTACACATCTACAACCAGAATACCGCCTACACATCTACACCCGGAATACCTCCTACACATCTACACCTGGAATACCTCCTACACATCTACAACCAGAATACCGCCTACACATCTACACCCAGAATACCACCTACACATCTACACCTATAATACCGCCTACACATCTACACCCAGAATACCACCTACACATCTACACCCATAATACCGCCTACACATCTACACCCGGAATACTGCCTACACATCTACACCCGGAATACCGCCTACACATCTACACCCGGAATACCGCCTACAAATCTGCTTTATTTTCTTAATATGTAAATTACCTGCAGAGGCTACTGGAGTAGCCTTAGCTCCCAGTGCCCGGCCAGCCTAGTACACGCCCCATTAGCCTCTGCAGGTAATTTCCATATTAAGAAAATAAAGTTTTTATCAAGCTAGGTTCCAGGATTATAATAATACAGATTACGGCAGAGGCAAGAAGGAGGCATCTACCATAAGATCCACTTCTGATAGTAGAATCTTAATGGTATGTTTCCTTTAAAGGAGACAGGGCAGGTCTAACTAGCACTTATTCTAACAAATCTGGATTCCCTACTGGATTCACTTCCTGGTCTCATCTTAGTGAATAGCTGAACGGTCATTTTCTGTGTGACCTGGAAGTAGATAATTTCCTGACCAGTAAAGCATCGAAACAGAAGCCACAGGGGATCCGAATCTGCTATGTGGAAGTGATTCTGACTAGATATAAGTGAATGTTACACCACTTGTGTAATCTAATTTTCAGTTGTGGATGGAGGTGCCCTTTAAATAAGTTGTAACCCTCCTCCATACATCTGCAGGAGTGAACTCTTCTGTGTTTATGGTGCCTGGAGATTTATCGCAGGTCAGGGTTTGGGTAGGTAGAGACGAAGCCAAAGTAATCCATCTCCTGTCCACAGGGCACTGACTTCTCCATACATTGTCCATGTAGTATTTCTAATTGGCCAGGATTAATGGATGGGGCAGTATCTGCGGGAAGAGAGAGAGAAATCAATCCCGGGATTCTCATAAACTCACCGCGAACGAATGAACGGACGGATCAAGGTCTGACCTTCTAGGTCTCAGAGGCTTCACATTAACATTCAGCTGCAGGATAGAGAAAATGATAAATCCAATAGAAATGCAAGAAAATACACTCAACAATAAGAGAAATTTAAAGCAAATGAGAAAATGATAACTACAAAAATAAATAAAGCACCATATACCCCACCTATTACTACATGCGATACTTTCACAAAACATTGGAAGTGGTGGGATAATTCTAGAATATTCACTATTTCATAGGGTTGTGTGTAATACTAAAAACCCTATATGCACTACAAAAAAAAGGTGGCACACAAGAATATAACTACTATAATACTGCCCCCTATGTACAAGAATATAACTACTATAATACTGCCCCCTATGTACAGGAATATAACTACTATAATACTGCCCCCTATGTACAAGAATATAACTACTATAATACTGCCCCCTATGTACAAGAATATAACTACTATAATACTGCCCCCTATGTACAGGAATATAACTACTATAATACTGCCCCCTATGTACAAGAATATAACTACTATAATACTGCCCCCTATGTACAAGAATATAACTACTATAATACTGCCCCCTATGTACAAGAATATAACTACTATAATACTGCCCCCTATGTACAAGAATATAACTACTATATTACTGCCCCCTATGTACAAGAATATAACTACTATATTACTGCCCCCTATGTACAAGAATATAACTACTATAATACTTCCCCCTATGTACAAGAATATAACTACCATAATACTGCCCCCTATGTGCAAGAATATGCCTTCTATAATACTGCCCCCTATGTACAAGAATATAACTACTATAATACTGCCTCCTATGTACAAGAATATAACTACTATAATACTGCCCCCTATGTACAAGAATATAACTACTATAATACTGTCCCCTATGTAAAAGAATATAACTACTATAACACTGCCCCTATGTACAAGAATATAACTACTATAATACTGCCACCTATGTACAAGAATATAACCACTATAATACTGCCCCCTATGTACAGGAATATAACTACTATAATACTGCCCCCAATGTACAAGAATATAACTACTATAATACTGCCCACTATGTACAAGAATATAACTACTATAATACTTCCCCCTATGTACAAGAATATAGCTACTATAATACTGCCACCTATGTACAAGAATATAACTACTATAATACTGCCCCTATGTACAAGAATATAACTAATATAATACTGCCCCCTATGTACAAGAATATAACTACTACAATACTGCCCTCTATGTACAAGAATATAACTACTATAATACTGCCCCCTATGTACAAGAATATAACTACCATAATACTGCCTCCTATGTACAAGAATATAACTCCTATAATACTGCTTCCTATGTACAAGAATATAGCTTCTAAAATACTGCCCCCTATATACAAGAATATAACTACTATAATACTGTCCCCTATGTACAAGAATATAACTACTATAATACTGTCCCCTATGTACAAGAATATAACTACTATAATACTGCCCCCTATGTACAAGAATATAACTACTATAATACTGCCCCCTATGTACAAGAATATAACTACTATAATACTGCTCGCTATGTACAAGAATATAACTACTATAATACTGCCCCCTATGTACAAGAATATAACTACTATAATACTCCCCCCTATGTACAAGAATATAACTACTATAATACTCCCCCTATGTACAAGAATATAATTAATATAATACTTCCCCCTATGTACAAGAATATAACTACTATAATACTGCCTCTATGTATAGGAATATAACTAATATAATACTGCCGCCTATGTACAAGAATATAACTACTATAATACTGCCCTCTATGTACAGGAATATAACTAATATAATACTGCTCCCTATGTACAAGAATATAACTACTATAATACTGCCCCCATGTATAAGAATATAACTACTATAATAATGCCCCCTATGTACAAGAATATAACTACTATAATACTGTCCCCTATGTACAAGAATATAACTACTATAATACTGCCCCTATGTACAAGAATATAACTACTAAAATACTGCCACCTATGTACAAGAATATAACCACTATAATACTGCCCCCTATGTACAGGAATATAACTACTATAATACTGCCCCCTATGTACAAGAATATAACTACTATAATACTGCCCACTATGTACAAGAATATAACTACTATAATACTTCCCCCTATGTACAAGAATATAGCTACTATAATACTGCCACCTATGTACAAGAATATAACTACTATAATACTTCCCCCTATGTACAAGAATATAGCTACTATAATACTGCCCCCTATGTACAAGAATATAACTACTATAATACTGCCCCCTATGTACAAGAATATAACTACTATAATACTGCCCCCCTATGTACAAGAATATAACTACTATAATACTGCCCCTATGTACAAGAATATAACTACTATAATACTGCCCCTATGTACAAGAATATAACTACTATAATACTGCCACCTATGTACAAGAATATAACTACTATAATACTGCCCCTATGTACAAGAATACAACCACCATAATACTGCCCCTGTGTACAAGAATATAACTACTATAATACTGCCACCTATGTACAAGAATATAACTACTATAATACTGCCCCTATGTACAAGAATATAACTAATATAATACTGCCCCCTATGTACAAGAATATAACTACTACAATACTGCCCTCTATGTACAAGAATATAACTACTATAATACTGCCCCCTATGTACAAGAATATAACTACCATAATACTGCCTCCTATGTACAAGAATATAACTCCTATACTACTGCTTCCTTTGTACAAGAATATAGCTTCTATAATACTGCCCCCTATATACAAGAATATAACTACTATAATACTGTCCCCTATGTACAAGAATATAACTACTATAATACTGTCCCCTATGTACAAGAATATAACTACTATAATACTGCTCGCTATGTACAAGAATATAACTACTATAATACTCCCCCCTATGTACAAGAATATAATTAATATAATACTTCCCCCTATGTACAGGAATATAACTACTATAATACTGCCTCTATGTACAGGAATATAACTAATATAATACTGCCGCCTATGTACAAGAATATAACTACTATAATACTGCCCCCTATGTACAAGAATATAACTACTATAATACTGCCCCTATGTACAGGAATATAACTAATATAATACTGCTCCCTATGTACAAGAATATAACTACTATAATACTGCCCCTATGTACAAGAATATAACTACTATAATACTGCCCCTATGTACAAGAATATAACTAATATAATACTGCCCCCTATGTACAAGAATATAACTACTACAATACTGCCCTCTATGTACAAGAATATAACTACTATAATACTGCCCCCTATGTACAAGAATATAACTACCATAATACTGCCTCCTATGTACAAGAATATAACTCCTATAATACTGCTTCCTATGTACAAGAATATAGCTTCTAAAATACTGCCCCCTATATACAAGAATATAACTACTATAATACTGTCCCCTATGTACAAGAATATAACTACTATAATACTGTCCCCTATGTACAAGAATATAACTACTATAATACTGCCCCCTATGTACAAGAATATAACTACTATAATACTGCCCCCTATGTACAAGAATATAACTACTATAATACTGCTCGCTATGTACAAGAATATAACTACTATAATACTGCCCCCTATGTACAAGAATATAACTACTATAATACTCCCCCCTATGTACAAGAATATAACTACTATAATACTCCCCCTATGTACAAGAATATAATTAATATAATACTTCCCCCTATGTACAAGAATATAACTACTATAATACTGCCTCTATGTATAGGAATATAACTAATATAATACTGCCGCCTATGTACAAGAATATAACTACTATAATACTGCCCTCTATGTACAGGAATATAACTAATATAATACTGCTCCCTATGTACAAGAATATAACTACTATAATACTGCCCCCATGTATAAGAATATAACTACTATAATAATGCCCCCTATGTACAAGAATATAACTACTATAATACTGTCCCCTATGTACAAGAATATAACTACTATAATACTGCCCCTATGTACAAGAATATAACTACTAAAATACTGCCACCTATGTACAAGAATATAACCACTATAATACTGCCCCCTATGTACAGGAATATAACTACTATAATACTGCCCCCTATGTACAAGAATATAACTACTATAATACTGCCCACTATGTACAAGAATATAACTACTATAATACTTCCCCCTATGTACAAGAATATAGCTACTATAATACTGCCACCTATGTACAAGAATATAACTACTATAATACTTCCCCCTATGTACAAGAATATAGCTACTATAATACTGCCCCCTATGTACAAGAATATAACTACTATAATACTGCCCCCTATGTACAAGAATATAACTACTATAATACTGCCCCCCTATGTACAAGAATATAACTACTATAATACTGCCCCTATGTACAAGAATATAACTACTATAATACTGCCCCTATGTACAAGAATATAACTACTATAATACTGCCACCTATGTACAAGAATATAACTACTATAATACTGCCCCTATGTACAAGAATACAACCACCATAATACTGCCCCTGTGTACAAGAATATAACTACTATAATACTGCCACCTATGTACAAGAATATAACTACTATAATACTGCCCCTATGTACAAGAATATAACTAATATAATACTGCCCCCTATGTACAAGAATATAACTACTACAATACTGCCCTCTATGTACAAGAATATAACTACTATAATACTGCCCCCTATGTACAAGAATATAACTACCATAATACTGCCTCCTATGTACAAGAATATAACTCCTATAATACTGCTTCCTTTGTACAAGAATATAGCTTCTATAATACTGCCCCCTATATACAAGAATATAACTACTATAATACTGTCCCCTATGTACAAGAATATAACTACTATAATACTGTCCCCTATGTACAAGAATATAACTACTATAATACTGCTCGCTATGTACAAGAATATAACTACTATAATACTCCCCCCTATGTACAAGAATATAATTAATATAATACTTCCCCCTATGTACAGGAATATAACTACTATAATACTGCCTCTATGTACAGGAATATAACTAATATAATACTGCCGCCTATGTACAAGAATATAACTACTATAATACTGCCCCCTATGTACAAGAATATAACTACTATAATACTGCCCCTATGTACAGGAATATAACTAATATAATACTGCTCCCTATGTACAAGAATATAACTACTATAATACTGCCCCCTATGTACAAGAATATAACTACTATAATAATGCCCCCTATGTACAAGAATATAACTACTATAATACTGTCCCCTATGTACAAGAATATAACTACTATAATACTGCTCCTATGTACAAGAATACAACTACTATAATACTGCCCCCTATGTACAAGAATATAACTACTATAATACTGCCCCCTATGTACAAGAATATAACTACTATAATACTGCCCCCTATGTACAAGAATATAACTACTATAATACTGTCCCCTATGTACAAGAATATAACTACTATAATACTGCTCCTATGTACAAGAATATAACTACTATAATACTGCCCCCTATGTACAAGAATATAACTACTATAATACTGCTCCCTATGTACAAGACTATAACTACTATAATACTGTCCCCTATGTACAAGAATATAACTACTATAATACTGCCCCCTATGTACAAGAATATAACTACTATAATACTGCCCCCTATGTACAGGAATATAACTAATATAATACTGCTCCCTATGTACAAATACATAACTCCTGTCACACATGATATACATCGCAGTGCAGTGATTGGATACATGAGGTCCCCTCCCTCTTTGTGTATAAGAGGGTCCAGTGATCTGTCAGACCTCATGTACATGTGTTACACCCTATAGACAGGTGTTGATGGTGTTGCGGTAGTCTTTGGAGATCTCGTCTCCTCTCAGACACTTTCTGGTAATTATCACATCATCTGGTGCAGGATTAGGAATCTGTGAACGTCTCGTTGATCTGTGAATGAATCATTGAGGAAGCCGGAGCAGCCGTAGTATTCTCACAACTTCCCTACTACAAACAGTCAGCGTGATGAGTGAGTTGTTCTCTTGTACTTTTTTTTTTTTGAGAGATGGAGAGTAACTACGAACACAAGTAGAAGCAGCGCTCTCACACAGGATGTCTCCTTTATGACAAATCCACCTTATTATTCCTTATTTTTTTCATTTGTGAGGTACGGAGGGATTAATTAAGAAATACATTTTATGTACCCATTGGCATTGAAGAATAACACTGCTATAATACTGCTTCAATGTACACAAAATATAACCACTGGAATAAATTAAAAAGTAAAGAAAAATAAAAAGCTAATAATAAATAAATGGGTTGCCACACTGCGCACCACACACATATACATATAGTAAATTTCGTTTTTGTAATAAATAAATGGGTTACCACACTGCGCACTTCATGTACATATAGTAAGTTAGGTTTTTATAACAAATAAATGGGTTACCACACTGCGCACCACATGTACATATGGTAAGTTAGGTTTTTATAACAAATAAATGGGTTACCACACTGCACACCACATGTACATATAGTAAGTTAGGTTTTTATAACAAATAAATGGGTTACCACACTGAGTGTCGCATGTACATATAGTAAGTTCCCTTTTTCATATAAATAAATGGGTTACCACACTGAGCGTCACATGTACATATAGTAAGTTCCCTTTTTCATATAAATAAATGGGTTACCACAGTGAGCACCACATGTACGTATAGTAACTTTCGTTTATTTTAATAAATAAATGGGTTACCACACTGAGCACCACATGTACATATAGTAAGTTCCCTTTTTCATAATAAATAAATGGATTACCACACTGAACACCTTATATGCATATAGTAACTTTCAATTTTGCAATAAGTAATGGGTTACCACACTGCGCACCACATGTACATATAGTAATTTCCTTCTTCATAATAAATAAATGGGTTACTACACTGCGCACCACATGTACATATAGTAATTTCCTTTTTCATAATAAATAAATGGGTTACCACACTGCGCACCACATGTACATATAGTAAGTTAGGTTTTTATAACAAATTAATGGGTTACCACACTGCGCACCACATGTACATATAGTAAGTTAGGTTTTTATAACAAATAAATGGGTTACCACACTGAGCACCACATGTACATATAGTAAGTTCCCTTTTTCATATAAATAAATGGGTTACCAATCTGAGAACCACATGTGGATATAGGCCCACATTTACTAAGAACAGTGCAGTCTGTACTATGTGCAGTTTGTCTGTGTATAGTGCAGGGGGCGCCAGATTCATGATTTATGGTGTCAGTTCTTCATGCATCTGGCCCCCCTTCACTTCTCCGACCAAGTGCACTAACCTTTTTTGGTGCTACTTTAACATGGAACGTGTGGCACAATTCTGTTGGACATTGCATGATAAATCTGGTGCACGGTCCGAATGAGCACTTTTCCTTTTTTTAATAATAAATGGGTTACCACACTGCGCACCACATGTACATATCGTAACTTATGTTTTTGTAATAAATGGGTTACCACACTGCGCACCACATGTACATATAGTAACTTACGTTTTTGTAATACATAAATGGGTTACCACACTGCGCACCACATGTACATATAGTAACTTACATTTATGTTAAAATGGGCTACCACGCTGTGCACCACATGTACATATAGTAACATACGTTTTTGTAATAAATGGGTTACCACACTGCGCACCACATATACATATAGAACTTACGTTTTTGTAATACATAAATGGGTTACCACACTGCGCACCACATGTACATATAGTAACTTACATTTTTGTAAAAATGGGCTACCACACTGCGCACCACATGTACATATAGTAACATACCTTTTTGTAATAAATGGGTTAGCACACTGCGCACCACGTATACATATAGTAACTTACGTTTTTGTAATAAATGGGTTACCACACTGAGCACCACATGTACATATCGTAACTTACGTTTTTGTAATAAATGGGTTACCACACTGCGCACCACATGTGCATATAGTAACTTTACATTTTTTTCTATAAAACCTCCATAAATCACAATAACTTGAAAAAATAAAAGACTAATGAAAGATAAAACACTTCTGCGATTGCTACATTTCCCTTTAAGTGGGTCAGAGGGAGGCTGAGCGTTGGATACTTAGGAGTCTCAGTCTAAAAATACAAGTGGCGTCTCCGCTTCTCCCACCGTCCATAATAAGTGCTGAGCATTTGTTACCCTTTCATCTGCCCTCCCTGCAGACGCTCTGCGGGTTAGATCTACACCTTATTCCGTTACTTTGTATCACTCCAGAGCATTCGCCGCATTCCAGGAATTTATTGAGTCGTTGGCTGGAAGATAATGATGCACCCTGAAAGTATAAACCTCTTGGCGAGCGCACAGACTCTCAAACACCTGAAATCCATCACTGCGAATCTCCTTGCGGAGCGCAGATAGCTGAGGATGAATTGTGGGTGGCCTATCATTAAAGTATAGGAAAAACTTCACTTTCTCATTTAAAGGCATTACTCCACTTCTTTGTACAATAAAAAGTCTTGCAGATTCAGAAAATTATTTTTTTTTCTTATTTGTGCTTGCTGTCATTGAATGGAAACCTTTCTTGGCTTACCTGATCATGTAATGGACATAAGTGTGCACAACCCTGATTTTATTTATATATGTGACTTGAATTTTAAAGATCATAAAATGACCAGGACAGATTGTCACTGACTGCAAGCAGAGATGGTGTAGTGACCTAATTATTGTACAGGACCATAATAAGAAGCCATATACATTCAGGGCCAAATGTAATTTATGTAATAAAGTGATAAATAGCAACCAGATATAGTGCAGTAAATAATGAACCCCTGGTGGTCTTTAAGAAAATCTACCATTTGACTACATGCATTATGAACCAAACATACCTTGAGAATGCTGTAGCGAAACTGATGCAGAAACACATCTTGTTTAATCCCTGCGGCTGCTCCGGAGCTTCTCCTCTTTCCCTAATTATGCACTGCTCCAAAGAATGATGCAATCACTGTGTTGTGCCTGACAGGCAGAAGTTATCAATTGCTGCACCATCCTCCAGCTGCTGTGTATGAGTGATCCAGCTCAGGTTGATAACTCCTGTCTGGACAGTGCAGACAGCTCTGTGTAATGTGTTAATAAACTGCAAGCAGCATGCAACCCAATTTTCCCAAGGTCCTGGATGTTATACTTGTTTTTTCAGCAAAACCCCTCAACTCAAACAAGATATGTTTCTGCATTAGTGTAGCTACAGCAGTCTCAAGGCATGTTTGGCTCATAATGCATGAAATCAAATGGTAGATTTTCTTTAAGGGGATTTTATGTGGCCCCTGGTGATCTAGGTTAGTACATAGGGTTAATGCTGGTTTTCTAGAAGTAGTAAAAGAGGAATTGTCATTTTGTTAACCTAAGTTAGTGTAAGATTTATTGTTAATTTTTCTGATGGTCTAGGTGAGAGAAAGGGTTAATCCCTGATGGTTCTGGGAAGTTATGAGGTTAATCTCAGTATCCCTAGTCTAGGGCAGTATAGTGATCAATGGCCGAATAATGGTCATTTCTAAGACCCCAATTGGAGGGCAGTGAAAGGATGTTACATACTAGGGGTACAGTGATCACTTACATCTCCAGACTCTGGTATTATCCCGGTTGTAATTAGCTATTCTTCCCTGCTGTGATCAGAGTGATATGTGCACAGAGGGGATAGAGAGAACTAGGAAGCTGCACATTTGTACGGCTGCACAGTTCTCTCTGTGATCAGAACGTTTCACTCTGCCCTATCATTAAATGGGTTGGTCATTCGGTCACCGTTTGGGGACAATTTTATGCTCGGTTTGATAATAATAATTCCTTTATTTGTATAGTGCACACAGATTACGCATTGCTGTACAGAGTTTGCCAAATCAATCCCTGTCCCCAATAGGGTTCACAATCTAATCAACCTACCAGTATGTTTTGGAGTGTGGGAGGAAACCGGAGGACCTGGAGGAAACCCATGCAAGTATGTGTAGTTGATTCTAAAATTAGTGGTCAATAGGTGGCCAATGTGTCAAACCTCTTCAATCAATGGGCAGTATGCTGTGAAATTGCTGTGCAACTAGACAGTTAGATCACATCTACTCGAAAATCCTTTCTATTTCCTACCGAGACCAAAAGATGTTAAAAAAATGACCTACCGCTTTGTTGCTGAGGGAAGTGCTCTACCTGAACACAGAGAGTACTGTGCAGTCAGGCAGTTACAACCTCTATGCTGCACAGTTCTCTTTATCCCCTCTTTAGACTTGTTTCCAACAAAAGTGGTGCAACCCCCTTTATGAGGGGGCAGGGTTAAGCACTCTGCTCAATCACAGAGAGTGTCGTTCAAAGATAGACACCTCTTGTCTCATAAGCAACTAATTCTGTTGTTCTTCTTTTCCTATGTTTGATACCGCAGCTCTGCTTCTTCAGATTGGCTGCTGGGTATAAGCAGAAGGTCAGCAGATAACAAACCAACAGACTATTATCAAGTAATTGCCACACATATACAGGGGTCTTACTGGAGTCGTAGGGGAGCTCGGTCAAATCAATTTCCCATGTCCTTTTAGGTAATTAACCCTTTGCACTCTTTTATCTAGAAAAACTGGGCAGATGTGTGCACCTGCCCGGTCTCATCTCATCTCTATTAGGTAGACGTTCATTGGGATTGATCTAGTTATCTATTTGAGGGGGTCCCGTATTCAGAACTAAACAGTGAGACAGTGAGTTGGAAAGAAGAGTCATTAATGAATCTGTCTGGAGGACCAAGAGCGTCTATGCAATCAGTGGGGGAAATTGTGTAGTTCTTTATTTAACCTGTGGGGGCACTGCAGGGATGAGACACTTCCGGACAGAATAGAAAGGATCACTAAAACTGAGCACCTACTCTATACTTATACTTAATGCTGTTGTTTTGGCAGCCAATATGCTAATTGGGCTGTCTACTGTCATGTAGGTGGGGCAGACAGTCTGGCACCACCCTCCTGTCAGTAGATCATAGGTGAAAATGACAACGGTGTCCTAATCAGGGAAGTGATTATTAAAAGATATATAAAGTCATGTATTTCCACCTGGAGGAGCCTTGGAGTATCCCTTTAAATATTCACACGTCATGTCACCTGCAGGAACGACACACGTCCCATGAATTTCCTCATCCAATTAGCTCTTTCCTGTAAAGGGTGACAGCAGTAATATCCTTAATTACTTAAACTAATAATTATGTGATTATTGCAGTGATAATTATTCAATTTCGTGACATTTCCTCGGTTATGTATTCCGCCTGTGTGTACGGGGAGGAATGACGCGTCCCTTCTCCTTTCTTATTCCTATCACTTCTTTTCTTCTGTCCCTGATGTTCTTTGTGATGGAAATTTTTTTCGGTCTTTTTTTAAACATGTATTTATGGAAATGATGGGATCATGTGATTTTCTGTTCCTTGTACTTCTGGGTATTTTTACGGAACATACAAGTTGTCTCCTTCCATAGTCTAAAACAGTGTTCCCCAACCAGGCCGCGCTGGACCTCTGTAAAAACAAACAAAAGAAAATATACTCACCTTCCCCGTTCCCCTGCAGCAGTCTTCTCTCCCATTACTTAATTTCCATGTAAATGCACTGTTCTATTGATGGTGAGCAAAGAGAAGACTGCTGCAGGGGAACAGGGAAGGTGAGTATTTTTTTTGTTTTTAGTTCAGCTGGTATAGTAGAAGGTGGGGGGGGGGCTTCTTCAGGAAATTGGACAATATAAGCTAGGCACACAGGGAGTTATGTGGGGCATGCAAACTTGCATTTTTGGCTATGAAACAGAAACTAGACTGTATCCCCCCCCCCCCACCTACTGGTCCCTGGAGAAAATTTATGTTTACAGCCGGTCCCTGGGCAAAAAAAGGTTGGGGACCACTGGTCTAAAACATTCTAAAACTGTCTTAAAGGGGTCTCCCATCTGCTTTCCAGATCTACCTTTCCTGTTCCTATGAAATCTATAATTTTAGAGAAAATTCAGTTTTTAACTTTATGCAAATGAGCTTCTCTGTACAACAGGGGTGGGGCCATATGTGTTAGTGTGCCCGTTTTTTTTTCCCTTTCCCACATAGACCATACATGCATTGATTGACATTCCCAATAAAAGGAAAACGTAGAAAATCAGGCGTGCCTGTAGATACAGCCCCGCCCGAAAAGCTCATTAACATAAAACAAATTGGGTGACATTTATCAGGACTTCTGTGCCTGAATTGCCATACCCGGGTAAGAGCTGCTAGTGGGGCCCACTTTTGGCAGTACATAATGAATCCATAGGGTGTTAGGGGGGGGGGTTATATAAAATAACCATGAGGGGGCTGTTTGGGATATTTTAGGGAACAGGAGACTTTCTGAATTTTTAATGCCGCCATGTGAGTTTACTGCAAAGGGGCCCACTGAGGGCACCTGCTGAAACCTGGAGCCAGCCCTGCCAGCTCCATACCAAGGGGGTGTGAAGTGGGCACATACCTCTTTGCTGTGGCCAGCGAACTTCCGCAAGCAAAAGTTTACATGCTGTGCATATTTGTAGGACCTGGTGTAGAAATATATACTTCATGGCCGACCTACTTGATACATCAGGAGGCCTAAGCCTCTCGATGCCTCCAAGGCGGCGGGATTTCATCATATGCTCATGCACGAGCGCTTTTTTTCAAGATTCCTTCAGTTATGTTATTTGTCTCAGTGATAACCTGTACAATTATTTGTTTCTAGACAGATGCGTCTGGCCAGGAGACCATCCCCACATGATGTTACTTACATGTCTTATAACTGTATCACGGTGGTGTAACATTTTGGCAATCTTTGAGTATGAACGTGGTCCAGGGCACACAAAAAAAGTCCCCAAAAGATGGTCTCCATAAGTGATGTCAAACTACTTAACTACAACCTACAGCTCCCCCGTTATCTGTCCCACCAGACACCTATTGGAAGAATTATGGCCTTTGTGAATCTTCGTGGATTTTTGAAGGCTAATTATTTTAGACAATCTCCTCAGTAGAGCAAAGCTGGGTGCCATGATTTCAGAATAATGGGGCAGATTTACTTACCCGGCCCATTCGCGATACAGTGGCACGTTCTCTGCGCTGGATTCGGGTCCGGACGGGATTTATGATGGTAGTTCCTCCGCTGTCCACCAGGTGGCGCTGCTGTGCTGAAGTCCGCTGGAATGCTTCGAAATACACCAGAATAGGCCTATCCTGGATGAAGGTGAGTGAAATTTTCGCGACACAATTTTCTTTTTAAATGCGGCGGGTTTTCCGAATCCGTCGGGTTTTCGTTCGGCCACGCCCCCCCGATTTCCGTCGCGTGCATGCCGGCGCCGATGCGCCACAATCCGATCGCGTGCACCAAAATCCCGGGGCAATTCAGGTACAATCGGCGCAAATTGGAAATATTCGGGTAACACGTCGGGAAAACGCGAATCGGGCTCTTAGTAAATAACCCCCAATGTATCTATTACATATGGCCAACCATGATGTAGGTAAATGCACTAAACCCTGAACCTCCAAAGCAGAAGGGTTTTCCATGTACTTTTGATGGTATCTTCTGGCCTCCAAATCTAATATCCTCACCACTCCCTCCAACAAGAGAATTATTCCCTTTCAAGTTCCAGACCTGATTTACTCTTCATGCTGTGTGCGACGGACTAATTAATTCATGAAAGTCAATTATTCCAGAACAGGTAATCACAAAAGTAAATTAAAAAGAGCTTGTGATGAAATAATTTACTCTCCACTTCGAGCCTGAAGACCAGAGGAGATTCATTTTTGACCATTTGCTAGATTTATGGAAACAAGTCACGGTTTGTTAGGTGAGTCATGTTCTGGACACAGATCTTATAGAGAAAAACATCTTCTTATTTCAAGACACTTCTGATCCTGGAATTAAAGGGGTTTTGGTAATTTATACAATATATCAATTTACCATTATGTTGGGACACAAGTATTCCCATGAGAACCATTCTTCCCATAATGGATGCTGGTGCCAGCTCTTCCTCAGGTGTTGTACACAGCCAGCTGCCCACATGCTGTAACACATTATCCAGCAGACCAGTCCGCCATATCCCACTGTTCCATGATACGGTTCTGATGCTTATGAGCCCATCGCAAGGGATTTCAGTACGGGGCTTTAGCTCTCGTTTGAGATTGGAACACTCTAGCAAGCTTTCTCTTCACATAATCTTCAGCTTCCATGACCCTATTGCCAGTTCACTGGTTCTTTACCTTTTGGCCACTTTTGCTGGATTCCTCTTTTATGACTGTAAAACTATCTCCCCTGGTTTCTTCTTCCCTTAATGTATCCTAGCGCCTTCACTTTCACCATAACTGGTAAACGCACTAGGACAGTGATGGCGAACCTTTTAGAGGCCAAGTGCCCAAACTGCAACCCAAAACCCTGCTTATTTATCGTGAGGTGCCAACCAAAAATTAAAGCAGTAACTTACTGCTCCCTGTTCAACAACTTTCAATCATATTGGCCTCCTGAGGACAGCAACACAGTAGAAAGATGGAAAATGTTCCTCATTTTAGCTTCTTACCAGCTTCGCTCTGTACACAGAGAATGGTGGGGCCAGCAGGAGGTCCTCCGAAGATAATTCGGCCCTGTCTAATTCTCCCTCTTCCTACAGTCCCAAGTAGTGAAGTAACTATCAAAATATGACTGAAAGCAGCATCTTTTAAGTTGCTTGGAACTGCAGGAAGAGTCTTTGAGTCTTGTCTGGTGTGCTGGGGCGATGGCCCGGGTGGCCACAAAAAGGGCTCTGAATGCCGCCTCTGCCACCCGTGCCATAGGTTCGCCACCACTGCACTAGGTCATCCATATGATATAACACATAATCCATCAGACCAATACGCTGATCCAGTTCTGAGGCTCTTGTGCCCATTGTAGGGCTTTCAGTGCTGGCCAGTAGCGAGATCAGTCAACTCTAGCTAGCTTTCGCTCCACACAATCTTCAATGTCCATGATCCTATTGTCAGTTCACTGGTTGTCCTTTTTTGGGCCACTTTTGGTGGGTTCCTTTTTATGTAGTGCACTTTGTATCTTTGAACTAAAGGATTTGAACATTGGCCAAGACCATCATACTATCTCCTTCGGTTACTTCTTCCTGTTATATCTCCTAGTGCAGTGGTGGCGAACCTATGGCACGGGTGCCAGAGGTGGCACTCAGAGACCTTTCTGTGGGCACCCAGACCATCACTATTGCACTCCAGTTATCTTCCTGCAGTCCCAGAGCTATTTTAAAGTGACAGTGCTACCTGGGACTACTGGAGGAGTGAAAAGGTGTGGACAGATCTGGATTATCATTGTAGCTCCTGCTCCGGCCCTGAAAATTCTTCCTGTTTATGGGACCCTGGAGGGAAGCTACAATGATCATCCAAATTCCTTCTATTTTCTGCTTTATTGGTGTCCTCTGGGTGCTGGTATCAATGAAAGCTGTGCCAGAGCAGGGAGTATAAATCACTAATTACATTTCTGTGCACTTTGCAATAAATAAGTGGGTCTTGGTTGTAGTTTGGGCACTCGGTTTCTAAAAGGTTCACTATCACTGTCCTAGTGTCTTCTCTTTCACCATAACTGGTATAAGCACCAGGTCATGCACTAGATGTAACTTGGGACTCATCAAACCATTCCGCCATTTTTCAATGTGCCATGATCCAGCTACGAGGCTCATGTGCCCATTGCAAGGCCTTTCATTGATGGGCAGTAGCTCTTATGTGAGATTGGACCATTCTTTCACTCCACATAACGTCCATAACCCTATTGCCAGTTCACTGGTTATCCATCTTTGGGGTACTTTTGGTGGGTTACTGTTTTATGTATTGCACTTGGTACTTTTGGACTCCAGGATTCAACCATTGGCCTTCACCATCACAATGACTCACCTGGTTCCTTCATCCAGAAATGCATTCTAGTACCTTCTCTTACACCATAACTGGGGAACAAACTAGGTCATCCATATAGTTTAACATGTGACCCATCAGACCAGTCCGCTATCTTCTATTTCTCCATGGTTAATTTCTGATGCTTATGCTTGTAGTTACGCTTGGCAGTTGACATGGGCCAACATTGGCACTCTGACCAGTCTCCACCTATACACCCCTAGTCTTCTGTTCTAACACAATTCTTGGACCACTTTTGCTGGGTTCCCATTACTCTACATTGAGAACTCAACATAGCACTTGCCAGTTTAGAGATACTCTAACCATTTCACCTAACCATATCACCTAGCCAATTTGTTCCTGGTCCAGAGTCACTCCGATATTGACACTTGCTAATTTTTCCACCTTCAACTTCAAGAATTGACTGGTCGCTTGCTGCGTTATACAACTTTCATACAAAAAAGTTTTTTATGGTGCATAGTTTGCCCCTTGTGGAGCTACTCACGGTTTAAGACCGGTCCACACAGTCTCGATTAAAATCCAGAAAAATAGAGAAAAAAACTTTGCCTTGTATTGTGAAGATCGAACATATGGGATGTGCCAGAGGCTTCATGGGTGGAGCACGAGCTCATGTTGGTCCCGCTCCTGGACACATGGTTGGAGTAAGCTGAATCTCGACTAAAACCCAGTTTACTGGTTGGAGGGTCATCCTAAAAACGTAACGAGTCAGAGCAAGCCAGGACCTTCCTGTTTTTGGATGGTCAGGAAGATTGGAAAGGTAGAGTAGGAGTGTTTTCAAGAAGTAACACTAGTTGATAACTCTTTTAGGTTCATTGATTTTTTTAAAGATTTTTTTTACACAAAGTAAAGAAAATCCAGTCGAGATGAAATTTCCTCTTTAAACAACCTTCGGCAACTTAAAAAAAAAAAATTGGTGATCACCCATTTCACAGCGGGAACAAGCTTTATTTGTCGTAGCCCAAGGACGACGAGAATTTTTTTTTGTGCTTGTTATTATTTTCTGTCTGATTGCTCGGAGGCACTCGACAACAATTTCTCCATTGTGTTTATTGTGTGTCCTCCAGCGGCCGAGAGATGACTGTACTGCTGCCGGTTGTTCTGTGTGAGAAGGGGTTACGTCTCTACTGCTCGAAATAGAACTCGGCGCCGCAGCGCTCTCTCTCTCCGAAGATTTATTTTGTTCCCTCTTCTCCACGGACAACTCCGCATCGAAAATGTTACACGTAATTAGTTGTACCGTGGATTATAAATGCGAACAACACAGCAATTTTCAAAATTCAATGGACCTGAAAAAATGCCTAGAATTTCTCATTTCTGTCATTTGTATTGTTTTTGTCTTGTTTTTCACTAGAACAATGCTGTGATGTGATGCCGCCATCCTGGTAATATGATACTAGAGCCAAAAGATTTTATGAGCATTGGACAAAGCTGAAAAGAATTTTTTTTTAAATAGCGCCCCTTTTGTCTACAGACTGAGACTGGTATTACACCTTGATCCCACTATAGACCCTATTTTCCAATTGTCCAAATTGTCTATGTGATTTTAGCATAAGTTTTGCTTGTCTTTGGTAAACCATAGGGCAGTGATGGCTAACCTATGGCACTGGTGCCAGAGGTAGCACTCGGAGCCCTTTCTGTGGGCACCCAGACCATCACCGGACATGACTCCAGGTATATTCCTGCAGTCCCAGACAGCCCAGGACTTGCTTTGCACAGAGCTATTTTAAAGTGACAGCTCTACCTGGGACTATTTTCTGCTTATTGGTGTCCTCAGGTGCTGGTATCAATGACAACTGAGACATAGAAGGGAGTATAAATCACAAATTAAATTTCTGTGTCGGCACTTTGCGATAAATAAGCGGGTCTTTGTTGTAGTTTGGGCACTCGGCCTCTAAAAGGTTTGCCATCACTGCCATAGGGCTTTATTTTTATTTTTGTATTTTTTTATACCTGGGAAAATGCTAAAATCTAAAAAAAAAAAAAAAAAGACTTGAGGTTTTACATTTTTATTCACTACTTGTTATAAATGTGTGTTAAAAATTTTAAACATTTCATTTTAAAAAAGTGCAATTAAAAATGTTCAAATATTTTATTTTAAAAAAGTACTATTGAAAATTTTAAGATATTTTATTTTTTAAAAGAGCTATTGAAATTCTTTTTAATATTTTATTTTAAGAAAGTGCTGTTAAAAAATGTTAAAATATTTAATTTTAAAAATGCTATTCAAAATCGAAATTTTTTTTATTTTAAAAAAGTGTTATTAAAAATTTTAAAACCTCAAGACTTTTTTATAAAATATTTTTTCCACTCTAGGTTGATGTAGTATAGGCTTGAACTAGAATCTGTGATTATCTGACTTAAAGGGGTTGGCCACATATTCCGAACTTTAACAGGATAAGTATATGGCCTTAATGGTCACTCATATTATACTCTTCAAGTTTGCTGGTGACCTTCATGCAGCAGGACTCACTGGTGGTCATCACTCCTCCCACATCAGTTGTTGTAGGGGCGTGCCAAGGATTCCTGCATGACCACTAATTTGGGAGTGGTAATGATTGAGGAGGTGTACAGACAGTAATGAGTTAACAGCCTCCTCCATCTGTCTGAAGGCAGCAGGACACGTGATGTTACAGGAGTAGGAAGGGCTATGGCTGCTCAACGCACTGTCTACATCGCTCATTGAGTTCTTTAGACCTATACTTTAACTTCTCTCATGAGAACGTGTGACTGAGCGGGAAAGGGGTGTGGCATACAGAAAAAGCAGGCAAGGTTTAGGATCCGATGAGCCAGAATTGAAACAAAACCCCCCTTTATCCACTTACAATGGTACAGGTCAAATAGTCTAGGGCAAAAATGATATACCATTAAGTTTACCCAAAAAATTGCCAACCACATAGCAAAAACCATATATAGCAGTGCCCACCCAGCTATAACTCTTCATCTATACATGCTCTAAAATCTAACAAATGTCCCATTTCAGTTGTCCTACTTCCTTCTACTCTTTTAACAGGAAGTTACTTTTAAACAGCCAATCAGAACTGACTTGAGTGTAACTGCCACTTCCTGTGCTAGCTCTACAGTCGAATTCTGGAGAATTCCATCAGGCAGCAGCAATCTATTGTGTCCTTGTCTAGGACAGAGTGCAGGACTGTCTCTCTAAATATTGTCAAGCGCCTCATTGGTTCTCTAGTCACCCTGTGCCCCCCCCCACCCCCTCCCATGTGTAGACAGCTGGTATTGACTGCAAGACGTTTTACAATTCCATGTACTCCGGAGCTTCCAACGCATTCCCTTTTATTCCTTTGTTCATAAAAAATGTCATATTTGCATATTTTTTTATGAATATTAATGTTTTACCTTTTAATAGCTTATCAAATTTTAACTGCAGCTTTCAAAGTGTTTGGAGCCACAGAACATTGATGCGTCTGGGGCACGGATCGGAGCGGTTTTGTATTCTAAGCAGAAAGCATTCAGCTTTCATTAAAAACAATTGTAGAAAATTATTTTATGTAAATGAAGTTTAATCATCAAAGACGGGAAAAAGTTCTGCAACTTAAAAAAAATATATATACGGCCAAATCATCACAAAAACAGACATCCCGCCATAGAGAACAGAAAGTTCCGGAAAACAGGGCTGAAACCACACTGCCAAATTTTCCGGATGGTTTTGAATTCTCGGAATCTCGGTAATGATCCTGGCAAATTTGGTTAAGGCTTGCTCAAAAAGGGGCGGAGCTTATGCAAACTCCACCCAAAAACAGGTATTATGGCTTATTTTCAAATTGGAACTGAAACAACCCCTATAAAAAAGTTTAGTTTTTAAAGCCAAAATTTGGTCAAAATTTCCCAGGGTAAGGGAAAACATGCGGATGGGTGGGGGCCCAACTCCAAACACCATTTGTTCACATTCATCCGTCTTAATGAAGCCTACACAGCTTGTTATATCCTAGAACTTGGGTAGGGGATAACATTAAACCTTGGGCCAATCGTTTTTACCATATGCAAAAAGGGATTGACCAAGTTGTGCACATATTTTGTCAAAAACACATCAACTTTATTTAAAATAGGAATATTTGTAACCCAATTAACCCAATCTCCAGTAATTTGAGTGCCAAACCTAACTTGGTCTCTACTGGCCTCTACTTCCTGGTTCCATCTTGATACACAGGAAATGCTTGCTCAGCCAATCACTGGCCCTGGTGAATTACCTCATTCAGTGATTGGCTGAGGAGGCATATCCTATGTATTAAAATGGAACCAGGAGGTATCGGTAAGCATTGGATCAGTGAGCTTTGTTACAGTGTATCCAGTCTAGACAATCCTCTGAGGTTTATGTCAAGTAGATGCCACCATATTGCCATTGAGTGGGATATATTTGTGTTCTTGACATATTTACAGTTGGTAAAATAGGGATGTGTAAGTCCCACTCCGGACTGTTAGCCACCCCCCAGTCTGGGGTGTGGTTTTGCACACTCCGCCTACTCAAGACAGTTGGCAAGAGCTTTTTATTGTACATGCAACATAAGTAGGGATCAGACCCATCAACACAGGTGAGTGTTAATATCAGGTAGAGGTATGGCAGTATTATTTCTCACTGTATGGAAGTATTATTTCTCACTGTATGGCAGTATTCAGGAGAGACAAAAAATACATGTTTATATGTATATTCAATATTTCTCTTCCTGGAATGTTATCTACGTAACTTTGGATATAGTCTCTTTGCTCTGGACCGCGCTTCCCTGTCTATAGGCCGTCATGGTGGATTTTCCGGCACATGGAGACGTTCCGTAGATATCCTCTTGGCCTCTTATCTTCCGCCGGGTGTATAAATCTTAGATACGTTTGTCTCAAGGTTATGTCCCAGTTTCTATTAAAAGAATAAAAATGACAGCCCCGAGCCCTCGCTCCGCTTGCGTTACTTAGTAAGCACCAAACATCCATCTTTTCATGGTGTCTGACCATTCGCTGTATTCCCGCTTTGTATATTACCGTCTACTCTGGCTCCGTACTCCATTAATCATTATGGCGGTGAGGGACCAATCTCCTGGTAATAAGAAGCGGCTGATCATGTGGTCACGAGATATGACTAACAAGTGAGATTTCTGGTTATTTTGGAATTTTTCCATCTTTATTTATGAAGAAAAGTTAATCCTTAAAGGGCATGTCCAGTCCAGAATTCAGCATTCATTGATTTAAGGTGTGTATGACAACTATTTTGTGACAGGTTTGGGTCCCATGTCTACAACCTACACTCATGTCCAGTTTGGACGTCCCACGTCTCCCTTGCTCTCATGTGGGTGGGTAGCTGGGTGCCATGTCTACGACCTACACTCATGTCCAGTTTGGAGGTCCCACGTCTCCCCTGCTCTCATGTGGGTGGGTAACTGGGTCCCATGTCTACGACCTACACTCATGCCCAGTTTGGAGGCCCCACATCTCCACTGCTCTCATGTGGGTGGGTAACTGGGTCCCATGTCTACGACCTACACTCATGTCCAGTTTGGAGGCCCCACGTCTCCCCTGCTCTGATGTGGGTGGGTAGCTGGGTCCCATGTCTACGACCTACACTCATGTCCAGTTTGGAGGCCCCACGTCTCCCCTGCTCTGATGTGGGTGGGTAGCTGGGTCCCATGTCTACGACCTACACTCATGTCCAGTTTGGAGGCCCCACGTCTCCCCTGCTCTCATCTGGGTGGGTAGCTGGGTCCCATGTCTACGACCTACACTCATGCCCAGTTTGGAGGCCCCACGTCTCCCCTGCTCTGATGTGGGTGGGTAGCTGGGTCCCATGTCTACGACCTACACTCATGCCCAGTTTGGAGGCCCCACGTCTCCCCTGCTCTCATGTGGGTGGGTAGCTGGGTCCCATGTCTATGACCTTCACTCATGTCCAGTTTGGAGGTCCCACATCTCACCTGCTCTCATGTGGGTGAGTAGCTGGGTCCCATGTCTACGACCTACACTCATGTCCAGTTTGGAGGTCCCACGTCTCCCCGCTCTCATGTGGGTGAGTAGATGGGTCCCATGTCTACGAACTACACTCATGTCCAGTTTGGAGGTCCCACGTCTCCCCTGCTCTCATCTGGGTGTGTAGCTGGGTCCCATGTCTACGACCTACACTCATGTCCAGTTTGGAGATCCCACGTCTCCCCTGCTCTTATCTGGGTGGGTAGCTGGGTCCCAAGTCTACGACCTACACTCATGTCCAGTTTGGAGGTCCCACGTCTCCCCTGCTCTCATGTGGGTGGGTAGCTGGGTCCCATGTCTACGACCTACACTCATGCCCAGTTTGGAGGCCCCACGTCTCCCCTGCTCTCATGTGGGTGGGTAGCTTGGTCCCATGTCTATGACCTTCACTCATGTCCAGTTTGGAGGTCCCACGTCTCACCTGCTCTCATGTGGGTGAGTAGCTGGGTCCCATGTCTACGACCTACACTCATGTCCAGTTTGGAGGTCCCACGTCTCCCCGCTCTCATGTGGGTGAGTAGATGGGTCCCATGTCTACGAACTACACTCATGTCCAGTTTGGAGGTCCCACGTCTCCCCTGCTCTCATCTGGGTGTGTAGCTGGGTCCCATGTCTAGGACCTACACTCATGTCCAGTTTGGAGATCCCACGTCTCCCCTGCTCTCATCTGGGTGGGTAGCTGGGTCCCAAGTCTACGACCTACACTCATGTCCAGTTTGGAGGTCCCACGTCTCCCCTGCTCTCATGTGGGTGGGTAGCTGGGTCCCATGTCTACGACCTACACTCATGTCCAGTTTGGAGGTCCCACGTCTCCCCTGCTCTCATGTGGGTGGGTAGCTGGGCAGCCCTCAATCTCCGTTCCCAGTATAGTGGTGGGTGCCAGGTACTTCCTTTGACCACCAATTCAGCACCTATTCACTTCAATAGTAGTTGAACAGCCGGTATCATGTAATATGTCCATTTACTTGTATTAGTATCAGTCTGAACTGTAGACCTGGAATTATATTCATGAAGTTATAAATTCTGTAGGTTCCATCAATCTGAAATAGGAGAATCATATGAAAGTAATGCTGGATCAAAGACCAGATTTTGTACATCTTTCAAGGAAATTTACCATCAGGATCATGGATTATAAACCAAATACACTTACATGCTGGTGTGTGCCCCCTTTATCAGAATCTGCTCTTCTTATGCCATTGATTTTTAAGAATATATGCTTTAAAAACTATGCAAATGAGCCTAAGATGCTCCAGGCTCCGTTAACTTCTATGGAGTGTGGAGCCCCTCAGGCTCATTTTGAAGCTTATTTTCGTGAAAACAAAGGCATAAATAGCTTAAAGGGGAGTGGATCCTAATAAAGTGGGCACCCACCTGCATGTAAGTGTACTTGGTTTGTAATCCATAATCCTGATGGTCGATGTCCTTTAAGGATCAGAAAATTTCCAGTCCTTGAGTCATCGTTGTCAGTTATTACCCAGCTTTCCCTGGGTTCTTAAATTATAGCGCTTCATAGAGTAAGATGGGGAAGATGTGCAGGGTAGCGCCTTGCTCCTCGAATAAAATGCCTCCTCTCCTAATTTCCATGTGGACTTATTTTTTTTATATTTTATCTTATTGTTTTTTCTTTCAATTTATGTATTTATATATCTATTTTATTAGTTAGTTTTTATATATTTTATGTTTTTAGACTTTTTTTTATTTTGTATTGTTGTGGTGGTTTTTTTGTATTATTATTATTTATTGTATGATTGTATTAGTTTTTTTTTATTTATTTATTTTTTAATTGCATTTTTTTAAAAAATTTTGGTAATTATTTTGTCGGACTGTATTAGGGAAAAACCCCTTTACGAGCATTCATTATTTGCTGAAAGTGGACCCCCCCCCCCCCCCTTGTAGTTTACTGGTCTACATACAGTTGTAACAAATCCCAAGCAGGGAGCAGTATGAGATCAGTCCAAACCTCTAACAAAAAATGTTATTGTACCTTGTGCCACATAGATACACCCGTTATAAAAGCAGCTTCCTCTGGGGGCTGTAAACGGTGATCGCCACAAGAGGAAGTGATTGTCCACCTGTTTTACCTACAGCACCCTCTACAGTCAACAGGTGGAATTACACTGCAATAATTCAAGTAAAATCTGTAACTTGGTCATTCCAAGTCCTCCAAAGCCGAATGCTTTTCTTTCAAGGCTCTCCCCTTGATTATATTATTGTTAGTAGCTGTGCTCTGGGTTTTTTTTTTTAGGTTTCATGGTTGGCCACTAAGATACATGGTCAAATACTCCCTAACTGTCTATTAACAAAACATATAGGGGACGCATGTAAGTGAATATGACTACGAGATCACTCTATGCAGTCTGTGACCATGGAGACACATAGTTCTGCATAGGAGCTGTGTACACAAAACGGAATTCACAATGATTGCACAATACTATTTTCTGGTATGAGACCATGTAGACCATGTGCTTCCATGCATGGATACGTCTTCTTTAAGGAACGGAGGAGCTTCCAGAGACTGAAGATACACGGTTAGCAGGGCTAGTACCCCCTACATAAGAAACATATTGTAAATCGTTAAGCTCGTTGTCGTTACTGGATCTCACCGGCGTCTCTCCTCCGGGAGTCTTTAATGCCGTTCTGTTTGTGAGCTCGTCCGCGCGACTGAAGGAGAATCACATTTACTTTATGACCCAGGCAAGTCCCTTAATTGCTATGGGTGTTGGTGGCAGTAAAGTACTACTTCCCCAGCGTCTCCTTGGGGCTCGGTGACCGTGAGGCGAGAGATATCGACGACACATTTTATAGATACATCTGTTACCTCGGAAGGAGGAGACTTTGGATCTCATACATTTCTAGAATTAGGAGGGGTAAGAAGGGCAAAAGTATTTGAAACTCACTTTTTTTGCTGTTTTTTATGACATTTCTTAGTAAAATCTTCATTCAAAGTGATATTAGTTTTATGTACAGTATACAGCTCTTATACAAAGATTTATGTAGATATATACATCTACACACTCATCCATGCAGCATGTACACATAATATACACACCATGCGCACACACAACATTCACACATACAATAAATACACACATGCATACAGTATCTATATACACATATCTATATACACATAGATGCAAATATACACACCATGCCTTACATGCTGGAGATGAAAACACAAATACAACATATACACACACACATACATACAGCATATGCACACCATATACACAAATACAAATACACACATACATACATAAATGGAGCAGATACACAGCATATGCACACCATATACACACATACATACATGCAGCAGATACACCGCATATGCACACCATACACACATACAAATAGACTGATACATACATGCAGTATATGATGCACACCATATACACTCATACATACACACATACATGCAGCAGATACACAGCATATGCACAGCGTACACACATACATATAGCACATGAATACATGGGTCAGATACACAGCATATGCACATCATATACACACATACATACATGCAGCAGATACACCGCATATGCACACCATACACACATACAAATAGACTGATACATACATGCAGTATATGATGCACACATACATGCAGCAGATACACAGCATATGCACAGCGTACACACATACAAATACACACATGCATACAGCAGATACACAACATATGCACACCATATACACACATACATATAGCACATGAATACATGGGTCAGATACACAGCATATGCACATCATATACACACATACATACATGAAGTAGATACACAGCATATGCACATTATATAAAAATACAAATACACTTATGTTGTGTATCTACTGCTTGTATGCATAAGTGTATTTTTATGTGTGTATGGTGTGCATTTGCTGTGTATCTGCTGCATGTGTGTTTGTGTGTATGGTGTGCATATGCTGTGTATCTACTGCATGTGTGTATGTGTGTATTTGTATGTGTGTATGGTGTGCATATGCTGTGTATCTACTGCATGTATGTATATGCACGCAATACACACATACAAATACACACATACACACATGCAGCAGATACACAGCATATGCACACCATATACACACATACATATAGCACATACATACATAGATACATGCAGCAGATACACAGTATATGCACACCATAAACACACATATAGCATATACACACATACATTTATACAGTCATACACATGTATGTACTTACTTATCTTAGTAGCTTCTGACCATATCAGGGAAGTAGAGAGCATGAAGCAGAGATGAGAGATTCCTTGTCCTGCTGTCTCCTCCCCAGATATTTGTTCTGAGCTGCTGATGCCTGCTGTGTACTGAGGAAGGTCCTGCTATATACAATGTACAGCATAATGGGGCAGATTTAATTACCCGGTCCGTTCGCGATCCAGCGGCGCGTTCTCTGTGCTGGATTCGGCCACGCCCCCCAATTTCCGTCGCGTGCATGCCGGCGCCGATGCGCCACAATCCGATCGCGTGCGCCAAAATCCCGGGGCAATACAGGGGAAATCGGCACAAATCGGAAATATTCGGGTAACACATTGGGAAAACGCGAATCGGGCCCTTAGTAAATGACCCCCAATATCTATATAATGAGAACATGCTCAATCCTTTAATGTTGCAGGTTGGATGGCTGGGCCCCCTGACACTGAGGGCCCCATAGCAGCTACTATGGCTACTACCATGTAATTATACCCCAGTCTCCATGGTTACAGACTACAAATGAACCCTATGTAGTCAGGTGCTGCATTAATGTCTCACTCCATTTAATCTCAACCTGATTTACACCTGATTTAATGATTAGGCTTGTTTTAGATAATGGGAAGACACTGTGACTGAAGAATTGTCTTACTGAAAATCAGTCCATTATCTATAACCCTGGATAAACATAAATCTGCAGATGAGATGTAAACGCAAAACTATAAGATGTAAGACACATAATTATGTGGTGTACTCCTACCCATGTAGCTGTGTACTTGTTCTAGAGGTAGGGGACAGATAGTAAAAAGGAATTACGCATAACTTCAGTATCAGACTACACCGGGTTTATTTGTAGTCTGTAACCATGGAGACACAGTGACCTGCATTAGAGCTGTAAACACAAAACCACAAAATGTAGGATATACAGCTATGTGGTTCACCACTTCCTTCGGAGTCCTGTTCTTGTAGGTGAGAAGGGAACAGATTGCAAGAGGGAAACTCATAACTGCAGAATCCGACTACACAAGGATTGTTTGTAGTCTGTAACTATGGAAACATTAAACTTGAGATATTCAAGTTGCTAGTTTTATAAACCCCCATCTACCTCTCTAATGGTAATACATTGGGAATATGTGACAGCTGAATGAGAATGGAGCATTGTGTTGCTGAGACGTCTTTGTCTTCTCTTTCAGAGCCATGTTTGACTACGATAAGAGCAAGGACAGTGGTCTCCCGAGCCAAGGCCTCAGCTTCAGATATGGAGACATCCTACACGTTATCAATGCATCGGATGATGAATGGTGGCAAGCCAGAAGAGTCCTGCTGGACGGAGACAGCGAGGAGATGGGCGTCATACCCAGCAAGCGGAGGTATTACAGGGAATTTCATATTTAGAGGGTAAAAAATGACATTAACAGAGATTAACAACATTGAAAATGCTGTCTGAGGTTCAGCTTGTGTAATGTAGATCACAAGGAGGTGAGCAGATTGTGTATAGTGTCCTATCTGCAGGCAGCATGTTATAGAGCAGGAGGAGCTGAGCAGATTGTATATAGTGCCCTATCTGCAGGCAGCATGTTATAGAGCAGGAGGAGCGGAGCAGATTGTACATAGTGCTCTATCTGCAGGCAGCATGTTATAGAGCACAAGGAGGTGAGCAGATTATATATAGTGTCCTTTCTGCAGGCAGTATGTTATAGAGCAGGAGGAGCGGAGCAGATTGTACATAGTGCTCTATCTGCAGGCAGCATGTAATAGAGCACAAGGAGGTGAGCCGATTGTACATAGTGTCCTTTCTGCAGGCAGCATATTATAAATCAGGAGGAGTGGAGCAGATTGTACATAGCACTCTATCTGCAGGTAGCATGTTATAGAGCAGGAGGAGTTGAGCAGATTGTATATAGTGCCCTATAGGCAGGCAGCATGTTATAGAGCAGGAGGAGCTGAGCAGATTGTATATAGTGCCCTATCGGCAGGCAGCATGTTATAGAGCAGGAGGAGCTGAGCAGATTGTATATAGTGTCCTTTCTGCAGGCAGCATGTTATAGAGCAGGAGGAGCTGAGCACATTGTACATAGTGTCCTATCTGCAGGCAGCATGTTATAGAGCAGGAGGAGCTGAGCAGGTTGTATATAGTGTCCTTTCTGCAGGCAGCATGTTATATTAATATTGTACATAGTGTCCTATTTGCAGATAGCATGTAATAGAGCAAAAGGAGCTGAGCGAATTGTACATAGCATCCTTCCTTTGGGCAGCATGTCATAGAGCAGGAGGAGCTGTGCAGATTTCATGTAGTTTCCGTTCTGCGGACAGGATTTTATAGAGCAGGAGGAGCTGAGCAGATTGTACACAATGTCCTGTCTGCAGGCAGCATGTTATAGAGCAGGAGGAGCTGAGCAGATTGTACATAGTGTCCTATCTGCAGGCAGCATGTTATAGAGCAGGAGGAGCTGAGCAGATTGTACATAGTGTCCTATCTGCAGGCAGCATGTTATAGAGCAGGAGGAGCTGAGCAGATTGTACACAATGTCCTGTCTGCAGGCAGCATGTTATAGAGCAGGAGGAGCTGAGCAGATTGTACATAATGTCCTGTCTGCAGGCAGCATGTTATAGAGCAGGAGGAGATTAACAAATTGTACATAGTGTCCTTTCTAAAGGCAGCATGTTATAGAGCAGGAGGAGTTTATTAGATTGTGCATAGTGTCCTATTTGCAGGCAGCATGTAATAGAGCAGAAAGAACTCAACATATTGTACATAGCGTCCTATCTGCAGGCAGCATAAGATAGAGCAGGGAGAGCCGAGCAGATTGTGGATAGTTTGGAGAGAGATCTAGTAGGAGTTGTCAATTATGTCTAAGCCTCTTCTCAATATGGATTAAGAAGTCCATTGGGGGGTCAGCTATCTCTATGTATACACTAAAGCTGGGGAGGATGTTTAGTTTTCATATATCCATCTTCATAGAGCTCCCCCTGGTGGTGGCTGCAAGCAGGCAAACTACTATCATATAACAAAATGGACATATAAAAGAAAATAGGGTATATTTGAGCTTTAAATAATAATTAATAATAACTAGTCCTGACCCATTTATTCATTGTGCAATGTGATGTCATTGCTTCTTGTACCTGAATCCGATCTATAATTATTATATTGAAGTCCCTCAAGTTTCCCTCAAGTTTCCATGTGTCAATATCAAATTTATTGCTTGACTTTTACTTCCTAAACAGAATTTCCAAAAAACATATCGCCTGAGGGTTTATTCAAATGTGTAAAGGTGCGCAGTGGAGGAATGTCGCAGTCATCTGCTTGTATTGTTACATTATTCTCACACACTGGAGAGAGTAGAGCTCAGACTATAGCAGCGGCCACAAAGTGCTTTCTGCCCGGTTACATTAGAGTATTAGGATGGACGCGATTCAAACTAGTTCTAATGAAACCGTCCTGATACTACACACCTGTCATAACCATCTTGTAGGTTGTCTCCTCTCTCTCTCTTAGTCGTCATAGTGAATCATCCATTTCACAATATAATTGTGTGTTATAACTTACCTTGCACCCTGACAGAATGCTCTGTGTAGTCCCAGGGGTTGGGCTTTGGTTTGGATGCATTTAAAAAAAAAAAAACATGTGACTTGTCTGTGCTGCAGACTCCTCAGCTCCCAGCCCCCACCTTTGTGCTCCTGTACAGCTCCTCCCCCGCTGATTTCAGCTCACCAGGCTTTGACCTCTGTGAAGGAGCACGAGGGAAGAGCTTTACAGGACAGGAGGTGGGTGCCAAGAGTGGAGCAGTCTGCAGCACAGACAAGTCTTATGTTGTTCTTTGAAATGCATCCAAACCAAAGCCCAACCCCTGGGACTACACAGAGGATTCTGTCATGGTGCAAGGTAAGTTATAACAAACAATTATATCGTAATGTAAATGCTTAGAGAAAGCAGAAAGACAGATTTGCACTGCAGCTGTAATGGCTTTAGTGACAGGTTCCCTTTAAGCCCTCTAAAAATCTTAGTCCCTTGTATGTCTCCCCTCTCATTCTTAGTTGACAGCATGGATCCTCTTCATATTCCTGGTTCCTCATAATTGGATCCCTCATATTGTTTGTCCCCTTTAAATGTCCCTTCATGGTTGCACTCTAATTCTCCCCTTCCTGCTCAATGCATATGTCAGGAAGTGGGGAGGGGGAGGGAGCTGGATGAGTGTGAAGGAGACTGAGACACAGGCACATTGACAGCTGCAGCTGGAACTGAGCAGGATTAACTGAGATACCAATGTATACATGTCAGTGGTCTAGAATTCACTAATACAATATCCTAAACACAACCATAGTAGAGATGGAACTCCACAACCAAAAGCGAATCATTTTTGAATGGAGCTAAGAGAGGAGGCTTCACCTCCTGTAGTTCAGGCTGTGTAGCTCACAGAGCATCATCTAGACACAATACAATTGTTTCCACTTCTCAGCTGAGAGCAGGACTAGCTATGTACAGGGTGTTCAGTTTGCGGATATAATTGTATCCAGTGTAGACAATGCTCTGTGAGCTAAATACATCAACAGCTGCACATATACCTCTACTGGTTTGCTGCAATGTATCAGTCTAGAATCCAGGCTGTTTAGCTCACAGAGCGTTGCCTGCACTGGATACAATTGTCTTTACTTCTCGGTTGAGAGCAAATATGTTCCGAAACAAGCTGAAATTTCAAGAACTGACCAGCAGCAGCTACGGATGTGACTAGAGTATAACACAGTCCAGTTCAACCATATTATCTGTTTTGTGGATAATATAATAAAAATAATCTTTATTTATATAGCGGCATCAAATCAGATGGATGGACCCATTTTTTCAAAATGTAATCTCATTATAGTCTATGGATTCCGGCACGTTCCATATGACAAGTGTCTATGCGGATGAGGAAGGAATCTGCTTTGGCAGGGAATAGTAATGGCATATCCATCCCCTGCTGCTGTATAAGGGAAATTGGATAGGTCCTAAAGTGCTGTTTAGGCGCCATGGCCCCTACGCTTAGATAACCACAAATCTGATGCATCCTTCTTATCCTGACCACAAATCACCTTCAATTTTCTTGATGGGGGGCTGGTGGATTGGATGGGGGACCACAGCAGTTCACATCACTAGGAAGGAGAAAACGCTTTTACCTCCCTATATCACACGCTTATTATTATTAATGGATTATTATTAGGATGTATCATCACCACCCATCAAAAAATTAGGATTATAGTCTGGGTGTTCACATTGTGACAGCAATAGACTGTGCCTGGTACTGGAGGGCAGCCCATAGCGCTTGTTTTCATGTGGAAACAGTCAGCAAGTTGCTGTTTGTAGATCCTATAGATCCTAGAAGAGATCATTAAATAATGACAATATATATTAGACAATGTATTTGTTTTGGTAAAAGCCTCCATGGATATCACCCAACTTTTCCACATACCTAAATGATATCCCTGATACATGTCTGTCTAACAAGACACATATATACCGTTGCAAACTCTACCATAGTGGAGTGAAATCCTAATGAGAGCTATATTTAAAAGTCATCTCTGGGGGCTCGAGTATTTGTCTGCTATGGGAGTTTCCAGTATTATTATTGTCTGCTCTAGGGGCTCTCCATTATTATCATGGTCTGCTTTGGGGTCTCCACTATTATTATTGTCTGCTCTGGGGTCTCCACTATTATCTGCTCTGGGGTCTCCACTATTATTGTCTGCTCTGGGGTCTCCACTATTATCTGCTCTGGGGTCTCCACTATTATTGTCTGCTCTGGGGTCTCCACTATTATTGTCTGCTCTGGGGTCTCCACTATTATTGTCTGGTCTGGGGTCTCCATTATTATCTGCTCTGGTGTCTCCACTATTATTGTCTGCTCTGGAGTCTCCACTATTATCTGCTCTGGGGTCTCCACTATTATTGTCTGCTCTGGGGTCTCCACTATTATCTGCTCTGGGGTCTCCACTATTATCTGCTCTGGGGTCTCCACTTTTATTGTCTGCTCTGGGGTCTCCACTATTATTGTCTGCTCTGGGGTCTCCACTATTATTGTCTGCTCTGGGGTCTCCATTATTATCTGCTCTGGTGTCTCCACTATTATTGTCTGCTCTGGAGTCTCCACTATTATCTGCTCTGGGGTCGCCACTATTATTGTCTGCTCTGGGGTCTCCACTATTATTATCTGCTCTGGTGTCTCCACTATTATTATCTGCTCTGGAGTCTCCACTATTATCTGCTCTGGGGTCTCCACTATTATTATTGTCTGTTCTGGGGTCTCCACTATTCTCTGCTTTGGGGTCTACACTATTTTTATTATCAGCTCTGGGATCTCCACTACTATTATTGTCTGTTCTGGGGTCTCCACTATTGTTATTGTATGTTCTGGGGTCTCCACTATTATTATAAGCTCTGTGGTCTCCACTATTATTATCAGATCTGGGGTCTCCACTATTATTATTTTCTGGTCTGGGGTCTCCACTATTGTCTGCTTTGGGGTCTACACTATTATTATTATCAGCTCTGGGATCTCCACTACTGTTATTGTCTGCTCTGGGGTCTGCACACTTGTTATTGTACGCTCTGGGGTCTACACTATTATTATTAGCTCTGTGGTCTCCACTAATATTATTGTCTGCTCAGGGGTCTCCACTTTTATTATTATCAGCTCTAGGGTCTGTACTATTATTATCATTAGCTCTGGGATCTCCACTTTTCTTTTTGTCTGCTCTGGGGTCTCCACTATTATCTGCTCTGGGGTCTCCACTATTATCTTAGAGGACATTTCAGTTCCTTCCTTTTTCTTAAATTCATGTGAGAAAATACTCAGCACATACTGCAATGATCCAACTACTAATTTATTACATATCCCTGGAGTCGGTCCATGGTATCATGTAGTTACAGTCTGGCAGTATTATTTAGTCATCACTAGAGATGGGCGAATTTGTTAAAATTCGTTTCGTCCCGATTCGGCGAATTTTTCTAAAAAATACGATTCGATCCGAATTGGATCAAAACGAATCACGTTAAAAAACAGGCATTTCCTGGCTACAGAGAGCCTGTAGGGTGTTGTAGAACGTTGTGAAAATCACTGTATAAACTATGTGGATTTCACACGTAAATCTGGCTGTAAACTAGAGCCCCCAAAAGGTATTGCAATGTGTTATACAGATACCCCACAACTGACAGCTCACTACTGCAGATGCATGAATGTCAAACAGATTTCTTCCTATTCGATTTTGTCACTAAATAGAACTGCTATTTGGGGTATACAGATCCCCCCTAGAGAACAGCGAGGGATTGCAGCAAGAATCGCACAGTACAATAGCAGCAGCTGGACGCTACAACATGAAGTGTGAAGTGCTGAGATAGAAAATGGCTGGGTTTTATAGGGCTGTGTGACATCACATAAGCCTGCCGGTCACTGATTGGCTTACAGGTCTGCAGATGTCATCGGGGGTGTTCCTTTCTCCTTCCCAGAGTTCTCTGCCCCATGTAACACGTTGTTCTCGCAGAACATAAGGGGAAAAAAACAACTTTCTTCGCGCGAATCAGCATAAACTTCGGCTTCGTGACAAATCGAATTTTTCCTGAAATTCTAACCGAAGTTAGAATCATTAGAATCGATTCGCCCATCTCTAGTCATCACGTATAATGGTATTCAGTACATGTGTGGTCGTATCCTAAGTCTCTGTATTATTCAGTCATCATGTATAATGGTATTCAGTACATATATGGTCGTATCCTAGGTCTCTGTATTATTCAGTCATCACATATAATGGTATTCAGTACATGTGTGGTCGTATCCTAGGTCTCTATGTTATTTAGTCATCACGTATAATGGTATTCAGTACATGTGTGGTCGTATCCTAGGTCTCTGTATTATTTAGTCATCACGTATAATAGTATTCAGTACATGTATGGTCGTATCCTAGGTCTCTGTATTATTCAGTCATCACATATAATGGTATTCAGTACATGCGTGGTTGTATCCTAAGTCTCTGTATTATTTAGTCATCACATGTAATGGTATTCAGTACATGTGTGGTCGTATCCTAGGTCTCTGTATTATTTAGTCATCACATGTAATGGTATTCAGCACGTGTGGTCGTATCCTAGGTCTCTGTATTATTTAGTCATCACATGTAATGTTATTCAGCACATGTGTGGTCGTATCCTAGGTCCCTGTATTATATAATCATAACATATAATGATATTCAGCACATGTGTGGTTGTATCTTAGGTCTCTGTATTATTTAGTCATCACATGTAATGGTATTCAGCACGTGTGGTCGTATCCTAGGTCTCTGTATTATTTAGTCATCACATGTAATGGTATTCAGCACATGTGTGGTCGTATCCTAGGTCTCTGTATTATATAATCATAACATGTAATGATATCTAGCACATGTGTGGTCGTATCCTAGGTCTCTGTACTATTTAGTCATCACATGAAATGGTATTTAGCACATGTGTGGTCGTATCCAAGGTCTCTGTATTCCTTAGTTAATCTTTGTTGGTATTTGACATGTAAATTTAGGGATGTTCAGCAGATTTGTATGTGTTCCATTCTTCCCCCCCCCCCCAATTTTTTTAAACTTATGTATTTTATGAAAATTTTTACCTCTAAAAACGTGCCCATTAGCCGCACCGGCAGCAGCCTTCATTTCCTGGATGTTTGATCATCCGTCTCTCAAGACGTCAACGAAAAAAGCTGAAATGTAAATTCTGCTTTTTAATAAGGTTAAAAGAATATAGCTGCCCCCTCCCCCGCCCCACATCCCTGATACAAGTCATATATCACCGCTCCGTGTCGCCGCTTCACGGAATTACAAGAGCGCGATGGAAAATAACATAGTAAACAGAATCATGGAATGTAAGAGACATAAATTGGAAACATTGAGCCGTAAATAATATAGAAACTCAAGCTTTTCGGCCAATTATCATTAGGGTGAATCTGGGGAGGGGGGCGAGTCTCACACCAATGAATAGAAGGATCGGCCATGTTGGATTATTCTTGAAGAGTCGGGAGGAATAACAGATGTCCAATGTGTGGCTGGATATAGATCCATGAGAAGTCACACTAGGCCTTGTTGTCATGTCCCACAGCTTCATGTGGGGGGGGGGCTAACTTTGTATCAATCCCAAACAGCCCCCTCATGGGTATTACATATACAGCCCCCTCATGGGTCATGGTTAGTTTATATACAGTCCTCTCGTAGTTATTTTATATACAGCCCTCTCATGGTTATTTTATATACAGCCCCCTCATGGATATTTTATATACAGCCCCTTGTGGTTATTTTATATAGATCCCCCTCATGGGTATTTTATATACAGCCCCCTCATGGTTATATTATATACAGCCCCCTCATGGTTATTTTATATACAGCCCCCCTCCCATGGTTATATTATATACAGTCCCCTCATGGTTATTTTATATACAGCCCCCTCATGGTTATTTTATATACAGCCCCCCCATGGTTATATCATATACAGCCCCCTCATGGTTATTTTATATACAGCCCCCCCATGGTTATATTATATACAGCCCCCTCATGGTTATTTTATATACAGCCCCCCCCCCATGGTTATATTATATACAGCCCCCTCATGGTTATTTTATATACAGCCCCCTCATGGGTATTTTATATACAGCCCCCCCCCCATGGTTATATTATATACAGCCCCCTCATGGTTATTTTATATACAGCCCCCCCATGGTTATTTTATATACAGCCCCCCCATGGTTATATTATATACAGCCCCCTCATGGTTATTTTATATACAGCCCTCTCATGGTTATTTTATATACAGCCCCCTCATAGTTATTTTATATACAGCTCCCTCATGATTATTTTATATACAGCCCCCTCATGGGTATTTTATATTTAGCCGCCTCATGGTTATTTTATATACAGCCCCCCCATGGTTATTTTATATACAGCCCCCTCATGGTTATTTTATATACAGCCCCCCCATGGTTATATCATATACAGCCCCCTCATGGTTATTTTATATACAGCCCCCCCATGGTTATATTATATACAGCCCCCTCATGGTTATTTTATATACAGCCCCCCCCCCATGGTTATATTATATACAGCCCCCTCATGGTTATTTTATATACAGCCCCCTCATGGGTATTTTATATACAGCCCCCCCATGGTTATATTATATACAGCCCCCTCATGGTTATTTTATATACAGCCCCCCCATGGTTATTTTATATACAGCCCCCCCATGGTTATATTATATACAGCCCCCTCATGGTTATTTTATATACAGCCCTCTCATGGTTATTTTATATACAGCCCCCTCATAGTTATTTTATATACAGCTCCCTCATGATTATTTTATATACAGCCCCCTCATGGGTATTTTATATTTAGCCGCCTCATGGTTATTTTATATACAGCCCCCCCATGGTTATTTTATATACAGCCCCCCCATGGTTATATTATATACAGCCCCCTCATGGGTTTTTTATATACAGCTGCCTCATGGTTATAATATATACAGCCCCCTCATGGGTATTTTATATACAGCCCCCCATGGTTATTTTATATACAGCCCCCCCATGGTTATATTATATACAGCCCCCTCATGGTTATTTTATATACAGCCCTCTCATGGTTATTTTATATACAGCCCCCTCATGGTTATTTTATATACAGCCCCCCTCCCATGGTTATATTATATACAGCCCCCTCATGGTTATTTTATATACAGCCCCCTCATGGTTATATTATATACAGCCCCCTCATGGTTATTTTATATACCGCCCCCCCCTGGTTATTTTATATACAGCCCCCCCCCATGGTTATATTATATACAGCCCCTTCATGGTTATTTTATATACAGCCCCCTCATGGTTATTTTATATACAGCCCCTCATGGTTATTTTATATACAGCCCCCCCATGGTTATATAATAAACAGCCCCCTCATGATTATTTTATATACAGCCCCCCCATGGTTATATTATATACAGTCCCCTCATGGTTATTTTATATACAGCCCCCCCATGGTTATATTATATACAGCCCCCTCATGGTTATTTTATATACCGCCCCCCCCCCTGGTTATTTTATATACAGCCCCCCCCATGGTTATATTATATACAGCCCCTTCATGGTTATTTTATATACAGCCCCCTCATGGTTATTTTATATACAGCCCCTCATGGTTATTTTATATACAGCCCCCCCATGGTTATATAATAAACAGCCCCCTCATGATTATTTTATATACAGCCCCCCCATGGTTATATTATATACAGTCCCCTCATGGTTATTTTATATACAGCCCCCCCATGGTTATATTATATACAGCCCCCCCATGGTTATATTATATACAGCCTCATCATGGTTATTTTATATACAGCCCCCTCATGGTTTTTTTATATACAGCCCCCTCATGGTTTTTTTATATACAGCCCCCTCATGGTTATTTTATATACAGCCCCTCATGGTTATTTTATATACAGCCCCCTCATGGTTTTTTTATATACAGCCCCCTCATGGTTATTTTATATACAGCCCCCTCATGGTTATTTTATATACAGCCCCCTCATGGTTATAATATAAACAGCCCCCTTATAATGAGACATAGATAGTTAAAAATTAAAAAAATAGATGGTAAATGCTGCTCCCACTAGCGACAGGACTAGAACGAGTCACCTTGAGGTGGTTAGTAGGTCTGTGTATTCTGGTGAAACTGTAGCGGACCACCTGGAGATATTCATGCTGCCCCTGGCACATGGAGACTCTGGGCCCCTGATAAGTCCCAGGGGCGGCAGTGTATTGTTGCCCTGCTCCGCTGGGGCTTTTGTTTGCCATGACCTGCGCCTCCCCACCCATCCGGTGTAGAGGGCAGATAAGTGTCGATTCACGGCCTCTGCGCTGGTTTTTGGCCCTGCACGCCGTGGTGAATGTGGCCCCAGGTCTCTCCTAGTGTTGTAGCAGATAGATTCATCAGGTGAGAATTATCTCCGGGATGTTCTGTGGTTGTGATTAATGTAACGTATTATCCAGGTTGTTGTGTTCTCGTTACTGACTTCCCCGGGCGGCGGATACACAGATATCATCCGCATTGTCACCGGAGCAAATCTCATTGACCTGTAATTGCCTGTAGGATCTATCCGCACGTCCCCAGCGACTTACCTCTCATGTATCTTCTCTTCTCCTGGTGGTGGTATTATTAGAATTGTGCAATTAGATGCGTTTCATCAATTTCCTACTAATACACCTTCATACACTGCAACTACACACTCGAGTATGTTATCATACACAACTACACCCTCCCCCACATTACATACACTACTATACCCTCCCCCAAATTACATACACTACAATACCCTCCCCCATATTACATACACTACAATACCCTCCCCCATATTACATACACTACTATACCCTCCCCCATATTACCATACACAACTATACCCTCCCCCACATTACATACACAACTATACCCTCCCCCATATTACATACACAACTATACCCTCCCCATAGTAGGGGACTGCCTGTATACGCTCTCCTAAATTACATACACATGTTCATATACTACTACTGTACATCCTCTCCTATATTACATACACAGGTTCATACACAATTACACCCTCCCCCATATTACATACACAGGTTCATACACAACTACACCCTCCCCCATATTACATACACATGTTCATACACAACTACACCCTCCCCCATATTACATACACAGGTTCATACACAATTACACCCTCCCCCATATTACATACACAGGTTCATACACAATTACACCCTCCCCCATATTACATACACATGTTCATACACAACTACACCCTCCCCCATATTACATACACATGTTCATACACAACTACACCCTCCCCCATATTACATACACAGGTTCATACACAATTACACCCTCCCCCATATTACATACACATGTTCATACACAACTACACCCTCCCCCATATTACATACACAGGTTCATACACAATTACACCCTCCCCCATATTACATACACATGTTCATACACAACTACACCCTCCCCCATATTACATACACAGGTTCATACACAATTACACCCTCCCCCATTTTACATACACAGGTTCATGCACAACTACACTAACTCCCATATAACTGTAGACATTGTCATACACAACTACTCCCTCCCCCATATTATATATGCATAATAATATATACTGTAGGTGCTGTGAATAATATATTATAACACATGCTGGATTTATTGCAGGGTTGAAAGGAAAGAGCGGGCGAGATTGAAAACTGTAAAGTTTAACTCCAAACCCGGATTGATTGATGCCAAAGGGGTAAGTGGTGTTTCTAGATATTAAAAGGTGTGAATTTTACATTTTATTGAGACTACTAAACCTGTTGTTTTTTTTAAAATATATAAATAACAAAAAATAAAATAAAGTATAGAAATTATAAAAAATTATATGTAAATGAAAACAAAATATAAAACAATATTTTGGCATAAAATGTATATAAATTGTTATCTAAATTTTTTTTTTAATATACCGTAGATGATATTGATTAAAATTATCCTGTTGAATATTCAGAACATATGGGATAAAAAAAAATTAAAATAATAGAAACATATAAAATATATTCATTTTCTGTGAATAATTTGCTGTGCAGATAATATCATATAGAAATATTGGCTTCTTTTGCACCATAATTGGATTCGGGCTTTGTAGGTGGGGGGGGGGGGAGGGGGTTGAGCAATGGATCCGATTTTCCTACATTGTTCCCATATAGCGGAGATTGATTTCATTTGTCTCTCTCCGCTCTGCCTGATCATACATCACTGCGGTTATTATTGCATTTGGACTTTTACATTTTATTATATTTGAATAAATTGCCCCGGATTAATGGATTCTAGATTGCGGCTGAGATAATCTAATCCCGGGATTGTTGTGATGGACATTTACTGGATCAGGATGCAGAATAATAGGAAAACATCAGTAGATTTGTCAAAGCAGATCTGTTTCCGGCTGCAACCGTCTGTAGTTAAAGGGTTTTCCCACTAATATTACTTATCCCATATCCAAAGTATAAGGGGTCACTGCGATTATAAGAACAGGGGTCCATGCACAAATCGGAGCAAATGCTCCATTCACTTCCATGGAAGCTGCCTCCGGGCTTCCATACCAAACCAAAAATTAAATTATCATTAAGTCAATTTTGCTGCAGTTTGCAATTCCATAATTTCTTAAATTTACACCATATATGGAAACTTATATCCTTAAAGGAAATCTACCATCGTAAACCATCATGATAAACCAGGGCTATTACTCATAGATCCAGGCACCGTGACTGTGGTAATCTTTTTATATTTGTTATCCATGACCTCCTTCCTTATAAAAATCAACTTTTAAAATTATGCTAATTTGCCACAAGCTCTCCATGCTGTAGATTCACAGGCTGTTACTCTGTCCCCCCTCCCTCCTACTCCCTCACCACTTCCCCCTCCTGCCTGCTGTAATCTCATACAGTGGGAGGGGAAGTGCTCCTGCACAGTGTAACAGCCTGTGAATCTGCAGTATGGAGAAGCACAAGTTATACCCCCAGAACCTTTCTACCTCATTATTTGACATTAAGTTGATTTTAGAACACAGTACGTCATGGTTAACAAATATAAGAAGATTACCACAGTCACGGTGCCTGGATCTATGAGTAAGTGTCCCTGGTTTATCAGGATGGATTTTGATGAGTATTACAGCAGTTGTGTTTTGTATCGAGGTTCAGCTGTATTCACTTCAATGGAATCTGCATACAGGTCATGTGATCAAGTGATGTTATTGGCCTTCACTTGGCCAAACAGAGTGGTGTCAGATATTGGACTTGTGCCACCACTGGTTGATCCATTTCTTAAAACTGGACTATCCCTATAAGTCGAATACTTTTGATATTTCCCTACTTTTTACATACTCCCCATACCCTTCAATTTAGACATTTTTTAAAAAGTTGCATTTAGGCAGCTTGACGGTGGAGATGAGAGAACCCGAAGTGTAAGTTTGAGATTGGCGTTCAGGCACGTTCCTCCTGACGGGACATATTGGTGGATTTGCTGCCGAGCAGCGTATATCCAGAAAAGTTACCCCCCTAACAACTTGCAATGGCGGTGATTGGCCACATTTTTTTGCCCTTTTGTTTAAAATTGCAAAATATCACCAAAGATGAGAGAGTCCGGCATTCTTCATAAAAAAGTCCACCCTTATCAGCAGGATCCACTGACCAAGACCAAGAAGGATCTGTAGTTTTGGCAACCAATCACAGCACAGCTTTTATATAGGCAGCTGTTGCGTCGGCTGCATGGAAAAGTGACGGATGGGAACTATTTTATTGTCGACTTGCCGAGTTCGTCTCCAGTTCCAGACACAGTAACAGGACCAGTAACAAGTCATCACTGAAGTGAATGCTACAAAAACTAACAAGTCCGTCTCCGGAGGGGAATATTTCCAAATCTCTTTCTGCTTCGATGACCCGGCTTAGATAATAATCATCTACATAACGACCCAAAAAAACCGACAGCGGTAATCAGTTCTCGACAATCATCCCGTAATGTTCCTTAATGTAGATTTGTGTCCGCCTGGAAGCCTTGTAATAGATTGAGAAGAGAGCTCTTCCGGGAAATTTACGAATCTTGCATAACAAGGAGAATTCAGGCAAAAATTTTGGCCAAGTTTTACCTTCAATTCTTTTTGATTTTACTTACTAATACTATTAATAATTACTAATTTTCAGATTCGTTTCGAAGCCCTAAAAATGGCTTGATTCAGATCAAATCTATGTACCTACAAATGTATTTGCCTAATCAGTCTGCTATCTTATAAGGTTTTTTTAAGAATTTATATGGGTTGGGCAGGGAAAAGGTTTAACAATAAAGTGTAATTGCCCTGCTCCTGTGCCCGATTATTGTTGGGTCGGTAGTGTTGACGTTCATTGAACCCACCAATCGGTGGATCCCAGTGACATCACTTGCCCTACATCAGCCTGATGACTAGAGATGAGCAGACCTGATGATCTGCTTTGGTGTTCGGATTTGGCTGCCTCATTTGGACGTATTGCCGATTTGCCGGCCAAATAGCCAATTCAAGGAAATTGAAGTACTTCGCCAACTAGCTATGGTTTCGATTGGCCAGGAGGACACAACCTCGTTCATACCCATGGCTAGTTGATAGGAGCTTCAATTTGCCAGATTGGCTCTTCACCCGGCAACCCGACAATATGTGTGGGTCAGGCGGCCAATGCCAAACCTGACTATTGGGTTAACTTTTCTCTAGTCATTGGGCCGATGATGTAGAACAAGTGATGTTCACTGGGGTCCACTGTTTGGTGGGTTCAGTGACTACCAACACTTCTGACCCAGTAGTATGTGTTGGTGAATGGGTAGAATCAGGGACTTGTCCATAGCCAACAGGTGCAACAAAAGAGAGAGAGCCGGAGCAGGGCAAGTCGTTTTTTTTTAGCTTACCCGTGTCATGGCCTCAAACAATTTTCCAATCATTTCTGAAGAACCCCTTTAACTTTAGCTGCAGCCTCTAGAGATGGAACATAAAAGACATTAGGACGAGTGACCTCGGGTAAAAGTTTAGTAAGCAGTTAAGTAAATTTTATTTAAAAAACATACTTGTAATTGATCACAGTAATAAAATAAGACTCTTAATGGACTTTAATCTTCTCCAGAGTTTTGTGTTTCCATAATGTGCAAGTTTTTTGTGCTCACAGATTTTTTTTTTCTTTTCAAAGTTAAAAGCAAAGTCGCACACTGCAGAAATTTTTCATGCACAAAGATTCCTATAATTAGCAAAAAAATCTCAGAACTAAGAACTGCTGGGGCTGCCAAGTCACTTAGCGAACAAGAGTTATTTTTGTACTTAAGGTGCCATGGAGATATTTTCTTTTCTTTTTTTTTTTTTAAATGTAAGAAAAATATTTATGCAATTAAAACTGTGGGGGATATAGAAAAGATTCTTTTTAAGTGAGTTGTAGGAAGTCACTTTTCTCCTATCCGGTCTTGGCTCTGAGTGTAAGGCAACTGTCTGGAGCAGGAGCCCTCCCTCACCTTTACCCTCTGACAAAGCCCCTTGTTAACGTAACACTAACCCATTTGCATCCAAAAATGTGGGGATCAGGAGACCAGCTAGGGGCCTCAGTGGCTCCGGTGATATACAAGGGACACTAGTGGGGTTATTCCGGAAAACCCCCTCAAGATGCTTTCTCGACTCACTATCCATTAATGTCTATGGGAGTTACATAAAAATGGCTCCTCTCTATTGACTTCAATATAGAAAGCTGCCAATTTAATTTGTCAAATCAAAATGTATAATTTTCCCGATTGACGGAACCCCACTTCTAGGACCCCCATTTGTATGGTTTATTTTGTAGCTTAGCCATAATTCGGTGAAGTGGGAATACCCCTTTAATACACACATGAAGAGGGTGGCTTTACAGCTGCACCAAACCCATCCAAGATGTATAATGAAGGAATTTTATGCAACACGTCTAATTGACAAGAGTTTATTATAATGAATTCACAAAAGAGGAGATTGTTATATTTTATCTCATAATTGCCCAATTACACAAATGAGCTTCAGAGGCAATTGCAGCTTTGTATGCGAGAAGACGATCATTAGGCGCTCGGAGCTGGATCCACGCGGAGTGAGGAGAAGAATACAGATCTATGGAATCCATATTCTCCTGATGGCTTATCCTCCTTTTTAAAAATTTCCTGGAAAAAACGATTGAGGTACAAAGCAAAGGTGGCAACAAAAAACTGAAGGGTAGTTACCCTACTTTGGCTCCCAATTCCCATTGTCACCCAAAAATCATAAAAACCTCTTCTGAAAAATGTTGGCCTCCTCGGACTAGAGGAAGTCGGTGGAAGTGATGTCCTGTGCACTAAGGAGATTATGGATTGACCAAAGCCATTCCTGTGACTCACCTTCCCCCCCAAGCATAAACCGTTAATGGGTGTTTCCTTGAGTAACCATTGCATAGGGTTAAGCGTCCTGATGATTGGAGGTCCCACTGAGATGAGGAGAATGAAGTCAACTTGACTTCAGACCTCCCTGTTTAGGATGCGCCAGTGCGCATGTAAGACATCTGCATTGGGCCCATTCACGTCAGAGATTATGAGCCACACCCAGGTTGCCTTGCTGGGAGCTGATTGACAGCTACCTTGCAGTGTCTGATCCCTCGAAAGTTGGGTGATTCAAAGTGCAGCTCAGTGTTGGTCTCAGCAGTCGGTTGAGTAATACAGGGTAAAGCCACTCAGCTGCTTAGGGTGGCATCCAGGGGCTGGATAAATTCCCAGGGCTCAGTTCACTCAGGGCTGGTTATTGTTTTTTCTGTGAACTTACTCAGTGTACCTCAGCCTGTTTTCCTTTTTACAAGTACCTGACTTGACCTTTGTACCTCAGCCTCATCCGGTACTTCTGTGACCTGTGGTACTCCTGACTCTGCCAGATTCTGATCTCTGTTTGGTGCCTGACCTGGAACCCCAACCTTATCGTGAACCCTGATTTGGAATCCTGCCTTAATCCCATCCTCACCTGGAACCCCGAAGCTTGTATCCTGCCTGATTCGAACTCCCTGAAGGCTTATCCAGAAGGCTTACACCCTGTGTCCAACAGGACCCGGAACCACAAACCTGTACTCTGAACCCTTTTTCAGAGCCTGCACCCTGTTCCTAAGTTCGGATCCTGATCCCGTGCCTCCTCGCTGATACTCAAATTCCTCCATTTTTATCTGAAACACTAATAAGCCCATTTTGGTATTTCGAAAATACTTTTGTGTACATTATTAAGAGACTGAAAAGGTCACTTGGTCCTGAAAGTGTCCATCACAACAAAAGGGTCATTGTCTGAATCTGCATCTCTAACATCATGGTATTGATATCTCCACCAGGGATAGCTCCAGCCATCTCAAGACCAGAACCGATCTGGGCCATGGTCCATAAAATGCCCGGCCCTGCTTTAAATGAGGCCCTTAGCTTTGATTTGCCTATTCAGCTCCTCGGGGGCAGGTCTACTGACTTTATGATCATCTATACCTGTTACACTTGCTCAAAGCTTTGTGGGAGGACACTGCCCCTAAAAATACATAACTAACAATTATTATTGGTTATTTTATCAAACACTAAAAAGAAGCAATAAAAGGGATTTTTGTGTGGTGTGGGGAGTGTATTCTTCTGTTTTGCTCTTATTAACAATTGTTGTGCTGCGGGTTGATTTCTGTTCTAATTATCGTGGACCTGTCACCCTCACGTACAGCCGCGACAGCAGAGATTCATCCACCAGATTAGACGCCAGCAACACAAAGGAGCGCTTCTAATTATTTCTTATCTTGACTCGAGAATTCACTGACCCCTCTGTTATCTGCACTGTCGCTGACATTGTGCATCAGACAGCGATGGAGAAATTAGTGAATAGTATTTAAAGGAACTGTCCCTATAAGAACTTAACATGACATGAGTGTGATACCCTAATAGAACAATATTAGTCAGTAGAATTACACCCACTAAAAGGCTCCAAAAAAACGGGGATGAAAATGAATCACTTCCTGGGTCTGTAGGGTGACAGGAAGTATCACATGATCTGTCTCAGCCAATCAGCAGTTTGAAAACAGTTAGGTTACAAAATAATCTGTTAGGAGGTGTGGCTTGCGTGTGCCAGATCTTCCAACTGGTTAAGAGTGATCATGTGATGCAACAGAACCAAAAAATACCTAATTCTGGTACTTTTAATGTACATGTAATTTTTTTGTGCAAATAATTTTTTTTTTATTGAGTTACAAATACATTTTACAGAGATTCACTTCAAGCATTGTAGAAACTCTTTTTTTTAAAGCTTTTACAATTAGTATAACCTATGTATGGTATCACACCCTGATCTTTTCATTTTAATATGTTTTTAAGAATTTTTTTTCATAGTGGAGGAAATTAAGGAAATTATATTTAATTCTTTAAAACAAAATTAAAACAATTTAAAAAATAAAATAAAATTGTATACGAATATATATATATATATATTTGATGCAGATTATTATATTTACATGAATATTATGACCCTTGGTGACAGGTTCACTGTAATATAATTTCAACTTTTCAATGTTTTTGACTGTTATTCTGTTATGTTGTATTTATGAGGGTTTTTGTTAGCGATCTTGTACATGATATCACATGGGGGGTTTCTAGACCAGATAGAAGTGTCATATTTAGGAATTATTGATGCATTACATTTCCCGTTGTGAGAAGACATATAACCCAGACCACTGGCCATCCATCTCCTCATCCCATCCTCAGCCGCATGCATGGCCACAGCTCTCATATACTGTATATTAGCTCATATCCTCTGCCGGTATCATAGATCTATCTCTGTTTCTCATCCATGCTCTGTGCTTCCATGCTCTGCATCCGCATGTTTTTACCATTTTAGCCCCTCAGGCATGACATCTTTATGTTGCAGCTGAATCTTCATGTAGATTAAACCCTTCACCTCTGATTTTGTGTACCTGAAGTAGGTGTAAGGAGGAAAAGCAATTTGTTTCAAAATCTCCAATGCAGTTTAGGTCTCCATAGTAACAGACTACAAACAACACTTTGTGTAGTCTGACCCTACAAACCTGTAAATTAGTAACCAGATTGACAAACCCATTCAAATATAGGTTAGGAGAAGCAGAGTCGGACTGGCTTATGTTGGGCCTACCAAAGGTGGTGATCTTGAGGGCCCACCTTTCAACCATAAAATACCATTAAACAAATCCTATCATTTAAAATGTATCATTATAAAGATGTAGTAATCTACTATATAATATTGGAATCATCCTATATGTAATAGATCATAATATCAAATTATTACTCCACTCATTTCCAAATAAAGATCTTTGGGGCCCATTATAAAGTGTTAGAACATGGGGCCCACCGGAGGATTTTCCGATGCTCTGGTGGGTCGGTCCGACACTGAGGAGAAGGATAGGTAGGGACTGTGCCCATTATGGAACTTATTTTTATTTTTCGATTTTGAAAAACAAAGAAGCAAAAAACAAAAATATCTCTTGAATATCTCCTAAAGACGACAAATATCAAAAATATTTTTGATGGTGTAAAAGAGTGAAGTTATTATATTTAGATATTGACTCTTAGAGGGATTGAAAATGATCTGCTCCCTGCAGAAACCAATGTTTGTCACTTAAATGTTGTCAGAGGTGAAGGGGTTAACCGGCCATATATCCGCCTTACGTTTCCATTCTTTAAGTTGTTTTTCTTTTACAGTTCAGATATTGCTTGAAATGTAAAAGTGGTACCAAACTACAGTGACAAAAGGGAACAATGTGAAAGACTCTAATGTCCAATTATCACCGCCTCAAAGTACCAGACAAAGTGGCCAGAAGGCGCCAGACATATCTGGGAAGGAGTGATTGGTTTTATGTGAATAAAACTAGGATTTTAAGAGACTGTTCTTTAAGATAAATTAGTGAGTTAGGATGAATTGATGTTAATGTTATCCAGTTTTTGAAAATAGGCAACGTGTGGGAAATGTAAATTGTTATTAATTACTATTCACATTTTGCTTCAGATCTTTCTACAATTAGCATTAATTATGAAGGGAGAAAAATTACTAGTGTTTACAAATGTAAATGTACCAGGCAAATATGAGATGGATAGATAGATAGATAGATAGATAGATAGATATGAGATAGATAGATAGATAGATATGAGATAGATAGATAGATAGATAGATAGATAGATAGATACGAGATAGATATGAGATGAGATAGATAGATATGAGATAGATTTATACAGCAATGTTTCGGTGTATAACACCTTTATCAAAGGTTGTGATAAAGGTTTTATGTACCGAAACATTTCTGTGTACAAAATAAACTTCACCTGAACTTTTTACTGATGTTTGGAGTGCTGCCTGCCCTTCTACATGAACCTAAATAGATAGAAATAGATAAAAATGAAATAGATACATATGAGATAAATGATGGATAGATTTTAGAGGATAGATTATTATAAGATAGATAGATATGAGATAGATAGATAGATAGATAGATAGATATGAGATAGATAGATATAAGATAGATAGATAGATATGAGATAGATAGATAGATAGATAGATGATAGATAGATAGATAGATAGATATGAGATAGATAGATAGATATGAGATAGATAGATAGATATATAAATAGATAGGAGATAGATATGAGATAGATAGATAGATAGATATGAGATAGATCGATAGATATGAGATAGATAGATAGATAGATAGGAGATAGATATGAGATAGATAGATAGATAGATAGATAGATAGATAGATAGATAGATAGGAGATAGATAGATATGAGATAGATAGATAGATAGATAGATAGATAGATAGATAGATAGATAGATAGGAGATAGATATGAGATAGATAGATAGATAGATAGATAGATAGATAGATAGGAGATAGCTATGAGATAGATATGAGATAGATAGATAGATATAAGATAGATAGATAGATATGAGATAGATATGAGATAGATAGATAGATAGATAGATAGATGATAGATAGATACATAGATAGATATGAGATAGATAGATAGATATGAGATAGATAGATACATAGATAGATATGAGATAGATAGATAGATAGATAGATAGATATGAGATAGATAGATAGATATGAGATAGATAGATATGAGATAGATCGATAGACAGATGGATAGATAGGAGATGATGTGTGAGACGGATGATAGATATGAGATAGATAAAGGATTGATATGATAGATATATGAGATATATAGATAAATTAGATTTTCGATTTCGTAACTAGAGTCCTAAGTATATTGTGCACTGACTTGAATATCCACTGGGGTATGAATGTTCCGCTCTTTAGATTTCAGCAAAATAAATGAAATCTAAAAATAGGTCATGTAACACATAAAAAATATAATAAGTACATGTCATCGGACGGTGTTCTGGGAAGAAGCTGAGCGCTGCACACAACGTGAAAGGCAAAAAGAAGGAAAGAAACACACTGCACTACAGAGACACACACTAATGAGATTTACCCCCTTATGCCCAGAAACCAAGTAGGCGCGGAGCGGTGTGAAAGGTGCACTGGGCGTAACTGCCCTGTGCCTGCGACCTACATCTGTTAGAAATGCCCCACTGGTGCAGTGCCGGAACCCCCTTACATTCGGTAGGTACTGAGTACCTGGGCAAAATTTGGTAACAGTGTCTCTATAATAGATTAGGTAAAAGATAGATGATATAGCTGGGGGTGTAACAAGCCTAAAATATTGTAGGCCCTGTGATGTCTACATCTACGGAATAATAGTACTTTTGGGAACTGAGGCACATAAACCTGTGCCAGGCACCTGGGACATCAGAGAGGGTCACTCAAAGACCCCTAGAAGGATTAGTGACAGATATTGATGCATATATAGGTAGTTACCACCATGGAAAAAGAGGGAGAAGAACCGAAATTAACATCCCTTAAAAAAACCTAAATGTTATCTTTTGTTCCAGCCGATCCTTTGGTCACTGCAGTTGTAGCCACATTTACACACTAGTTTTGTCAGCATGAGTGTGACAAGAATTAGACGCCCCTGTTTTTGCCCCATGCCTTCTCTCCTTCACAGTCATTCAATGACAGGCGTAAAAAGAACTTCATCTTTTCACGAAAGTTCCCATTCTACAAGAACAAGGAGCAGAGTGAACAAGAAACAAGTGATCCTGACCGTAAGTAGAGCCTCGGAGACGATGTCACGTGTGGCACAAAACAGGAAACGGGTGACACGCATGACACGATCCCTCCCTCTCACCCTGTCACACATCTAGGCATACAGGACCGATAGGCAGGAGAGGCATTGCTACTGTGACCTCTGCATGAATACACCCTGGGTCCTCTGATTCTCTTACCCTACTAAAAAGCTTAAGAATCCTAAATTTCATGAATTTTGTTGATTGACACACTGATGACCCATAAGGCCTAGCACACCTCGTCATCAAACTGGAAGAGAATTTGGAGGAGAACCTGACCTTGTAAGAACAACCGTCCAATTTGTATTCCCTGGAGACCATGAGGCTATCGGAGACTTGAGAAGCTTAACCAAAAAAATGGTTCTGCATTGGTAGTTACCAAAATTTTCGAAGCGTACAGTTAGGTTTAGGTTTATAAGGGTTATAGATATGGATTGGTTATCGCACCAAAGATTTCATGTAGAACACAAAAAAAATCAGACCTTTGTTGGAGATATTCTTTTACTAGGTCTGATCTGCCAGTAGGCCCAAGCTTTGACATATTAATTGGAAACATAGGTCTACAAGAGGAGATTTGGAGATGGGGTCTTTTTCAGAAGGCCTTATTTATGCTTAACCTCATGTTATGATGATTTCCCCATGGACTTGCACAATTTTTTTTATAGATGGATAATCCGTCACCTCCTTATGGATCATTGAAGTATTTTCTTGGCTGTAACCACCCTCATTTTGCTCCAAACTGTCGATCCTCCCATAAATTCAATTGTGGGATTATTTGTGTAGAAAAAAATTGTATTATTAGGTTTACTAGGCCCAATTGGTATCATCTTCATATACTGTTTGCTAAGCAGTCTCATAATATGGTCTGTGGGTGATGAGTGACACTGCTTGATCTCCATGCTCTTATCATGGTTTTGCTAAAGGTGCACTATAGTAGGACTTTGGGTCACCCCATCTGTATTTTCTGTACTTCCTGTATAATCTGGGAAACAACCAAATTACAAAACTCCACCAAATTCTAGGAATTTGAGGTCACTCAACCTGGACTTTGCCCGTGTTCTCCACCATGTGTCTAGTGTTCTTCTACAAGGTCACTCCACCAAAACTATCCTCAGAACTCAATTCCTAAAATGGACGATGGATGATCCAGGTTGTTATTCTGCCCGGTCTGTCATGGTAGTATTCATTTCAACTCCACTGACTTCTTCCTTCCTCTTCTGCGCCTCCTCTTCCTCTCTCATTGCTCACTCTCTGGGTACTGCTGGGCAGGACAGCTTCGGATTAGGTGACGACGGTTATGGAACAAAGGCTCTGAGTAAGTTCCCAGGAATGGTCACTACAACATTTAAATCCTGTCCCCTCCCCCATCCTTCTTGTTTCTTATATTATTTTTGATTTTTTTTTTCCCTTTGTTTGTTTTCCAAATGCCGCCACCCTCACCCGTCTCCCAGCATGCACAGACGAGAACTTTTTAATTGTTGCCCACCAATGAATGCAAACTATCTGCTCTCTCAATGCATGAACGATGATAGAACTCCATAATGTCTACTTGATTCATTGTTACTATGCAACTAATGTCAATCTTAAATTTGTATGCAATCATGTATGTTTGGACTTCCCAAAAGATCAGGTATTGGTCAATAATGTAATGTATATGGGTAAGCCCAAAAGCCCCCAACAAGAATTGTCAGCACAAAGAGGACCTGGTGTGTTGGATGCCCAGTCATCCCCGTCTAGTATACAAACCTTCCCCCAATTCAATTGGCCACCTAAAGCAACACTAAAATTTAGAACTGCCACTTAATATTACAGATATATCAGTGGTGGAACCAAAAAAATTACATGCAATATTTAACTCAATGACCAAAATGGAGTATACGTGTAGACTCATTGATACCAGTGTAGCCATGGTTACAGACTACAAGCAAACACTGTGTAGTCAGATTTTCTTCTTTGTAGGTAAAGTAGCAGGATGACATTACAAACAGAGATAGTAGCTATGTAGATCATAGGAGCCATGCTTTACATGAACATTTCATATTTAGGGGTCCTCTCCATAGATTGGTGGTCTTTCTTACGGATAAGCCAATGGAGTTTAAAGGAAATCTACCCCATGGATGCAATATTTTATATTAAGCACACTTACGCGATGATGGGTATCAACTAAAACCGGATCTTTGCTTCTATTTGGCTTAGTTTTGCAGACAATCATGTTTAAAAATTATGCAAATGAGCATCAGCTCCTTTGTATGTCACAGAAAACCCTTATGGCTCTGTCTTCTGCTAATTATGCCCACCTCTGTGTGATATTACAGCCAGTCTCCTCCCACCCCGATCTAGCCAGAGACCTGTGAGATGTGACAGAGCCAGAGATGGGCTTCTGTGGGGTAGGCAAGAGCCCCTGAGGGTCATTTGCATAATTTTCAAAGATTGTTTTCTCTAAAATGCAGCCATTTAAAGCTAAAGGAAGAACTAAGACTAGTGTTGCTTATTTGTTATTGAAATGCAAAGAAATCTAAGTGGTTGGAAAGTAGTCGAATTAGCCTTTGGGGATTGGAAATCTGTTCCAGAGGCATGATGGGAAGATGACATATACTGTATAATAGTTACGTTACCAGTGATGATGATATTGGTCTAGAGTTGACCTTTAATAGTCAGTATTGTGTGGGATCACCCGGCCCCTGATTTTCTCGAGACGTTTTTCCTGCTTCTCTCTGGACCTCTTACGGTTCACAGTCCAACCGAATCGATATCACACCAAGATAAGAAAAAAGGCAAAGTAGCGAAGATAAAAGTGTGTTTATTGTAGAATTGGGACATAAACAGCCGAGTATTAGAGATTCTCATAAGGAGAAGGCGCTGGTGGGAAATAGCAGGTGTCCAGAGCATTATCATCTCACCGCGCCACATCTGTCAGGTTACCGCAAGTAACATCATGTGATAGAACCGCCTCACACCCCCGGATACCAAAGGACCCGTCATAGAAATAACATCAACTTCATCACGAAACAAAACCAGAATCATAACCAGAATTATATTATTGAATTATACAAAGTTTTTTTATATTATGATGTTATGTAAATTATCAATAATAATAATTCTAATACATTGGGGCAGATTTACTTACCCGGTGCACTGAAAAGCATCGGAACGCGCTGGAGTTCTCCGAGCCGGGCTGAGTGAAGGTAAGTGCAAGCTCCGTGACAGATTTTTTTTAAAAAATGCGGCGGTTTTTCCAAATCCGTCGGGTTTTCGTTCGGCCACGCCCCCCATTTCCGTCACGTGCATGCAAGCGCCGATGCGCCACAATCCGATCGCGTGCGCCAAAATCCTGGGGCAATTCAGGGGAAATCGGCACAAATCGGTAACACGTCAGGAAAACGCGAATCAGGCCCTTAGTAAATGACCCCCACTAAGTCACCGGTTTCCATATGGGATGACACATTTGAACAATTCCAAAATTCCAAAACCTTAAACAACTCTGCCCATAAAATCCTAGGAAATATGCAAATAAGTTTTACAGGATGAGATAAAGAAAACATTGCCTCTTAGCTAACTTTTTAAAGCAGCTCCCTTGAAGGAAACCTACCATGGGGAATCATCAGAAGTAGATGTGATGGTAGATTCTTCCTTCCTGCCTCTGCCCTAATCTGTAATGTAATAATCCCAGAACCTAACTTGTTAAAAACTTTATTTTAGTAATATGTAAATTACCTGCAGAGGCTACTGGGGCGTGGAGTAGCCTTAGCTCCCAATGCCCGGGCAGGCTAAGACACGCCCCAGTAGCCTCTACAGCTTATTTACATATTACTTAAAGTTTTAGACAAATTAGATTAGGTTCCGGGATTATTACATTACAGATTAGGGCAGAGGCAGCGGGAGGAATCTACCATCAGATCTACTTCTGATGATTCCTCATGGTAGGTTTCCTTTAAGAAAGTATTACTTTCACGAAGTCCAATGACACAATGTGGGAATAATTCCAGAAGGAACAAATTCCCAACTGCGGACAGTGCTGTTCTGATGTGGTTCTACCTCTTCAGTAAAGTGTAGGGTACTGGTTTATTTGGTCTCCAAATGCCTGTAAGGTAGCCTCCATAAGGAGAACTCTTACTTCCTGACCCCATACAATCCATAATAAGATATAGGGACTAAATACATGAGGTTATGGTATGGAGTAGGTAACTCTATACACAGTAGAAGGAGGCAGTGTTGGGGTAGTAATTGGGGGCCTTTTAGGCCTGTTTATGTTTTATAGAAGTAAAGCTATTCCCATTAGATGACATTTGTCCAAATCCTGCAACTTAGATGAGTTCAGACAACTATCCAATGTGTATGGGGCCCTACAACTCTTCCCCAATGGCAGATTTAGAAGTAGATAACTGTAGGGAACTGCTGTTTTTTTCTGCTGAGATAAACTGCTTCTTTGGAAAAAAGACTTCGCTTTCTTTGTTCACTTTTTTTTTGGCCAAGCTAACCGTAAATCACGCAGACATTGCTGTCTGATCATTTTTTCAACCCCCACCTATAAAATGGTTTTATATTATAGGATTTTAACTTGGGGGGAATATATTCACACTGCCGTTCAATTAGTTTTTCTGCACTGAATGGCAAGACATTCCCTCCCCTCTCCTCTAAGTGACTACTGTACTATTCAACCAGCTTTTACTCAGAGCAGAGGGGAGGGACTGTGCAGCAGTTTGATGCTGAGATCACACAGTGTGAGGGCTACAACCATGGAATAGAAATCCATTTTTCACTGTCCTACTACAGTCCTCCCTCAGTCACTTTAAAGGAAACATACCACCACGGATCTACCTATTAATGTAGATCCTGTGGCAGGTTCCTCTCATGTAGATAATTCTTTGGTGGCCCATAACTTTGGTAAATTTTAATTCACACAATATTCAAACTTTGTAAAGAGGCTAATGGGGCGTGGAGCTGAGGTTACATGGCGTGGCTACTCCACGCCCTAGTAGCCTCTTGTGTTCTGCCTACCCTGACATCTTCACCACGCACTCCTGGTAGCTGCACGCACTCGTCTGAGAAGCTGGGTTCTGCGCAGCCGCTGGTTGCGCGGTCTCAGCTCTGAAGCTGAAGCTACTGCGCATGCGCAGAACCCAGCTTCTCAGACGAGTGCGCGCAGCTACCAGGAGCTGAGCGCTGAAGATGTCAGGGTTGGCAGAACACAAGAGGCTACTGGGATGTGGTGTAGCCACGCCATGTAGCCTCAGCTCCGGCTACTCCACGCCCCAGTAGCCTATTTAGAAAATTTGAATATTGTGTGAATTAAGATTTACAAAAGTTATGGGTTACCAAAGAATTGGCCCTAAAAAGAGCCTCTACTTGAGAGGAACCTGCCACCGGATGTATCTACTGGTAGGTTTCCTTAAATATTAGTGGGGTGCAGGTCGCTCTTGTACTCCAGCACTCGGTGCATATGAAGCACTTGAGGAAGTTGGAAGCCTCCATCATCTTAATCAGAAGGGTGATGAGTGCAAAGCTCCAATATCCCTGAGGTTCCCTGCTGACTGATGAAGGCTGCTACATCAGCTCATCTACGGCGGATGATACATGTTATGTAAGTTTAGGTGAAAGTCGCTACTCAGCAGCCGCCGCTTTTCTCTATTAGTTCGGTTATTTGTCAGAATGACAGAAGATGCATCAAGACGAAAACTGACACAAAAGCCAAAAATAATCTCACGCTTCAATAAATATGAATGGTGGCAGAAAATGTGCTGTAGGGGGACGTGAAATGGGGCCTGATTTATTTATAATGCAGAAAATACATCCGATTGCCACACTTTATGAGACATGTTTTCTTTACTCCATCTCTTACTTGCGATCATCCTAGATTCCAATAGTTACTATAGAAAATTTGAGGTTGGGATGACCAGGGATCAACTTGGCAACAAGAAATCAGTTTTCCTGCAGCACCCCCAGAGGATGAATGAAGAATTGCATGGTGTCTATTGAAGTAAATAGCATGTCCTTGTAATTCAACGACATTCTGGGTCCTCCAGTAACAGAGACGCTCTGCCCAGTTTAGATGATGAAAGTCCTCACTTGTGGGTCTTCCCTGATCAAAAATATTAATGTATAATTTCTTAATAGGAGTTGGGGATTGGGTTTTCTAAAATCCTTAGAATACTCACCAGTTACAGGACCAGATACTGACAATCAATGGTTATCGACCTAGGTCAGTGATGACGAACCTTTTAGAGACTGAGTGCCCAAAATGCAAACCAGACCCACTAATTTATTGCAAAGTGCCAACACAGCAATTATTGCATTAAAATCTTCTTGCTCTGTGCTATACCACATCTTTCAGTGGTCCAGAGGACAACAATATCGTTGACAGAAGGTTGGAAAATTCAGATTGGAGCTTCCCTGAACATGAAAAATTGTGGGGCCAAGAGCAGGAGCTTCAATGGCGCCAATGATAATCTGACCCAGTCCTCACCTTCTCTTCCTGCAGTCTCAGGTAGACCCAGATGCTTTACTTTAAAATAGCACTGAGGTATGCAGGAGGATCCTTCAACTCTTGTCTGGGGAATTTTGTGCTGGGGCAACAGCCTGAGTGCCCACTGAGAGTGCTCAGAGTGCCACCTCTGGCACCCGTGCCATAGGTTCGCCACCACTGACCTAGGTGATGTGTAATAAGTCCCACAACGGATCCTATTACCATTGTCACTTCTGGACAAGCTAAGAGGGAAGGGAACTTGCCGAAATGTTGAAACCAGAAGACGGAGCAGGTTAAATATGCTAATTACCTGTGACCCAGCCTGATTTTCCAAGACCTCATAAAACCTGTAAAGCAGTTTCTATCATCTACTATCATGTACATTTCATCCAAGCAAATAATATATCTAAGAAGAAAAAATCAAATCCTAAACAACAAACATCTTACGCTCTCGATGGGTCATTTTTTCCAGATGCTAAACCTCACTTATTTTCTCAGATAAAAACAGAGTGTTAGCGTCTCAGAATGCCTCTCCGGCGATCTCATGGATAGCAAAGAGCTTTCATGCTGCTAGAAAATGGGTCAAGATATAGTTTTTCAATTAAATTTCAGTAAGAGGTGGCGCGAGACCCTAGAGACGAGAAATGGCTTTACACAATTGGAATTCATTTCCCTCAATGGCACCCAGGAGATTGGGACAGGCGGAGGTTTCTTGTAGATAGGTTCTTGTATCATACATTTTTTTCCCCCATCAACTTCACGGACGAGCTGTTACAGTGGTGAGGCCTTCACAATGTAGAGTCTTCAAGTAGACCTGGATCCTGCTAAAAACATTAGAAAATCACCATTCTGTAGGCACATTCACTAGTGATGAAGAAGAACCTAAGGAGAAAAAGGATGGAACCCAATCCTGGAGTTGGCCACCTGTGTAGTTTTGCCCCTTTGGTACTCGTTCTTATCCAACTGGTCTCCAAAGTCATTGGAAGATGTCGTAAACCTTCAAGCTGGTTGATTAAAATATTATTCCCCTTATGAACTAATTTTACTATGTAAATACAGTCCATGGCCAAAATAATCATACACTGGTTTTCATCAATTATTTTCATAGATTATTTTCATAGTAGATGAAATTTAAGACCGTCCTCCACCAAAAACATATGTAGCTTCCAAATTTCTCATAGACATTTGCCACCTCAATCACCAAAGAGTTCCTATTACCCCACCAGTCGAAATCTTAGAGCCTTCTCTACCAGGCCAGAGTGATATGTAACTCTGGGCTAACAATGTAGTCGTAGTCAGAAACTAGTATTCTGCTGACAGATTTGGGCCATTCCAAGTTATTGTGGTAAATCAATTCATAACAGAAGGTATAGGGATTTTGCTATACATTGGATTATTTATACGTGTGGGGTGTGACCAACTTTCCTAACGGTCACCTCCAACAAAATATTTCTTGAACCTTTACTTGGTTGAGCAGGTTCTGAAGAAGTCATTTCTTCTCAATTCACATTAGCTTTAATCTAGTGAGTCTTATATTAAAGGGAACCTGTCACCAGGAGACCCATTTTTAGCACTCCCCCAGTCCCCACAGAGCATAGTACATACACTGCCAAAGTGTTTTTGTAATAAAAATTGGTTTTCCAGAAAAAAAGATATGTTATATTGTACCTTTCATTAGCATCTGCTGTGTGTCTAGGCTGTTGCCTATTGGGAGGGACTGGAAAGGAGCAGTTTCCCCCCCACCCTTGGGAAACAGATACTCCATGTGACCTTTTCAAATATATGAAAACACCCATCACTTGGCTTAGCGACGCCCCCTGCTCCTCTACAGCCAATCCCGAGTGTGGGGAGTTATTCATATATTTGAAAAGGTCACATGTTTCCCAAGGGTGGGGGGGACACTGCTCCTTTCCAGCCCCTCCCAATCGGCAGCTGCCTAGTCACACAGCAGACGCTAATGAAAGGTACAATATAACATATCTTTTTTTCTGTAAAACCTATTTTTTATACAAAAACACTTTGGCAGTGTATGTACTATGCTCTGTGGGGACTGGGGGAGTGCTAAAAATGCATCTCCTGGTGACAGGTTCCCTTTAAGATGTTAACCAAAGATTTCATAGGTCTGGTGGTCATCATCTCACTATATAGGTATATTTATATGTTTCTAGTATTGGACTTAAGGCAAATGACATGGTAGGATGAGTTATGGAAAGAAAAGCCTGAAGATCTCCTGCAATAGTTTCAAAGATAGTGTTAGACCCACAAGGTGACCATACACCTCCAGGAGGTATCAACCAAACATTAATACCAATTCCCCCAAATACTTGCACACTGGGATCAGCAGAGCGTTCATGTGGGGACACTATCCCGTATGTAAACAGTGAGTGGGATGAAGAGATGTATGAAGATGTTCAGGGGAATGTCATTGAGCTGTATACAATGACTAGTACCTGCATGTGCGTCCTCCATTATCCTGCACAAAAATGCTACAGAACATTTCTCCTTTCTTGTCATTAGCAGTAAGGTCATAGCAAGATGGAATGATCTAGATAAAAAGGTTTGATGGGCTGGAGGAAATATTGTCACACATCAGAACAAGGACACTTGATTGTGCCAGAAATATCTGCCTCCCGCAGCTACGACTTTACGGCTTAATACTTGGGAGACCTGGTAACAGACTGCGGGCCTCTAGGATAGAGGATCAGATCTGTATAGAATAGAAATAGAAGTAGAATACCACCATTCAGTCTGTGGAGGAGACAGGGAAGGGGCTTGGTGCTGGTACCTGCAGCCAAAATACCACCTGTATGATCATTGGGGTCGGATATACCGATCTTGAGAATCAACATTAGAACTTAGAACATTGGACCCCAACCACCATTCACTGTTGAGTGATTGGGAACAAGATCTATGTAGCTGCCTTTGGGTTTACTATTGGTAGTGTACTCCTTCATTAGAGGCAGCCAACCTAATGCCAGCCAGATACAGTGGTGGAGCCTAATCTGGGTTTTTCTATGATTTCTTCAAAAAGAACCTGTCAGATAAACTAACCCCACTAAACCCAACTAAATATATCTTTGAAAACTGCTATTATACAGCAGTACAACTATCCCTATATTGTTCCTTTCTATGCCTGTAACGTTCTACAGTCCATTTACCATCTATGACCCCATATGAGTCCAATCACCGTTTTGTCTTCTAAGCTGTGTCCAACAGATTTATGTCCTTCCTGCTCAGCTGCAACTTAAGCTCCTCCTCCCCTCCCTTGGGAATGTGTAACAGGCTCTACCACTAAAAAGAATTCCCGAGGGAGGGAGTAAATGACGCGGTAGAGAGAGCTCACTGAAAAAGAATTCCTGATGGAGGCCTGACAAGTGATTTGTATAGGTCTTGAATGAGGAGCAGCATTCTATTCAGTGAGTCAGTCACACACAGACATGGGCTCTCTTATTCCTGAGAGTGGGGTGAATAATGTTGCAGAGATGAGTTTACTACGCTGAAGAGAAACTAGGCCCTTTGTCAATCAAGAAGTTGAAGGTGTGGCTGAGCTGGGAGACCATGAATATGCACACATGGTGAGTGAACTTTATGAAGGGGCTATGGAACTTTAAAGGCATGGGGTGGCACAATATAGGGATAGTTGTATTATTGTATTAATGTGGTTAGTAACCTACAGTATAGAGAACTCACAAAATATATTAAAAAATTACTTTTTTATTACATTTATATTAAATAATAAGTAATTTTTTAATATATTTTGTGAGTTCCCCTTTTTGTACGGTGTTGTGATTTAGACTGGGGGGAAGTCACCCTAAACTCCTATTTAGGACGTATCTAATTTGGGTTATACAGTATAGAGAAGTTGAAACAATCCTCTCATAGTTGCTGGTGTGATTCTTGCCCTGCCTGTCCCAAGTGTAGCCATATTGTAAGCCTTAGACTGGTAGTGTAAAAAATGTTGGAATTTTTGACAAGAAGGTTCGTCCCTAACCAGCCTTTAGATCTATTGGATTTAGCACCGCTCTCCCTTCTACGTTTATTTCCTCTTCCATTGATTATGAATGGGGTCGCACCAGGACTGAGCAATGTTGCAGTTCCCTTGCTTAGTCGGAAGCGAGATAGACCTGGCGTTGGGGACCAGATTGGTTTTAGTTTTCTGTTGACCATGGTGACCATGAGTTCACCATGGTGACAGGTCAATAATATTAAGATAATATTATTGGAAACCACAGAAATGATCTGTAATATAACATGAGAATCTCGGATTAAAGTGATCAATATTCACTGTAGTGCCCCCGCAGGAGACCTGAGATATTACACATCGAGAGAAAGAGAAATACTCTATGTAGCTGCATTTTACTCTGGTTAATAGGTGAAGGTCCTAAATAGGGGAAACTCCACTATCAAGAATTTTCAGATGACCCCTTTGCAGGCCAAGAGTGTACCTCTTATTTTAGGAAGACAGAGAACAGTTGAAGACGACTCACAAAGGAGAAAGAACCAGAATAGCTAAACGTGGGGGTCCCAGCACCCACACCCCATTACTTCCAGGGTCCAAATAATGGAGAGAGTGATTTTCTCGACTAAGACCAGCTAGATGGACAGCCCCAGTCCATGGAAGATTGGGAGGGCTTATACTTATGTCCCGAACAACGGGAGAAATTCCTTTATTTCTCCTGAGTTTGATTTTCGCTCTTATGTTTCTTATCTCATAATACTAAGAACAAAAAGGGAATATTTCCCGGGGAGGACTCACACTGTTCTGTTATTGATTCATCGGACGGTGAGATGTCTCCACGTAGAATCTATCCTATTATATATTATGAAAGATTCCGGCGCCATTGTGTAACAGGATCAATACTTCATTCTCTCATTAATCCGCCCTGCAGGACCCGTCACGTTTCCCCCCCTCTGTCTCCATGTTTTGGCTTCTTATTCTCTGTGTTTTATGGTTAATGACTTCTGGTATTTTCTTTTCTCTGTCTCTAACAGGAGGACAAGAGGAGTGTATTCTGTCTTATGAACCAGTTACCAGGCAGGAAAGTAAGTTTTCCATAGACTTTCTGTATATTGTATGCAGTGACATAGGTTTTATAAGGCTTAAAAGGGAAAAACCCAAAATGAAACCCTCATCGACCCCTCTGAAATTCAGATGGCTTCTATAATGACCAGAATCTTGAACATATAAATGAATAGAGCCTTAGATTTGACCAGCAATCAGTCCACTGTTCCATTTCCATTCAGAATTCCACAGCCCAATCCCATTGATGCAATTGCTTTCAATTCTGAAACCCCTGTTTTTTATTTCAAGCCAATAACTGCAAGGGTCCCTAAATGTGGAACTAAGATTTGATATCCAGGGGTCACAATAAACAGCACCCTAATATAGGGGACTCCCCCTCTCTGAAAATAAACTCAGTTTTATCACAAGGAGATCCTCTGGGGTGGTACTTCTTGTGGTGTATTCTTTTTCCTTTTCCTGCGGCATGCTCCACCCCCTCAGATCCTAACCATAAACCAGTGTATTATTTTCACCTGAAGTGTTCCATTAACGAGGTCATTTGCAGTTGTGATCATTCCTTAGCGATATGCTAATTTAGCTCCCTATTGTCAGATGGGCAGTCCTAGACCGGAACAGATAATCTAGCACCACCCACCTGACAATAAAGACCCTAATCTGTTTATTGCATAAAAATTCTGAATTGATGAAACAAAATAGGAGCAAAGAAAAATTATTGGAAGCGTTGAAAGGTTCCCTTTAAAGGAAAACTGTCGTCAGGATTTTATATTTTAACCTTATGACATGTTACTTTTGCCTTTTTGATACTAATTCCAAATCTGCTTTTATAACTCACATTATCTATTCAAATCACTTTTAAAAGTGTATAAAAGGATAGGTGGATTCTTCATCGAGTCACAGTGGTGTCTGTCCTTGTGTCATCATGATTATCTTCTCACCTACTCTCACAAATCTCCCTTCTGCACACATGAGCCAACCCTGTACTGCAAGCAATTCTCCATCAGCTCATGCGGGCAAGAGGAAGAGGGAGATCTGTTAGTGCAGGGAGAGCTATGAGAAGATAATGATGATGCCTCCATGAATCGATCTTGTTTACTGGCAGGGAGTCAGGTAAACTTTTATCTACTTTTAGAAGTGAGTGGAAGCAGTGATGTTTATTATAAAAGCAGGGAATTAGTATTAAAAAGACTATGGGAACCTGTTTTATGGTAAAAATGTTAAATCCTGATGACAGGTTTCCTTTAAGTAGCCATCTTAATTTACTAGTTCTTAATACAGAAAATGTCTTGGCATAGGGACAGAAATTGACTAATTCAGTGCTGAATATGCAGATTTTTGGGAATATTGTGTAACTTCATACAATGATATCATCTCTCTGCAGTAAATTACACCAGGCCGGTCATTATTCTTGGTCCCATGAAAGACCGGATCAATGACGACTTGATATCCGAGTTCCCTGATAAGTTTGGCTCATGTGTCCCTCGTAAGTATATTGTGTTATCGTATTATAATATTAACGTTGGAGCTCGCGATGGCTATTGAAGTCTAGAGTAAGAGGTGCCCAAGACTAAGAGTTGGCTCTAAAATATTAGTGTGCCTTAGAGTAAGAGTCCGAATTCCACACATACAAAAATATTCTGTAATTTTTTAAAATTTTACTTCCCCCAACCCCCATACAGATACGACAAGACCAAAGAGAGACTACGAAGTGGATGGAAGAGACTACCACTTTGTCATATCTCGAGAACAGATGGAGAAGGATATTCAAGAGCACAAATTCATAGAGGCCGGGCAATACAACGACAACTTATATGGAACTAGTGTGCAATCTGTCAAGTTTGTGGCAGAAAGAGTAAGTTCTATGGATTTTATTTATCACCATGTTGGTTATCGTGTGCACTTGAACTTTAACTTGAGATATGTCACTGAATTGCCAGATGTGAGTTGCTATTTATAAGAGTTTTCCATTCTTCCATACAGGGAAAGCACTGTATTCTAGACGTATCGGGAAACGCTATCAAGCGACTACAAGTAGCACAACTTTATCCTATAGCGATCTTTATAAAACCCAAATCTGTGGAGTCATTAATGTAAGTAATGGTGAAGTTTGAATTTAAAGTTTGTTCTAGATGTCAGTTCTAGGGGGAGTTTATCTTACTCCTTGGTAAAGTCTAGCTTGTTCTAGGGTGGGTTTAGCTTTCTCTGGTGTAGTGTCTAGCTTGTTCTAGGGTGGGTTTAGCTTTCTCTGGTGTAGTGTCTAGCTTGTTCTAGGGTGGGTTTAGCTTTCTCTGGTGTAGTGTCTAGCTTGTTCTAGGGTGGGTTTAGCTTGCTCAAGTGTGGGGTTTAGATTACTCTGAGGTGGGGTTTAGCTTGCTGTAGGGTACAATTTATCTTGCTCTAGGGTGGGGTTTAGCTTCCTGTAGAATAGTGTTTTAGCTTGCTCTACGGTGGAGTTTACCTTGCCTTTTGGTGAAATTTAGTTGGTTGAGCTTTCTTGGGGGAATTGTTTAGCTTCCTCTAGTTTGGGGTTTCTTTTACTCTAGGGTGGAATTTACCTTTGTCTATGGTTGGGTTTAGCTTTCTCTAGGGTAGGGTCCAGTTTGCTTGCTGTAGGGTACAGTTTATCTTGCTCTAGGGTGGGGTTTAGCTTGCTGTAGAGTAGTGTTTAGCTTGTTCTACGATGGGGTTTAACTTACTCTGGGCTATTGTTTAGCTTTCTCTAGGTTGGTGTTTAGCTTGCTCTAGAGTAGTGTTTAGCTTGTTCTAGGTTGGGTTTTCTCTTATTTAAGCATGGAGTTTAGCTTGCTCTAGGATGGGGTTTTGCTTGCACAAGGGTGGAGTTTAGCTTTCTCTGGGATATTTTGTAGCTTGCTCTAGAGAAATGTTTATCTTGCTCTAGGTTGGGGTTCCTCTTACTCAAGGGTGGGGTTTAGCTTGCTCTAAGGTGGGGTTTTGCTTGCTCAACGGTCAGGTTTAGCTTGCTCTAGGGTACAGTTTAGCTTGCTCTTGGTTGGGGCTTTTACTTATACCTTGTGTAATAACATAAGGATGTGTACCACAACCTAAATGATTTTTAAGTTACTGTAGTGCTGTTGTCGTGGTCTCCCCTGGTTAACTGAGCCCCCACCATTGTTGTTAAATCTTGCTGCTGAGAAAATCATTACCATTGCAGTTGTTGCAGTTTCATCACTATTGAAATATTTCATTATTGTTTTATTTTGAACAGGGAAATCAGTAAGCGTCTGACAGAAGAACAAGCGCGGAAAACATATGATCGAGCGCTGAAATTAGAGCAGGAATTTGGGGAGTTTTTTACAGGTGACTATACAAACTCCTCCTATTTTATGAAATAAAGCCCAGAGGCCCCTAGTGGATACTTTTATTTAGGTAATGTGGGGGATGGGAGATTAAAGGGAAGATATGAGCAGTGTAGCTTTGTCAGTTATCAGTGTGATAACCTGTCCTTGTACTCTAATCCACCCATAGACTTGGTAGCCCTCCAGTGGACCAGGTCTTGTTTAGCTATGTGCCCATGCAATCCTCCATGTGTGGCATGATTTGTATAGGTCTTTATAATGAACATCAAAGCCTCTTTTTGACACATTAGGCTTGGCAGCAGCTGCCTGGCACTGGGCACTAAAGTACATTGCCTACCAGTAACCCCAAGTCTGCACCAAAGCCTCCCGTTTTACCAAATCCTATTGTGATATTATGTTGACTATTGTCCTCAAATAACTTCTCGTCTTCAAAATATTTTGTAATTTTTTTTTTTCCCAGCAATCGTTCAAGGCGACACTTTGGATGATATATATAACTCGTGCAAACTAGTAATTGAGGAACAATCTGGACCCTTCATCTGGGTACCTTCGAAGGAGAAGTTATAACTTAGCAACTAATAATTTAATCAAGACAAGGACTTACAAGAAGGTCCCTTATTTTGTCAAAAATATTTTTTTTTCCTTATGATGTTTTGATGTGAATGATCTTCTCGAGGTCGGTGAACTTTCAATGAATGTAGAACAAAGGGCGTAGGACGGAATTCGGGATCTTCGAAAAAGAATACAACCAATGACTGTTACCTTGCTGATGGGACCACCAATGCATGGACAGTACGTAGATGCTGCCCCCTCTATCTCATATGGAATTACCTATATAGGAGAAGCTTTTTGCCCCGGATCATTTCCGACCTACCCCCTACACCCTTCGACCTCCATCGTTTGCTCCTGGCATGGAACGCAAGTGGACATTTGCCAAGGCTCGGCTTGATGTGTCCATTGCTCCTGTGACAAATTTTAATCCAGCTACATTACTCATAGAATTTTTAAACATAAAAAAAAATCACATCAAAAATGAGTTAAATGAGTGAAGATTTTTTTTTTCTGTTTCTGATTTTAACCAAACGCACCCTTCAAAAAAAATTATCAAGAAAAAAAGAACGGATAGCATGTTTGATACGACATATATCACATTTTTTTCTCATTGTTGTGGTCACCGTTTGACCTCGTTTACGGGAATTTTTGGTTATGTTTTAATGTGTTTTTTTTTTAACCCTTGTAAAATTTAAGATCATTGTGATCAACGCTAAATGTGAAAATTTCAGAAATTTGAAGTTGAGAATTGTTATAAGTTCTTTGGTTGGTTTGTTTTTTTAACATTTTTATTTAAAAAAGACCATTTTTTCATCTGTATTATTAGTGTGAAATACTGAATGCTGTATAAATAGTCTAGAAAATTGGGAGATAAATATAAAAAAACATTTTTTAATGAAATGGTATAAAAGCTGAACGAATGTGAAGGCCGAATTTTTTTCCCCGTTGTACATTTTAATAAGAAATAAATATTTAATATATGTTTTTTAGTCAAAGGTTTGTAAATAGGTAAGTGCAGTAGCTATGGGGATGTAGAGGTAGCAGACACACTCGGGCCATGGGGTCAGGGGGGCCCAAAGGGGCTCCTCCCACATAGGACTATTTTGTAATATAAATTGCACATAGTAGGTAGGGCCAGTGTTGGACTGAAGTACCTTGGGCCCCACCAGGGGGAATCGGGCTCCATCTTTACAGGATCGGTGCATGTGCTTGTAAGATGTATCATCAATTACATGTAGTAATCATTTTTGTGTATCATCCCATAAAATAGCGCCCCTAGTGTCCAATGATGTTCCAGTCAATGCTGCTTGACTTTCGGGCCCCAATGTTATAGATTATGATTGGTTCCTCTGGCTGGCCAATCTGACGACAAGTTACAAATTCAAAAATTTTGGAAAAAGTATTAGGCCCGATTATGGTGTGAATGGGAAGTTTTGCTTTTGTTTTTTATTATTTAAAAAATGGTAAATATACATTTATGCAAATAACCCATTTCCTCTACTACTTCTAGGTATTAATATATGTTTTTGGGAAAGTCCTGAAATAATTTGTGGCAACTCCCTGCACTCCCTCAACTAATTTTATATATTGTTTAGCCTGTCTGAGTAAAACAGCGCCACACAAAGGATGTGTGTAGTATTGCAGATCAGCCACGTTCCCTTTCATGAAGTTGATCAGCAATACCGGACACTACCTCTCGGGCAAGCGTGGCGCTGTTTTCTGTACAACTTCTAATTTTTTTTTCGATATGTATTTATGAATGCAATATTTGAAATTCTACCATCCTCAGCTTACTTTGGAGTTGTATTGTTAAAAAACTGTAGTTTTGGACTAGAAGCTACATTGTTACAACCATTGACCCCCTAAACTAGTCACTGGTCTCAGCAGTTCTGTCTGCATATGACTGGTGAGGCCGGTAAATATCTGAGCAGTCACATAAACGATATATGTCATGATTAAAGAATTTGCACAGTTTTTTGTGTATACAGCAACTAAGCAGACTTATGTGTCTCCAAGGTAACAAAACCTGACAAAACTTGTGTAGTCAGGACCTATTCTTATTATGTTTTGCAGTGAAGGCTAAAAGGGGTTTTCCAGGATTGTTTGCCAGGGGCAGGGTTGGACAAAAAAATAAAATAAAGTGTACTTACCCTGCTCCAGTTCCCCTTTCCAGCTTCAGAGGTGGGGAGGGGGTTCGGTCTTCAGCACCGACATAAGTGCTTGGGGGGGGGGGGTCACATGACCCATTTTGGCCAATTAGTCGCCTTTAGATTTGGGTTCACCAAGTTAGGCCAAAACTGTGTTAGCCCTTTAACCCCTGGCAAAGCCACTTTGCTCAGGAAACTTAAAGGTACAGTGCAGGCACCATCCAGGGGAGTTAACCCTTTAAATGCCATTGGCATCGGGGAGTGATAATCCTAGGACACATTGGGGGCATTTAAAAGGTAGCAGGGTAAGTAGGTTTTTTTTTTTTTTGTCACCCCTGCCCTGACCCCCTCTGGGTTTTTATAGGAATCCTAGAAAACCAATATAAAACTCCAAATTACCAATTTTTTTTAATTTATTATTGACAATGTAGATAGATTTTTTTTTATTCTTATTTATTTTATTGATATTTATTTCTGTATTGTAATGTTTTTATGATTATTATTATTATTATTGTTATGAATTTATTATTATTAACTCTTTCAATACTATTTCCCTAATACCCATCACAATGATCTAAGTATGAAGTCTAGGATCGGTAAATCTACAAGGGGTAAGACGAGAATTCTTTGACTCCTAATGTCCTTTACTGAAAATAGGGCGGAAATTAACATTTCCACCACTGGGAGCGCCAAATCCAGATTTTGGATGAGGTCAATATACCGTATATACTCGAGTATAAGCCGACCCAAGTATAAGCCGAGGCCCCTAATTTTACCACAAAAACCTGGTAAAACCTATATATTTTTTACTCGAGTATAAGCCGAGTTTGGGTTTTCAGCACATTTTTTTGTGCTGAAAAACTAGGCTTATACTTGAGTATATAAGGTAATACAGCTGTCTGTATCACTGAGATATTTTTAGCTTTTTTTGGGTCCACTTCTGGAATTGGCTCCTCTAAAAATACAAATGAAAAAAAAATTATGTTTTTTTTTATTCCAACCGGATCCCCTAGAAACCTGATTTTGATGACATAATCTGTGTATCAATATTTTAAGCCCAGAAAATGCCTTTTAATCAGTTAAAGGAAAGGCCCATTAAGGTTTTTTTTATATTTTATGTATTTGTTTTTGCTCAGTTTTCTATTTTTTTACCAAATAATTTGTTCTAGTTAAATGATATGATCAAACAGATCAAATGTGTACATGTTACATGTTACAAATCATTTTCTCCCCATCCCTTGTGTTGTGGCTGTTTTTTTATCATTGCACTATGTTTCTGTATATATGTAGATAATATACAAATGTTATAAGACACAAGAGGGATAAATATGAATATTTTTATTTGCCCCGCCCCCTTTATGTTCACCCGCCCATTTGTTATGATATCTCTATGTTTCCGGTTTGTTTACTTGTTCCATTAAAATCCTGTATCTTCAGCACAGGCGAACTTTTTATTTATTTTATTTATAATACAAAAAAAAAAAACACACAAAAAAACAATAAAAAGTACAATATTTTTTCTTTCAGGCTACATCGGTGCTAAAATGTGGGTGCAATTTAACTAAAGAAAGGGCAGTTCCACAGAAAATTCGTTTTTGGAATTATTTTTGAATTTTTCCTTTATCTCACATTTTTCACAGCTTCCCTGCTGTGATCCTCGCCTCGATGGGAGGTAAAGAAAGCAGGATGCACATCCAGGAGCAAACTTATCAAAAGTGACTAAAAGACGGTCTTAAATTCGACCTGATTTTTCAAAATGTCTGAAACTGGATGATAAATCTGGCGTAGTACAAGACTGTCTAGTTGTACTTTGCACCTCCTAATCATTGGCTTAGTTGATGCCAGAAAGTTTTTGCCCACATTTTGGTGAAACATTTTTGTTCCACACCCCTATAAGAGCAGAGTACACCCCTTTCTCTTACATATCTAAAATCTTTGTGGTTTAAAGGGGTTTTCCCAAAAAGCAAGTTAGGATGGGCCTAACTTGCTAATCGGTGGGGGTCTAAGTCATGAGACTGCCAAAGATCACGAGAAGGAAGGGGGATCCGATGGGGTCCTAGGTACCTCTGACGGATCTCTCAACGCCGAGATAACCTCAGCTCCATAGAGATGAATGGAGCAGAATGGACATGTGCATCCTGCTGCTCCACTCATATCGGGCAGCGACCAGGGGTCCGATGGAGGTACCCCCCCTTCTCGTAATCTATGGGGGTCTCAACACTGAGGTCCCCACCGATCAGCTAGTTAGGCCCTATTCTATGAATAGGACCTAATTTGTTTCATGGAAAAACCCCATTTAGGCATCTAAGAACGTTTAGTTTCAAATTTTTTCAAAGGTTTCTCATAAATAGTTCTTGGGAAAATTCAACTTTTTGAAATACCTCCCAAACAAGGATCAGTGGCTCCTCCGAAAGTGGAATTGCTCTTTAAGGTGGTACAGATGTGTCCTCCCTTACCTTTCCTCTTGCGTGGACAAGTCTAAATATGGGTGATATAAGATGAGCAGATTTTTGATACAACATGGTCTTGTCTCCACTCACAATGGTCGTGTGGGTTGCGACCTATCACCTATCACCGTTAAAAACGGGAATCCTTAACCAAATCCGAGCTAAGTTAAAGGAGGACACATGTAGATTGTATCCATAGAACCTGCAGATAAGATTGGTGCCTGAACACCACAATGGTGCTACATACCTTAACGCATGGAGACACTCGGCAACCAAAAATATCACTACTTGCTTCTCACGGTATTTACAATGTAGGATTTTTTATAATTTTTTTAGTTGAACTTTTTCGTTCTCTGTTTAAGGAGGATCCGTAATTGGAAACTGAGGTTCAGGGGATGCAAATGGCGCCATAGTCTTTATGTAGAGTCTGTATCATTTAAAAAATTTTGCTTAAAAATATAATGAAATCGATGGGGAGGAAACATGTCCAACATAAAGGGAACCTGTCAGGGTGATTTGGGACACTACCCAAAACCCAAAGTTTAGTGCCCCAAATCTGCCCATGTGCCGTAGGTACAATGAAGCGGGAGAGTCCTGCTACACTGAGTGAGCTGTAACAGGGCAATTTGGGACACTAAACCACCGGTCCAGAAAGATCTGTGGGTAGTGTTGAGCAGATTCAAACTACTTCCCTTGATTGGGTCCCCCAGACCAGAACTTCATTAGAAGTTCTGTGCTGGGTTCGGCTCAACCTCCCCTCCACCGTCAATCCCCCGGCGTTCAGAAGCAGTAATTTAAAGGCAATTTAGGCTACAATAACACGAACGTAAGCCTGCCGGGCCGGACCAGTGTTACTGGTTGGGGGTACAGGCTTTTAAACCAAACTAGTCCGGACCCAAATTTTAACGGGTCCACTCATCACTACCTGTGGACGGTTTAGTGTCTCAAATCGCCCCGACAGATGGTTTAAGGAGATTTGCCCCCCACACCTTCTCTGAAAAGTGACCTGTATATATTGGGTGGGGCCTAATTTAGGCTTAAAGGGGTTGGCCAGTATTTACTGTTAATGGCCTAATCAATATTTAACAATGGTGGGGCATTAATGATTTCTTCTAGTCCCATGCCCCCGTGTTTACATGACGCCATACAGCTAATCGATGTGGGGGCTTGTTTTCAGCCCCCCCCAACAATCAACTATTGATATTATTGATAGCTTGTATATATCCAGACCAACCCCTTTTAATGATCTGAGCCTCATCATGAAGCCTAAGAGATAGTCCACCACCAATTTGCTATCCAAAGGGAGTGGCCATGGATATCCGTCCTCCATGAGATATAGTATAGTATATATTATATAGTATATAAAGTATATAAACTCACATGGACAAGTTTACTCAGAAAATGTCACCTCGTTTTTTGAAATGATCCTTTTGTAAAAGGGCCCTTCTAGCATGTAGGTGCAAAGTAGACAACCCCTTTAAGAAGGCCTCTATCACATATACACTCATGATAATGACTCTCATAGTAATAATAATAGCTGGCTATCAGGAGATGTTGACAATTTGTAGATTTGCATTGTGTCTTCCATACAACCATTCCGGATACGGCGACAATGACGAACATCTATGATGTATGAGGGTTCATGTTATTATCTGTAAATATGGATTATCGATCATATTATTTTTTATAAATATGTACAGAACAAATCTAAGCACATACAAATAAATCATTACAGATCTATCACACAATATATGATATTATACGTACAATAGAACATGTAATACTTGTTTTGTCAAACTTCTGTTTTTTTAAAAAAATTGCATTAAATACCAAGAAATCAGATTTTTTTTATTACGACCTGGATGCAGTATTGTAAACCAAGCACACTGACATACTGGTGTGCGCCCCCTCTGGCAGGCTCTGGTCTTCTTTTAGCTTCTTATTTCCTGGTTTCTACAAAAAAAGGCTTTTACAATTCTGCAAATTACCTGAAGGGCTCTCTGAGGGGCTCATAGGTGTTAATGGAGCGTTGAGCCCCTTAGGCTTATTTGCATTATGTTTAAAGCCGTTTATTCTTAAAAACCAGGGCATAAGAAGATAAAAGAAGAGCATATCCTGCCAGAGGGGGCACACAACAATATGTCAGCGTACTTGGTTTACAGTCCTTCATCCTGGTGGTAAATTTCCTTTAAACTCATAATTTATATCAAATTTTTATTCTTAATATTTGGATGAGGCTTTACAAGGTTCAGGACAATAGAATTGTGCTTATAAGGTGCATTTAGAGTAAAAAAAAAAATTCAAGATCCATAATTTATTATTTTACTCTTTAAATTTCAACTAAAAAAAAATTAATTTTTTTCCTCAATTATAATCTTCAGATTATATCGTATGATGATCCCTAACAGCTGAATAGGTAAAATAAGTACAAATTCAAAAGCAGGGAAAGTAATTTAAAAAAAAAAAACCTTAATAGATTTCATTAACTTTTTTTTCTAGTAGTTTTAAAAAAGTTCAAACTGCGTCATCTGATTTACTATTTGGTTGGGGGGTTTTTTTTTTTGAGGGCAAAAAAAAAAATTTTCATCCCTTTTATTTATTCCAGGCTTTAAACTGTGGGGGGATGTACAGTAGTACATTTTGCATCAGCATATGATACTAACCCGTCACTCATCACCTGCTGGATCAATAAGGCAGGCGGAGCCTCCGGGGGTGTGGCTGCAATTACCCGATACATCGTGTACCCGGCTCAGTTCTACACAAGGTCCTGCCTGATGTAGAACTTTGGTTTAGCCTGTGCTGGACCCTGCACAGTCTATAGCTATTGCACAGGTCTGGGGCTTCCCTACCCGCAATGGTTCACTACATGACCCAGCACCGCCCCCTCCCTGCCCAAGTGGCGTAGGGGGCGGAATAAGCGCAATTTCTGGCTCTGAATCAGAAATTACAACTACATCATGGATTCGGGTATAGAAGACGTGATGAATATCCCCCCTAGATTTTTTTTAATGATGATATTTGCTACTAATAACTTTAAGGGGTTGTACAAAGTTTGATTGTTATCCCATATACATTATATAGGGGATAAAATCTGATCAGAGGAGATCCGACTTCTGGGTGCCAAGAATGGACCCAATCAATTATGTTGCAGTTTGTATCCTGTCACTTCTACTCACTGTGCTCAGCAATTTCTGACACTCCCACAGTATTGAATGGAGCAGCAATGTGCATGTTCAACCCATTGCTCCATCAATAAGCAAAAACAGGACCCCCATTTTTGTGAACACCAATCAGATTGCTATCCCCAGTAGGCGGTTTGGGCAGTACCCTGGGGCAAAGTCTTCTAGGGAGCCAATGGCCACCCAAACCACCCACCCAATTTTAAACGGAGAGGAACATTCATCCATGGAATCCTCGTATATCTGTTCCTGCTCTCAATACACATGTACACAAGAGCCATTTCAGGACCTTTGACGGTTCTCCAAAGGTCCTGAAACCAGAGATTGAAAGCAGCAGAAGGGACACATCATCCATTCCCTAAGAAGCTGATTTTAGTACCAGATGTAGGAAGTGATTCCAGAATTGTAGGGGCCATAATATTCATACATCCCAGGGCCCGGGGTGGTCCTATCAGCCCCTGACTGTCCCCAGTGGGGAGCAGATAACAATAATACTTGGTACAACCTCTAAAACAAAGAGGAAACAAATTAGGGTCCTTCCTGTAAGATGCACTATACATATGGAACTGGGTTATATAATTGATGTAAACTTTATTACATGATCATCATTTACAATTTCATCATCATTTTGCATCATCCTGTTGTTTATTTATTTCAGTTTTTATTGCTATTTTTTTCTGTTATCACTTAGTTTCCGTAGTGCAGTAACTGGTGTTTTTTACTTATTTATTCATAAATTTACGATTTGATTGAGCATCTTTACCTTTTGATTATCGTTCCCTCTTTTTGTAGTATTATTTTATTATCTGGAGGCAGACATTGCTATGGACGCTTCATTGTGTGAGCGAGTATTTTTCTCTATGACACCACCTGGCAACCATTGGGGAAGAGAGTTTGATCATATTGTCATTTTTTTTAATAAAAAAAATAGGGAAATCAATTTTTCTGAAATTTATGCCAATGTTTTAAAATGACAAATAGATAATGAGAGTAATAAGTAAGTCTCTACACAAAACAGTAAAGTTGAAAAAAATTCCAAAAATAGTTTCTTCTCTTCCTGAATGCGGTTACCTGCAGGTGTAGCGAATAATACGTGATCTTGAATTCAACTTCGGTCTCTAATTTTGAGTATAAAACAAATCTTTGCCTATATGTAGTAAATGTTGCATTTTTGTGTTTTGTAGCATTTTTTACAGTACACTGGAGAGCAAAATTAGAGAACAATGTATTTTCACCTGATTTTTTCAGAAGTAATGTAATCTCTACTGCTTGCTGTGTGACAGGGGACATTGTCCTGCATGAAAATTGCTGGCTGATAGAGTGAAGTACATAAGGAAGGAACCACATGTTGTTGTACACTCTGCCATGTAGATGTATGATAGATCCGACATTCCCCAAATCATGACACTTCCTCCATTAACTTTCACTGACTTCTTTACATACTTTGGGTTCAGTCTTTCTCCATTTTGTTGACAAACATAATATTTCCCATCCGATGAAAATAAATTAAACTTGCTTTAAAGGACATCTACCCTCAGTTTACCCGAGGTAGATATGTATCACTCACCTCCCTGTCCCAGTACCGCTTTTAGACAGTTTTCTTTATTTATTACAATGGCCAGTTTTTCTCAAAAATGAACTTTATTACATATGTTAATGAGCTTGAGTTGCTCTGCAGAGCAACTTGTTGCTCCGCTGCAAAATAATTTATTCACGCCCTTGTGATCGTGGTACTGCCTGTGGACCGCTATGAGAGCCGGTGACATCATTGGCTTGAAATCTTGCGCATGCGCGATATCAACTCTTTGCACTGACAACTCCTGTCCTGGTTTCAAGCAATAGCAACCCATAAGCAGTGCCACGGTCACAAGGGTGTGAATAAATTATTTTGCAGCGGAGCAACAAGTTGAAACAAGGTGAAACTGATTGTAGATGTCCGTTAAAGTGGTCAACTATGGACCACTTGATCACTGTCCACATAAAATGCTCTTCTGCAAACGTGAGTGTAGCCTTTTGATATTTACTCCTAATGAGAGAATTGGTTCCTGCAGAATGGGCATTCAGTCTAAATGCTCTTAAAAGTTTAGACACTGCATGACGAGACAGATCCTTACCCTGTGTCGTGCTGAACTGGTGAGCAATTCCAGCTGCAACATTGAAACGATTACCCATGGAGATTCTTTGCATTATCCTGTCCTCTCTTGCAAAGTCAGTGAAAACTGGAAAGTCAGGCTCCCAATTACATAGGAATTGTCAGAAAATTAAGGAAATTAGCACCAGGCACCTGCCAGACCAGCACCAATGACCTGCAGGTATCTGAGTGTTCTCTTATTTTTGATCAGTGTCTTTTACATTTATGCTGTATACATTTTTATTCCATGCCTTAGAATATATGCAATTTATGAAATAAGCTTAAAATACTGATATATTACTCATGTTAAGATATATTCACACAGGGCCACACAGTAACCTCAGCATTTAGGAAAAATTGTGTTGTTCTCTAATTTTGATCTCCACTGTATATACAGTATATGGTTATCTTCATGTATACTATACAGTCAATAATATATCTATTAACCCTCAGTTTCATACACTCAATTTTCCCTGAATGACCCTTAAAATGCACCCATCGATGCCAAAAAAATTCACACTTCCCCTGTTGAGCTTTCTGAACATTTACAGTGATATTAGGAATCAAATATAATAATAATATCATATCCACAAGCACAGAAACCTATGAAAAAATGTACTGAATGTTGGGTGCGCATTAAGAGGTGGATACATGACTTTTGGTTGGATTTTGAAAATATTTGGTCTTTTTTTTTTTTCTCTTTTTATCTTCCTTCCCTATTGTTTTAATTATATTGCCGGTTCCTTCTGTACAAATATATCAGAAATGATGCATTCTGGGAATATCCTGGCCGTGTTCATCATTAATGCATCCAGTTTGTGTGAACATTGAAGTACGGGAATAAAAAAAAATAATAAAACTGATCTAAATATTTAATGCAAAGCTGGTTCTTGTTGGGTTATCCTATGCATGTAAGTCATTACAGTTACAATGTGTTTCTTTTTTTTTCCCATTAAATTGACATGTTTTTTTGCAGTATGTTTTATTCCTTCTTTTATTGTAGACTCTGGCTCAGACTCGTCTATTGGGTATTTATAGTCACCAAGTTATTATAAGTAAGAGACGAAAAAGCTTCCTGGATCACAAAAGTGTCCCTTCCACCAAAACTTACCTGCGTAATCCATACTTATACCCCCCACATTCCCCATTCCATACAAGTACAGGCCTCAGGGAATGCATGGCTGGACCCCTACTATGTATTTGCAGTGGGGTACCCCAGGTCTTCCTTTTCCTCCTTCCATTTCCTAGGGATGTGGTGCACAACATGTGGCCCGCAACAGGGCCGGCGCCAGCTCTTGGCATACTTGGGCAAGTGACAGGGCCCAGGGCTGCTGGAGGAGAGGGGCCCACATAAGGCTGAAGCTAATGAATCCATAGGGTGTGAGGGGGACTTTATATAAAATACCCATGAGGCAGCTGTATATAAAATAACTATGAGGGTGCTGTTTGCTAGGGAATATTTTATGGATCAGAACTGTTTTAGTTTCTGAATTTTTATTGCCGTCACATGAGTTCATTGCAAAGGGGCCCACTGAGGCTGTGTCGCCCAGGGGCCTACTGAAATCTGAAGTCGAACCTGAACAGCACTACTACTAGTCCGGAGACGAACCCTGTGTTCTCATACTGACTAGTGAGAACTTCCATCAGTGATCTACTTAATTATAATTCCTTTATTTTTATAGCGCACACAGATTATGCAGAGCTGCACTGAACTTGCCAATCCAGTCCCTGTCCCCAATGGGGCTCACAATCTTATCAACCTACCAGTATGTTTTGGAGTGTGGGAGGAAACCAGAGGATCCGGAGGAAAAACACGGAAACACGGAGAGAACATACAAACTCTTTGCAGATGTTGATCCTGGGACTTGAACCCAGGTCCCCAGCGCTGCAAGGCTGTAATCCTAACCACTAAGCCACCGTACTGCACTACTTGCTCTTGTCCTGCTCTTTGTTGGGTTCTGCTGTAGGTGCCAACCACCTTTTGCTGCTGGCGTCACGACCCAGTGTAGTAGAGGAGAGGACCAGGGAAGTTAATAGCCAGCACCCACTACAGAACAGGAGTCTCTGATGAAATGATGAGTATTTATTTGTAATGCCTGGTCTTGGATCTTCTTAAACCCCTTCCCGCCGATGCCCGTTATCAATTTTACATTTCAGTTTTTTACTCACCTTCTTTAAAATTCCATAACTTTGTAGTGCAGTGAACTCGATGAAGAAACGCTTATGCTCCACGTTCGTATGGGCTCAGTTTTTACAGCTTTCACTGTGCGCTAAAAATTATACCTCCCCTTTACTCCTTGGTCGGAGCGATCACACGGATACTAAATTTGTACAGGTTTTATTTGGTTTTAATAGATTTTGCAACATTCTGAGGCTAATAAACTTTTTCATACTGTGTGAGGTGTCTTCCCCTAGGTCTTCCTGTTCCTCTTTCCATTTCCTACGGATGTGGTGCACAAAATGTTGCCTGCACCATGGCCGGCGCCAGCATTGGGAATATCTGGGCAAGTGCCAGGGCTCAGGGTTGCTGGTGGGGGGCGGCTGTACATAAGGAATCCATGGCAGTGAGGGGACTGTATGTAATGAATCCATAGGGTGTGAGGGACATAATGATGTTTATATTGTTACCATTTTGGTGACTGTAAGACCTTTTGATCATTTTTTATAAAAAATTTTATGTGTTGTAAAATAACACCAATGACGTTTCATGGCGGCACTTAAGGGGTTAACAACCATGATCAGTGCCAGCATCCATCGCAGATGTGAGCTGTGGGTGTTAGCTGATTAATGCAGCTAACACCTGCTGTGTACTGAGCAGGCTCTAGGGATTCTCTAGAGTGGGGCATGGTGAAATAAAAATCCTCTAGGGAGGGGCATGACATACAAATCCTCTAGGGAGGGGCATGACATACAAATCCTCTAGGGCGGGGGATGAAGAACAGATCCTCTAGGGTGGGGCATGACACACAGATTCTCTAGGATGTGGCATGCCATACAGTTCCTCTAGGGTGGGGCATGACCTAAAGATTTTCTAGAGAGTGGCATGATGGGGTCTAAAATGCAAATCATTTAGGGCAGGCCATGACACAGAGAACCTCTGTAGTGGGGAATGACATACAGATCCTTTGGGGGGGGGGATAACATATAGATCTTCTTAAGTGGGGCATGATAACATATAGATCCTCTAGGATGGAGTCTAATATACAGATCCTCTAGAACAGGGCATGACATGAGGATCCTCTATGTTAAGATTTGACATACAGATCCTCTAGAGTGGGGCATGGTGACCTATAGATCCACTCGGGTGCAGCATGACATACAGATTCTATAGGACAGGGCAGGAAATTTGAGATACAGATCCTCTTGGGATGGATGTGACATAAAGATCCTGTAGGGTGGGGCATAAGATATAGATCTTCTGGAGTGGGGCTTCACATGCAGATCCCTTAGGGTTGGGATATGACAAAAAGATCCTCGAGAGTGGGGCAGGATGACATCGGGATCCTCTAGGTGGGGCTTGACATGCAGATCTTCTAGGGCGGGGCATGACACGCAGGTCTTCTAGGGCGGGGCATGACACGCAGATCTTCTAGGGCGGGGCATGACACGCAGATCTTCTAGGGCGGGGCATGACACGCAGATCTTCTAGGGCGGGGCATGACACGCAGATCTTCTAGGGTGGGGCATGACACGCAGATCTTCTAGGGCGGGGCATGACATAAAGATCTTCTATTTGATGTCATTTATATCCTTGTGCCATGCTCCGCTCTCCAGGTCCTACACAAGATATGATAAGGGATGGGGTTGAGTTTTGCTCATCCTTAACTCAAGAAGGGGAAAGGCCCTGGTTCATTTTTGTATTAAAGATTTAGCAATGTGCATTTTACATCCTGAGGCTTTCATCTTTTGAGAGTAATTGTCACAAAGAGGAATCATTTTCCGGATTTCTCCTGCGTTGCCGCTCTTCACTCCTATTAGGTTATTTTTGATCTAGAGAGTGCGCGCCGAATGTGATTGTACGAAACTGCAGTCTGTCAGAACATCACAGATCAAACGTCTCATCATGTTGGCGTCTAATGGTTTCCGAAAAGTCAATGTCTTCAGTATTTGTGTCCCCAGAAATAGCAGAGCACTAATGAGAACTAATGGTACAAACACAAGTAACAAGATGGCAACACATGAACACCCCCCCCCCCCCTCCGATAAGTCTGGGACCCCAGTTCTTTTCAACTGTTTTAACCCTTTATCACATTATGATGTAGCGGTATTGACAGATGCCAAAAAATATAAACACATAGCCCATAAGGTATGCAATAAGTATAACCAAAGATGGACACAGTGGCAAATCCCACTGAGGGGGGAAGGATGCCCCATGCCTCCAGAGGTGTATCTACAGTGGTAGCAGCTGTTATGGGGCCCGCAGTGTCAGGGGGCCTAGCCATCCAACCTGCTACAATGAAGAATGAAGGATGTGCACCATTATACACTCACCGGCCACTTTATTAGGCATACCTGTCCAACTGCTCGTTAACACTTAATTTCTAATCAGCCAATCACATGGCGGCAACTCAGTGCATTTAGGCATGTAGACATGGTCAAGACAATCTCCTGCAGTTCAAACCGAGCATCAGTATGGGGAAGAAAGGTGATTTGAGGCCTTTGAACGTGGCATGGTTGTTGGTGCCAGAAGGGCTGGTCTGAGTATTTCAGAAACTGCTGATCTACTGGGATTTTCACACACAACCATCTCTAGGGTTTACAGAGAATGGTCCGAAAAAGAAAAAACATCCAGTGAGCGGCAGTTCTGTGGGCGGAAATGCCTTGTTGATTCCAGAGGTCAGAGGAGAATGGGCAGACTGGTTCGAGCTGATAGAAAGGCAACAGTGACTCAAATCGCCACCCGTTACAACCAAGGTAGGCAGAAGAGCATCTCTGAACGCACAGTACGTCGAACTTTGAGGCAGATGGGCTACAACAGCAGAAGACCACACCGGGTGCCACTCCTTTCAGCTAGGAACAGGAAACTGAGGCTACAATTTGCACAAGCTCAACGAAATTGGACAGTAGAAGATTGGAAAAACGTTGCCTAGTCTGATGAGTCTCGATTTCTGCTGCGACATTCGGATGGTAGGGTCAGAATTTGGCGTCAACAACATGAAAGCATGGATCCATCCTGCCTTGTATCAACGGTTCAGGCTGGTGGTGGTGGTGTCATGGTGTGGGGAATATTTTCTTGGCACTCTTTGGGCCCCTTGGTACAACGCCACAGCCTACCTGAGTATTGTTGCTGACCATGTCCATCCCTTTATGAGCACAATGTACCCTGTAACATCTGATGGCTACTTTCAGCAGGATAATGCGCCATGTCATAAAGCTGGAATCATCTCAGACTGGTTTCTTGAACATGACAATGAGGTCACTGGACTCAAATGGCCTCCACAGTCACCAGATCAGATCTCAATCCAATAGAGCATCTTTGGGATGTGGTGGAACGGGAGATTCGCATCATGGATGTGCAGCTGACAAATCTGCGGCAACTGTGTGATGCCATCATGTCAATATGGACCAAAATCTCTGAGGAGCTTCCAGCACCTTGTTGAATCTATGCCACGAAGAATTGAGGCAGTTCTGAAGGCAAAAGGGGGTCCAACCCGTTACTAGCATGGTGTACCTAATAAAGTGGCCGGTGAGTGTACATATGTGTGTATTAGTGTATAGATGTATGGATGTGTATGCTATGTTTATAGTGTATGTCTGTAACTATATCCTGTATGTGTGTGTATATGTGAAGACTGCCCAAATAAAGTTAAACCACGAACCACCGGGAGCACGGGCCCCTTTAACCCTAAACAATATACGCCGTTAAAAAACACACAGAGACTTGGATTAAAGTTAAACATATGTGGGTTGACTTAAGGGTCGGCCACAGCTTTATATATTATTGTAAAAACATTTCTTATTTTTTTATATTATTTTTTGTATTATTTAAAACATAATTTAACAGATAAACAAATTTAAACAACAAACAAAGTCCAACAATACCCCTCCCACCTGTATGCCTGCCAGCCAATAGGCATGTAGGCCAAATAACCCCCAAATAACCGCCAGCTGTGACAATAGTAACGCCGAAAATACCTTAAACAAAGGGAGGGCGGGTGGGAAACGCGATCCAGAAAGAGGGTGAGTGACGTCTGCAGCCCCTATTTATGCTATGCTCACTTCCTGTACCACCCACGTCACAAGCCCGCCCCTAGTTACGTAGCCCCCACCTCCCTGGGATACGCAGGGAGACAGAAAGGAAAGGAAAAACCACCTCCGTCAAAGAGGGCCTATTCCTGTACTTAAAACCCCGTTACCTAAGACACCCTTTGTGCAGTCATTAGCCCAACGGCTGTATGCCTCCGGGCTTGCAAGTGTATATTCTCTATGGGTGTATGGGGTGTGTATAAGCTGTATGTGTGTGCATATGCTACATGTGTGTATATGGTATTGTATGTATATAAGTTGCAGGTATACTGCATGTATGTGTGTTTATCCTTATAGCTTTGTGTATATTGTCTGTGTATATATACTGTATGTGTAATAATCTGATGTATATACTATTTGTTTGTATTTTGTATGTGTGAATACGATATTTGTGTATGTGGGTAAAGGTGTACATACTCTATGCGTGTATAAAAAGTGTATATACTGTATGCATAAGTATATAAATGTATATATGTGTGTAACAGTGTATGAGTGTGTGTATATATATTTATATATGTGTGTGTCTGATTGTATAAATGTGTGAGTGCACAAATATGTATACCGTTTTTTGTAGGGGGAAAGGGGCCCCATGCAAATGTCTGCTATGGGTCCAGCCTCTACTAGTTATGCCCCTAGTGGCCTCCTGAGAAAATATTAGAACTATGGTTAAAAGTGATCATGATGTACATTCGGTGGAGTTGCAGTATTAGACTGCTAGGTTATCCGGAAGACCCACAATATAGCACCAATTCTTTGTTCATCCATGTCCTTGACTCAGTCCAAAAAAAGACAAGGTTGGGGGAATGTGGTGTGGTTTGGTCAATAAGAGCAGGTTGGAGGAGTGTGGTGTGGTTTGGTGTGGTCAAAAAGTGCATACTTGGGGGAGTGTGGTGTGGTTTGGTATGCTATGGTCAATAAGAGCAGGTTGGAGGAGGGTGGTGTGGTTTGGTGTGGTCAGTAAGGGTATGGTTGGGGGAGGGTGGTGGGGTTTGGTGTTGTCAGTAAGGGTATGGTTGGGGGAGGGTGGTGTGGTTTGGTGTTGTCAGTAAGGGTATGGTTGGGGGAGGGTGGTGTGGTTTGGTCAATAAGAGCATGGTTGGGGTAGGGTGGAGTGGATTGGTGTTGTCAATAAGGGTATAGTTGGGGGAGGGTGATGGGTTTGGTCAATAAGGGCATGGTTGGAAGGTGGTGTGGTTTGGTATGGTCAAAAAGGGCATGGTTGGGGTAGGGTGGTGTGGTTTGGTGTTGTCAATAAGGGTATAGTTGGGGGAGGGTGATGGGGTTTGGTATGGTCAATAAGGGCATGGTTGGGGTAGGGTGGTGTGGTTTGGTGTTGTCAATAAGGGTATAGTTGGGGGAGGGTGATGGGGTTTGGTATGGTCAATAAGGGCATGGTTGGGGGAGTGTGGTGGGGTTTGGTGTAGTCAATAAGAGCAGGTTGGGGGAGTAACCTATTAGTGGAATAACCATGTGGGATAAATCTGAAGACAGGTTTAGAACATCATGTTGGGCAGCGGGAATAAAATTACGGTTTGACTAAAAAAAGACAACACGGCTGTATAAAGCTGGCGGGTGATGTGTATGTGGCTTATGTGTGCATTGTAGTGTTTTATATTACATTTACGCTCATGAAATCCCACAACTGATTTACTGACACGCAGAGTCACACAGAGTGGTGGATCATAAAGCTGCTGTGGTGACAATTCTCCTCTACTCCTTGTCAGGGATATTGCCGGATGTGAACCTGGGTCATCCGAATTGTTCCCGTAGGATGAAGAAAGAAAGCGGCGGGATATAAAGGGAGGACAATTAGGAATCGTGGAGCTTCTATTGACTTTTTTTTTTTAAAAATCCGGTTTTTTTTACTTCCCTTGGACAATTATTGGCAAAAAGTTTAGACAAATACTTCTCACTCTGAACAAAGTCTGAACAAATGAAAGAGGTGAAAGGAATTAATTCACACCAAAAACACTGAAATACCAGGACTCATAATTTGGGAGGAGCAGATCCAGGCCCGCAATGTTCAGCAAGAAGTCTGGGTTCGGGCTCAACAATCGGTGCCGGCACTGATTATGAGTGTTAGATGTCGCAATGGCGTCACAGGGGCACCGAGTGTTCCCAGTGGGGATGAACATTTGGCTTTGTGTTCCCGAACCTGAACCAAACTTACAGGATCGGTTTCGGCTGAACTTGGTGACCCCAAACAAGAAATGGTGAGCTCATCCCTACTCAAGTAGGAGCAACCACCAGGGGTGGATTAAGACTCCCATAGGCCCTGGGCTGTATGAATATATATATATATATATATATATATATATATATATATATATATATATATCTACAAGTCTGGAGAATCATGTTTTTTGAGTAATGGAGGGTGCCATCCTTCTGCTGCTTTCAATTTGTGGTTTCTGGGCCTTTGGAGGACCTTCAAAGGTCCTGAAATGGCTCTTGTGTACATGTGTTTTGATTGCAGGAACAGATGTACAAGGAGTTCCTTCCCGGTGGGTGGTTTGGGTGGCCATGGGTCCCCTAGAAGGCTTGGGCCCTGGGCTACTGCCCGAAACGCCTATATTATAATACACTACTGGCAACCACCTAACAGTAGAAGGAAGTAATGGTTAGGACGTGGCTGAAGCCGGCTTTGGCCTTGATCATCAGCACTGCCAGCTTTTCGAAGAATAGGTCAAGGATAGATCGAGTCCTGGCAGGGCAATTGTTTATGGACAGTTAGAGATCACATGACCCTCCATCTGCGGCCATTTTATGGACAGGAATGTCTGTCTGATGAGGTAAAAGACCAGAGGCTTCACTTTACATATCAAGAAAGCGGAGCAGAACATTTAATAGATGTATATTGGTAAATTACTGAATACCCTGCCCCACACATTACAAAAAACATGAGGTAAAGTGGCCAATCCCTTTAAATGATGCAAAGATGTGTAGTTATTGGAGGTGGTTGAAGGTTCACTTAAACTTTTTAGTTTTATAATAAAGGATCCATGTTCTTTCTTCTGCCACGGGCCTTGTTCCATTACGAGCCGGTGAGGTTAGATGCGCCTGTGATATATTTATAGCCGGCGGGTACACGATGACAAGATTCTCCAATTACGTAACATGTACAAGGAAAGGCTCTTATTATTATTAGCAATGAACCTAATCAGACAAACACTCCACGACGCGCGGCTATTGTCTCTCTGATTACAAGTTTTTTTCCGAAACTGGGGATGAGTTGATTGGCACAAAGAGAACAAAATCTGTACAAATACATCTACACATATAGAAATGATGAAAGACTTAGACCCGAGCCAAAAAATGTGCTTCATTTTCTATATTAATATATATATATATATATTTATGTTTTTAAATAATATATATTAAAGAGGCCAAAAATTGCACCTATTTCCCCCATTATGCCACCTCCACTACACTTGGTTTCCAGCGAGGCAATGCCCGATTTCAGAAGGCCACACCCCCTTAGTCGGCACAAGTCTTAAAAGTGCGATAATAAATTCCCTCCATTGTTCCATGGCTTCGGTTTATTCAGAAACTGATGGTAACGCGGTAATAACTCGCTAATAACATAATCATTAGCGAGTTATTACCGCGTTACCATCAGTTTCTGAAAATCTGAAACAATCAATCTAACTTCAATATGGCTGCCCTTCCTGCTGTCGCTATTGGGGATAAAGCGGGCGCCATAACGAAATAGAAAATGATCAGTTATCTCCTATGGTTGTTCTTTAATTGGTATGAAATTATATCTCCAATTATTTATGCATATATGTGCCCTTTAAGGGGTTAAGACAAGAATTAAAGGGGCATCATATACCCCGTGCACAGTGATCTGATGACTACACGGACGATCGACCATCCTGTTTTTATTTTTCTTCCATAAACATGTCATTCTCTGTATAATCGTCTGGCTGTAGGATGCTATTATACTGATGTAAACAGACGTGGGAGTAGATAACACATTTGCTTAATTTTAGTTTATGGGGAAAATATGCTGCATTTTCAGATCACATGTTAGTGCCGCCGACTGATGCCAACAGCGGGAACGTGCCAAGGATGCGGCACTACTATGATGATATCTCTATTCCCTTTATTATTCAGGGCTGGTAATAATAATAATTCCTTTATTTATATAGCGCACACACACATATATATATATATATACAGAAAAACCTCTACTGAATGAAGGATAACATGTCTAATGGTGTCAGCCCCCAAAAACACACACGTGGGGGAGATTTATCAGAAGTTTCTGAGGTAAACCAATGGAAACCAATCAGAGCTCAGCTTTTATCTCTTCCCAGCTGTTTTTATAAGTAAAGCTGATCTCTAATTGGTTGTCATAGGCAACTAAGCAATTTTACCTCAGACACTTCTGATGCATCTCCCGCATCATGATAAAAGAGCCCAAATTGGCTATTATTTATATTAAAATAATTCTAATGAAACAGCCCTCATACTATACACAGGTTCTTCCCGTTCCCATACAAATAACTACACTGAAGATGTCCCCCTTTTTAGTGGCCTTCTTGGTTACCTTTCTCTTTTCTACTTCAGAATGGCCTCATTCATTATGCGCCCCAACATGGCCCCTCTCTAATCTTAGTGCAGGGCAGCTATCCTCTCACTCCTAGTTATCAGCATAGCCCCTCTTACTCCTGGTCCCCAGATTGGTATCGGTCCATATGTTAGTCCCCATCAGGCTTTCCTTCTCATTTCTGATCACACGTGTGGATCCACTTTTCATTTTTGACTCCGTGGCCACGGCTTTGGAGTCGTAAAGCGAACCTCCGACTCCAACTCCACAATTTACTGAACTGCCACTCCGACTCCAGCTCCATCAAAATGTCACCGACTATTGACTCCACAGCCCTGACCACGGATTCCCTTTCACCCTTACACACCAACATGACTTTCATTTTTTATTTTCTCACTTCACTGACATTTTATTGACCAAAAATGTTAATGTTTTCAGTGGCTCAGACGTAACTAGAGATGAGTGGGCCCGACATTTAAGTTCAGGTCGGTTGCCTGACACAGACATATTGCCGGATTGGAAGGGCCGATCAGCTAGAATGAATAGGCAATGCACAGACCCTCTGTGCCCACTGCACAGACCGCCACCGCCCTATCCCTGCCCAACAGGCGTAAAGGACCAAGAAGTGCAAATTCTTGGCAAATTGCAACTAAATTATTCCTTGTATGCCTGTTTTCAGGATGTGCTCTTCTCATAGAGGGGTAGCTCCCATAATGGAAAAAAATAGGTCACTGAAAAAATTGGTCTTGGGTGGAGGGGGTCTTTTCATAGGGGTGGTCTTCTGGAGAGGTTTGACTGTGTATATAAAATCACTGTAATGCTGGCCGGATAGAGGGTGTCCTGTTCAGAAGTCTCTCTAAGAAGATATAATAGTGGTCTCTTAGGATCAGGGGACAATTATATTATAGCAATCTCTGGTGGTCTAGGATAGTGAAGGGCTAAATGTTAACTTCTCTTAGACTGGAGTTATTGGGTTATTATTAACATTCCCAATGGTCCAAGGTTACAGCCAGCATCCCTGGTAGTCTAGGATAGAAAAAGGCTCGAAAAGATGTTGTAAGGTATTGGAGGGTTTCATACCAACTTCTATGGTGAGCAAGTCAAGTTAAAAGGTTAATCATGAGAAGCTTAATACCACCGTCACTAATGGTCTACGGTAGCTAAAGGGGCTATTGCCAGCATCTCTGTAGGTTCAAAGAAAGAATTAACACAAGCTAAGTGGTCTAAGGTGGTGAGGGAGTCATGTCAACTTATATAGTTACATAATTTATTTGGTTGAAAAAAAGACACATGTCCATCAAGTTCAACCAAGAAAGCGAAGGGATTGGATAAGGAAAGGCTGTAAGGGAACCAAACTATATTATAACATAATCTTCAATGTTATTTTGATCTAAAAAGACATCTATATCCTTCTTGAAGCTCTCTGCTGTCCCTATTGTGCTTTGTGCCTGAGCTCAGCTATTCCACTGATTTACAGTGAAGAAGCCTTCTGCTCTGGTGATTAAACCTTGTTTTCTCCAGACGGAGACAGTACAAAGTCTGGAGATAGAGTCATCTTATCTTTTTAGTGTCTCTTCATTGTACCTACTCAAACTCCAGGGCATTCTTTTTATGGACCAATACCCAGAACTAGATGGCATATTCCAGGTGATTGTGAACCAATGCCTTGTACAGTGGTAATATTACATCCCTATCCCCAGAGTCCAGACCTCTTCTGATCCATGACAAGATCCTACTGGCTTTAGAGGCAGCTGATTGATATTGCAAGCATTCAACATGGACTTTGAGAAGCTAAAATAGGACATTTCTTAGTAAACGGGTTCATCCTATCCATCCTAGACATCTAAACTGGTAAAATGGTTATTGACAGCTTCCCTGGTGGTCTAGGGTACAGAAAGCATTCATGGAAGCTTTATAGGGAGTGTACGGCTGTGGAGGGTCTTATGTCATCTTCTCTGATAAATTAGAATAGTAAAGGGGTGAATTATAATCTTACTTGGAAGGCTTCATACCAATATCCTGGTGGGCTAGAGTAGTTAAAGGGGATGGTTTAAATTAATAAAATCACTGAGCAATAGTCATGTGACCACTGCTTTTAAATAGTGATGAGTGGACCTGAACTGCAATGTTTGGGTCAGTGATGAACATTGTAGGGCTCATTTACTTACCCGGTCCAGTCGCGATCCAGCGGTGCGTTCCCCGACGAGGATTCGGCTCTGCCGGGATTCACTAAGGTCCGTGCGCCCGATGTCCACAAGGTGTTGCTGCTGCGCCGAGGTCCGCCGGAGTTCACCTTCTTCTCCTCTGTGCATGTAACTGCTGATCTTGCGACACAAATTATTTTTTAAATTCCGCCTTTTTTCCGAACCCTTCGGGTTGTCTGACGGCCACGCCCCCCCATTTCTGTCGCGTGAAAGCCGGCGTCGATGCGCCAAAATCCGATCGCGTGTGCCAAAATCCCGGGACAATTCAGGGCAAATTGGAAATCGCCGGGAATCCCGACAAAAGTGCGCGATTTGGACCCTTAGTAAATGAGCCCTTGTGGGTTCTGGAATCAAGACTTCATCCAGAGGTTCAGGTTTGGTGTTTTTCTCCCCTCCAACAAGCCCTCCACCGGTAACAGCCATGATTAAATGCCACTTACTCTAGAATCATCGCTCCACATTAACACCACAGGGAGAACCGATTCTCGGGTAAATCCCAATCGGTGCAAAACACCAGTCGGGGTTTTACTGGTCGAGGGGAGCGTTTGGGTTTACCCGGACCCCACCTCAACAAAAGACTGGGAGTACCGACAAACCCTCTATGCTGAATCGGTGGTAGATTGTTGTATAACATTTGCTCCTGCTGACTATCCCTTTAAGGGAATCGTTCTCTGGATTTGTGTTTTCACGATTGATGTCTTGTAACATAAGACTACGGCATCGCGGCCCAGTCCCCGCAGAGCATCTCTCCCCGATGTACATTATCCTGCAGATTTCCGTTACTTCTCCCCAGAATCTATTTTCCCGTCCTCTCCGCAGACCGCAGCGTGCAGCTTCATATTCCTGCATCTTATGAAGTCTTTTCCCCGGAGCATCGAAGAAACTATTTTTATAATAATGAAAAAAAAAAAAGATGAAAAAAAAAAAACCTCTGAATCTGTTTCCAAGTCAGAAAATCAATTTATAGGTCTGTTGGCTGGTGTAAGCGTTTCTTACCATCTGCCCTCAGTGTTTTCAGCTGGCAAATTGGATGAGAGTTATTAAAAATGGGACGCGGGGAGATTTCTGCGCAAAAATTAAGAATATTTGTACGTAAGGTAAAATGCAGCTTGTTTTGTTGTTACTGGGATCGAAAATGAAACGGGATTTTTAACCCCTACCACATTTGGGAAACATCTGGGGTACCATCAGGGTTGGCACCAAATTTCAGTATGCCCCTGGGCGACAGAGCCTCAGTGGGCCCTTTTGCAGTGAACTCACATGGCAGCATTAAAAATTCAGAAACTAACACAGTCTCTTGTTCCCTAAAATAGTCCCTAGTTTATCATCCCAAACAGCCCCACATGGTTATTTTATATACAGGCCCTTGTGGTTATTTTATATAAGCCCCGCTCACACCCTATGGATTCATTATCATTATGTGGGCCCCCCTGCAGATTTGGGCCCGGCACTTGCCCAGGTATACCCAATGCTAGTAACCAGACAACATCTTCTCTACTTTTATGGCTCTGGTAGTGGGATGTGAAAGACAATGGGGCCCTGAGGATAACTTCAGGCCCGATGCCTTGTATGCTACAAAAAGAGGATTTCAAAGGGGATTTGGGGGTCATTTATTGCCTAAAATATACCCATGGTGGATCTTTGAGGCTGACCTGACTAGTAGCTGAAATTTTATTAGTATTTTCAACTTTGAAACCATGGCGAGATAGGACAGGAGGTCACCACCCTCTGCATATCACCACCCTTTGGGCATTATGGTAGACCACTTCAAAACACTCACTCGTCCTGCCGTTCCTATGTTTCTGTCACTGATCTTGGCCATTGACTCATCCTTTGACTTGTTCTTAAAGGGAACTTGTCACTTAAACTAACCCATACTATCTAATTATATCTTTGAATACTGCTATTATACGACAAAACAACTATCCCAATATTGTTATTCCCCATGCCTGAAAAGTTTCACAGTCCATTTGTAATGTTAACTTCTATACATCTATGCATTTGACCCCATGTGAATCCGACCACTATCTTTTCTCTGAGCTGCATCCAGCATATCCATGTCCTTCATGTTGCTGCAGGCCCCTCCAGCTCATTCCCCTCGCTGGAGAGAATTCCTAAGGGAGGAGTGAAACTATTTCTCTTCAGCCAATCACATGCAGCTAGTGTCTCTCTCAACCCCCAAATTCTCTCCTTCCTCAGTAATTCTCCTCAGTCATCATACAGCCAGTGTAAGAGATGCAGCAGAGCTGATTTTACTCTGCAGAAGATAAAGCAGGCCCCTTGTCAACCAGGAAGCTGGGGGCACCTCTGAGCTATAAGAACATGAATATGCATAGATGGTGAGTCAACTTTACAAACCGAATTAGGAACCTTTCAGGCATGGAGAATCCCAATATAGGGATAGTTGTACTGCTGTATAATAGCAGTTTTCAAAGATATGTGCAGTTAGTGTGGGTTAGTTTAACTGATTTATTATTCCATTTTAATATGTTCTTCGACTTGCTACTAGAGATGAGCGAACCTGAATTTTAGGTGCAGTGTCCTCCTATTGGAAGCCCAGATAGTTTTACACCCCTAGCCTGGACATGTTGCTTGTTGGGTTGAAGAGCAGCCAATCATCCAGCTTTACTCACCTAGCAACTAGGCATGACTGTGGTTGGACAGGTGTGTCCACCAGGTGTCCAACTGCCCAATAACAGCCATGCCTAGTTGCTAGGGGAGTAAAGCTGGATGATTGGCTGCTCTTCAACCCAACAAGCAACATGTCCAGGCTACAGAGGACACCGAAACTAAAGTTCGGGTCCACTCATCCCTTATCTTACTAGTAGGTCCTGATGCAGGGACTGGACTTTGAATGTTATTTTGCTAAGATAGGATAGTTAAAAAAAAAAATCAAAAATTTTGTGAATTTACAAAACATACAAAAACAAATCTGAATTCTTTTTCAAAACGTATAGTCAGTTAATGACAATGACAATATACAAACCCCCGTTTCTCCAGTCATCTGCTCCCTCCTCGTTATCATCCATGTGTGACTGAATGCGCCAAAATATTCTGCCAATACTGTCCAGTTTTTCTTCCCTTCATCAGGCCGTTCTACGATCCTCAGCGATGTCTCCTCATTACACATCTCTATTGATCTTCTTAAATTTGCTGCACTGAATAAATTGGATCCACAGTGAATGTGCAGACCTGCGGAAGAGGACACGAGACTCTATTGTAGAAGCCAAGAGAGAAAATGCGCCTTTCCTATTACTCTGGAGATCACGGCTCGGGTAGGGGGGGTTACACAACATATATACGATGTCAGGACGTCTCCCGCCAGTCATATGACCTTCCTTATATTGTGGTCACGGGAGATAATAGGAAGGTGTCTGCCAGACGCAATGTCACCTTGGCTGACAAAAGCGAGTAGGAGTACATTATGTGGAACAATGAAGAAGGGATAAGCAAAATTTTGGGTTAACTATTTCAGAACCGGGGTGTTTCTCTTTAGTAATGACTGAACCCAATTTTTTTTTAACATTTTGGAGAGGTCAGTGATATGACAGTGGACTCAGGTGTAACTTGACACTCTTAGACGTCAGTGCTTAATCGGTCACACTCTCCTAAACACCTTATTTTTGGACCTCTGCAATAACTAAGGTAGAAGAAGAAGAATTTTTTTCTCTGATTCATACCTGATCTTGAACATCTTTAAACACTAAACGATGAAGTCCATCACTCCAGATTCCATCATTTAGGCGTCTATCTCTCCATCATTTTGAAATTTTTTACACCAGTCCATCACTACAAATATCGACTATTTGGAAGTCCATCACACCAGACATCCAACATTTGGAAGTTCATCACTCCAAATCTCCACCATTTTGAAATCAATCTCTCCAGACCTCCATCATTTTGGAAACCATCGTTCCACACCTTCACCATGGACTTAAAATTGGGATACTGGTGTCTCCTAGGTGGCAGAAGGCTTTCTGGACCATCTCAGGTATCAGAATTGGGGTGCCAGAGCTACCTTTCTTTAGCTAAGTTTAGGCCCCAGAACATAGGCTTATTAGCTCTCCTCCTTAAAGGAAACCTACCACTTCCGATGGAGGTTATAAGCTGCAAATGCCGTGCACCAGCTCAGGGTGAGCTGGTGCCGGTGCTTATCTTCTTTATGTTTTTCAACAGATGCAAAGCGTTTAAACGCTTTATTAATCTTTATATAGGAAGTAGCTTCACCGCACCGTGGTCCGCACTCGGTGCACCGTGCGAGAGACCACCTCGTGCGCCTGAATAGGAAGTGGCCGCGCGCTTGGTGCACCGAGCACGGATCATGGTGCGGTGAAGCTACTTGTATATAAAGATTACTAACATAACGAAGATAAGCGCCGGCACCATCTCACCTTGAGCTGGTGCACGGCATTTGCAGCTTATAACCTCCATCGGAAGTGGTAGGTTTCCTTTAAGGATGGCTCCTGCAGGGGAGTCCTGCAAAAGGAATCCTAAATCCAGCAGAGCGTCCTGAAAAAGTGTCAAGACTGTGGGGCAGATTTATCAAGCAGTCTGAAAGTCAGAATATTTCCAGTTGCCCATGGCAACCAATCACAGCTCAGCTTTCATTTAACCAGTGCTCATGAATATTTTAAAGGGGAGCTGTGATTGGTTGCCATGGGCAATTGGAAATATTCTGACTTTCAGACTGCTTGATAAATCTGCCCCTGTGTCTCAAAAAGTGGGCGTTCCATGATTTTAAAGGAAAGGTTAAAGGAAACCTACCATTTCAGATCGTCGGTGTAAGCTGACGCCTACATAGGAAATGCTGCAGGCGTTGCGCGCGCACGGTCGCGCGCAGCGCTGAAGCAGTTTCTGCTATAAAGTTTAAAAAGTGTTAAAACCGCGATACCGCGGTTTATAACACTAATGAAACTAAGCACCGGCACCAGCTCACCCTGAGCTGGTGCTCGGTGTTTACAGCTTACACCGACGATCTGAAATGGTAGGTTTCCTTTAAACATAGGGGCAAGGTCCACCAAAGAAAATGTTGCTTTCCCACTTATACAGTCCTCCAATATTAATAAGTACGGTGCACATTTGTCCACCAAAGGATGTCTCAACCTTTCGATTCCATGTCAGGAAAATGTAGGGCAGATATTTTTGTAATTCCCATCCATCATCCCATTGAAGAACAACTTTCACCAAACCTGAGTGATAACAGAAAGAAAGCAGAAGATGTTGGGTCTCATGTAAACAATTCAGCAGAACCTTGGAAAATCAGCTACTAATGGGTTTGGACAGCTACGCCTTTGTGCTGGAATAAGTTATTATATTTCTACAAGAGGCGGGATGGCGGAGGCTGATGGCTTGTTACTAAGATGAAGAGGTCCCTGAGCCACTTAAGGGAGATGAAAAGATGCAGGACAGGAGAAAATTGCTTTCAGGAAGTAAATCTTAAAGCGGGAATAGGTGCGAATGAAATGTAGACGTGTCGTTACCCCGAGTGTCACACGTTAAATAAGACATATTTTACTGAGGCCATTACAGCTCCCTTGGTGGTCTAGGTGTAACACGTGGCAACAGAATATAAGGCTTGTAATATCTATGCAGATTCCTTCATCCATGCTCAATGACCTCACCAAGAATTCAAGGCAAAAAGCGTGATCTCTCCATGACTAGTAGTAGCTGGACATTGAATGGATGGGGAGGATCTGCAATACCAAACGCAGCCACTAGACAAGACCGTGGTGCTGTTTCTGGAAAACAAGTCAATCCTTTTTCTCTGGCATGGTTCCCAAATAAAAAGAGTTGCAGCCATTAGTAGTGCCAGCTCAAACCTATTATACCTTACCATATGTGCATCAAACCAACAAATAAAATGAAAAAGTTGTAGACATCATGTTATTGAAATCTCCAAGCAGTTGTAAAAAGTTTTGAAAACAATGGCAGGATAGATGTGTGACCATCAACTTGTAAAAATGTGGACAACTTGCCTTATATGCTCTAACTTATGGTATCACCATCTTCTTCCCGGTGTATGTAAATGCTGATCTTGCGACACAATGGGGCAGATTTACTTACCCGGTCCATTCGCGATCCAGCAGCGCGTTCTCTGCGCTGGATTTGGGTCTTCCGGCCATTCACTAAGGTAGTTCCTCCGATGCTGAAGTACCCCGAGGCCCGCTGGAATGCACTGAAATTCACCGGCCTATTCCTGGTGAAGGTAAGCGCGAGTCCCACAACACTTTTTTTTTTTTTTAAATGCGGCAGTTTTTCCGAATCCGTCAGGTTTTCGCTCGGCCACGCCCCCCGATTTCCGTCGCGTGCATGCCGGCGCCGATGCGCCAAAATCCGATCGCGTGCGCCAAAATCACGGGGCAATAAAGGGAAAATTGGCTCAAATCGGAAATATTCGGGAAACACGTCAGGAAAAAGCAAATCGGGCCCTTAGTAAATGACCCCCAATTTGATTTTTAAATTACGCGGTTTGTCCGAATCAGTCGGATTGTCCGACGGCCACACCCCCGATTTATGTCGCATGATTTAGGATCGCGTGCACCAAAAACCTGGGGCAATTTAGCACAAAACGGAAATATTCGGGAAACTCTGCGGAAATGCGTCCGACGGACCCTAAGTATATGTACCCCTAACTCTCTGGACCTATTTTTGAAGTTTTTTTTACTAGAGACCTCTATCAATTAGAAGTCCATTTCACATATCCACCAGTTGACCTCCAACATTTCGAAGTCCATCACCCCAGATCTCCAACATTTCGAAATCCATCACTCCTAATATCCCCCATTTAGAAGTCCATTACTCCAATGCATTTTGAAATCCATCACTCCAGACCTCCATTATTTTGGAGTTCATCATTCCACATCTCCACTATGGACTGTGTGACTATGTAGGCACAATGACCAAGTACTAGACTAGTTCAACAGTTGTCCGATCTTCAACTTTCTCCTGTTCTAGAGGAGCGAGGAATTCAATTTCCTAATTCCAGTAGGGGAATGGAGCCAACTATAGCGACTCTATGGCATGAAAGATGGTAGATCCAAAGTTGTCCAATGGACTGCAAAAATTTTTGTGGAATTGTAGAAGAAAAAGGGGGTTTGTAACTTTTTATATGCCAAAGTGGCATTTACAAGTGCCCCCAACATGTTATTTAGTAAAAATACTCATAGGGGCAGATTTACTTACCCGGTCCGTTCGCGATCCAGCGGCGCGTTCTCTGCGGTGGATTCGGGTCCGGCCGGGATTCACTAAGGTAGTTCCTCCGACGTCCACCAGGTGGCACTGCTGCGCTGCAGTTCCCCGGAGGCGCGCTGGAATGCCCTGAAATTCACCGGCCTATACCTGGTGAAGGTAAGTGAAATTTTCGCGACACATTTTTTTTTAAATTCGGCGGTTTTTCCGAATCCGTCGGGTTTTCGTTCAGCCACGCCCCCCGATTTCCGTCGCGTGCATGCCGGCACCGATGCGCCAAAATCTGATCGCGTCCGCCAAAAACCCGGGGCAATACAGGGTAAATCGTCGCAAATCGGAAATATTCGGGTAACACGTCGGGAAACCGCGAATCGGGCCCTTAGTAAATGACCCCCAAATACATATAAACCGCATCCGAGACCATAACAATGCAGATCTCTTCTATCGTTTGTTCCATTCCACTGAAAATACTGGACATATTAGCCAAACTCTAGCAAACACGGTGATCCTGATCCCCTCCACCGCATGCATCAGGGGTCCCGAGGGGAATGGAGGTTCAAAGTAATTAGTCTTTCTTTTTTCCAGTTTGGTCGGAATCATCTATTAAATCTTGGCTTGTCACAGGGAACAGATTGTCCGCAGCACAGAGAGACACTAAACAAACAAAAGGCTGAACAAAAAGCTTCCAAATCACATACGAAAGGGACAAAAATGTAATGATCCCCCCAAATATCATAAATAATAATACAGTCAAAAAAGATTTATAATAATGATAAAAAGCTGAAGCCTGGAGGATACAGAAAAGATGTTATAATAGAGGCAGATACTAGAAATAGAATAATATCAGATGTCCACTATAAACGCATTATATAAACCTAAAGTTTCCCTATTAAATGGACATAGGGGGCAGTATTATAGTAGTTATATTCTTGTACATAGGGAGCAGTATTATAGTAGTTATATTCTTGTACATAGGGGGAAGTATTATAGTAGTTATAGTCTTGTACATATGAGGCAGTATTATAGTAGTTATATTCTTGTACATAGGTGGCAGTATTATAGTAGTTATATTCTTGTACATAGGGGGCAGTATTATAGTAGTTATATTCTTGTACATAGGGGGCAGTATTACAGTAGTTATATTCTTGTACATAGGCGGCAGTATTATAGTAGTTATATTCTTGTACATAGGGAGCAGTATTATAGTAGTTATAGTCTTGTACATATGAGGCAGTATTATAGTAGTTATATTCTTGTACATAGGTGGCAGTATTATAGTAGTTATATTCTTGTACATAGGGGGCAGTGTTATAGTAGTTATATTCTTGTACATAGGGGGCAGTATTATAGTAGTTATATTCTTGTACATAGGAGAAGTATTATAGTAGTTATATTCTTGTACATAGGGGGCAGTATTATAGTAGTTATATTCCTGTACATAAGGGGCAGTATTATAGTAGTTATATTCTTGTACATAGGGGGCAGTATTACAGTAGTTATATTCTTGTACATAGGCGGCAGTATTATAGTAGTTATATTCTTGTACATAGGGGGCAGTATTATAGTAGTTATATTCTTGTACATAGGGGGCAGTATTACAGTAGTTATATTCTTGTACATAGGCGGCAGTATTATAGTAGTTATATTCTTGTACATAGGGAGCAGTATTATAGTAGTTATAGTCTTGTACATATGAGGCAGTATTATAGTAGTTATATTCTTGTACATAGGTGGCAGTATTATAGTAGTTATATTCTTGTACATAGGGGGCAGTATTATAGTAGTTATATTCTTGTACATAGGGGGCAGTATTATAGTAGTTATATTCTTGTACATAGGAGAAGTATTATAGTAGTTATATTCTTGTACATAGGCGGCACTATTATAGTAGTTATATTCCTGTACATAAGGGGCAGTACTACAGTAGTTATATTCTTGTACATAGGGGGCAGTATTACAGTAGTTATATTCTTGTACATAGGCGGCAGTATTATAGTAGTTATATTCTTGTACATAGGGGGCAGTATTATAGTAGTTATATTCTTGTTCATAGGGGGCAGTATTATAGTAGTTATATTCCTGTACATAGGGGGCAGTATTATAGTAGTTATATTCTTGTACATAGAGGGCAGTTTTATATTAGTTATATTCTCGTACATGGGGGGCAGTATCATAGTAGTTATATTCTTGTACACAGGGGGCAGTATTATAGTAGTTATATTCTTGTACATAGGGGGCAGTATTATAGTAGTTATATTCTTGTACATAGGGGGCAGTATTATAGTAGTTATATTCTTGTACATAGGGGGCAGTATTATAGTAGTTATATTCTTGTTCATAGGGGGCAGTATTATAGTAGTTATATTCTTGTACATAGGGAGCAGTATTATAGTAGTTATAGTCTTGTACATATGAGGCAGTATTATAGTAGTTATATTCTTGTACATAGGTGGCAGTATTATAGTAGTTATATTCTTGTACATAGGGGGCAGTATTATAGTAGTTATATTCTTGTACATAGGGGGCAGTATTATAGTAGTTATATTCTTGTTCATAGGGGGCAGTATTATAGTAGTTATATTCCTGTACATAGGGGGCAGTATTATAGTAGTTATATTCTTGTACATAGGGGGCAGTATTATAGTAGTTATATTCTTGTACATAGGGGGCAGTATTATAGTAGTTATATTCTTGTTCATAGGGGGCAGTATTATAGTAGTTATATTCTTGTACATAGGGAGCAGTATTATAGTAGTTATAGTCTTGTACATATGAGGCAGTATTATAGTAGTTATATTCTTGTACATAGGTGGCAGTATTATAGTAGTTATATTCTTGTACATAGGGGGCAGTATTATAGTAGTTATATTCTTCTACATAGGGGGCAGTATTATAGTAGTTATATTCTTGTACATAGGGGGCAGTATTATAGTAGTTATATTCTTGTACATAGGGGGCAGTATTACAGTAGTTATATTCTTGTACATAGGCGGCAGTATTATAGTAGTTATATTCTTGTACATAGGGGGCAGTATTATAGTAGTTATATTCTTGTTCATAGGGGGCAGTATTATAGTAGTTATATTCCTGTACATAGGGGGCAGTATTATAGTAGTTATATTCTTGTACATAGGGAGCAGTATTATAGTAGTTATAGTCTTGTACATATGAGGCAGTATTATAGTAGTTATATTCTTGTACATAGGTGGCAGTATTATAGTAGTTATATTCTTGTACATAGGGGGCAGTATTATAGTAGTTATATTCTTGTACATAGGGGGCAGTATTATAGTAGTTATATTCTTGTACATAGGAGAAGTATTATAGTAGTTATATTCTTGTACATAGGGGGCAGTATTATAGTAGTTATATTCCTGTACATAAGGGGCAGTATTACAGTAGTTATATTCTTGTACATAGGGGGCAGTATTACAGTAGTTATATTCTTGTACATAGGCGGCAGTATTATAGTAGTTATATTCTTGTACATAGGGGGCAGTATTATAGTAGTTATATTCTTGTTCATAGGGGGCAGTATTATAGTAGTTATATTCCTGTACATAGGGGGCAGTATTATAGTAGTTATATTCTTGTACATAGGGGGCGGTATTATAGTAGTTATATTCTTGTACATAGGGGGCAGTATTATAGTAGTTATATTCTTGTTCATAGGGGGCAGTATTATAGTAGTTATATTCTTGTACATAGGGAGCAGTATTATAGTAGTTATAGTCTTGTACATATGAGGCAGTATTATAGTAGTTATATTCTTGTACATAGGTGGCAGTATTATAGTAGTTATATTCTTGTACATAGGGGGCAGTATTATAGTAGTTATATTCTTGTACATAGGGGGCAGTATTATAGTAGTTATATTCTTGTTCATAGGGGGCAGTATTATAGTAGTTATATTCCTGTACATAGGGGGCAGTATTATAGTAGTTATATTCTTGTACATAGGGGGCAGTATTATAGTAGTTATATTCTTGTACATAGGGGGCAGTATTATAGTAGTTATATTCTTGTTCATAGGGGGCAGTATTATAGTAGTTATATTCTTGTACATAGGGAGCAGTATTATAGTAGTTATAGTCTTGTACATATGAGGCAGTATTATAGTAGTTATATTCTTGTACATAGGTGGCAGTATTATAGTAGTTATATTCTTGTACATAGGGGGCAGTATTATAGTAGTTATATTCTTCTACATAGGGGGCAGTATTATAGTAGTTATATTCTTGTACATAGGGGGCAGTATTATAGTAGTTATATTCTTGTACATAGGGGGCAGTATTACAGTAGTTATATTCTTGTACATAGGCGGCAGTATTATAGTAGTTATATACTTGTACATAGGGGGCAGTATTATAGTAGTTATATTCTTGTTCATAGGGGGCAGTATTATAGTAGTTATATTCCTGTACATAGGGGGCAGTATTATAGTAGTTATATTCTTGTACATAGGGGGCAGTATTATAGTAGTTATATTCTTGTACATAGGGGGCAGTATTATAGTAGTTATATTCTTGTTCATAGGGGGCAGTATTATAGTAGTTATATTCCTGTACATAGGGGGCAGTATTATAGTAGTTATATTCTTGTACATAGGGGGCAGTATTATAGTAGTTATATTCTTGTACATAGGGGGCAGTATTATAGTAGTTATATTCCTGTACATAGGGGGCAGTGTTATAGTAGTTATATTCTTGTACATAGGGAGTAGTATTATAGTAGTTATATTCTTGTACATAGGGGGCAGTATTATAGTAGTTATATTCTTGTACATAGGAAGCAGTATTATAGTAGTTATATTCTTGTACATAGGGGGCAGTATTATAGTAGTTATATTCTTGTACATAGGAGAAGTATTATAGTAGTTATATTCTTGTACATAGGGGACAGTATTATAGTAGTTATATTCCTGTACATAGGGGGCAGTATTATAGTAGTTATATTCTTGTACATAGGGGGCAGTATTACAGTAGTTATATTCTTGTACATAGGCGGCAGTATTATAGTAGTTATATTCTTGTACATAGGGGGCAGTATTATAGTAGTTATATTCTTGTTCATAGGGGGCAGTATTATAGTAGTTATATTCCTGTACATAGGGGGCAGTATTATAGTAGTTATATTCTTGTACATAGGGGGCAGTATTATAGTAGTTATATTCTTGTACATAGGGGGCAGTATTATAGTAGTTATATTCTTGTTCATAGGGGGCAGTATTATAGTAGTTATATTCTTGTACATAGGGAGCAGTATTATAGTAGTTATAGTCGTGTACATATGAGGCAGTATTATAGTAGTTATATTCTTGTACATAGGTGGCAGTATTATAGTAGTTATATTCTTGTACATAGGGGGCAGTATTATAGTAGTTATATTCTTCTACATAGGGGGCAGTATTATAGTAGTTATATTCTTGTACATAGGGGGCAGTATTATAGTAGTTATATTCTTGTACATAGGGGGCAGTATTACAGTAGTTATATTCTTGTACATAGGCGGCAGTATTATAGTAGTTATATTCTTGTACATAGGGGGCAGTATTATAGTAGTTATATTCTTGTTCATAGGGGGCAGTATTATAGTAGTTATATTCCTGTACATAGGGGGCAGTATTATAGTAGTTATATTCTTGTACATAGGGGGCAGTATTATAGTAGTTATATTCTTGTACATAGGGGGCAGTATTATAGTAGTTATATTCTTGTTCATAGGGGGCAGTATTATAGTAGTTATATTCCTGTACATAGGGGGCAGTATTATAGTAGTTATATTCTTGTACATAGGGGGCAGTATTATAGTAGTTATATTCTTGTACATAGGGGGCAGTATTATAGTAGTTATATTCCTGTACATAGGGGGCAGTGTTATAGTAGTTATATTCTTGTACATAGGGAGCAGTATTATAGTAGTTATATTCTTGTACATAGGGGGCAGTATTATAGTAGTTATATTCTTGTACATAGGGAGCAGTATTATAGTAGTTATATTCTTGTACATAGGGGGCAGTATTATAGTAGTTATATTCTTGTACATAGGGGGCAGTATTATAGTAGTTATATTCTTGTACATAGGGGGCAGTATTATAGTAGTTATATTCTTGTACATAGGGGGCAGTATTATAGTAGTTATATTCCTGTACATAGGGGGCAGTGTTGTAGTAGTTATATTCTTGTACATAGGGAGCAGTATTATAGTAGTTATATTCTTGTACATAGGGGGCAGTATTATAGTAGTTATATTCTTGTACATAGGGAGCAGTATTATAGTAGTTATATTCTTGTACATAGGGGGCAGTATTATAGTAGTTATATTCTTGTACATAGGGGGCAGTATTATAGCAGTTATATTCTTGTACATAAGGGGCAGTATTATAGTAGTTCTATTCTTGTACATAGGGGACAGTATTATTGTAGTTATATTCTTGTACATAGGGAGCAGTATTATAGTAGTTATATTCCTGTACATAGGGAGCAGTATTATAGTAGTTCTATTCTTGTACATAGGGGGCAGTATTATAGTAGTTCTATTCTTGTACATAGGGGACAGTATTATTGTAGTTATATTCTTGTACATAGGGGGCAGTATTATAGTAGTTATATTCTTGTACATAGGGGGCAGTATTATAGTAGTTATATTCCTGTACATAGGGGGCAGTATTATAGTAGTTATATTCCTGTACATAGGGGGCAGTATTATAGTAGTTATATTCTTGCACATAGGGGGCAGTATTATAGTAGTTATATTCTTGTACATAGGGGGCAGTATTATAGTAGTTATATTCTTGTACATAGGGGGCAGTATTATAGTAGTTATATTCTTGTACATAGGGAGCAGTATTATAGTAGTTATAGTCTTGTACATAGGGGGCAGTTTTATATTAGTTATATTCTTGTACATAGGAGGCAGTATTATAGTAGTTATATTCCTGTACATAGGGGGCAGTATTATAGTAGTTATATTCTTGTACATAGGGGGCAGTATTATAGTAGTTATATTCCTGTACATAGGGAGCAGTATTATAGTAGTTATATTCCTGTAAATAGGGAGCAGTATTATAGTAGTTATATTCCTGTAAATAGGGAGCAGTATTATAGTAGTTATATAAAACTCTCTTCTTGGAGGTTACATTTACACCTGAAGGATTTTCTTCCAAACACATATAAGAAGCACAAATCCCCGGGATGGAGAGAAGTGATATAACTTTAGGCCTGCATGAATATGGGTTATATAATCCTTTAGGGATGAGGGTGGGTTCTTCGCTTTGTATTGCACTGTTGGATGTAGTGGAGGATCAGACAGTACAGTGTAGATGTGCTGAGGCAGCGGTGGGGGGATGCAGGGGGTGTGTTACATAACACAGAGCTGCCGCATCCTCCACCACAGGGTCCTATGAGGTTGTCACTGCAGATATAACGAATCATGAAATAAAGGGCTATGTACATGTATAGCCACTAGGAGGCGCTTTCTATGTAATTATCGTAGCTTATTTGTTACAGATGTATTTATAGTGACCCTGTATATAACCCTAATATTGGACCATTAGCAGGGTCCACAGTGACAACCATTTCCACTACACTGTCATTACCAGGGGGGCTTTGTGTCACTGAGGACGTCCCTCTTCAGGGGTCCTATATAATATTGGCTGTTATAAGGGTCTAGTGACCACCCCTGTTTAGCAACACTAAAGCTGCCACTGTTATGGGGGGGCTCTGTGATAGTGTTATGGGGGGACTGTGTGATGGTCTGTGTCATGGGGGGCTGTGTGATGGTCATTGTAATACGGGGGACTCTGTGATAGTGTTAAGGGTGTCTGTGTGATGGTCAGTTTAATGGGGGGACTCTGTGATAGTGTCATGGGGGGCTGTGTGATAGTGTTATGGGGGGACTCTGTGATATTGTCATGGGGGGTTCGCTGTGTGATGGTGTTATGTGGGGCTGTGTGATAGTGTTATGGGAGGGCTGCGTAATAATGTTATGGGGGGGCTGTGTAATAATGCTATGGGGGGGCTGTGTAATAATGTCATGGGGGGTGGCTGTGTGATAGTCCGTATAATGGGGGGTTCGCTGTGTGATGGTGTTATGGGGGGCTGTGTAATAATGTTATGGGGGGCTGTGTGATAGTGTTATGGGAGGGCTGCGTAATAATGTTATGGTGGGGCTGTGTAATAATGCTATGGGGGGGCTGTATAATAATGTTATGGGGGGCTGTGTAATAATGTTATGGGGGGCTGTGTAATAATGTTATGGGGGGCTGTGTGATAGTCAGTATTATGGGGGACTCTGTGATATTGTCATGGGGGGTTCGCTGTGTGATGGTGTTATGGGGGGCTGTGTAATAATGTTATGGGGGGCTGTGTGATAGTGTTATGGGAGGGCTGCGTAATAATGTTATGGTGGGGCTGTGTAATAATGCTATGGGGGGGGCTGTATAATAATGTTATGGGGGGCTGTGTAATAATGTTATGGGGGGCTGTGTAATAATGTTATGGGGGGCTGTGTGATAGTCAGTATTATGGGGGACTCTGTGATATTGTCATGGGGGGTTCGCTGTGTGATGGTGTTATGGGGGGCTGTGTAATAATGTTATGGGGGGCTGTGTAATAATGTTATGGGGGGCTGTGTAATAATGTTATGGGGGGCTGTGTGATAGTCAGTATTATGGGGGACTCTGTGATATTGTCATGGGGGGTTCGCTGTGTGATGGTGTTATGGGGTGCTGTGTAATAATGTTATGGGGGGCTGTGTGATAGTGTTATGGGAGGGCTGCGTAATAATGTTATGGTGGGGCTGTGTAATAATGCTATGGGGGGGCTGTATAATAATGTTATGGGGGGCTGTGTAATAATGTTATGGGGGGCTGTGTAATAATGTTATGGGGGGCTGTGTGATAGTCAGTATTATGGGGGACTCTGTGATATTGTCATGGGGGGTTCGCTGTGTGATGGTGTTATGTGGGGCTGTGTGATAGTGTTATGGGGGGACTATATGATGGTGTTATGGGGGGGCTGTGTGATGGTCAGTGTTATGGGGGCTGTGTGATGGTGTTATGTGGGGCTGTGTGATAGTGTTATGGGGGGCTGTGTAATAATGTTATGGGGGGCTGTGTAATAATGTTATGGGGGGCTGTGTAATAATGTTATGGGGGGCTGTGTGATAGTGTTATGGGGGGGCTGTGTAATAATGTTATGGGGGGCTGTGTGATAGTGTTATGGGGGGCTGTGTAATAATGTTATGGGGGGCTGTGTAATAATGTTATGGGGGTCTGTGTGATGGTCACTGTTATGGGGGTTTGTGTGATGGTCAGCGTTATGGGGGGGGGGCTGTGTGATAGTGTTATGGGGGGTTGTGTGATGGTCAGTGTTATGGGGGGCTGTGTGATAGGGGGACTGTGTGATAGTGTTATGGGGGGACTGTGTGATAGTGTTATGGGGGGACTGTGTGATGGTCAGTGTAATAGGGGGGCTGTCAGTGTAATGGGGGGGGTGGCTGTGTGATAGTGTTATGGGGGGCTGTGTGATAGTGTTATGGGGGGACTATATGATGGTGTTATGGGGGGGCTGTGTGATGGTCAGTGTTATGGGGGGCTGTGTGATAGTGTTATGGGGGGCTGTGTGATAGTGTTATGGGGGGCTGTGTGATAGTGTTATGGGGGGCTGTGTGATAGTGTTATGGGGGGACGGTGTGATAGTGTTATGGGGGGGTCTGTGTGATGGTCAGTGTAATGGGGGGGGTGGCTGTGTGATAGTGTTATGGGGGCTGTGTGATGGTGTTATGGGGGGCTGTGTGATAGTGTAATGGGGGCCTCTGTGATAATGTTATGGGGGCTGTGTGATGGTCAGTGTCATGGGGGGGCTGTGTGATAGTCAGTGTAATGGGGGGGTTGGCTGTGTGATAGTGTAATGGGGGGACTCTGTGATATTGTCATGGGGGGTTCGCTGTGTGATGGTGTTATGTGGGGCTGTGTGATAGTGTTATGGGAGGGCTGCGTAATAATGTTATGGGTGGCTGTGTAATAATGCTATGGGGGGGCTGTGTAATAATGTTATGGGGGGCTGTGTAATAATGTTATGGGGGCTGTGTGATAGTCAGTGTTATGGGGGACTCTGTGATATTGTCATGGGGGGTTCGCTGTGTGATGGTGTTATGTGGGGCTGTGTGATGGTGTTATGGGGGGCTGTGTGATAGTGTTATGGGAGGGCTGTGTAATAATGTTATGGGGGGCTGTGTGATAGTGTTATGGGGGGCTGTGTAATAATGTTATGGGGGGGCTGTGTAATAATGTTATGGGGGGCTGTGTGATAGTGTTATGGGGGGGCTGTGTAATAAAGTTATGGGGGTCTGTGTGATGGTCACTGTTATGGGGGTTTGTGTGATGGTCAGCGTTATGGGGGGGGGGGCTGTGCGATAGTGTTATGGGGGGTTGTGTGATAATCAGTGTTATGGGGGGCTGTGTGATAGGGGGGCTGTGTGATAGTGTTATGGGGAGTTGTGTGATGGTCAGTGTTATGGGGGGCTGTGTGATAGTGTTATGGGGGGACTGATAGTCAGTGCAATGGGGGGGTGGCTGTGTGATAGTGTTATGGGGGGACTGAGTAATGGTCAGTGGCATGGGGGGTGGCTGTGTGATAGTGTTATGGGGGGCTGTGTGATGGTGTTATGGGGGGCTGTGTGATGGTGTTATGGGGGAACTGTGTGATAGTGTTATGGGGGGACTGTGTAATGGTCAGTGGCATGGGGGGTGGCTGTGAGATAGTGTTATGGGGGGCTGTGTGATGGTGTTATGGGGGGGCTGTGTGATAGTGTTATGGGGGGGCTGTGTGATAGTGTTATGGGGGGGCTGTGTGATAGTGTTATGGGGGGCTGTGTGATGGTGTTATGGGGGGCTGTGTGATGGTGTTATGGGGGGCTGTGTGATGGTGTTATGGGGGCTGTGTGATGGTGTTATGGGGGCTGTGTGATGGTGTTATGGGGGGCTGTGTGATAGTCAGTATAATGGGGGGTTGGCTGTGTGATAGTGTTATTAGGGGCTGTGTGATGGTCAGTGTTATTGGGGTCGGTGTGATGCTCAGTGTAATGAGGGGACTCTGTGATAGTGTTATGGGGGGACTGTGTGATGGTGTTATGGGGGCTGTGTGATGGTGTTATGGGGGCTGTGTGATGGTGTTATGGGGGGCTGTGTGATAGTCAGTATAATGGGGGGTTGGCTGTGTGATAGTGTTATTAGGGGCTGTGTGATGGTCAGTGTTATTGGGGTCGGTGTGATGCTCAGTGTAATGAGGGGACTCTGTGATAGTGTTATGGGGGGACTGTGTGATGGTCAGTGGCATGGAGGGTGCCTGTGTGATAGTGTAGTGGGGGGACTCTGTGATAGTGTTATGGGGGTCTGTGTAATAATGTTATGGGGGTCTGTGTAATAGTCAATGTTATGGGAGGGGGAGGGGGGCTTTAGAGATAGTCTGTGTTGTCGAGCTGTTCTCGCCCTCAGGATGCCGACTACGGCTCACCCGGTCTGGACTACGAACCCCACAATTCCCCGCGCGTGGCACCGGAAGTGACGTAGCGGGAAGCTCGAGGGACCAGGACAGTGATACTGACCGAGAGGATGAGGGGCGCTGCCTACAGGTGGACGGGTCAGCTGCTCACAGCAGCACAGAGGAGCTACAGGAGGGGTAAGCACGGCTGCAAGTTGTCGTAGAAGATTTAACATTTTCTTTTAAACAACTTTATTAGCACATTGTCATCTCAACTATGGTCACCCTATTACACTGTCCTCTATTCCTCTGCTGAAATACTTGGTGCTGCTGTGGAACTCTGTTAAATACCTCACATAACTATATTATGCTAAATTATATCTTGCCAATCGTAATTTAACTTATGTAATGTCATTTTGTATTTTAGGGTTTATATCATTTGCGCCCGTCCTGTCTAGTTATGATGTCAGACAAGTGGAGATCACCCCCTCCGAGCAGAGGAAGCTGACCTTCGATACACACGCCCTGGTGCGGGAGCTGGAGACCCACGGTGAGTGCCCACCGAAATACTCCAGAGCTGCACTCACTATTCTGCTGCTGGTGCAGTCACTGTGTATATACATGACATTACTTATCCTGTACTGATCCTGAGTTACATCCTGTATTATACTCCAGAGCTGCACTCACTATTCTGCTGCTGGTGCAGTCACTGTGTACATACATGACATTACTTATCCTGTACTGATCCTGAGTTACATCCTGTATTATACTCCAGAGCTGCACTCACTATTCTGCTGCTGGTGCAGTCACTGTGTACATACATGACATTACTTATCCTGTACTAATCCTGAGTTACATCCTGTAGATCTTTTATTTTATATAAAAGTAAAAAACATAACAATACAAAAACATAATATACAATATATACAAATTCTTACCTGCTGGTCCAGCCCCATTCATACCTAGCAAAAAAAACAATAACTTACAAATACACCGAAATGAATGAACACCAAATACCACAACCCCCACCCAACCGATTATCACAACCTAAACCGAACCAATAAACAATAAGACAAGCCACACCTACAAATAAAACATAAATGAATATAACTATACATAAACCCACCCCACACCCTCTAATAACAAACCACCCCACACAGACCACATCCCACACCCATTTTTTTTTTTTTTTTTTTTTAAATATATAATAACAAATACACACAACACTACACTAAATCCCTCGCCCGCACCCTCCCCTTCCCCCCAGACACTGGTCTAACGTCCAAAGTTTGCGTTAAGTAGTCCAGACCAGTGTCCAAGGTCAGTTCATAAATCCCACCACCATCACCCCCCTCCCAACCTAACACTATGTCCCAAACCCCACTATATACAATATATACAATATATACAGTATTAACAACATAACATAAAGAAAACAGAATACAAATAAAATCTCAACAAGATCAATCCAAACCACATAAAGCCCAGGTTCGGCGCCTGCAAGCCCCTACATTACTATAACCTCAGAACACAAAACAAAAATCTACAGTGCAGCATCAGCCCAACACCAGGAGGGAGATGACAGACTAAGGGACACTAAAGGAGAACCCCCTCCAAAGGAGAGAGGCCCTCCCCGTGCCCAGCCTCTCATACTCCAGAGAGCGCACCTTCACCAGGTCACCCAGAATGTTCCTAACCACCTCATCCACCGGGAGGATTTTACGCTGCGTCGATACTAAACACCGTGCGTTCCACGTGTGGTACCTGACCACTAGACTAACTAGGAATAACGTGCAGCGGTCCCGGCCACCCAGGCCTCTGAATGCTCCATAGGCCCACTCCGCATAGGAGAGACCGGCCAACCCGGGCCAATGGATGGAAGCGCCCACCCGGTTGTACACCTCTGTGTTAAAGGGGCACTGAAGCAGGAAGTGGTCCATGCTCTCCAGCAGACCACCGCACTCCTCCCGGGGACAACCCCTTTCCTCAGAGCTCCTACACTTCAGATTGTCCCTCACACACAGCTTTCCATGGAAGCAGCGCCAAGTCACGTCCCAAAACTTCAAGGGGATCCTGATGGAATTCAATAAACTCAAACCCACCCCAAGATCCCGACTTGGGCAATCCCTGAGGGCCAGAGGCTTCTGGAAACGGGCAAACAGAACCCTCTTGTCAAGGACTTTCCTCGACATGGTCCTGATCTCCCACATTCCCAGACCCCACCGGCGAATCACCTTCAGAACCGGGGTAGCGTAAGCCGGAAGATGCCCATGCGATGTGCGAAGATCCTTCACTTGCCCTCCTGTCTCCCATTCCTGGAAGAAAGGCCGAAACCATCCCCTGCAGGAGTATACCCACGGAGGAGCCCTCTCTTTCCAGAGGTTTGCTACATTGATCTTAAGAAAGGTATTCACTAGGAACACCACAGGGTTGACCATACACAACCCTCCTTGTCTCCTCGTGCGGTAAGTAACCTCCCTCTTGATAAGGTTCAGCCTATTCCCCCATAACAGCTGGAAGAACAGACTGTAGACCCGAGTCCAGAGGGGTTCTGGCAACATGCACACACTGCCCAGATATATCAGCAATGGGAGCAGGTAAGTTTTGATCAGATTAACCCTTTCTCTGAGGGTCAAAGACCAACCCTTCCACTGGTCCACCTTCTGAGCGGCGATCTTAAGCCTGCCGTCCCAGTTTTGCATGGGGTAATCCCCCTGGCCAAATTCGATGCCGAGAACTTTGGCGGAGTCCTGGGGCCCTGGAAGAGTGTCCGGGAGATCAAAGCCTGGATCCCCCTCTCCCAGCCAGAGACTCTCACACTTATCCCGGTTGATCTTGGACCCAGAAACCTCTGAGTAGCGGTCAACCTCTGACATCACCCATTGCGCCTCCCCTCCCGAGGACACGAAAACAGTGACATCATCAGCATACGCTACCACCCTTAGAGTGGCTTCCGGTGCTGCCCGATCCATCCCGACTCCCACCAACGGCCCACGATCAACCCTCCTAAGGAATGGGTCAATCGCGAACACGTATAAAAGTGGGCTCAGAGGACAACCCTGGCGAACACCAGACCCGACCTCAAAAGAGCGGCCAATCCAACCGTTCACAAGCGGGAAACTCTCTGCCCCTGCGTACAAAACTTTCAGCCAATTGACAAACTCCCCAGGCAGGCCATACCTCAGAAGGACAGACCAGAGGTACTCGTGGTTAACCCGATCAAACGCTTTTGCCTGATCCAAGGACAGCAAGTACCCCTTCCAGTTACCAGCCCTGCCCTGCTCCACTGCCTCCCGAACACAAAGCACAGCACTAAATGTACTGCGGCCTGGAACAGAGCAGTGCTGGGTCCCCGAAAGGAGCCGGGGCGCAAACTGCACCAGCCGATTAAACAGCACCTTTGCCAAAACCTTTCTGTCCGTATTGAGAAGCGCTATGGGACGCCAGTTCTCAATACGAGATCGGTCCTTACCCTTTGACAGGATGATCAGGGCAGACCTCCTCATTGACTTCGGCAGAGCGCCCGAGGAAAGACACTCATTGAATACCTCAGTCAAGAGGGGAACCAAGGCGTCCTTAAAGGTCTTATAAAACTCGGATGTTAAGCCATCCGGACCCGGCGATTTCTTGAGGGCGAGCCCTTCAATCGCCCGGCTGACTTCCTCTTCCCTGATCATCTCTGTCAAAACATCAAGAGAGGGGTCTACTCCTGGCTCAGGGACAGCTTCAGCCAGGAAAGCCGACATCACATCCCGATCTAGATCCTTCCTGCCCAAGAGGTGCGAGTAGAAGGATCTGACGACCTCCAGAATCCCTGATCTGGACCTTTTCAGGGATCCCGTACTGTCAACCAGTCCTGTGACAACTTTACCATTCACTGACATCTTGCAGTTTCTGTAAGGGTCGGGCGAGCGGTATTTCCCGTAATCCCTCTCAAAAACCAAAGATGCGTGTCTATCGTACTGACACCTCTTCAGCAAGGATTTCACTCTGGAGATATCCTCACGACTACCTCCAGTCGAGACGAGATGCTCGAGTTTCCTCCTCAGGCCCTGATACAGGCGGTACCTGTCCAGGCTCCTGAGGCTCGAGAGCTGGCGGAAGAATCTCGCCACCCTTTTCTTGAGCATCTCCCACCACTCTGACTTACTGCTACAAAGGCCCAGCAATGGTACCTGGCTCTGAAGAAAGTCCTCAAAGGATTGTCTGATCTCTGCTTCTTCCAGGAGAGACGAATTGAGCTTCCAGTAGCCTCTTCCCATCCGGGGGGTCTCTGTAACATTCAGAGAAAACAAAATTAAACAGTGGTCGGAGAACTCCACCTCAACAACAGAAACTGCTGAAGAAATGGCTTCCTCCTTTAAATAAAACCTGTCTATTCTAGACCTGCAGCTACCCCTATAATAGGTGAACCCCGCGTGGCCTGGGGTGTGCCGGATGTGGACATCCACCAGGCGAGCCTCACTGGCTATGCTATTAAGAGCGACGCTATCATAAGTCAGCTTGTCTCTGGAACCTCCCCTATCCTGGGACCTCGTGACAGCATTGAAGTCCCCTCCAAAGACCACCTGCCGACTTGTAAAAAGGTAGGGCTTGATCCTCATAAAGAGACACTTCCTGTCCCACTTGGACTGGGGACCATAGATGTTAATTAGGCGAAGTTCTTGTCCCTTCATGAGGACATCCAGGATCAGGCACCTCCCCATTTCTAACTCAATAACTCGTCGGCATTCTACCGGTGCGGTAAAGAGGACCGCCACTCCGCTATACGGCTCGGCCGCAAGAGACCAATAGGAAGGCCCGTGTCTCCATTCCCTCTTAGCTTTAAACACGACCGCCAAATCTGGCAGCCTGGTCTCCTGCAAAAATAAAATGTCGGCTTCAACGCGGCCGAGAAAATCAAAGGCCGCAAATCTAGCCGCATCAGACTTAATGCTGGCGACATTAATGGACGCCAGCGTCAACGGAGTGGGTGCCGCCATCATGAGTGATTGAGTTAGACGGCTTTCTTTTTCCCACCGCCCTTCTCTTCAGTTTCAGAAGAGGACCCTTTCCCTCTCTTTTTTGAAACTGTAGTGTCCATATCAGCTCTTTCATCCTCGTCTCCGGACTCCAGGTCAGTCTCCCATTCTGAGGACGAAGCATCCTCAGCGGAAGACTCAGCATCTCCTGAAAGCCCTCCCGCCCTCTCCGGAACCTCACCCTCAACCTCTGAGGCAGAGACGTTGTCAAGGGCTTGGAACCGGTTGGAAAGACCAACCAGAGGGGAATAAGTTTTACCTTCCTTTGGCTTCTGAGTCAGGGTGAGAGAAGATTGTAAATCTCCCTTCTTTTTCTTTTTCCTTTTGCCCTGTTTGCGCTTTTCCTGTAGCCACGCCCTACTATCCTCATCCATACTCTCATAATGGGAGGATTCTGAGAGCGTGGCCGCTTCCTCCCTCTGGATCCTCCTGACCTCCTCATCCAACTCATCATTCCTCGGGGCCTCAGCAACAAGATTGGGCTGAAGGACAGGGCCGGGGGCAGTGACCCGCGACTCCCCCACCTCCCTGTCCCTTTGGCGCCTCTCCTGACGCCTCTGTCGTGATGGCGTCACTTTCTTATCTTTCTTCCCTGGCCCCTCAGTTCCTCCGCCTCTGCTAGTCCCCTCCCCAGCAGATTCGGCCTCATGGCCTTCACCCACCGGAGCCAGAACCGCATTAGCAAAAGAACGAGGACAACGGCTGAACGGGTGACCTAAGTCACCACACAGGTGACACCGAATCTGCTTACAGGATGCAGCGAGATGGCCGACACCCCCACACAACGCGCACTTCTGCACGGTGCAGTTTGCGCTGAAATGTGTGGGGTCACCGCACCTGTGACACAGCTTAGGCTGACCCTGGTAGAAGATCTGGATGCGATCCCTCCCCAGGAAGGCTGATGAAGGGATGTGGGCAACCGAGTTGCCTGAAACCTTTAACTTCATCATAAAGGTCCAGGCCCCTGACCAGATACCAAACTCGTCCCGATTTTTCCTTGGTGTCTCTAATACTTCACCATATCGCCCAAGCCAAGTCATGATGTCATAGCAAGAAAGTGATTCATTACGGGTTAAAACGGTCACCTTCTTGACCTGATTTTGGCGAGACACTGCCTGAACAGCAAAGTCTCGCCAACCGGGCATGTTCTTTTTCAGCTCATAATTCCCCCAGAAGAGCTCAAGTCCCTCCGGGCGAACAAAACTGACATCGAACTCAGATGTACCATAGGGATGGATCAAGGCAAAGATGTCTATTGCCTTGAAGCCCATCTCCAGGAGGAGCTCAACCACCTTAGTTCTAGGTGGACACGCATCACTGCCCCGCCACCTAAGACGGACCACATTCCTACGGGCGCCACCTGGCCCGGCTGTCGGGAGGGACCATGCAGTTTCCCCCCCTCTATTTTCTCGGAAGGCTCCAAGGCCGTGCCTCTCTATCCAGAAGGACAGATCAACCTCTCCACCCTCTACAGTGATTGATCTTTCCCCTTTTCTCAGAGCCTCCAGAAGACGCTGCTGCAAAATATTGCCCCTAGGGCCCGAAGACGAGGAGGATGCGAAATCTCCCCCAGCAGTGACACTGGCATAACTTCTGCCACCGCTGGGGGTTGCCACCGCTGGGGGCACAACAGGACCAGATCCCACCATACCCCCACTCATAACAGCCCTCTTATTACCTGCAAAACATCCCGCAACACCATCACCTCCCACCATAGCATCACCACAAGTCCCAGCAACACCTCCAGCCACACCAGTATCTCTACTCACAGGAACCTCCCCAGTTACAGCAACACCTCCCACCATAGCAGCACCACTAGTCCCAGCAATACCTCTCTCCATACCACCATCTCCACTCACAGCAGCCCCGCCACTCACAACAGCCCCCTCATCCACAGCAACACTTCCACTCATAGTAACAACATCACCTCCCACCATAGCAGCACCACTAGTCCCAGCAATACCTCTCTCCATACCACCATCTCTACTCACAGCACCACCATCACCTGCATTTTCTCCCCCTGATAACGATCCTTCAGCCACAGCACCATTCACTCTCGCTGGACCAGCAGTAACTTTTTCGGCGTCAGATGTCAGTTTGCGTTTGCTCGCCGTCCGTCTTTCACCAGTCTCTACAGGATGTCTATTTTCATTATTACCAATTCCAATACAAAACAGGACTTTTTTTTCCATGGAGAAATCGCCACCGCTGGGAGGACTGGGACTGGGACCCGTAACCGACGCCGACACCAGGCTGCCCCCCCCCTCCCCCTGGGGAGCAGGCCACAGTGCCAGTGCTAGATGGAGCGCCCCCCGCGGGGCGACACTCAGTGTCCGGCCTTTCAGCCGATGCTTTCCCTGCTCCATCTCCACTACTACAAGCAGAGATGGAGCCTTGCACCTCGCCACCTGGCTTTGTAATCTCCCTGCACCCTTGCACCGGGTCCACAGCAGAACTCGGGGGGGTTTGGGTAGCAGGGCTTGCACAGTGAGCTGACCCTGCGCTTTGCCCGGGGGGGTTTACAGGGAGGGGGGTAAAGATGAAACGTACCTCTTCTTGCTGCTTTGGCCTGGTCTTCTTACTCTTCCTCCGGCTGCTCCCCCCAGCGGCTTCCTCTGGGAGTTCATCACCAAACGAAAAGTTCTCCATGCACACTGGGGACTCGAGCAGCCGGATCTCCGCCATGAGCGCCCCTCCCTGGCTGCCGGTGTCACTGTCCTCCCCCGAGCGAGGTGTTACTGCTGGCTGTCCTGCAGGGGGCCCACTGCACGAGGCCTGCTGATCTTCCTGCAGGCCGCCAGGTGGGAACTGCTGCTCGTTATCATCATCATCATCCTCCTCCTCCACCTGGCTCGCAGGCTGCAACCCCCTCAGCCTTTGCTCTCTGTTATCAGCCATGTCTGCAAATCTGTCATCATTCAACAATTTTTCCTTGAATGGACCGCCGTTCTCACTAATAAAAGTCTTTCTTATAAGAAGCTTCTCAATGTCTGATTTTAGCCTTTTAATTTCACCGGTAATCTCTGACCTCTGCTTTCCCATTGCTGTGTTCACCCTGGCGCGGGCACAACGCAGCTCCTCCCGGAGCCTCCTGATGGTCTTAGTTGCCTCTTCGTACTCACAGAGGTGGCTCTGGACCCGGGAGGCATAGGTGGACAAAGACTCCCGGGGCCCCTGCACCGCCCAGCCTCCCCCCGCATGGTCAGCCTTACCTCTGTGAGCACTCCGCTTCATGGCTCCAGCCCCGGAAGGACCGCTCCCACCCGCGCCGACTTGGGCATTCAGCTTCTGGGTTCTCCGCTTCTCAGGGGGAGCAGGAGCCGTATTGCTACGACTCCGGGTGGAACGTCTCACCCCTGAGTCCTCCATAGCGCTGACCGGTTGCTGTCCTTTCCTGCCTCCCGCCGGCCTAGACCGGGAAGCAGGAGCCTGGGACTTGGCTCCCTCACTCATCCCCAGGAACCTAACTCCCTCCCTGGGAGAGGAGAGAGCAGGCCCTGGGCGGGCAGATCTTCCTCCAGGAGCTCAGGAGCACAAACACACAGCAGCTCCACACACAGCCACACCCTCTGCTAATGAGATAACGATCTCCAGAGATGCACTCACTATCTGCTGCTGGTGCAGTCACTGTGTACATACATGACATTACTTATCCTGTACTGATCCTGAGTTACATCCTGTATTATACTCCAGAGCTGCACTCACTATTCTGCTGCTGGTGCAGTCACTGTGTACATACATGACATTACTTATCCTGTACTGATCCTGAGTTACATCCTGTATTATACTCCAGAGCTGCACTCACTATTCTGCTGCTGGTGCAGTCACTGTGTACATACATGACATTACTTATCCTGTACTGATCCTGAGTTACATCCTGTATTATACTCCAGAGCTGCACTCACTATTCTGCTGGTGCAGTCACTGTGTACATACATGACATTACTTATCCTGTACTGATCCTGAGTTACATCCTGTATTATACACCAGAGCTGCACTCACTATTCTGCTGCTGGTGCAGTCACTGTGTACATACATACATTACTTATCCTGCACTGATCCTGAGTTACATCCTGTATTATACCCCAGAGCTGCACTCACTATTCTGCTGCTGGTGCAGTCAGTGTGTACATACATGACATTACTTATCCTGTACTGATCCTGAGTTACATCCTGTATTATACTCCAGAGCTGCACTCACTATTCTGCTGCTGGTGCAGTCAGTGTGTACATACATGACATTACTTATCCTGTACTGATCCTGAGTTACATCCTGTATTATACTCCAGAGCTGCACTCACTATTCTGCTGCTGGTGCAGTCACTGTGTACATACATGACATTACTTATCCTGTACTAATCCTGAGTTACATCCTGTATTATACTCCAGAGCTTCACTCACTATTCTGCTGCTGGTGATGCAGTCACTGTGTACATACATGACATTACTTATCCTGTACTGATCCTGAGTTACATCTGTATTATACTCCAGAGCTGCACTCACTATTCTGCTGGTGCAGTCACTGTGTACATACATGACATTACTTATCCTGTACTGATCCTGAGTTACATCCTGTATTATACTCCAGAGCTGCACTCACTATTCTGCTGCTGGTGCAGTCACTGTGTGCATACATGACATTACTTATCCTGTACTAATCCTGAGTTACATCCTGTATTATACTCCAGAGCTGCACTCACTATTCTGCTGCTGGTGATGCAGTCACTGTGTACATACATGACATTACTTATCCTGTACTGATCCTGAGTTACGTCCTGTATTATACTGCAGAGCTGCACTCACTATTCTGCTGCTGGTGCAGTCACTGTGTACATACATGACATTACTTATCCTGTACTGATCCTGAGTTACATCCTGTATTATACCCTAGAGCTGCACTCACTATTCTGCTGCTGGTGCAGTCACTGTGTACATACATAACATTACTTATCCTGTACTGATCCTGAGTTACATCCTGTATTATACCCCAGAGCTGCACTCACTATTCTGCTGCTGGTGCAGTCACTGTGTACATACATGACATTACTTATCCTGTACTAATCCTGAGTTACATCCTGTATTATACTCCAGAGCTTCACTCACTATTCTGCTGCTGGTGATGCAGTCACTGTGTACATACATGACATTACTTATCCTGTACTGATCCTGAGTTACATCCTGTATTATACTCCAGAGCTGCACTCACTATTCTGCTGCTGCAGTCACTGTGTACATACATGACATTACTTATCCTGTACTGATCCTGAGTTACATCCTGTATTATACTCCAGAGCTGCACTCACTATTCTGCTGCTGGTGCAGTCACTGTGCACATACATGACATTACTTATCCTGTACTGATCCTGAGTTACATCCTGTATTATACCCTAGAGCTGCACTCACTATTCTGCTGCTGGTGCAGTCACTGTGTACATAGATGACATTACTTATCCTGTACTGATCCTGAGTTACATCCTGTATTATACCCCAGAGCTGCACTCACTATTCTGCTGCTGGTGCAGTCACTGTGTACATACATGACATTACTTATCCTGTACTGATCCTGAGTTACATCCTGTATTATACTCCAGAGCTGCACTCACTATTCTGCTGCTGGTGCAGTCACTGTGTACATACATGACATTACTTATCCTGTACTGATCCTGAGTTACATCCTGTATTATACTCCAGAGCTGCACTCACTATTCTGCTGCTGGTGCAGTCACTGTGTACATACATGACATTACTTATCCTGTACTGATCCTGAGTTACATCCTGTATTATACTCCAGAGCTGCACTCACTATTCTGCTGCTGGTGCAGTCACTGTGTACATACATGACATTACTTATCCTGTACTGATCCTGAGTTACATCCTGTATTATACCTCAGAGCTGCACTTACTATTCTGCTGCTGGTGCAGTCACTGTGTACATACACGACATTACTTATCCTGTACTGATCCTGAGTTACATCCTGTATTATACTCCAGAGCTGCACTCACTATTCTGCTGCTGGTGCAGTCACTGTGTACATACATGACATTACTTATCCTGTACTGATCCTGAGTTACATCCTGTATTATACCCAGAGCTGCACTCACTATTCTGCTGGTGCAGTCACTGTGTACATACATAACATTACTTATCCTGTACTGATCCTCAGTTACATCCTGTATTATACTCCAGAGCTGCACTCACTATTCTGCTGCTGGTGCAGTCACTGTGTACATACATGACATTACTTATCCTGTACTGATCCTGAGTTACATCCTGTATTATACCCCAGAGCTGCACTCACTAATCTGCTGCTGGTGCAGTCACTGTACATACATGACATTACTTATCCTGTACTGATCCTGAGTTACATCCTGTATTATACCCCAGAGCTGCACTCACTATTCTGCTGCTGGTGCAGTCACTGTGTACATACACGACATTACTTATCCTGTACTGATCCTGAGTTACATCCTGTATTATACTCCAGAGCTGCACTCACTATTCTGCTGCTGGTGCAGTCACTGTGTACATACATGACATTACTTATCCTGTACTGATCCTGAGTTACATCCTGTATTATACCCAGAGCTGCACTCACTATTCTGCTGGTGCAGTCACTGTGTACATACATGACATTACTTATCCTGTACTGATCCTCAGTTACATCCTGTATTATACTCCAGAGCTGCACTCACTATTCTGCTGCTGGTGCAGTCACTGTGTACATACATGACATTACTTATCCTGTACTGATCCTGAGTTACATCCTGTATTATACCCCAGAGCTGCACTCACTATTCTGCTGCTGGTGCAGTCACTGTACATACATGATATTACTTATCCTGTACTGATCCTGAGTTACATCCTGTATTATACCCCAGAGCTGCACTCACTATTCTGCTGCTGGTGCAGTCACTGTGTACATACATGACATTACTTATCCTGTACTGATCCTGAGTTACATCCTGTATTATACTCCAGAGCTGCACTCACTATTCTGCTGCTGGTGCAGTCACTGTGTACATACATGACATTATTTATCCTGTACTGATCCTGAGTTACATCCTGTATTATACTCCAGAGCTGCACTCACTATTCTGATGGTGGTGCAGTCACTGTGTACATACATGACATTACTTATCCTGTACTGATCCTGAGTTACATCCTGTATTATACCCCAGAGCTGCACTCACTATTCTGCTGCTGGTGCAGTCACTGTACATACATGACATTACTTATCCTGTACTGATCCTGAGTTACATCCTGTATTATACCCCAGAGCTGCACTCACTATTCTGCTGCTGGTGCAGTCACTGTGTACATACACGACATTACTTATCCTGTACTGATCCTGAGTTACATCCTGTATTATACTCCAGAGCTGCACTCACTATTCTGCTGCTGGTGCAGTCACTGTGTACATACATGACATTACTTATCCTGTACTGATCCTGAGTTACATCCTGTATTATACCCAGAGCTGCACTCACTATTCTGCTGGTGCAGTCACTGTGTACATACATGACATTACTTATCCTGTACTGATCCTCAGTTACATCCTGTATTATACTCCAGAGCTGCACTCACTATTCTGCTGCTGGTGCAGTCACTGTGTACATACATGACATTACTTATCCTGTACTGATCCTGAGTTACATCCTGTATTATACCCCAGAGCTGCACTCACTATTCTGCTGCTGGTGCAGTCACTGTACATACATGATATTACTTATCCTGTACTGATCCTGAGTTACATCCTGTATTATACCCCAGAGCTGCACTCACTATTCTGCTGCTGGTGCAGTCACTGTACATACATGACATTACTTATCCTGTACTGATCCTGAGTTACATCCTGTATTATACCCCAGAGCTGCACTCACTATTCTGCTGCTGGTGCAGTCACTGTGTACATACATGACATTACTTATCCTGTACTGATCCTGAGTTACATCCTGTATTATACTACAGAGCTGCACTCACTATTCTGCTGTTGGTGCAGTCACTGTGTACATACATGACATTACTTATCCTGTACTGATCCTGAGTTACATCCTGTATTATACACCAGAGCTGCACTCACTATTCTGCTGCTGGTGCAGTCACTGTATACATACATGACATTACTTATCCTGTACTGATCCTGAGTTACATCCTGTATTATACTCCAGAGCTGCACTCACTATTCTGCTGCTGGTGCAGTCACTGTGTACATACATGACATTATTTATCCTGTACTGATCCTGAGTTACATCCTGTATTATACTCCAGAGCTGCACTCACTATTCTGATGGTGGTGCAGTCACTGTGTACATACATGACATTACTTATCCTGTACTGATCCTGAGTTACATCCTGTATTATACCCCAGAGCTGCACTCACTATTCTGCTGCTGGTGCAGTCACTGTGTACATACATGACATTACTTATCCTGTACTGATCCTGAGTTACATCCTGTATTATACCCCAGAGCTGCACTCACTATTCTGCTGCTGGTGCAGTCATGTCTCCTCCTGGTGTTGCCCTCCCTGTGACGGGTCTCAGTATCGCTGTAGATGTTATCTCGGGTACGGTTTCTGTGCTGTCGGGGTTATTGATCCGTCATTGTATCTTCCAAGATATTAGGACAAGGTCCTGACAAGGACGAGCTGGTGGACGCTGCTCCTCTTGGTGCTGTTACTTTACCTCCAGTCCTCTGTGATGGTTTTGTACTTTAAGAGGAAGGTACAATACAATGTTTTATCCATCACTTTATTTGCAAATGAAAGATCAGAACCTGTGAATGTGACAAATCCTGAGAAATGATTCTGGAGTAACAGGAAATCCACAGATTTATACAGTTTATTAATGTATCATCTTTTTATGATTTTAGGATTCAATAAGGAGCAGTCTGAGGCGGTGGTGACGGTCCTGGCATCACTGACCAACGCCAGCCTGGACTCTGTATACAAGGACATGGTGACCAGAGCCCAACAGGTAACCATCACCAGACAGGTTGCAGAAACCCATCACACTTGCAGTGCTAATCTGCCTCTCTGTGACTTGTCTGTGCTGCAGACTCCTCAGCTCTCAGCCCCCACCTTTGTGCTCCTGTAAAGCTCCTCTCTCCTGCATCTTCACAGAGGTCTAAGCCTGGTGACATAGGGGGGAGGAAGGATCTGTACAGGAGCACAAAGGTGGGGGCTGAGCAGTCTGCAGCACAGACATGTTGTTTTTTGAAATGCATCCAAACCATAGCCCAACCCCTGGGACTACACAGAGGATCCCCCAGAAAATGACATTTTCATAGCTGCCATTTTGAGGACTGATCGGTCTTTTGATCACTTTTTCTAAAAGTTTTTATATGCTGACGGCAGCACTTCCTGGTTGTGATATCAGCTAAGGGCACTGAGGCCAGAACACTGAGGGCAATCCTATCAAACAGGACAACGTGTTTCTAATTGGCCAACCTAAAGCATGTGATGAGTCTCATGCTTGTGACATCCTTTAGCCTGTAGCTGTCCTATATGTTTTATAGGAAGCATGACAAATGGTGATCAGCCAGTGGGACAAGGTAAAACCTCTGTTTTTAGAATTACTTATTTTTGCTTGGTCATGAGTTAGGTAAAAGTTTTTATACCTTACAATGGTACTTTTATTCTTGTCAATAAAGGACCAGTATTTTATTGGTTATATTCTTGTACATAGGGGGCAGTATTATAGTAGTTATATTCTTGTACATAGGGGGCAGTATTATAGTAGTTATATTCTTGTACATAGGGGGCAGTATTATAGTAGTTATATTCTTGTACATAGGGGGCAGTATTATAGTAGTTATATTCTTGTACAGAGGGGGCAGTATTATAGTAGTTATATTCTTGTACATAGGGGGCAGTATTATAGTAGTTATATTCTTGTACATAGGGGGCAGTATTATAGTAATTATATTCTTGTACAGAGGGGGCAGTATTATAGTAGTTATATTCTTGTACATAGGGGGCAGTATTATAGTAGTTATATTCTTGTCAATAAAGGACCAGTATTTTATTGGTTATATTCTTGTACATAGGGGGCAGTATTATAGTAGTTATATTCTTGTACATACGGGCAGTATTATAGTAGTTATATTCTTGTACATAGGGGGCTGTATTATAGTAGTTATATTCTTGTACATAGAAGGCAGTATTATAGTAGTTATATTCTTGTACATAGGGGGCAGTATTATAATAGTTATATTCTTGTACATAGGGGGCAGTATTATAGTAGTTATATTCTTGTACATAGAAGGCAGTATTATAGCAGTTATATTCTTGTACATAGGGGGCAGTATTATAGTAGTTATATTCTTGTACATAGAAGGCAGTATTATAGCAGTTATATTCTTGTACATAGGGGGCAGTATTATAGTAGTTATATTCTTGTACATAGGAGGCAGTATTATAGTAGTTATATTCTTGTACATAGGGGGCAGTATTATAGTAGTTATATTCTTGTACATAGGGGACAGTATTATAGTAGTTATATTCTTGTACATAGAGGGCAGTATTATAGTAGTTATATTCTTGTACATAGGGGCAGTATTATAGTAGTTATATTCTTGTACATAGGGGGCAGTATTATAGTAGTTATATTCTTGTACATAGGGGGCAGTATTATAGTAGTTATATTCTTGTACATAGGGGGCAGTATTATAGTAGTTATATTCTTGTACATAGGGGGCAGTATTATAGTAGTTATCTTCTTGTACATAAGGGGCAGTATTACAGTAGTTATATTCCTGTACATAGGGGGCAGTATTATAGTAGTTATATTCTTGTACATAGGGGGCAGTATTATAGTAGTTATATTCTTGTACATAGGGGGCAGTATTATAGTAGTTATATTCTTGTACATAGGGGGCAGTATTATAGTAGTTATATTCTTGTACATAGGGGGCAGTATTATAGTAGTTATGAGGAAAGAGCCAAAAAAGGCTCAGGTGTCAGCTCACCTGATTCGCAGCTTGTGGTGAAGGTGATGCCGTGCAACGATGCAAAACCCGGTCCGGTCCCGGGGGCCAAGAGGAAATGGAAAGGAAAAAAGTGATGTCATCGGCAACAGGCAAATGAAGTAAAAAAAATTCATCTTTATTTTCAATACATCGTTTAAAAAGTGATAAGTATCACTTTTTAAACGATGTATTGAAAATAAAGATGAATTTTTTTACTTCATTTGCCTGTTGCCGATGACATCACTTTTTTCCTTTCCATTATAGTAGTTATATTCTTGTACATAGGGGCAGTATTATACTGTAGTAGTTATATTCTTCTACGTAGGGGCAGTATTATAGTAGTTATATTCTTGTACATAGGGGGCAGTATTATAGTAGTTATATTCTTGTACATAGGGGGCAGTAGTATAGTAGTTATATTCTTGTACATAGGGGACAGTGTTATAGTAGTTATATTCTTGTACACAGGGGACAGTATTATAGTAGTTATATTCTTGTACATAGGGGGCAGTATTATAGTAGTTATATTCTTGTAAATAGGGGGCAGTATTATAGTAGTTATATTCTTGTACATAGGGGGCAGTATTATACTGTAGTAGTTATATTCTTCTACATAGGGGCAGTATTATAGTAGTTATATTCTTGTACATAGAGGGCAGTATAATAGTAGTTATATTCCTGTACATAGGGGGCAGTATAATAGTAGTTATATTCCTGTACATAGGGGGCAGTATTATAGTCGTTATATTCTTGTACAGAGGGGGCAGTATTATAGTAGTTATATTCTTGTACAGAGGGGGCAGTATTATAGTAGTTATATTCTTGTACATAGGGGGCAGTATTATAGTAGTTATATTCTTGTACATAGGGGGCAGTATTATAGTAATTATATTCTTGTACAGAGGGGGCAGTATTATATTAGTTATATTCTTGTACATAGGGGGCAGTATTATAGTAGTTATATTCTTGTACATAGGGGCAGTATTATAGTAGGTATATTCTTGTACATAGGGGGCAGTATTATAGTAGTTATATTCTTGTACATAGGGGGCAGTATTATAGTAGTTATATTCTTGTACATAGGGGACAGTATTATAGTAGTTATATTCTTGTACATAGGGGGCAGTATTATAGTAGTTATATTCTTGTACATAGTGGGCAGTATTATAGTAGTTATATTCTTGTACAGAGGGGGCAGTATTATAGTAGTTATATTCTTGTACATAGGGGGCAGTATTATAGTAGTTATATTCTTGTACATAGGGGGCAGTATTATAGTCGTTATATTCTTGTACATAGGGGACAGTGTTATAGTAGTTATATTCTTGTACATAGGGAGCAGTATTATAGTAGTTATATTCTTGTACATAGGGGGTAGTATTATAGTAGTTATATTCTTGTACATAGGGAGCAGTATTATAGTAGTTATATTCTTGTACATAGAGGGCAGTATAATAGTAGTTATTTCCTGTACATAGGGGGCAGTATTATAGTCGTTATATTCTTGTACAGAGGGGGCAGTATTATAGTAGTTATATTCTTGTACATAGGGAACAGTATTATAGTAGTTATATTCCTGTACATAGGGGGCAGTATTATAGTAGTTATATTCTTGTACATAGGGGGCAGTATTATAGTAGTTATATTCTTGTACATAGGGGGCAGTATTATAGTAGTTATATTCTTGTACATAGGGGACAGTATTATAGTAGTTATATTCCTGTACATAGGGGGCAGTATTATAGTAGTTATATTCTTGTACATAGAGGGCAGTATAATAGTAGTTATATTCCTGTACATAGGGGGCAGTATAATAGTAGTTATATTCCTGTACATAGGGGGCAGTATTATAGTCGTTATATTCTTGTACAGAGGGGGCAGTATTATAGTAGTTATATTCTTGTACAGAGGGGGCAGTATTATAGTAGTTATATTCTTGTACATAGGGGGCAGTATTATAGTAGTTATATTCTTGTACATAGGGGGCAGTATTATAGTAATTATATTCTTGTACAGAGGGGGCAGTATTATAGTAGTTATATTCTTGTACATAGGGGGCAGTATTATAGTAGTTATATTCTTGTACATAGGGGCAGTATTATAGTAGGTATATTCTTGTACATAGGGGGCAGTATTATAGTAGTTATATTCTTGTACATAGGGGGCAGTATTATAGTAGTTATATTCTTGTACATAGGGGACAGTATTATAGTAGTTATATTCTTGTACATAGGGGGCAGTATTATAGTAGTTATATTCTTGTACATAGGGAGCAGTATTATAGTAGTTATATTCTTGTACATAGGGGGCAGTATTATAGTAGTTATATTCTTGTACATAGGGAGCAGTTTTATAGTAGTTATATTCTTGTACATAGGGGGAAGTATTATAGTAGTTATATCCCTGTACATAGGGTAGTTTTATTCTTGTACATAGGGGGCAGTATTATAGTAGTTATTTTCTTGTACATAGGGGGCAGTATTATAGTAGTTATATTCTTGTACATAGGGGGCAGTATTATAGTAGTTATATTCTTGTACATAGGGGACAGTATTATAGTTGTTATATTCTTGTACATAGGGGCAGTATTATAGTAGTTATTTTCTTGTACATAGGGGGCAGTATTATAGTAGTTATATTCTTGTACATAGGGGGTAGTATTATAGTAGTTATATTCCTGTACATAGGGGGCAGTATTATAGTAGTTATATTCTTGTACATAGGGGGCAGTATTATAGTAGTTATAGTCTTGTACATAGAGGACAGTATTATAGTAGTTATATTCTTGTACATTTGGGGCAGTATTATAGTAGTTATATTCTTGTACATAGGGAGCAGTATTATAGTAGTTATATTCTTGTACATAGGGGGCGGTATTATAGTAGTTATATTCTTGTACATAGGGGGCGGTATTATAGTAGTTATATTCTTGTACATAGGGGGCTGTATTATAGTAGTTATATTCTTGTACATATGGGGCGGTATTATAGGAGTTATATTCCTGTACATAGGGGGCAGTATTATAGTAGTTATATTCTTGTACATAGGGGCAGTATTATAGTAGTTATATTCTTGTACATAGGGGGCGGTATTATAGTAGTTATATTCTTGTACATAGGGGGCTGTATTATAGTAGTTATATTCTTGTACATATGGGGCAGTATTATAGGAGTTATATTCCTGTACATAGGGGGCAGTATTATAGTAGTTATATTCTTGTACATAGGGGGTAGTATTATAGCAGTTATATTCTTGTACATAGGGGCAGTATTATAGTAGTTATATTCTTGTACATAGGTGCAGTATTATAGTAGTTATATTCTTGTACATAGAGGTCAGTATTATAGTAGTTATATTCCTGTACATAGGGGGCAGTATTATAGTAGTTATATTCTTGTACATATGGGGCAGTATTATAGGAGTTATATTCCTGTACATAGGGGGCAGTATTATAGTAGTTATATTCTTGTACATAGGGGCAGTATTATAGTAGTTATATTCTTGTACATAGGGGGCGGTATTATAGTAGTTATATTCTTGTACATAGGGGGCTGTATTATAGTAGTTATATTCTTGTACATAGGGGACAGTGTTATAGTAGTTATATTCTTGTACATAGGGGACAGTGTTATAGTAGTTATATTCTTGTACATAGGGAGCAGTATTATAGTAGTTATATTCTTGTACATAGGGGGTAGTATTATAGTAGTTATATTCTTGTACATAGGGAGCAGTATTATAGTAGTTATATTCTTGTACATAGAGGGCAGTATAATAGTAGTTATTTCCTGTACATAGGGGGCAGTATTATAGTCGTTATATTCTTGTACAGAGGGGGCAGTATTATAGTAGTTATATTCTTGTACAGAGGGGGCAGTATTATAGTAGTTATATTCTTGTACATAGGGGGCAGTATTATAGTAGTTATATTCTTGTACATAGGGGGCAGTATTATAGTAGTTATATTCTTGTACATAGGGGACAGTATTATAGTAGTTATATTCCTGTACATAGGGGGCAGTATTATAGTAGTTATATTCTTGTACATAGAGGGCAGTATAATAGTAGTTATATTCCTGTACATAGGGGGCAGTATAATAGTAGTTATATTCCTGTACATAGGGGGCAGTATTATAGTCGTTATATTCTTGTACAGAGGGGGCAGTATTATAGTAGTTATATTCTTGTACAGAGGGGGCAGTATTATAGTAGTTATATTCTTGTACATAGGGGGCAGTATTATAGTAGTTATATTCTTGTACATAGGGGGCAGTATTATAGTAATTATATTCTTGTACAGAGGGGGCAGTATTATAGTAGTTATATTCTTGTACATAGGGGGCAGTATTATAGTAGTTATATTCTTGTACATAGGGGCAGTATTATAGTAGGTATATTCTTGTACATAGGGGGCAGTATTATAGTAGTTATATTCTTGTACATAGGGGGCAGTATTATAGTAGTTATATTCTTGTACATAGGGGACAGTATTATAGTAGTTATATTCTTGTACATAGGGGGCAGTATTATAGTAGTTATATTCTTGTACATAGGGAGCAGTATTATAGTAGTTATATTCTTGTACATAGGGGGCAGTATTATAGTAGTTATATTCTTGTACATAGGGAGCAGTATTATAGTAGTTATATTCTTGTACATAGGGGGAAGTATTATAGTAGTTATATCCCTGTACATAGGGTAGTTTTATTCTTGTACATAGGGGGCAGTATTATAGTAGTTATTTTCTTGTACATAGGGGGCAGTATTATAGTAGATATATTCTTGTACATAGGGGGCAGTATTATAGTAGTTATATTCTTGTACATAGGGGACAGTATTATAGTTGTTATATTCTTGTACATAGGGGCAGTATTATAGTAGTTATATTCTTGTACATAGGGGGCAGTATTATAGTAGTTATATTCTTGTACATAGGGGGTAGTATTATAGTAGTTATATTCCTGTACATAGGGGGCAGTATTATAGTAGTTATATTCTTGTACATAGGGGGTAGTATTATAGTAGTTATATTCCTGTACATAGGGGGCAGTATTATAGTAGTTATATTCTTGTACATAGGGGGCAGTATTATAGTAGTTATATTCTTGTACATTTGGGGCAGTATTATAGTAGTTATATTCTTGTACATAGGGAGCAGTATTATAGTAGTTATATTCTTGTACATAGGGGGCGGTATTATAGTAGTTATATTCTTGTACATAGGGGGCGGTATTATAGTAGTTATATTCTTGTACATAGGGGGCTGTATTATAGTAGTTATATTCTTGTACATATGGGGCAGTATTATAGGAGTTATATTCCTGTACATAGGGGGCAGTATTATAGTAGTTATATTCTTGTACATAGGGGCAGTATTATAGTAGTTATATTCTTGTACATAGGGGGCGGTATTATAGTAGTTATATTCTTGTACATAGGGGGCTGTATTATAGTAGTTATATTCTTGTACATGGGGGGCAGTATTATAGGAGTTATATTCTTGTACATAGGGGCAGTATTATTGTAGTTATATTCTTGTACATAGGAGGCAGTATTATAGTAGTTATATTCTTGTACATAGGAGGCAGTATTATAGTAGTTATATTCTTGTACATAGGGGGCAGTATTATAGTAGTTATATCCTTGTACATAGGGGGCAGTATTATAGTAGTTATATTCTTGTACATAGGGGGCAGTATTATTGTAGTTATATTCTTGTACATAGGAGGCAGTATTATAGTAGTTATATTCTTGTACATAGGGGGCAGTATTATAGTAGTTATATTCTTGTACATAGGGGCAGTATTACAGTCGCTATATTCTTGTACATAGGGGGCAGTATTATAGTAGTTATATTCTTGTACATAGGGGGCAGTATTATAGTAGTTATATTCTTGTACATAGGGGGCAGTATTATAGTAGTTATATTCTTGTACATAGGGGGCAGTATTATAGTAGTTATATTCTTGTACTTAGGGGGCAGTATTATAGTAGTTATATTCTTGTACATAGGGGCAGTATTATTGTAGTTATATTCTTGTACATAGGAGGCAGTATTATAGTAGTTATATTCTTGTACATAGGGGGCAGTATTATAGTAGTTATATTCTTGTACATAGGGGGCAGTATTATAGTAGTTATATTCTTGTACATAGGGGGCAGTATTATAGTAGTTATATTCTTGTACATAGGGGGCAGTATTATAGTAGTTATATTCTTGTACATAGGGGCAGTATTATAGTAGGTATATTCTTGTACATAGGGGGCAGTATTATAGTAGTTATATTCTTGTACATAGGGGGCAGTATTATAGTAGTTATATTCTTGTACATAGGGGCAGTATTATTGTAGTTATATTCTTGTACATAGGAGGCAGTATTATAGTAGTTATATTCTTGTACATAGGAGGCAGTATTATAGTAGTTATATTCTTGTACATAGGGGGCAGTATTATAGTAGTTATATCCTTGTACATAGGGGGCAGTATTATAGTAGTTATATTCTTGTACATAGGGGGCAGTATTATTGTAGTTATATTCTTGTACATAGGAGGCAGTATTATAGTAGTTATATTCTTGTACATAGGGGGCAGTATTATAGTAGTTATATTCTTGTACATAGGGGCAGTATTACAGTCGCTATATTCTTGTACATAGGGGGCAGTATTATAGTAGTTCTATTCTTGTACATAGGGGGCAGTATTATAGTAGTTATATTCTTGTACATAGGGGGCAGTATTATAGATTCTTCCTTCCTACTTCTTTTTGCGGCTCCTTTAAACCTCGTGAATCCTTTATGGTTGATAAGACATAGAATAAACATTGATGGCGTCTCTGTGTTCCAGTTTCCGCCTCTATCAGACGATGTCCCGTATAAACAGATTGAACGTCGCATCAAATTTATGTGACAAATTTCCGGCTTTTTATTTGTCAGCGGCTCATGATTAATCCTCGCACATTCTGATATTTTATGATCGCGCTATAATGGAATCTGTCATTTTATTTGTGCGTCCATCACACATCCATCGCATGATAAAAAAATTTACTATTTCTGTGTTGGGTAAGAAAACACAGACCACACAGGACTGAATACATTATGGCTCTTTAAATAAAATCTACCCTCAAAATCCATAATGATAAACCCGGGACACTTACTCATAGATCCAGGCACCGTGCCTGTGGTAATCTTCTCAAATGTGTTATCCATGGCCTCCTTCCTTCTAAAATCAACTTTTAAAATCATGCTACTGAGCCAGAAGGGCTTTGGGGGTGTTACAAGAGCCCCTCCCTTCTGCAGCTTCACAGGCTGTTGCACTGTTTCCATTTCCTGATGCTCCCTCAACAATTTCCCTTCCTTTTAGGCTCCTGTAATCTTCAACATTGGAAGGGGGGGGGGAAGTGCTCCTGCACCGTGGGAGGGTGGAGGGAGTGCTCCTGCACCGTGGGAGGGGGGAGGGAGTGCTCCTGCACCGTGGGAGGGGGGAGGGAGTGCTCCTGCACCTTGGGAGGGGGGAGGGAGTGCTCCTGCACCATGGGGGGGGGGGGGAGTGCTAGTGGACAGTGGAAGGGGGGAAGTGCTCGTGGACAGTGGGAGGGGGGGGGGATGCTCCTGCACAGTCTGAGGCTCCTTTCAAATGTCTTAAAATGGCAACTGTGAGTTGTCTGCAACAATGGCTACTAGTTTATTATGCACGCGCACGTTGTGGGGAGCGCATCAGGTCTTACCGCACCATGTTGAAGCTGTTCAGCAATGCCGAAAAAGTTAGGACCTGTTCCTGTCCGAATTTTGCTGTGTGGCTGCTCAGCTCGCTATGAAGAGGGGAGGGGTGAGGAGCACATCCCCCCTCCCCCCACTCTATATTACTGTCACCTGCCATCTGATCTGTGACTGATCCCATAGAGTCCACCTCCATCATATACAGACATCTAGAAGGTAGTGACTGGCTATATTCATGCATCACAGTCTGTGAAGAGGTTAAGCAGGATCAGGGATAAGTTACTCTGACCCTGAGCGTCTCGATCAATATCCTCATCCTCCGCGCTGATCTTGTGTCAGGTATCGATCCTCAGCGATTAGCAGATGGCAGGAGTGACATCCGTGAAGATATTCAGTGTCCATAGTCTGCGCGTGACTTTGCTCAGCTTCTGAAGTATTAAGGAGCTGCTGCAGATGTAGCAGAGCTGAGTTTGTTTGAGTAGAGGGTTAATTAGTGGCAGTATGGAGGGAGTGGTAGTCAGACACTAATGTTAGTGCAGTGAATGGGAATAGTGTAAGGTTACACTCTCCTCGCCGTGGCCATAGGCGCTCCAGTTTTCTTCCTTCTGGTGCCGGCATTCTAGACAACTTACCGTATATTTAAAGTACAACTCTAAAGTATAAAAATTTTACCTAACTCTGCACTTAGCAAGAATGAGCAATTCTCTAATTTACTTATATGCGCAATCAGCAGGTGTTTACCTGCTAGCAGAGGTTTTACCTTGTCTGCTTCCTTCTGGCTTGCTGGTAACCATGGGAATCCGTACAGGACAGCAGGAGACAAGAGTAGGCTTGTTGGGTGGGGCTATTGATGTATCGATCGCGAATGAGCCGGAATGATGATGGCTCACTTAACCCCACCCCCAATCTGCTCACCACGCCCCCTTTAACCTGATACAATTGGGTGAAAAGTGGTGTGGTGTGACTGACTGGCCTGCGGCTCCCTATTATAAACTTAATAGGGAACCGTTCAGGAGCCAGAAGTGCCTGCTCTTCTTGGTGAGCTGAGCCTGATCAGCCAGCTCACTAAGAAGAGCCGTAATTCCCATCACTAGGAGGGACAGTAAGAAAGGAGTGGAAGAAAACAGGACCTTGAGTGATGACATAGTCATGTGATTCAGGTCATCCAATTACAAACATGCTGTCCTGATTCATAGGAATGCCCTCAATGCTCTGGCCTCAGTGCCCTTCACTGATGTCACAACCAGGAAGATTCACAACCAACCTTCGTTGATTTCACAACCATGATTTTATAAGACTGATACATATACCAGGCTGTATCTAAGGCTAGGGAGAAGCCAGCAGCGTGATATAGGTATGTTTGGAATTGTTGTCAAAAGCTTTTTCCAGCTATGCTAAAACTAAACAGTAACTGTAAAGTTGCTGACAAAAGTTAAATGGGCAATTCTGGAATTCTGCCCCCCAAGCTAATCCTTAGAGACCCTGGTCATTAAAGGTAATATCTACCTGTGACCTATGTCCTCTCTTGACTTTGCTACAATTTCCCCTGCCCTGACCTCACCTTGCTCCTGACTACTCTTCATCCAGTTCAGCTGCCACCTGCGTCGAAGGGGGGGAGTTACTTTGCGATCCTGCTGTAGCCAAATCTAGATTCATGTACAGGGGGTAAATGGGTGGACGGGGGTCACTTAAACTACACTCTTGGGAGCCGTCCTAAACCAAACCTATACGGTGGGGGCAGTAAGCGTCCACACCCCCCTGCACATTATCTGACAGTGTTGGTCTTGAAGAGTCGCACAGTATGGAGTGTAAGTAACTATTTCACAGCCTGTCCAATCAGAGGCTTAAACAGTCACTTTAAATTTCAAATGGACCAATCATATGGGTGGGACCAGGTTACAGGGCAGGAATTGATTAGATAACTACACGATTTACTGAGAGTTGCAAAAATTTCTCAAAGTCTTTGAGCATATGAGTCCAGTAGGCGGAGTCTACTGATCAACAAGTACGACCACCCATTGATACGAGTCCTTATGGGCGGGGCCTGATGGGGTTTGCTCCTCATGTGCTTGTATTCTCTTCAGGAAATCACCCTCCAGCAGATCATGGCGCACCTGGACTCCATACGGAAGGACATGGTGATTCTGGAGAAAAGCGAATTTTCCACCTTAAGGGCAGAGAATGAGGTATGACAAATGTAAGAAAAAGTCCTGATTATATGTTAGGATCAGAATAAAAGAAACCCTTCAAATGTGGTGGCTCATGGGTAATAACATGGAGAAAAGTCCCTGTTCCCTTATCTGACTTTACCGTAAGCCGTGTAGGGTGAGAGATCAATGAAATAGCCTGAGCTTGGTAAGAGGGGTGATAACATGAAGAAAAGTTCCTGTAACCCACCCCTCAACAGATGTTGGTGGAGACATACAAGTAACTGATTGTGATTGGTTAGAGGGGTGATAACATACAGAAAAGTTCCTGTATCCCCCTCCTCCCCCACAGAGATTGTTGGAGGCTTGAAGTGGAGACGAAAAAAGGGTGATAACTTGAAGAGAGGCTCCTGTATTCCCCTTTTTGGGGCTGTATATGGGAGAAGATGGTAATAACAGGCTGAGGTTTTTAAGAAATGTAATAAGATGAAGAAAGTTCATGTTAATTCTCTTAGGGATAGGGAGTAGACCGTAAGAGTGGTGATACCGTGACAAAAAGTTCCTTCATATCCTCCCAAGAGTTGTAGATGAATGTACGCATAACAGTAACAGGAATAACATCAAGACTATTCCCCAAATTCCTCCCTGTGGGGTCACTGGGTCTATATTGGGAGAAGTAATAGGGTGTAATAGGTGAGGGCAGGGATGTCATGAAGAAGTGTTCCTGTAGCCCTCGCCTTGGGGTCAATGGAGCATGTCAGTAGCAGATTGGGGTGATAACATGAAGACAAGGTATTATCCCTGGAGAGATGTGTAATCAGACCTTTGTGCATGTTGATAGTAGCAGCAGGACTGTGACGTATGGATTTATATTCCAGGATTGTGCACTGGGGACGTGTCCTCACACTGCTGTGCTCTTAGCATCGACCTGCTCCCCAGACGCTCTGAGTAAATCTGTGACAGGCTTTTGGTTAGATACTCGGGATGTCACTCAGAGCAGAGGGAGGCTACTGTGGAGCAATGCAGAGAGCTTGGAGCACAGCAGTGTGAGTATATAGAGGGGCACATACTTATTCCAGGTGCCCGGGGTAGAAATGTATTCAGTCTCTCTTTGCTTTCATACTAGAGAATGAAGATTGAGATCGGTCACGTCCGGCAGCATCTGCAGGTAAGTGACGGAATAGAACAGTATTCACACCTTATATTCTATGCTTTATAAAATGCAGCTTTCAACTTGACTGGGTCGATTATTTTTTGTAAAGAAGTATCCTCCATATAGATGAGAGCCACGAGTGCCTCCGGGTCAGGTGATCTTTCCCTCAGGATAGGGACACTCAGGACACTTTACTGGATCACCTGTGTACACAGTGGTTCTAGGGCTGGATCTGCTCAGTACAGCAGGGACTCTGGGGCTGGATCTGCTCAGTACAGCAGGGACTCTGGGGCTGGATCTGCTCAGTACAGCAGGGACTCTGGGGCTGGATCTGCTCAGTACAGCAGGGACTCTGGGGCTGGATCTGCTCAGTACAGCAGGGACTCTGGGGCTGGATCTGCTCAGTACAGCAGGGACTCTGGGGCTGGATCTGCTCAGTACAGCAGGGACTCTGGGGCTGGATCTGCTCAGTACAGCAGGGACTCTGGGGCTGGATCTGCTCAGTACAGCAGGGACTCTGGGGCTGGATCTGCTCAGTACAGCAGGGACTCTGGGGCTGGATCTGCTCAGTACAGCAGGGACTCTGGGGCTGGATCTCTTCAGTACAGCAGGGACTCTGGGGCTGGATCTGCTCAGTACAGCAGGGACTCTGGGGCTGGATCTGCTCAGTACAGCAGGGACTCTGGGGCTGGATCTGCTCAGTACAGCAGGGACTCTGGGGCTGGATCTCTTCAGTACAGCAGGGACTCTGGGGCTGGATCTCTTCAGTACAGCAGGGACTCTGGGGCTGGATCTGCTCAGTACAGCAGGGACTCTGGGGCTGGATCTGCTCAGTACAGCAGGGACTCTGGGGCTGGATCTCTTCAGTACAGCAGGGACTCTGGGGCTGGATCTGCTCAGTACAGCAGGGACTCTGGGGCTGGATCTGCTCAGTACAGCAGGGACTCTGGGGCTGGATCTGCTCAGTACAGCAGGGACTCTGGGGCTGGATCTCTTCAGTACAGAAGGGACCCGGGGGGGGGGGGGGGGGGCTGGATCTCTTCAGTACAGCAGGGACTCTAGGGCTGGATCTCTTCAGTACAGCAGGGACCCTGGGGAGGCGGGGGGTTCGATCTCTTTAATACAGCAGGGGCTTTTGGACTGGATCTTTTCAGTACAGCAGAGACCCTGGGACTGGACCTGTTCAGGGACAAGTTTTTAGGAAAGTATTTCTGTTTTACTAGCAGAATCGTGCAGTCATGTGTCATTAAACATGTATGGTGTGAATAATCCAAGGGGTGAACACATGGTTGGTCTCTGTCGTGGATCACTTACTTATTTTGTAGATCTGGAGTTTGTGGACTGCAGAATTGACTCTCCGTATCTTCATCTTGTACAGAACGAAACTAACCAGATCCGTGCAGACACCAAGCTGGACATCAACCTGGAGAGGAGCCGCCTGACCGATATGGTAAGAGCCCAGCACACCCTACAGAAGAGCTCTGCTGCCCCCTGCTGGACAACACGGAAGTGACAGCCTGGGGATAGTCTACAGAGGCTGCAGATCCTGGAGGACTATATGGAGACAATGCTGACACATGGGGGACAGGGACATGCCGATACTTGGGGGACAGGACACGCTGACACTTGGGGGACAGGGACACGCCAATACTTGGGGGACAGGGACACGCTGACACTTGGGGGACAGGACAGGGACACGCTGACACATGGGGGACAGGACAGGGACATGCCGATACTTGGGGGACAGGGACACGCTGACACTTGGGGGACAGGACAGGGACATGCTGACACTTGGGGGACAGGACAGGGACATGCCGATACTTGGGGGACAGGGACACGCTGACACTTGGGGGACAGGACAGGGAAACGCTGACACTTGGGGGACAGGACAGGGACACGCTGACACTTGGGAGACAGGACAGGGACACGCTGACACTTGGGGGACAGGACAGGGACATGCCGATACTTGGGGGACAGGGACACGCTGACACTTGGGGGACAGGACAGGGACACGCTGACACATGGGGGACAGGACAGGGACATGCCGATACTTGGGGGACAGGGACACGCTGACACTTGGGGGACAGGACAGGGACACGCTGACACTTGGGGGACAGGACAGGGACACGCTGACACTTGGGGGACAGGACAGGGACACGCTGACACTTGGGGGACAGGACAGGGACATGCCTATACTTGGGGGACAGGGACACGCTGACACTTGGGGGACAGGACAGGGACACGCTGACACTTGGGGGACAGGACAGGGACACGCTGACACTTGGGGGACAGGACAGGGACACGCTGACACATGGGGGACAGGACAGGGACATGCCGATACTTGGGGGACAGGGACACGCTGACACTTGGGGGACAGGACAGGGACATGCTGACACTTGGGGGACAGGACAGGGACATGCCGATACTTGGGGGACAGGGACACGCTGACACTTGGGGGACAGGACAGGGAAACGCTGACACTTGGGGGACAGGACAGGGACACGCTGACACTTGGGGGACAGGACAGGGACACGCTGACACATGGGGGACAGGACAGGGACATGCCGATACTTGGGGGACAGGGACACGCTGACACTTGGGGGACAGGACAGGGACACGCTGACACTTGGGGGACAGGACAGGGACACGCTGACACTTGGGGGACAGGACAGGGACATGCCTATACTTGGGGGACAGGGACACGCTGACACTTGGGGGACAGGACAGGGACACGCTGACACTTGGGGGACAGGACAGGGACACGCTGACACTTGGGGGACAGGACAGGGACACAATGACACTTGGGGGACAGGACAGGGACACGCTGACACTTGGGGGGACAGGACAGAGACACGCTGACACTTGGGGGGACAGGACAGGGACACGCTGACACTTGGGGGGACAGGACAGGGGCACGCTGACACTTGGGGGACAGGACAGGGACAGGCTGACACTTGGGGGACAGGACAGGGACACGCTGACACTTGGGGGATACAGGACAGGGACACGCTGACACTTGGGGGACAGGACAGGGACACGCTGACACTTGGGGGACAGGACAGAGACACGCTGACACTTGGGGGGACAGGACAGGGACACGCTGACACTTGGGGGGACAGGACAGGGGCACGCTGACACTTGGGGGGGCAGGATAGGGACACGCTGACACTTGGGGGGGCAGGATAGGGACACGCTGACACTTGGGGGGACAGGACAGGGACACGCTGACACTTGGGGGGGCAGGATAGGGACACGCTGACACTTGGGGGGACAGGACAGGGACACGCTGACACTTGGGGGGACAGGACAGGGACACGCTAACACTTGGGGGGTCAGGACAGGGACACGCTGACACTTGGGGGGACAGGACAGGGACACGCTGACACTTGGGGGACAGGACAGGGGCACGCTGACACTTGGGGGACAGGACAGGGGCACGCTGACACTTGGGGGACAGGACAGGGACACGCTGACACTTGGGGGACAGGACAGGGACACGCTGACACTTGGGGGGACAGGACAGGGACACGCTGACACTTGGGGGACAGGACAGGGACACGCTGACACTTGGGGGGACAGGACAGGGACACGCTGACACTTGGGGGACAGGACAGGGACACGCTGACACTTGGGGGACAGGACAGGGACACGCTGACACTTGGGGGGACAGGACAGGGACACGCTGACACTTGGGGGGACAGGACAGGGACTTCCTTCATGTGCTAATCTTCTATTTCAGTTCACAGAACAAGAGAAGAAGCTGATGGAGGCGAGCACTGATTTCCACAAGAAGGTGAAGTGAATGTGTGATGTGAGCTGCAGGCTGAGCCTCATCATGTATAGAAGTGGATGTCGCACCCATTATATTATTATAAGTAGTGGTGTGATGTCAGTATTGGTGGCGGCACTATATACACTACATGTATGGGGCTTGTATGTGAGTATACAGCGCAGTCTCCTATAGGTAAGGTACTAATTATCACACCTCTACTATCACCTGCAGAATGTCACCACTGATGGCGCTATTACTGAAATCAATAAGAAGATTGATATCGATATCGCGTCTCTTAAGACCCTCATGGAGTCTCATAAACTGGACACCATCCGCTTCCTGGCCGGTGAGTAACACGGGAGGTTTAGGGTGGAGCCTGCCACCCTCCTAATAAGGGGAGGGGGCACAGCTCTACCAATGTGCAAATCCCTGAACAGGATGTGACCACTGAGTGATCGTGATGCTAGATACACATCCTAATCTTATGCCGTTGGATGGCTTGTTCATTGTGTGCCTGATTACTGAGCCAATCTTTGATCTCATCCGTCACGTTTGACTTAATGGCATGCAACGTCTTAGGCCACAGATTGGCTCAGTGGCCACATGCACAGTGAATGTGATAACCCATGCTCACTTGCTGGGAAAGGAGTACACGGCTCCATCACCGGTCCATGAACACTGTGTACCTGACCACTGAGCCAATCCCTGGTCTCATCCATCATATCTAACGAAATGTCGCATGACTTCTGAGTCCAGGGAATGTCATGTCCTGCACTCACTTGCTGGGAGGATTCTACATGGTTACAGGGGCAATTCTCCATCACTGGTCCATGATTATTGTGTACCTGATTACTGAACCAATTCCTGCTCTCATCGGTCATAGCTGACTATATGGCAAGTGACTTCTGAGGCCAGGGATTGGCTCAGTGGTTATGTGCACCATGAATGTGATATTCCATACTATTTTGCTGGGAGGGGAGTACACAGCTCCATGATCAGTGTGTACCTGATTACTGAGCCAATCCCTGGTGTCATCGGTCATAGCTGACTATATGGCATGTGACTTCTGAGGCCAGGGGCTGGCTCAGTGGTTATGTGCACCATGAATGTGATACTATTTTGCTGGGAGGGGAGTACACAGCTCCATGATCATTGTGTACCTGATTACTGAGCCAATCCCTGGTCTCATCGGTCATAGTTAACTATATGACATGTGACTTCTGAGGCCAGGGGCTGGCTCAGTGGTTATGTGCACCATGAATGTGGCATTGGTTCTATCGGTCCGTCTGGAACAGGGAGCCACCACTGGAACCGTAAGTGGACCTCTCCAAACGTGCGAATATGGGGGTTTCTTCTATTACAGATTCTCCGAATCCCCCTAATAGTGCACAGACGCCGTTCTATATCAGAGTCTTCTTATATTCACATTATCGACTTTGCAATAATTCAGCATTTTTTAACCATTTCCTTTCCTCCCGCAGCTTCTGTATTCACCTGCCTGGCGATCGCCCTGGGATTCTACCGGCTCTGGAAATAGTAGATGTTATAAATTATATCCTGCTTGCACTTGAATGGCCCATCCCGCTGCATTAGCCCTTGGCAGGTGGTGTAGTAGTTTGGGGGATATTTAAGCTTTTTTTTTTTTAGTATTCTTCACGCACAGTTTATCATTCTTTGGTTTTTCCGAACCTAACCGAATGTTGCAATTTTGCACCAAAAAAAAGTGCCTTTTTTATGTGATTCGGAATATATGAGTGGTTTCTATTATTGTATTAAATTTATTGGATGCTGCTTCAGTGTCTGTGCTCTGTTCTCAGCCTGTTGGCAGACACTTGGTCACATGGTGTAGGTAGAACGTGCAGAGGGAGACATAATTACAGACAGGCTGCTGCAGATAATGGTAAGTTTCTTTCCTCAAGTGCTTTATTCACCTTCTAACCTCAGTACTTCTTTATTATATGATCCTGCTGATGCTTCTAAGTTAGAGAGAATAGGCTGAAAACTTACAATTATCTCCTGTCGTAATATTATTTACCTGCGGGATCATATAGGACCATTGCTAATGCCTATAAAGCAAATATGGGCTGCTAGGGATGACAGTAAGTTTTCTATCCTTCTCTATTCTCCTATATGTTCCTATTTCTGAGAGAGTTGTGAGCCATAAACAGAATTTTTTTCAGCTAATGGTAAGTTTTCTATCTCACCCCAAGTTATTTATTCACATCAGTACAGGTCAGTCCTTCTCTATAATCCTAAATGTTCCTTTTTCACAGAAAGATAGAGGGTTGTGAGCCATAAACAGAAGTTTTTGCAGCTTATAGTAAGTTTTCTATCTCACCCCAAGTTATTTATTCACATCAGTACTTCTCTATAATGTCCTATAGGATCCTGCTGATGCTTCTATGTAAGAAAGGAACTTTCTGTGTGCAGTGTCTGGGAGACATCATAGCGCCCAATCTCCAGCACTGAGACAACTGAGAATTAGAGGTAGAGCCGGCAGAATACAAGACCTATAACGGTCAGGTATAATATTATACTTCAGCTACACATGCCTAGGTTTTGTCAGGCTGCATTCATACCTCATTTTAACGATACATTGGGAGGATTCACGCCAAACCTTACAAAGGTGAGATACGTCCCCTGTTTGGATCCTACCCCCAGAAAGTGGGAGGAGGAACTAAAATCCATTCTCAAGTGACGCCAGAGTCCTTATATAGACAGGTATATCACTAAGGAAAAACTCTGAGGTGTACGCTCAGCAGGGGCCAGGGATGGAGGCTGTACAGTGGCATCTGTCCCCAGTAAGTATCCTCCCTGCTCCTGCTGGACGTGGTGTATACTGAGCAGATGAAGTCAAAAAGGATCCCGCCACCTGCTAGTATATGTCTATGAACACATTCAGTATATACACTGGGAGCTTTACTGGTGTATACACTGAACGTGTCCAAAAACACAAGGTGTGAATGTAGCCTTACACTTACCTGTCCCAACTTACATACAATTTCTGCTGTAGATCCAAACTACAAAATCTAATTCTCTGTATTTAAGTCTTCCAAAATGTTGAATACAATTTAACAGACTACAATAAGGACATGGAGCGCAGATGTGTCATCTTAACACGTACCAACTATTGCATCTCATCCAGAATGTTTCCTATACAGCAGAATTTTTAGGGCGCGTTCACACGTTGCGTTTTGGTTGCATTTTCATTGCGTTTGAAACGCATATACAACAGCTGATGTGAGGTAATTTGCCTAATTACATTACCGTTTACGTTTGTAAACGCAATGTTAACGCATGCGTTAACAAAACGCATGCGTTAACACTTTGTTATCGCGTGCGTTAACATCGTAATATAATTAGGCAAATCACCTCTCCTCAGCTGTTGTATATGCGTTTCAAACGCAATGAAAACGCAGGTCAAAACGCAACGTGTGAACGCGCCCTCACAAATAAGATTATTTATCATACTATTTTCCTATGATTAAAAGGGGTATTCCCATTTTGGCAAATAAATGTTATTGTTAGTATAATGAAGAGTTCTACAATTTTCCCATATACTTTCTGTATCCATTCCTCACAATTTTCTAGATCTCTGCTTGCTGTCATTCTATAGAAAGCTTCCAGTGGACATAAATCTGACCCTGGTCACACAGGTGCACAGCTCGTTATATCACACAGCTCTGATAACCCACCCTGATACTAACGAGCCGTGCATCTGTGTGACCATGGTCAGATTTCTGTCCACCGGAAGTCAACATAGAAGCTTTCTATAGGTTGACAGCAAGCAGAGATCTAGAAAACCGTGAGGAATTGATACAGAAAGTATATTGGAAAAATGTTTAATTTTTTATCATGCAACAAATAACAGTAATTTGCCAAAATGAGAGAACCCCTCTAATCATGTGATGTATATGGTACACACGATTACTGTGATGGCTACTTCTCCGATCCTCTCCTCACAAACACTCCGCCAGGGTTCAGCTGCTGAGATGATCTTTTCTTGGAGCTTTTCTTCTCCTTATACGCCTCAGGCAGCTTCTACAGAGAGAAAACATAAGAGGGGGATGAGCTAATGGAGGGGTCTGCCCCCCGATCAGATAGTGATGACCTATAATAAGGAAAGGCCCTCAGTGTAATAATCCTAGAACATCCCTTCAAGTCGGCGCTTCCAGGGAAACGTACACAAAGTAATTCTCAGCACTGAAGTATGGATTTTCCAAGTGCACTGGGGGTGAGTCCTCACACTGCTGTGCTCTTAACCCTCTGTTCCACAGCCCTTCTACTCCTCTCCGTAAAAGCAAGTTTACAGTTGAATATCATAGCAGTCACACAACGAAGACAGGAGGAGCTGTGCAGCATTTCAATGCAGAGCACAGCAGTGTGAGGACACGCCCCCAGTGCACTTGGAGAAGCTAGAGGCCTGGAATATAAATCCACATTTCACAGTCCTGCTGCTACTAACAACATACACAAAGGTCTGGGAAGTCTGCTGATAACGTCATAGTGTGCGCTAATGGGCAGAGCGCATGGACACCTCTCTGCCTGCTCTGTTACACGCAAAGAGAAGAAGAGGAACCTCATGGAGCACTGGAAGGGGAGTATGCAAGTTAATTTTTTTTATATCTCTCTAATACTTAAAGTCCTACTCCACATCAGTGATGCATATGATACATGCTTACTTACCGTCAAATGGGTGGGTAGGGGGCGTTGTTAATCAAAAAGGGGGTGGGGTTTGTACATTTTGTTTCCCCCTAAAGTGACCATTTTGTGGAAGCTTAGAGTGCTCCTGCACATTGTACTTACGCTGCTGGCTCTGGACGGCGGCTTCATCTGCTCCAGGGTGCTGTTCAGCTGAGAGATGCGCACCCTGTACTCGTCCAGCTGGATCTCCATCTTCTCCCGGCGCAGGCGCTCGTACTCCAGCTGCGCCTCCAGGTCTCTGATCACCCTAAATACAGAAAGAAAGCTATTAGGTGTAAGAGTTCCACATTTCCCTGCTTTCTCTTCCTATCTGCTTTGCTATCAATCCCATGATGTCTCAGCTCAGCATCACGTGACAGAACCATCTATGCTTTGGGGGTGCACAGTGATTAACCTCTATCTATATTCTCTATTGTATAAGGAAGGCCGAGCTGTGAGCTCCTTATATAACAAGGGACCGGTCCCCTTCAACATCCATTATAACTAGAATTTCACTGCGTGCTATAACTTTACTTCTCAGATTCCTTCTGCTCCTTCTTCCTCTGGTTTTCTTCCTCCAGGATGCCGCCCAGATGCTTAAAGTTGCTCTTTGCGATCTCCAGGAGCTTCTCCAGTTCCTTCATTTTATCGTAGGCCCTCACTGCAAGAAAGATGTAATGTATCATCCCACCAGGACAAAGACCTCTGCATTTCATGGGTTGTTAGTAGCAGCAGGAGCTCATCCAGGTGCACTGGAGGCGTGTCCTGACACTGCTGTGCTCTTGGCTCTCTACATTGAGCTGCACCTTAGTCTAAAGTAAAGCTTTAGAAAGCTTTTGGGTGTGTACGTACTGCTCCCCGCTTCCTCTGAGCTGTGTACGTACTGCTCCCCGCTTCCTCTGAGCTGTGTACGTACTGCTCCCCGCTTCCTCTGAGCTGTGTACATACTGCTCCCTGCTTCCTCTGAGCTGTGTACGTACTGCTCCCCGCTTCCTCTGAGCTGTGTACATACTGCTCCCCGCTTCCTCTGAGCTGTGTACGTACTGCTCCCCGCTTCCTCTGAGCTGTGTACATACTGCTCCCCGCTTCCTCTGAGCTGTGTACGTACTGATCCCCGCTTCCTCTGAGCTGTGTACGTACTGATCCCCGCTTCCTCTGAGCTGTGTACGTACTGCTCCCCGCTTCCTCTGAGCTGTGTACATACTGCTCCCTGCTTCCTCTGAGCTGTGTACATACTGCTCCCTGCTTCCTCTGACCTGTGTACATACTGCTCCCAGCTTCCTCTGAGCTGTGTACGTACTGCTCCCCGCTTCCTCTGAGCTGTGTACATACTGCGGGCCTGCTTCCTCTGAGCTGTGTACATACTGCTCCCCGCTTCCTCTGAGCTGTGTACATACTGCGGGCCTGCTTCCTCTGAGCTGTGTACGTACTGCTCCCCGCTTCCTCTGAGCTGTGTACATACTGCTCCCCGCTTCCTCTGAGCTGTGTACATACTGCTCCCCGCTTCCTCTGAGCGCCACTGTGTACATACTGCTCCCCGCTTCCTCTGAGCGCCACTGTGTACATACTGCTCCCCGCTTCCTCTGAGCGCCACTGTGTACATACTGCTCCCCGCTTCCTCTGAGCTGTGTACATACTGCGGGCCTGTTTCCTCTGGGCGGCGCTCATATTCACGTCGTCCTGTTGGTCGGTGCTTCCTTCTACCCCGTGTCTCTCAAAAAACAGAGGATCATCTTCACCGATCTCCTCCTCGGAGTCTTCATCTGCTCCTCCCCCCAGGAGCTTTACAGCCGATAACTGTGCAAACCTGAGGAAACCACAATGACAACTGCCAAGGGGGAGGGGACACCCTGCATCTGACACTATCAACCTTTAACTGAAAATTTTAAGGGGATATTCAACGAGAGGGACAATCTAAGCCTGTAACTGCCAAGGGGGTGGGGACAGTCTAAGCCTGTAACTGCCAAGTGGGTTGGGGCATTTAAGTTATGCAATGAGAAATGCTCCATCAGCAATGATTAGGTAATGGAGCCCGATAGCTGCCGTAATAGGGCACAGGTATAAGGGAGATGATGCGTGTTGGGGTGTAGATACATTGTGGGGGTTCACTGGTATAAGTCCTATAGTCTCTACAGTAACTTGCAGGGGACACTCTGAATCTTAGACCCCGCCCCCTCACATGTGCAGTAATGACTACTACCTTTTAGCGACATCTCTTGGGGTCTCTCCGGCCTCGTTGGGGATGTTGTGGTCGGCCCCCATCTCCAGCAGCCACTGGATGCACTCCACTTGCCCGTGGCCGGCGGCTGAGGGGCACAGCACATGCAGATTTTCAGGACAGGTCTGAACATGGCTGTATTTCAGATCACACTGCATCATCACACTTACCTTTATGTAAGGGGGTGGAGCCTTTGTCATCACGTTCGTTAATATTAATTATTCCGCTCTCTACCAGTTTCCGGAGGGTAACCAGATCACCTTTCAGTGCCGCGACGTGAGCCGGAAATACTAGATCTGACAGAGCAAATAATGTACGTCACATACAGAAGCATCTCCAATTCTCCTAGAGATGTATGACAACATTCTCACTACCTGTAGCCACCACTAGAGGGAGCTCACAGATGCAGAAATACTCCCCAGATCTGGTCTATACTCACTCTCGCCCTCTTCTGGATGGTCCCTCTCATACTCCATGCTGTCTATATATTGAATGATCCTCTCCTTGTAAAATCTTCTCGCCAGCTCCTTAGGGTTCTCTCCCTTATTGTTCCTCGCCTCTACAGCACGAGTGAAGCTCGAGACTTTACTGAGGAGGAATTTTAAGCAGTGAAGATGCCCCTCCATGGCTGCAAGATGTACTGCACAGGGACAGGAACATGATATCATGTAATGTAGATACCGTACAATGTATGCACATACAAGCAATATGCAATTCTATTTCCATTTTATATGGACATAGGGGGCAGTATTATAGTAGTTATATTCTTGTACATAGGGGGCAGTATTATAGTAGTTATATTCTTGTACATAGGAGGCAGTATTATAGTAGTTATATTCTTGTACATAGGGGCAGTATTATAGTAGTTATATTCTTGTACATAGGGGGCAGTATTATAGTAGTTATATTCTTGTACATAGGGGGCAGTATTATAGTAGTTATATTCTTGTACATAGGGGGCAGTATTATAGTAGTTATATTCTTGTACATAGGGGCAGTATTATAGTAGTTATATTCTTGTACATAGGGAGCAGTATTATAGTAGTTATATTCTTGTACATAGGAGGCAGTATTATAGTAGTTATATTCTTGTACATAGGGAGCAGTATTATAGTAGTTATATTCTTGTACATAGGGGCAGTATTATAGTAGTTATATTCTTGTACATAGGGAGCAGTATTATAGTAGTTATATTCTTGTACATAGGAGGCAGTATTATAGTAGTTATATTCTTGTACATAGGGAGCAGTATTATAGTAGTTATATTCTTGTACATAGGGGCAGTATTATAGTAGTTATATTCTTGTACATAGGGGGCAGTATTATAGTAGTTATATTCTTGTACATAGGAGGCAGTATTATAGTAGTTATATTCTTGTACATAGGGGCAGTATTATAGTAGTTATATTCTTGTACATAGGGGGCAGTATTATAGTAGTTATATTCTTGTACATAGGGGGCAGTATTATAGTAGTTATATTCTTGTACATAGGGGGCAGTATTATAGTAGTTATATTCCTGTACATAGGAGGCAGTATTATAGTAGTTATATTCTTGTACATAGGCGGCAGTATTATAGTAGTTATATTCCTGTACATAGGCGGCAGTATTATAGTAGTTATATTCTTGTACATAGGGGGAAGTATTATAGTAGTTATATTCTTGTACATAGGGGGAAGTATTATAGTAGTTATATTCTTGTACATAGGAGGCAGTATTATAGTAGTTATATTCTTGTACATAGGAGGCAGTATTATAGTAGTTATATTCTTGTACATAGGGGACAGTATTATAGTAGTTATATTCTTGTACATAGGGGCAGTATTATAGTAGTTATATTCTTGTACATAGGGGGCAGTATTATAGTAGTTATATTCTTGTACATAGGGGGCAGTATTATAGTAGTTATATTCCTGTGCATAGGGAGCAGTATTATAGTAGTTATATTCTTGTACATAGGGGCAGTATTATAGTAGTTATATTCTTGTACATAGGAGGCAGTATTATAGTAGTTATATTCTTGTACATAGGGAGCAGTATTATAGTAGTTATATTCTTGTACATAGGGGCAGTATTATAGTAGTTATATTCTTGTACATAGGGGGCAGTATTATAGTAGTTATATTCTTGTACATAGGAGGCAGTATTATAGTAGTTATATTCTTGTACATAGGGGCAGTATTATAGTAGTTATATTCTTGTACATAGGGGGCAGTATTATAGTAGTTATATTCTTGTACATAGGGGGCAGTATTATAGTAGTTATATTCCTGTACATAGGAGGCAGTATTATAGTAGTTATATTCTTGTACATAGGCGGCAGTATTATAGTAGTTATATTCCTGTACATAGGCGGCAGTATTATAGTAGTTATATTCTTGTACATAGGGGGAAGTATTATAGTAGTTATATTCTTGTACATAGGGGGAAGTATTATAGTAGTTATATTCTTGTACATAGGAGGCAGTATTATAGTAGTTATATTCTTGTACATAGGAGGCAGTATTATAGTAGTTATATTCTTGTACATAGGGGACAGTATTATAGTAGTTATATTCTTGTACATAGGGGCAGTATTATAGTAGTTATATTCTTGTACATAGGGGGCAGTATTATAGTAGTTATATTCTTGTACATAGGGGGCAGTATTATAGTAGTTATATTCTTGTACATAGGGGCAGTATTATAATAGTTATATTCTTGTACATAGGGGGCAGTATTATAATAGTTATATTCTTGTACATAGGGGGCAGTATTATAATAGTTATATTCTTGTACATAGGGGGAAGTATTATAGTAGTTATATTCTTGTACATAGGAGGCAGTATTATAGTAGTTATATTCTTGTACATAGGGGACAGTATTATAGTAGTTATATTCTTGTACATAGGGGCAGTATTATAGTAGTTATATTCTTGTACATAGGGGGCAGTATTATAGTAGTTATATTCTTGTACATAGGGGGCAGTATTATAGTAGTTATATTCTTGTACATAGGGGGCAGTATTATAGTAGTTATATTCTTGTACATAGGGGACAGTATTATAGTAGTTATATTCTTGTACATAGGGGGCAGTATTATAGTAGTTATATTCTTGTACATAGGGGGCAGTATTATAGTAGTTATATTCTTGTACATAGGGGGCAGTATTATAGTAGTTATATTCTTGTACATAGGGGCAGTATTATAGTAGTTATATTCCTGTGCATAGGGAGCAGTATTATAGTAGTTATATTCTTGTACATAGGGGCAGTATTATAGTAGTTATATTCTTGTACATAGGAGGCAGTATTATAGTAGTTATATTCTTGTACATAGGGAGCAGTATTATAGTAGTTATATTCTTGTACATAGGGGCAGTATTATAGTAGTTATATTCTTGTACATAGGGGGCAGTATTATAGTAGTTATATTCTTGTACATAGGAGGCAGTATTATAGTAGTTATATTCTTGTACATAGGGGCAGTATTATAGTAGTTATATTCTTGTACATAGGGGGCAGTATTATAGTAGTTATATTCCTGTACATAGGAGGCAGTATTATAGTAGTTATATTCTTGTACATAGGCGGCAGTATTATAGTAGTTATATTCCTGTACATAGGCGGCAGTATTATAGTAGTTATATTCTTGTACATAGGGGGAAGTATTATAGTAGTTATATTCTTGTACATAGGGGGAAGTATTATAGTAGTTATATTCTTGTACATAGGAGGCAGTATTATAGTACTTATATTCTTGTACATAGGAGGCAGTATTATAGTAGTTATATTCTTGTACATAGGGGACAGTATTATAGTAGTTATATTCTTGTACATAGGGGCAGTATTATAGTAGTTATATTCTTGTACATAGGGGGCAGTATTATAGTAGTTATATTCTTGTACATAGGGGGCAGTATTATAGTAGTTATATTCTTGTACATAGGGGCAGTATTATAGTAGTTATATTCTTGTACATAGGGGGCAGTATTATAATAGTTATATTCTTGTACATAGGGGGCAGTATTATAATAGTTATATTCTTGTACATAGGGGGCAGTGTTATAGTAGTTATATTCCTGTACATAGGGGGCAATATTATAGTAGTTATATTCTTGTACATAGGAGCAGTATTATAGTAGTTATATTCCTGTACATAGGGGGCAGTATTATAGTAGTTATATTCTTGTACATAGGGAGCAGTATTATAGTAGTTATATTCTTGTACATAGGGGGCAGTATTATAGTAGTTATATGCTTGTACATAGGGGGCAGTATTATAGTAGTTATATCCTTGTACATAGGGGGCAGTATTATAGTAGTTATATTCTTGTACATAGGGGGCAGTATTATAGTAGTTATATTCCTGTACATAGGGGGCAGTATTATAGTAGTTATATTCCTGTACATAGGAGGCAGTATTATAGTAGTTATATTCTTGTACATAGGGGGCAGTATTATAGTAGTTATATTCTTGTACATAGGGGGCAGTATTATAGTAGTTATATCCTTGTACATAGGGGGCAGTATTATAGTAGTTATATTCTTGTACATAGGGGGCAGTATTATAGTAGTTATATGCTTGTACATAGGGGGCAGTATTATAGTAGTTATATCCTTGTACATAGGGGGCAGTATTATAGTAGTTATATTCTTGTACATAGGGGGCAGTATTATAGTAGTTATATTCCTGTACATAGGGGGCAGTATTATAGTAGTTATATTCCTGTACATAGGAGGCAGTATTATAGTAGTTATATTCTTGTACATAGGGGGCAGTATTATAGTAGTTATATTCTTGTACATAGGGGGCAGTATTATAGTAGTTATATTCTTGTACATAGGGAGCAGTATTATAGTAGTTATATTCTTGTACATAGAGGGCAGTATTATAGTAGTTATATTCTTGTACATTGGGGCAGTATTATAGTAGTTATATTCTTGTACATAAGGGGCAGTATTATAGTAGTTATATTCTTGTACATAGGGGGCAGTATTATAGTAGTTATAGTCTTGTACATAGGGGGCAGTATTATAGTAGTTATATTCTTGTACATAGGGGGCAGTATTATTATGTAAATTAGTATTATATTGTAGTGATTAATACCTGGTGGGTTTCCATTGTTATCCACTTCTTCCAGTGATGCGCTCCACCTGCCAAGGAGCTGTAAGCAGCCAAGTCGGCCATGAAATGCAGCATAATGTACAGGTGTCCAGCCATTGATGTCACGGATGTTTGCATCCTGTAATAAATATATCCCTATAACTTGCACCCAGCAGTGCCTTACATATACTCTATGCTACTTATAAGACTGTACTCACTGCTCCACTACGCAGGATGGTCTGAAGAGTGAATGAGTGTCCATGAGAAGCCGCCAGGTGTGTAGGAGTGCAGCGCCTGTCATCCAGTGCTGACAAGTCTGCTCCACTGAGGATCAGAGCCTGAAATAATGAATTCGGATCTATCAAGATAGATAGACGGATAGGATAGATCCAGTAGGGTGGTGACCCTTGCTCTTGCTCTGTACCTGCATGCAGGCATCTTGCCCTTTTATAGCGGCTAGGTGAGTGGCTGTCCATCCTCTGGTGGTGACGTCGGTGATGTTGGCTCCGTGCCACAGTAACCAGTGGAGACACTGAAGGATGACAGACATACTGGAAATGGGTCAGATAGTGAATGATACTTAAAGGGAACCTGTCACCACATTTTTCACAAACACAGCTCGTGACAGGTTCCCATAGAGCCCTATCAACTCACTGACACCCTTCTGTTTCCCTCACATCACCAGTAAGTCCCCAGAGGTGGCATGTCCTGCTCAGCGCAGTCCAGCAGCTCCTCCCCATGCCACATGCCTCCTTCTCATCATTCATTTCATATCCATGTCATGTGACCAGGGTGATGTCATCTAAGGCCTTTACCTAACATTTGCAAAATCTACCGCATGTATTTATCTGATCACATGAAATCACAGCAGCCTCCATGGGGATGGGGAGGCTGCTGTGGTCTTATGTGATCAGATATGTACATGGGGTAGATGACATCACCCTGGTCACATGACATCTAGGGCTGAATGGTGAGAATGGAAAGTGGGGAGGAGCCGCTGGATTGGGCAAGATTTTATGGGGATGTGAGGGAAACAATTTTTAGCCAAAAGAAGGGGGTCAGTTAGGTTCCTATAGAGTCCTATTAAAGAGGACCTGTTACCCATAATTTCGGCACAAAGAGCTCTAGTGCTTGAACAAACGCTGCAGTGTTAGAAGGATAGTGTTACCAGAAACACTGCGGCGGGGTACAATGTAATCACTGGATCGTTCGAAAAGCGGTCTGATGTATTCATGAGGGGGCAGGGTTGGGGCGTGGTTAGTCACTGCCGGCCTATGGAGCAAACGGGGCAGTCCGGGGAAGAGGCAGCGCCTCAGACCGCCCCCCGCTTTGCGAGCGGTCCGATGATTACATTGTACTCCGCCGCAGTGTTCGATAGCGTTACCGGAGGTTTCTGGTAACGCTATCACTCTAACACTGCGGCGTTTGTTTAAGCACTAGGAGCTGCTTACCGAAATTATGGGTGACAGGTCCTCTTTAACTGGCACTAGCTGCATTTTGTGAAAAATGTGGAGACAGGTTCCCCTTAAAGACAAACTCAATCCTTCACAGGGTGGTTTTTCTTTTTTTAACATTTTATTCTTAAAGGAGTGTTTCAGCTGAATAATACAGGTGACCATAGGATAGTCCCACACTATAAGCACTGGTCAGGGACTCGAGCCTTCACTAACACTGTCTCCGTCAGCTCCCATTTACTTGTTCGGATTCCCTGACACCAAGCATGGATCTTGTCCTGTTGCTTTAGGGTACAATATCATATGGTACATGGAGGCTATGACTTACCTCCAGGCTCCCGGCATGTGCCGCCCAGTGCAGCGGTGTGAACCTGTGCACCGGATCCACCTCGTTCACACTGGTCCCGCTCTTGACGATGGCCGCCAGCTCCTCCACGTGTCCGCAGCGCACCGCCTCATGGATGCTGCTGTGATCTCTCCTCCTCTGCTGCAGCCCTGGGGACACATTGCCATCACATTCATACAAGGCATAATGTCCCCCCGAAGCTGTCACCAGTCTCAGGACACAAACTGGGAGACTGACCACTGACAGGGTGGTGGGTATCTGTGGGGGCAGTATGAGGAGGAGGCTATAGATAAGGGGGCAGTATGAGGAGGAGGCTATAGATAAGGGGGCAGTATGAGGAGGAGGCTATAGATAACAGGGCAGTATGAGGAGGAGGCTATAGATAAGGGGGCAGTATGAGGAGGAGGCTATAGATAAGGGGGCAGTATGAGGAGGAGGCTATAGATAAGGGGGCAGTATGAGGAGGAGGCTATAGATAAGGGGGCAGTATGAGGAGGAGGCTATAGATAACAGGGCAGTATGAGGAGGAGGCTGTAGATAAGGGGGCAGTATGAGGAGGAGGCTATAGATAACGGGGCAGTATGAGGAGGAGGAGGCTATAGATAAGGGGGCAGTATGAGGAGGAGGAGGCTATAGATAAGGGGGCAGTATGAGGAGGAGGCTATAGATAAGGGGCAGTATGAGGAGGAGGCTATAGATAAGGGGGCAGTATGAGGAGGAGGCTATAGATAAGGGGGCAGTATGAGGAGGAGGCTATAGATCAGGGGGCAGTATGAGGAGGAGGCTATAGATCAGGGGGCAGTATGAGGAGGAGGCTATAGATCAAGGGGCAGTATGAGGAGGAGGCTATAGATAAGGGGGCAGTATGAGGAGGAGGCTATAGATAAGGGGGCAGTATGTGGAGGAGGCTATAGATAAGGGGGGCAGTATGAGGAGGAGGCTATAGATAAGGAGGGCAGTATGAGGAGGAGGCTATAGATAAGGGGGGCAGTATGAGGAGGAGGCTATAGATAAGGGGGCAGTATGAGGAGGAGGCTATAGATAAGGGGGCAATATGAGGAGGAGGCTATAGATAAGGGGGCAGTATGAGGAGGAGGCTATAGATAAGGGGCAGTATGAGGAGGAGGCTATAGATCAGGGGGCAGTATGAGGAGGAGGCTATAGATAACATGGCAGTATGAGGAGGAGGCTATAGAGAAGGGGGCAGTATGAGGAGGAGGCTATAGATAAGGGGACAGTATGAGGAGGAGGCTATAGATAGATGTGTGGGGGCAGTATGAGGAGGAGGCTATAGAAAAGGGGGCAGTATGAGGAGGAGGCTATAGATAAGGGGCAGTATGAGGAGGAGGCTATAGATAAGGGGCAGTATGAGGAGGAGGCTATAGATAAGGGGCAGTATGAGGAGGAGGCTATAGATAAGGGGCAGTATGAGGAGGAGGCTATAGATAAGGGGCAGTATGAGGAGGAGGCTATAGATAAGGGGGCAGTATGAAAAGGAGGCTATAGATAAGGGGGCAGTATGAAAAGGAGGCTATAGATAAGGGGGCAGTATGAGGAGGAGGCTATAGATAAGGGGGCAGTGTGAGGAGGAGGCTATAGATAAGGGGCAGTATGAGGAGGAGGCTATAGATCAGGGGGCAGTATGAGGAGGAGGCTATAGATAAGGGGGCAGTATGAGGAGGAGGCTATAGATAAGGGGGCAGTATGAGGAGGAGGCTATAGATAAGGGGGCAGTATGCGGAGGAGGCTATAGATAAGGGGGCAGTATGAGGAGGAGGCTATAGATAAGGGGGCAGTATGAGGAGGCTATAGATAAGGGACAGTATGAGGAGGAGGCTATAGATAAGGGGTAGTATGAGGAGGAGGCTATAGATAAGGGGTAGTATGAGGAGGAGGCTATAGATAAGGGGGCAGTATGAGGAGGAGGCTATAGATAAGGGGCAGTATGAGGAGGAGGCTATAGATAAGGGGCAGTATGAGGAGGAGGCTATAGATAAGGGGGCAGTATGAGGAGGAGGCTATAGATAAGGGGGCAGTATGAGGAGGAGGCTATAGATAAGGGGCAGTATGAGGAGGAGGCTATAGATAAGGGGCAGTATGAGGAGGAGGCTATAGATAAGGGGACAGTATGAGGAGGAGGAGGAGGCTATAGATAAGGGGGCAGTATGAGGAGGAGGCTATAGATAAGGGGGCAGTATGAGGAGGAGGCTATAGATAAGGGGGCAGTATGAGGAGGAGGCTATAGATAAGGGGGCAGTATGAGGAGGAGGCTATAGATAAGGGGCAGTATGAGGAGGAGGCTATAGATAAGGGGGCAGTATGTGGAGGAGGCTATAGATAAGGGGGGCAGTATGAGGAGGAGGCTATAGATAAGGGGCAGTATGAGGAGGAGGCTATAGATAAGGGGGGCAGTATGAGGAGGAGGCTATAGATAAGGGGGCAGTATGAGGAGGAGGCTATAGATAAGGGGCAGTATGAGGAGGAGGCTATAGATAAGGGGGCAGTATGAGGAGGAGGCTATAGATAAGGGGGCAGTATGAGGAGGAGGCTATAGATAAGGGGGCAGTATGAGGAGGAGGCTATAGATAAGGGGGCAGTATGAGGAGGAGGCTATAGATAAGGGGGCAGTATGAGGAGGCTATAGATAAGGGACAGTATGAGGAGGAGACTATAGATAAGGGGGTAGTATGAGGAGGAGGCTATAGATAAGGGGGCAGTATGAGGAGGAGGCTATAGATAAGGGGCAGTATGAGGAGGAGGCTATAGATAAGGGGCCGTATGAGGAGGAGGCTATAGATAAGGGGGCAGTATGTGGAGGAGGCTATAGATAAGGGGGGCAGTATGAGGAGGAGGCTATAGATAAGGGGCAGTATGAGGAGGAGGCTATAGATAAGGGGCAGTATGAGGAGGAGGCTATAGATAAGGGGGGCAGTATGAGGAGGAGGCTATAGATAAGGGGCAGTATGAGGAGGAGGCTATAGATAAGGGGGCAGTATGAGGAGGAGGCTATAGATAAGGGGCAGTATGAGGAGGAGGCTATAGATAAGGGGGCAGTATGAGGAGGAGGCTATAGATAACAGGGCAGTATGAGGAGGAGGCTATAGATAAGGGGGCAGTATGAGGAGGAGGCTATAGATAAGGGGGCAGTATGAGGAGGAGGCTATAGATAAGGGGGGCAGTATGAGGAGGAGGCTATAGATCAGGGGGCAGTATGAGGAGGAGGCTATAGATCAGGGGGCAGTATGAGGAGGAGGCTATAGATAAGGGGGCAGTATGAGGAGGAGGCTATAGATAAGGGGGCAGTATGAGGAGGAGGCTATAGATAAGGGGGCAGTATGAGGAGGAGGCTATAGATAAGGGGGCAGTATGAGGAGGAGGCTATAGATAACAGGGCAGTATGAGGAGGAGGCTATAGATAACAGGGCAGTATGAGGAGCAGGCTATAGATAAGGGGGCAGTATGAGGAGGAGGCTATAGATAAGGGGCAGTATGAGGAGGAGGCTATAGATAAGGGGGCAGTATGAGGAGGAGGCTATAGATAACAGGGCAGTATGAGGAGGAGGCTATAGATAAGGGGGCAGTATGAGGAGGAGGCTATAGATAAGGGGGCAGTATGAGGAGGAGGCTATAGATAAGGGGGGCAGTATGAGGAGGAGGCTATAGATAAGGGGGCAGTATGAGGAGGAGGCTATAGATAAGGGGACAGTATGAGGAGGCTATAGATAAGGGGGCAGTATGAGGAGGAGGCTATAGATAAGGGGGCAGTATGAGGAGGAGGCTATAGATAACAGGGCAGTATGAGGAGGAGGCTATAGATAACAGGGCAGTATGAGGAGGAGGCTATAGATAACAGGGCAGTATGAGGAGGAGGCTATAGATAAGGGGGCAGTATGAGGAGGAGGCTATAGATAAGGGGGCAGTATGAGGAGGAGGCTATAGATAAGGGGGGCAGTATGAGGAGGAGGCTATAGATAAGGGGGCAGTATGAGGAGGAGGCTATAGATAAGGGGACAGTATGAGGAGGCTATAGATAAGGGGGCAGTATGAGGAGGAGGCTATAGATAAGGGGGCAGTATGAGGAGGAGGCTATAGATAACAGGGCAGTATGAGGAGGAGGCTATAGATAAGGGGGCAGTGTGAGGAGGAGGCTATAGATAACGGGGCAGTATGAGGAGGAGGCTATAGATAAGGGGGCAGTATGAGGAGGAGGCTATAGATAAGGGGGCAGTATGAGGAGGAGGCTATAGATAAGGGGGCAGTATGAGGAGGAGGCTATAGATAACAGGGCAGTATGAGGAGGAGGCTATAGATAAGGGGACAGTATGAGGAGGAGGCTATAGATAAGGGGGCAGTATGAGGAGGAGGCTATAGATAAGGGGGCAGTATGAGGAGGAGGCTATAGATAAGGGGGCAGTATGAGGAGGAGGCTATAGATAAGGGGCAGTATGAGGAGGAGGCTATAGATAAGGGGGCAGTATGAGGAGGAGGCTATAGATAAGGGGGCAGTATGAGGAGGAGGCTATAGATAAGGGGGCAGTATGAGGAGGAGGCTATAGATAAGGGGGCAGTATGAGGAGGAGGCTATAGATAAGGGGGCAGTATGAGGAGGAGGCTATAGATAAGGGGGGCAGTATGAGGAGGAGGCTATAGATAAGGGGGCAGTATGAGGAGGAGGCTATAGATAACATGGCAGTATGAGGAGGAGGCTATAGATAAGGGGGCAGTATGAGGAGGAGGCTATAGATAACATGGCAGTATGAGGAGGAGGCTATAGATAAGGGGGCAGTATGAGGAGGAGGCTATAGATAAGGGGGCAGTATGAGGTGGAGGCTATAGATAAGGGACAGTATGAGGAGGAGGCTATAGATAACATAGCAGTATGAGGAGGAGGCTATCGATAACAGGGCAGTATGAGGAGGAGGCTATAGATAAGGGGGCAGTATGAGGAGGAGGCTATAGATAAGGGGGCAGTATGAGGAGGAGGCAGTATGAGGAGGAGGCTATAGATAAGGGGGCAGTATGAGGAGGAGGCTATAGATAAGGGGGCAGTATGAGGAGGAGGCAGTATGAGGAGGAGGCTATAGATAAGGGGGCAGTATGAGGAGGAGGCTATAGATAAGGGGGCAGTATGAGGAGGAGGCTATAGATAAGGGGGCAGTATGTGGAGGAGGCTATAGATAAGGGGGGCAGTATGAGGAGGAGGCTATAGATAAGGGGGCAGTATGAGGAGGAGGCTATAGATAAGGGGGCAGTATGAGGAGGAGGCTATAGATAAGAGGGCAGTATGTGGAGGAGGCTATAGATAAGGGGGGCAGTATGAGGAGGAGGCTATAGATAAGGGGGCAGTATGAGGAGGAGGCTATAGATAAGGGGGCAGTATGAGGAGGAGGCTATAGATAGATGTGTGGGGGCAGTATGAGGAGGAGGCTATAGATAAGGGGGCAGTATGAGGAGGAGGCTATAGATGAGGGGCAGTATGAGGAGGAGGCTATAGATAAGGGGCAGTATGAGGAGGAGGCTATAGATAAGGGGGGCAGTATGAGGAGGAGGCTATAGATAAGGGGGGCAGTATGAGGAGGAGGCTATAGATAACAGGGCAGTATGAGGAGGAGGCTATAGATAAGGGGGCAGTATGAGGAGGAGGCTATAGATAGATGTGTGGGGGCAGTATGAGGAGGAGGCTATAGATAAGGGGGGCAGTATGAGGAGGAGGCTATAGATAAGGGGGGCAGTATGAGGAGGAGGCTATAGATAAGGGGGGCAGTATGAGGAGGAGGCTATAGATAACAGGGCAGTATGAGGAGGAGGCTATAGATAAGGGGGCAGTATGAGGAGGAGGCTATAGATAGATGTGTGGGGGCAGTATGAGGAGGAGGCTATAGATAAGGGGCAGTATGAGGAGGAGGCTATAGATAAGGGGCAGTATGAGGAGGAGGCTATAGATAAGGGGGGCAGTATGAGGAGGAGGCTATAGATAACAGGGCAGTATGAGGAGGAGGCTATAGATAAGGGGGCAGTATGAGGAGGAGGCTATAGATAGATGTGTGGGGGCAGTATGAGGAGGAGGCTATAGATAGATGTGTGGGGGCAGTATGAGGAGGAGGCTATAGATAGATGTGTGGGGGCATTGCATTAGTTACATATTTTGGGAGTTGGGAGCAGGTTCCCTTCTTGGAACCAATTTAGCAAACTTTTGACGCAAAGAAAATTTTAAAAACTGAATAAAATACAAATAAAACAAATAAAATACATTTCTTAGAAATACTGTAAAAAATATTTACTAATACACATACATATAAAGAATAAACATTAATATCAATAATACATGAATACAATTTAAAAATATAGATTTTTACCAGGCTGTACAACCAGCATATACAAAAAAAAAAGGCCTGGTAAACAAGGAGTTATTCACACCAGCTCCAGTGTCCATGCTGGGACTAGTAGTTCTACAATATTCGGCAGTCACAGCGCGGCTCTTACCTTCTGCCGGTACCGCAGGCATAGTTCAGCTTCTGGATACTCGTAAATATGCGGTTTTAATGGCAACTTCCGGGACGCGACGTGGTTCCTATGGAAACTTCCAACGTCTTGCGTCATTTCCTGTCGGGCGTGTCGGAGGTTGCGCAGACGCCATCTTTAAAGCTGGCAAGCGAGGAATTTCTCCTCCCTGTATTGGGATGTTGTGTCCATTGTGCTGTGATGGCCTCAGGGCGGGAGGTGCACTGCGGCCCGTGCTGAGGGATTAGCCGGTAGTGACTCCACAGCCGCAGGGAATGCTGGGACATATAGTTGTAGTAAGTGTCGCATTATCTGAACACCATTTAGATTTATTTATCTATTAGGGATGGAGAGATTTCTGGAAGAATAGTCCATGTTTTCAGTGTCTATTAGTGAATTTTGATTCCAGGTTGCAGTTTCTCTAAGTGCACTAGGGGCGTGTCCTCACACTGCTGTGCTCTTAGCAGCGCCACAGCCACTTTCCTATTTTCTGAGTTAAAATCTGTAGCAGGCTTCTAAATGACGACTACAGCAGTCACTGAGAAAGTAGGGACTGTGATACAGATCTGTTCAGAGAGCTATGAGCACAGCAGTGTGAGGACATGCCCCGATTACCCATTAATCCTGTGATATAAATCCATGTCACAGTCCTGCTGCTACTAACACCACACCACAAAGGTATGATTACACTCTCCAAGGACAATACTTAACACTGACTGCAGGGAGCACAGAGCACAGCAGTGCAAGGACAAACCCCTGGTGCACTTGGAGATGCTACAGTCCTAGAATGCAAATCCATATTTTACAGTCCTGCTGCTACCAGAAACATACACAAAGGTATGGATACACACAGATCTCCAGGGACAATACCTAATAATGACTGCAGGGAGCTCAGCAGTGCAAGGACAAACCCCTGGTGCTAGAATCCTGGAATGTAAGTCCATATAAATCACAGTCCTGCGGCTACTAACACCACACACATAGGTACGATTAAACATCTCACCAAGACTAATAATTCACACTAGCTGCACAGAGCTTAGAACACAGCAGTGTGAGGACATGGCCCCAAAGCACCTGGTGAAGCTACAATCCTGGAATATGAATCCTCTCTCCCCACTTTTAGAGATCTCTGGTCCATCCTGGTTTCATGTGAGTAGTGTGAGGCTCTGTACATGGTCTCCTTGGCTGCTCATTGTCCAGTGACCCGTCTTCCAGACTTCCCAGGGATCGGGAATAGAGTCATCCCTCCATGTCATCCCTCTCCTACACTGCAGCCTCCAGTGACAGTATCTTCTCTTCTTGTTCACTTCACAGGATAGGGCTCAACTTGCTGATCAGTGGGGATCTCCGTGCAGAAGCCCCCCCCCCCCCCCAGATCCCGATAGAGGGGTCCCACATACCTCTGTCGGACCCCTCGTCACTCCATCAGAATATTGGAGCATTAGTCCATTAATCTGTAATTGATCTGACGAGCGCTGCGCTCGGTGATCTCCACCAGCTCCATAAAGATAAAATGAGCAGAACAGTCACGTGCGGCCGTCTGCTCCATTACTCTGACGTAGCAACAAGGGGTCCGACAGATCTCAGCCCCCCCCCCCCCCCCCCGGCTTGTGATCTGTGGGGGTCTCAGCTCTTAATAAAGCCTAACTCCTTCAAGATTCCCTCTGAAGTAGATCCGGAGCAGCAAGAGGCTCGTGGCCTCTAAGTAGATGCAATCTACCAAGACCAGATCAGTCCTTGGGGATACTTCAGCTATAGTCTTCAGTTTTTCTGGTGGACACTATAGATTGACCTCTGCGTGGCCCAGCGCACCCTGCTATGCCCAAAACGGCCTGCAGGACGGAAAACAACCCCAGCTGCCGGGAAGGAAAGATCTAAATGCCTTTTCTGCAAGAAAATGGCAGAGAAGGCACAATACATTTCCTCCTGTATGTCAGCCACATTTACTGCTCAGGCGGTCCCCTACTTACAGACAACCCATAGTTACAAACAGACCCCTCTGACCTCTGCTGAAGTCTCTGGATGTTACTATAGCCCCAGGCTGCAATGATAAGCTGTAAGGTGTCTGTAATGAAGCTTTATTGATTATCCTTGGTCCCATTACAGCAAAAAAAATTTTAAACTCCAATTGTCACTGGGGCTAAAAAATTTTTTTGGTCTGGATCTACAATTATTAAATATACAGTTTCGACTTACATACAAATTCAACTTAAGAACAAACCTCCGGACCCTATCTTGTACGTAACCCGGGGACTGCCTGTACTATGAGACTACAGAGGCTTTGGGTCTGGTTCCTGCACAGTATATACATAGGTGTAAGTATAACGTATCCTTCCTATTACCGGTCTCTAACATCACAGCGCCCCCTCATGGCTCCTGCACCACACGTCACACACTGAAAACACCACAAGACACTGCGCTTCATTCTAGAATTTTATTAGTAATTTACGTTAACATTTGTACTGAAAGCATCAGGAAGGTGAACACTGAAAAGCAAGCGTCCTGCGGGGCGGAGGAGATTATCTACACACCGCCCCCCGGGTCCCGACCTCTCGTCCTTGTTACCTGCACAGGTAATAATCGTCCTGTCCCCTCCGCTAAACCGAAATTACACACAAATCACACGGTCTAGACTTTGCATCAAGAAAATGAAAACCTTCAAAAATTACATTTCCAACCAGAAAGTAAAGCAGATTTGTTTTTATTAATATTCTCCGTATTCAGTATGTTTAACCCTTGAATGGTGTGCATAAACATTACACTCCATGGATAGCAAAAATAATTATTTTTATTTATAATTTACAGTCAGGTGAAAATCATACAATACTCTCTTCTCTCTTACAATCTGCACTTAGACTCTTTATTTTCCCCTCCGCACATGAAACTGTGCAGGCAGCATAAGAAAAAGAACAAAAATCAAATACAAAAATGTATTCAGTAACCAAATAGTTAACCAGGGCCCCGCCCCGGTTACAAGTTTTTTTTCGCTTCTCCTGATGGCGAAATTTTATATATTATTTCTCTTTCCTCTGCGCAGGGTTCACACTTGAGCGGCCGCTTCGGGCTTGATGTCGGATAACAGAGGGATGGTCTCAGCGCACGAAGGGGCTGCGTCCCCACTGGGCTCCTCCTTTACCCTCACTGACGGCTCTGAAGTGTCCGCCGTCTCCTCTTTTACCAGCCTTAACATGGCGTTCAGTGGGTTTTCTAGAAGGGTTTTACTAGGGGAGGGCGAGCTGTCTAAAAAGGAGGACGTCTGAAAGAAGAGGAAGGGGAGGGAGTGAATACACAGGCATACAAACCAGTCACACAAAAAATGTAAAAAAATGGCTAATAAAATAATAACTTTTTTTATTATTGCTTAAAGACTTGGTACCAGGGGGCGCTGTTGAGATAACTAAACAGAAATACTACCCGTTACCTGAATGTAGTTTTTTATCACCCCTGTAAAGTTACTGTGAAAAGGCAAACATTACTTACGAGGCTCAATACACATTATATCAGGTTATGAATAAGTGATTTGGGAGAACTTACATTTTTATAGTCTTCGTAGCAGGATGGATGGAAAATCTGAAGAGGAAAAAAAATTAAAATTAGTACCAAGGAAAGACCTGACACACACATCGCAATGTACCATCAGTTTTATATTTGCAAGGGTCTGGATTGCTAATAAGGCTTAAAACAATCACCCCCGTCCTCCCTAACATGACCCGACCCCCTATGGCGTCAATACTCTACGGTCCTAATAGTCACTCGCCGTTCCCTGCCATTCCAGTTCTACGGACAGTGAATGTGGCGGCACTGCATATGTCTGCCATGCTGCTCCATTCATTTGGCATGCAACGGTCCCCGTTCTCGTGATCAGCAAGTCACACCACTGGGACCCCCACTGAATCAGCAATATATCCTATATCCACTCGATAGGGGATAACTTGTTGTGACTGGACAACCCCTCTAAAGCTATTCAATACATAATCCAAGTAATAAAGTCGCTCCCTGCCAAGCTCTTACCTTCTCATTGACCCGCATGGCGTTCTTTAGATGCCATTCCTCCTCCTCCTCATCCCAATACTGTTCAAACTGCTCCTTGCAGATGTCACAGATCTAGGTGGAAGAAAACAACGATTATGGCACATGTGGTATAACACAGGGCCGCGCCATGACTAGAGATCAGTACAATCACACACCTCATCTGCTCCGGCAGGTCCGGCTGGAACGCTCTGAAATTCCTTTTCCTTTGCAGCCTCCTGGGTTTTTAATATAACCTCCTCGTGGACTTTTTCAAAGAACTGACTTTTGGCTCTTTCTTCCAAGTCAGCAATTTCCTCAAACTCTATCCAGTCCTAAGAAAAAACAATCAACGTTAAGATTTCATATATATCATTATATTATTGCTTCTTGCATTTCATACTTCTTCAAAGTGATAAAATATGAACGGGTCCTTACCTTTAGGCTGTAGTACCATCTGCGGTGCGTTATTTTTCTGCTGACGTCCTTCTCCGTTCGGTTTTGTCGGTAATGCCAGTCCAAGTGATCGGCGTAGACGTCTGTCTGGGATTTGGTAAACCTCATCCCGCACGAGTAGCACTGGATGCCCGTGTACAGGCGGGTTATTATACTCTCATGGCGTCTGGATAAAGACAAAAAAGAATAAAACTAGTTATAGAAAATCCACTTGAAACCATAATCAGGATATCTAGAGTTAAAAGCAGAAAAGTTCAGGAGTGGAAAAAGGTCACAAAGAGAAACCAAACTGCATTTATGTTATTAGTTACAGGGAAATCCAGTTTTTAACCCGCAGGGGACCGCATGCTGTCCCCCATAGAATAACACTTTAACAGGTCAATAATTTGATCGCTGTGTTAAGTTGTTGTCCAAAGGCCGAGAACCCTTTCACGTTTACCAGGTTTCAAATAGGTCTACAAATATTTTACTTACTGTTTCAAGTCTTCCATAGCAAAGCCTGTGAGGTCAGGAACATCGGGATCCTCCGACGGTTCTTCCTCCTCCTCTTCTTGTGTAGACTGAGTAGAGGCTTCTGTGGCTTCTATAAAAGAATGAAGAGTCGGAGTAATGAGAAGAACCTAGAATTACAACACAGCGTTTCCTACTCCCCTGCCACATCCAGGCCAAATGCCACAGTAACTTATAGATACTAAAGACTCAAGTTCTGGAATAATTGCTGCTAAAAATACATACACATTAAAAAAAATATTAACGTTCCATAAGCAAAGCCCCCCCTCCCCCCCCCAGAGAAATGTGTGCCCTTAGGAGTGTAGGGTATTGCAAAGACTATCTATGAAATACTGCAGAGCGCCAGGAAACCTAACAATGAAGGCAATGATTGGGACTTACGAGAGGAGGCGCTTTCAGCCTGAGATACTTTAAGGATTCCCGTGGAAAGCAGCTTGGAAAACAACTCATTGACATCCAGTTGACCCAAGTGATTCTCCGGATTGGAAAATGCAGGTGCTGAAAAATATATAAAGAAAAAAAATTTACACAACGTGTTGGATGAGGATTTGTAGATGGAAAATACATTGTAGGAGGAAGCTATATATAAAAGAGCATTGGGCTTAAAATTGGCTCAGCCTTGGTCCACGTCACTACTGCACAAATCTTAAGGGCCCGACTTCACCCTAGTCCAATATATCAGGGCACCACAAAAAAAAAGACAATACTAAGACCACATACCAGGCTGGTTAGGTGCAAATACTCCAGTGTTAGGCATCTGTGCAGAGGTCAGAGGTTCTTGGGTAAAAGGTGCAGGTTGGGCCATATTATCCATAGGCTGAAACTAGAAGAACAGGAAGAGTTAATAGTCACATCGCACTTGTATCGCATCATTTACTGGACTAATTGTCTGCACCCTGGAAACCATCTATGTTGTTACCTATAATTTAACCCCCACATGAGGACACTAACATGTAATTAACACTGTAGGTGCAACTTCTCTGCCGCATTCTGGGACAACTATCAATCCAAAGCAAAGCGGATCCGTGGGTGTCACATTTGTTCTATAGGAATGGGACAACCCAGCAGTTACATATGAAATTAACAAGCTTTTTATAAGACTAGACAACACACACATAAGAGGACGAGACTTGATCACACACAGGAATAAGCTGTAAGTTCTCACCTGTGGATTTGGCTGCATATTAAAGTGTCCGAACCCAGGCCCCTGTGGATTTTTATCCTCAAAGTAGGGTGCAGCAGGTCTCTGGAGCTGGTTAGGGAATCCCTGCACTCCAGGGCCGGGTGGAGCGGAGAAGCCTGGACCCTGTGGCATGTCAAACCTTTGTTCTGGCCTCTGAAACTGTCCGGGAAACATATTCTGATGTTCAAATGGCACATTCTGCCCAAATGGCGGCACGTTTTGTCCCATGGGCTGAGCATTTAAGTTGTCGAACCGCTGCCCAGGGTGTACACCGGGTCCATCAAATCTCTGCTGCTGATTCGGACCATCGAAACGCTGGGGCATCATCCCATCAAACCGCTGCTGCATCTGCATTGGTCCATCAAATCTTGGCGGTGTCTGGTGACCAGGAGGGCCATCGAATCTTTGATGTGGCTGCCCTGGCATAACATCGTAGCGTTGTAAGTGAGGCGGCTGGTTATCAAATCTATGTACTTGTGGATTATCAAATCTAGGGACGTTCTGCCCCATTGGTCCATCAAATCGCATTAAAGGCTGTGGACTGGGTCCGTGATCGAACCTTCCACCTGGTGGGCCATCGAATCTAGGACCTGGTGGCCCATCGAATCTAGGACCAGGAGGTCCATCAAATCTAAGACCTTGTGGCCCATCAAACCTAGGGCCAGGAGGTCCGTCGAATCTTGGACCCTGTGGCCCGTCAAAGTTCATCGCTCCCATAGGCTGCATTGGTTGATCAAACCTCATAGGCTGACACTGCGGACCATCAAACCTCTGCTGTAGTAACGGCCTGGGAGGCCCATCAAATCTCTGATGTCCCCCTTCAAATCTCTGAGGCCCATCAAATCTTTGATGGCCATCAAAATTTTGAGGTCCTGATCCATTATCAAACCTTTGCGGCCCCAATCCTCCTTCGAATCTTGAAGGCCCCATTGGCTGCACACCATCAAACCTTTGAGCTCCCATAAGTCTACTTTGTGGTCCATCAAATCTCTGTGGACCCAATGGTGGCCCTGGTAGGACATCAATCCGTTGGTTATTCATTGGTGGATTAGAAATAATTGGATTCTGGCCTTCAAATCTCTGCATAGGTTGGTTTATTGGTTGACCGGGTAAGTTCTCAAATCTTTGGGCGTCCACTAATTCGCTATCAAAGAGGGGGTCAGGCCTCAGACCTGATGTGCTGTCAAACAGAGGGCCAGATTGTGCAGGAGAATCTGATCTTGCATTTAGGACATTGGAATCCTGGAATTGGTCTTGGAATACGTTAGGGCCATCTCCTCTACCGACCGGCAGTAGTGCTGGCGTCTCTAGCAGTGGTCTCCTCTCCTCGTGTAGACCGACGTGTGGTAGGTTATCCTGACCGATGAGAGGTTTATCATCTACAAAGGGAAGCTCGGGGTCATTATATCTGGATCTCTTGTGGGGGTACGGTTCATTGAACGGCAACCTTGGGTCTTCTAATAAGCCTTGAGGGAGGAGAAAAAAAAAAAATTCAAAATAAGTTGAAAAATTAAATTACAAACAAAAGGCAGCCATAGACCATCACATGAAAGAAGAGGGTGCAAGAGGACGTGTGGTAGGTTATCCTGACTGATGAGAGGTTTATCGTCTACAAAGGGATGCTCAGGATGACCCCGAGCAATCAAGCATGTGTGATCCTTCTTCCCCAGGCATGGAGGGAGGGTCGGGCCACCACACACATAAGACAGTACCCCCCACCAAAAATCAGTGAATGAAAGAAATGTACCTTTAGGAATATCTCTGTCCTCATCGTGTCTCCGGAGGCCGTCATGGACTAGGTCGTCATTGTGAGGTCTGGCCCCTGGCGACAAACTGCCCTGCATTAAATCATCCATCTTGCATTCTCTTCCATCGAAATCCATATCATCCATATCGAGGAAGCCTTGTTCCAGGAAGTTCTGCACTTGTGTTCTCCTCAGCTTGGCCTTATGCTCGTAATAATTTAATTCGGCGTTAGAAAGGAGCGTTTTTTTCCTGCCACCACCTTTGATGTCTTCCGGGGAGTCTTCGTAAACACTAGATCGCCGTCTCTCATCTTGGTATTGAAAGAGTTGACGAATTTGATGAGCCACCACCAGGAAGTCATCCTGGGTAATTTTTCCTGATGCCAAATGCTCATTTGCCTGCAAGGAAGTAATGTTACCAAATTAGAGTCACAGTATTGGGCTGGAATGTTCCACAACATCTTAAAGGGGTAGTCGACTCAGCAAATTTATATTGTTTGCATGATGAACAGTTCTACAATATACTTAGTCACTGTTTTCTATAGCTCTGCTGGCTGTCATTCTACTTCCTGTGGATAAAAACACTGGACCCTGGTCATGTGTAGTCACAAGTGAATGGCTCCTTATGTGGCATCACATGACCAGGAAGATAAGTGAATGGCTTGTTATCACATAGTAATCAGAGTTTTGTCACACAGGCGCACAGCTTGGTATTTCACATCACATGACCATGGATATAACAAGCTGTAAACCTATGCGACCAAAGGAATTGACACAAAGTATATTGGAATATTGTACAACTTTCATTACACAAACTTTATCAAAGATTTCCTAAAAGTGGACGACCTCTTTGAATCGGCCATCAATATCTGAACATGGGATGATGTGTATTGGCTATATCGGCACTCGGCTACTACTAATCTAGTATTGATGGCAAATCCCTTCAAGTTTTATTTTAATTCCCCAATACTTAAATTTCCACAGCTACAGACCCAAAAAGGTCACTACTTAGGATCCACGTCACCATTCACAGAGCATCTGAAATGTGATATCTCCCTTACAATAGTAGAACTGACCAAACAGAAGGCAACACAAGCACAAGACCTTGATGGGATTTGTTTTTACCTTTTTCAGTAGTTCCCCCTTGTCTGCGCTGGTTAACTCCTTTGGGATTTGCAGGTTGGCGTCCACGCTCAGCCAGGCCTGTTGCTTAGGTGTTCGAGGCGAGAGGATGCCCTTGCTCCCCCCCCAGCTGTCCCGATGTCTTGCGTGTGGGGTCCTGTTACCCTGCTGGTGTTCGCCACTTTGTGATCTGTAACGAAGGTCTGAATTAGACAAGGAACCTGAGAATTTTCCTCAGCGCGTTACTTGTGACTGTACGGTACTTACGTTTTACTGTCCTCCCAGCTCGGCCTCCATCTTTTGCTGTTCTTGGACTCCTGCCAGTTCTCCACATTCTCTTTGGGCTCCGAGTTGGACCTTAGAGATGTCTGAGCTGAGAGGTCCTGCTGCTGTCTCTCCTCTGAGCTCTTCTTTAGCCTCCGATCCCGGGCGTCTATCTTAGGGATTCTTTTACTTCTCTCCTCTCGGGTACTTGGTGGAAACTCCTCTGTGCGAGGCGGTTTCACACCTGGGGGGCGCACTTTGCCAATTTTTAGGAGTGAAGGAATTGGAGAGAGGCTTCTTTGCCGCCGTTTGACTGGCGATCTCCTGTCTCTCCTCTTGGGGGACAGCACTGGGGATCTCGTCTTAGGAGAGCGGGATCGGGATCTCTTCCGCGCAGGGGCCCTGTTCGGTTTTGTGGCTTGTTTATCGGCCTTGTTCACACCAGGGTCAGTTTTCGGCAAGCCGTTAGCCAATTTGCTCCTGTTTCCAGACGGACGATGCTCTGATGACTTGTGCTCCTCTTTTTTCTCTGTGCTCCGCCTTTTCTCCTTTATTTCCTCTGGTTTCTCCTCGGCTTTCTCACTGAGGTGCTTGCGTAGTCTCGGATCCCGCTTACTTACATCGGAGTCTGTAGACTTGGCTTCTTTGGAGTGAGGCAACTTCGCTTTCATGGGAGAAGGGGACTTGGCTTTAGCTTTATGGTCTGCATGTGGCTGTTCCTTTTTAGGGATCTTTTCACCACTTGTTTTGCCCTTTTCTTGTCTTGTCGAGGAGCTGACTTTATCAATGGCTGAAGCTTTCACAGGTTTGTCAGCCGAGTGTAGGTTTGCTTTGCTGTCTTTTTTGGATCCTTGATCTTTATGATGTGTTGAATGTTGACCACCTCTGTTAAGCCGAGGGTCTCTGGTTGGCACGCCATGCTTTTCAGCTGCATGTTTTTCCACCGGCAGGGGTGGCACCAACGCCCTTTCCTTTTCGTTGCGAGTTGGTGTAGGCAGAAGAGGAGTTTTCGTTGGCGGGTGTGGAACCTCTGGCAACACAAGGGGCTTTGCAGGTACGGAGAGTGTACTTGTCTACACAAAAGAAGTTGAGGATTAATTTATAATATGTTCTTACAATGCATCAGCAGATTACAGGAGTCTGTGCGCGGTGAGCCGTGCATGATCTCCAATACACCCAGCAATTGACCTTTCCCTCCAACCTCCTCACTATGCAAAAAGTTATTATAAAACTCAAAACATTAGCAGGTCTACAGTTTAAAAGAATGCATTGACACCATGCTCCTACCCCCCCAACCCACACAAATTAACCCCTCACTTACCAGTTGTGCCTTTGTCTGTTCTAATTCCAGCTCTAACTTCTTTTGTTGCAGCTCTAACAATTGTTTCTGCTTCAACAGCAGCTGCTGCCTTATTATCTGCTCCTGGGAGAGGACCGGCTTTGGTACCTCAGCCGGAACAACTGGGGCACGTTTTGCAGGTTTGGGCGCCGGGGTTGTGCTTGCAGGCCCATCTTCTGGCTGTGGAACACAAATATAATGGGGAGGAGGTTTAAAACATGCAAAAAAGGAAAAAGAAAAAAAAACCCACATCTATTATGAGATTAGTAGAGAAAAATCTAGGATTACTCACCTTGTTAAGGAATTTAGGATTCACGTGGATACTGGGTGAATTCACACTGGCAGCTAAAGGTTTAACAGGCCAGGCAGGGTCCAGCTGATTGACCCGCAGGTCAAGTGCATACAGTTTTTTGTTGGGAAATATTTCATCCCATGTCGACCGTAATTTATACAAACTTTTCCTAGTGTTTTCATCCACCTGGAGACGACAGAAACGGATTGTGTTTTGACTGTGCACCGGATAAACGTAAAAGCAATACAAAATAATCTAAACTTCAACTCGCACGTCAGAGTATAGCATATATTTTATAGACCAACAACAAACCCTTTTAAAGAAAGTTGCATAATTTTTTTTTTTTTTTTTAAATGCAAGTCAAAAAGTACAGACAAGTAGATTGATCCTTCAGCCAATTCATATAAAAAGGAACTACCTGAAGATGGGGAAAGCAGGTTGATACACCTCTGAATAAACCTTATATTATTAACCACGTATATCACCCCCAGACACTTCCACTTGGATAACCATTAGTAAAATAACCTCAGACTGCAAATGAATAACTCAAACTTTGAGTGCATGCTAGTTCTCTCGTGGTAAGCAACATATGAAACATTGCCAGAGCATCTCTCCTTATAACTGTGTTCGAGGTCTATCAAACGACTGCTCAGTCCAGGAATCAGTGTCTAGTTTCACATGCCAACCATAGGGTTGAGGACAGGACTCCAGGTATAGTGATATATGTGATCATGGTTAAAGTTAGCAGCCGCTGCTTTGCGGAGGAGCAGGGACTCCATGCATCGTTGTGGTATATGATGTCCTTGGCACTATGGTTGGTCCATGAAACCTGATACTGTACCAGACTCAAAACGCCCCATGAATGAACAGAAAGACAGAATTTACATTTTCTTTGGCCAAAATCACATTTAAGGTGACACCTTGCTGTATTAATTCCAGGAGCAAAGATACAATACAGATGCAGAGAATGCCGATACACATTGCTCAATAGTATAAATACTAGGACAATAGTAAAAGGAGGCATGCAAGATTAGATGAACAAGATTAGATTACCTTTCTTTACCTGGTAAGGGCACCACTGTTGTCCATGAGCTATTCCTCATATTGTAGCTGAGCACCACTCACCTGAATACTGCAATACCAGACACAGCCCCATAGACAAGAGTGCAGAGGTTTCTGTAATTTCTCATCCTACGCATAACAGGGTTTATCTAGGATCAGACTAGTAACGGGCCGTCAGGATAAGTTGAGGGTCTGACTTTTCACACCCCTGACAATCAGCTGTATAAAAATTACCAAGAGCTTGTGTGTTCAACCTGCACATCATGCAACTTCATCTTATCCTGGTTTATTGGTTGAAGCTTAAATACTCTGTGCTGATCGACAGGGGTGTTAAGGCCTGGACCCACACCTGCACAAAAGCCATCAATTTTGTGATCCAGACCATCCTTTCAATGCAATACCAAATACATTTAAGACTATATACACTAAGCTGCATACAAAGCGACATGTCATAAGAACCGCAGGAGGTTTGTAGTCCTGGCCTTAAGCCAAACCCACAAAATCCTAATACTACAATGTTTATTCGCCCACCTATGACAAGAATCGTTAAGTCAGAGTGAACATGAGAAAGAATAATGAATCTATACCTTTTCGAACACATTAACAAAGGTGGAAACTATGTTTTTAGCAAACGCTGCGAGATAGTCTCTTCCGACATTTTTTACAATGGAATCCATAAGATACATGACTGGAAGCTTCTCTGTGCTAGGAGCCTAGATAAAAGAAAACTGGTAAGTTTAGTAGGACACAAAATATCACCCCACGTCAGATCCCAGATGTATACAAACCAGGGAGATTAGATTTACTGTTACGTCCCATACATGACTAGAGAATGGGAGGCTGGAGATTTGGGCTAGTGCTTTTATGTAAAGGATACCAGTAAGGTTATTGTTCCCATCACGTCAGTGCAGACATCCGTATACTTTTTAGCATTATTTTACAAACAGCTTTTAGTTTGGGGAAATCCACAGGCAGTTGGCAATGCTCTCCGTGCTCGCTGGTAATACAGATACGTGTGTCCATCAGAAGATACGTCCTCCAGAGCATAGTCCACATGTTGCCTCATCCGATGTGACTGGTGAGAGGCGTCACCTGTGTAAATAGGCCGAGAACTGATCCGGACTCCCAGACATGTGTCACCTGTGGTTACTCAGTCACATTAGTCACCGTTATGTGCTCAGCTGGTTCCTCCAGTTCTCCTGCCCTCACTGAGCACAAGTTCAGTCCAAAAACAAATTTATATGTGTCCAAAGATGTGTCATGTGTGTTGTAACAAGCCACCGCTCCAAGAAGAAAGCAAAAATCTATAGTGCGACACCTCGTCCAGGATTACAATAATATTACAAAAACATGGTCGCTCCTCCAAAAACAGCCTCACAGGTCGTCTTGTAGAAGGGCTGAGCTGTAATACTGAAGACAACCTGTGGTATTTTTGCAAATAGCAGCCATGTTTTTATTTTTTCACATTTTTGGACCACCCTATTTAAGGCCTTCATCTCTGGCAGCTTCCACCAGCATCGCTCCAGGTCTCCCACAGATACGTTCGCCAAATTTGCCTTCAAACGTAGCCATGAGAAGCCGGTTGCTATATGTGGGAGGAAGGTGGTAAAGATGGAGGTACAAGTATCAGAAAATATTCCCTCCACATAATCCACTGACCCAGGTTGAGAGCATCACAGAAATGTAGAGCGCCCTCAGTCTGGTCACTGGGAACTGTATAGATTACACATATTGTAATGGACTATTCTAACTTCCCATAAAGATTTTTGATATAAAGAAAAACAAAAATTATATAGATTGATCATTAATCAGTTCCTCGGAAGCAGAAAAAAGTTCTATGGAAAAAAGAAAATGTCATGGCCGGGCTCTGAGCGTGACATTACACAACAGCAGCTTATCTAGCGTCCATGTAGAGCTCATACCCGACCCTTAGAGGGCATACAGCCACGTGGAGTGTAAGTTGCCATGTGTACAGATAAGGAGCCTACACCCGCCATTATCACCTCCCACATGGAGATCCCCCCGACCAGCACCCCCTCCAGCAGAAGTTATAATGGAACACAAACCATACAATAAAAAAACAATGGTAAATAAAAAAGACAAATACATATTTGATACATTTTATTTACAGTTTGCAGCAAACCAGTCACACACGTTAAAGCCATTTATTGAGAATATAGGTGAACTAATACTCAACATGTGGTTAAAGCATGAGGGGTGGGGGGAGGGGTGGCAGCGTGACATTGGGCACGCCGTCAGCATTGGGCTGTCTCACTGACTCTTCCAGTAACATACACGGTATCAGAACATACATAGCATCACCACTACTCGTATAATCCAGGCCTCCGGGGGAAGGGGTGGGAGGTAATAGAGGGGAGAGTACAAGGATTACAGAACATGATATCATTACTATGCACTATAGATTATACATTTGGGGAGTGAGACGTTTAGGGAGTAGAGTAAGAGCGGAGGGATAGATATAGGATTTCAGAGAATAAAGCCTAGGCCCGGGCTGTGATTGAGACTGCGTCAGTGGAAGGGACTGTAACCCTACATCCTGAACATGGCACATGGCTGTACAAGCAGGACACATGTGTCACCCAATTCCGCACCAGTGTGCGGGTCACTACATTCATGGCTCTATCCGTAGGGTATTCCACAAATATTGGGAGGGTCACTTGTATGTCCAAGAGCCACTAAAGGGTATTCTATGTATATAGCTATAAATATACTAATGATCATTGTATAATGCAAAGTTCTACAGTTATTGTGCAGATTTCCAAATCTCTGCTTGCGGCCAGTGAATGGAAATATTGTAACTGACACCCTGAAGCTGGAAAACATAGAGATTAGCATAAGATCACATGATCACAGATCCTCCTGACAATCTGCTGGTAACAGGACACATTTCTATGTAGCAGGAGCTCCACACTCCTAGAGAAACCGAGAAGCTGAGGAGTTCTACACCTGGTTCTGTGGAAAACCCACAGCTGAGGTTCTGTGATACACGTATCTCTTGATGGTTTATTACATTTGTCACAATGCTTTAACCCATAGGAAACAATTGTAATAATCATTCTTACATCTACAGGAAGAAAATGGATCAATTGCCATTCCAAGGCAGCAAGCAGAGATACTGAAAGCTGTTAGCAACCTACAACACTTGCACAGATAAGGAGCTTTTCATTATACAGCGATCGGAGCAGAAATCACATTCCCAAAAATACCTAAAACCAGTAAGGGAACCGAGCCTGCCACGTATGTGCAACCCTTGCCTGACATGTGGGTGTCTATAGGGATGGAACCGGACAATCAGCGCAGAGCACAGGATTGAACAAGATGTTCATAAACATTTCTGGACTGAAGTCCCTTTAAACTAGGTTTTGCCTCTCATGACACATTCCCTCACATCACAGTCTGAAAGTGAGTGTGTAAGCACCAGAACCCCCGGGATCAGAGGTCCAGGGGTCCGATAATGTCCCATGTGAAAGGAGGGCATTTACTTCTACAGAGATCAGCATCCGCTGCCTCATCTATTCATATGGGACAAAGACCCTAATTCTCATGATCTCTGGGGGTCTCAGATAATAGTTATGAGAGGATAGGGGGGAATCAAGGTCAATAGAGAAAAAAAAAAAAAAAACAAGTTTAGGGCTTCTTTCAGGGCAATAGGGCAACAAGTTGCATTTAACAAGAGCTCCGTACACAGCTATGGTGCTGCGGAAAGATGGCAATCCCATAAAAGACAATGGGTAACAATCACAGGAAGAGCAGCCTCTAAGCAACCCATTCACTTGTACAGGATAGTCCTCTTTCCCAATGCCATAGCCAGTCAAGCAGCATGTATAGGGGATCTACCAAGTTTGCATGGATACCACCAGAAATCTGGAGAATGGGGGACCCTTCCTCGCTAATGGGTGGAGCGGGAAGTTGACCATGTATCTGACCGCTCCCATACTATGCGAGTGTCAAAAATTTCTGATCACAGCACTAGTATATCTTGCAGACCATAAGGAGATATCAGAGCGCTGTGCTCGGCATTTCGCAACACTCAATCTAGAATAAAGGAGCAGGGCACAAGCTCAACTTGCTGCACCACCCATTAGCAAGAACAGGACCCCCAGTCTCCAGACACACCTACATCAATAAAACGGTTACTGTGAACAGGGGATAACATGCAAACTTGGTACCAACACTTTAAAAGGGTTTTATAAACATGGAGCCTATGGTCAGAGCTGGGATCTTAGCTGTATAGCAAATATTAGAGCTCAGTTGCAATAGCCTGCTTTGCCCATAGTCAAGTGTGGCGCTGTTTAAAGGGAACCCAACAGGTCAGTTATGAAATGTCCTTTCAGGAATGCCCTCCTGTGTCAGGCAAATGTGACTCTTTTCACACAAGACGAGTCAAGTTTAGCGGCTGCAGCAGGAGTATCACTTCTGAAGCGCCATCTAACAAGCTTTTTGAGTCACATCAAAGTTAAAGGTAACCTACCACCACAAATCTACCTATAAAGGTAGATCGGGTGGTAGGTGGATCAATGGGACGTGAGGAGAGCCCTTCTAAGGGCTAATCCTCACGTCCCGCACTTTTTTGGTAACTTTTATTAGACTTGTATGCAAATTTTCTTATGCAGCTACTGGGGCGTGGAGTAGCCGTATCTGGCGTGGCTACTGCATAAGAAAAATTTGCATACAAGTCTAATAAAAGTTACCAAAAAAGTGTGGGGACGTGAAGATTAACCCTTAAAAGGGCTATCCTCACTTCCCATTGATCCACCTACCAGCCGATCTACCTTTATAGGTAGATTTGTGGTGGTAGGTTCCCTTTAAGAATCTCATCCTACTTGGGCTGTCACACGTTAACATTTTGATTTCATTCAGTAACGGAATGAGAACGCCCCATTCGGGGCCACGGACAATCACACAAGTGTTTTTATACCAAAGCATGAAAGTGGCAATCCGCACCTGGTGTCTAAATGCAAGACCCCGGGTGCTGATTGCCGAGCACATGTGGTTGCCGACAAACGCACATGCGATCGGCCGCAGCCCACCACGTTACGATTAAGTTACAAAACACTAACACGTGACAGCACTAATGGTTCTGCGAGCTGCAGAACTGGACACACAAGGAGGAAATGGATCTTGATCCAAGTAGCTTCATGCATCTCTGGTTCTATAGCTCAGAAAGATGAGATTTGTATCTTTTAAATGACACCAGCAGCATGTTTCAAGGTGCTATAGAACAGCAGATATGACCTCTGAAGTGACACTACCCTTGCTAACACCAAACGGGACTCACCTCATGCGGAAATCAGGTGAGAAGAGTCATATTTGCCAGACTTTGGGGGAGGTAAACAGATAAGAGTTCACATAGATGAGGCACATTTCATATAACAACTTGGGGAACTGGTAGTTTAGGGGGGGGGGGTTAAACCTTGTGAAATCAATGTGTTATGACCCCTGGACAATCCATTTAAGGGTCAACTAACAAACAAGTCAGACATTGCCCCGTTTATAATAACATTATGGAAAGTAATAAGACGGGGAACACCCAAAAATAGTCTAACATGACCGATCCCACTGCAGGGGGAGATAAACTATCACGTGACCTGCCTCCATTTTGGAAGGGTCCCCCACGGCTCCTGCCAGTGACCTGGAGTCGTGCTATGTACTATACAAAGGTTATATAGAGGGTCGTATCTGAGGGGCTGGTAGTAAGGAAGGGGCCGCAGCTACAAGGTAAAATGGCGGCCACCGCTCACAGAACGAGGCCGGGCGCCATGTTGGATTGTGAAATCCGGGCAGGCGGGGGTTAAGCAGAGGCTGACGTGGGGTCTAGGAGGTAAGAGAAGACGGGACGGGGAAGGAGGGGGGGACACAGAATAAGATAAAATGCTTTAGTCATAAAAACCTTAGCGATTTGCGCTTCGATAAGAGTGACGATGTCCCGGGCGAACTGCACGTTCTCCTCGGCGAGGATGGTCAGCATGTTGATGTGCGGCTTGCTGTTGAATGTCAGGTCCTCCAGGGAGGACTGGTAATCCCGACACGCGTCTTCCCGGGCGTCGTCGGCCGCCATTGTTGGAGAGCGCGGCAGCTGCGATGTGAGGGGAATGGGAAGAGGCTATTAGACGGTGAGAGGAGCGCTAATACCACAGCGGGATCCCCACACACAGCATCATGCGGCCTCGGGCCTGACAGGACGGTGGCAGCTCCGGCGTCTTCTCTCCTTCGTAACTGGCTACAAAATGGCGTCCGCTCACCGCCAGGAGGGGGGCAAAGAGACTACACCGAGCCCGCCGTGACGTCATCGCTTCTCATTGGTCGGCGCGCGGAGTGGCCAAACAAATCGACTGGGAGAGAAGAGTCTCGGGGACCCGCCCACTTTGTCTCACTGAGGGGAGGTGTGTTCTCATTGGTTGCTACGGAAGTTTATTTTGCATGACAACGGCTGAGGGGAAAATGTACATAATAAACAATGTGTAATGCCACTACAACGTGTGTATAATACAACACATACAGATTATACGCTCATATAATGCCTCATATTACTATAAACCTGTGTATACTACAGCCCACACACATTATACCCTCATATACTGCCCTGTATTACTATAAACCTGTGTATACTACAGCCCATACACATTATACCCTCATATACTGCCCTATAATGCTATAAACCTGTGTATACTACAGCCCATACACATTATACCCTCAAATACTGCCCCATGTTACTATAAACCTGTGTATACTACAGCCCACACACATTATACCCTCATATACTGGCCTATATTACTATAAACCTTTGTATACTACAGCCCATACACATTATACACTCACATACTGCCCTATAATGCTATAAACCTGTGTATACTACAACCCATACACATTATATACTCATATACTGCCCTATAATGCTATAAACCTGTGTATACTACAGCCCATACACATTATACACTCACATACTGCCCTATAATGCTATAAACCTGTGTATACTACAGCCCATACACATTATACCCTCAGATACTGCCCCATGTTACTATAAACCTGTGTATACTACAACCCATACACATTATACACTCATATACTGCCCTATAATGCTATAAACCTGTGTATACTACAGCCCATACACATTATACACTCACATACTGCCCCATGTTACTATAAACCTGTGTATACTACAACCCATGCACATTATACACTCATATACTGCCCTATAATGCTATAAACCTGTGTATACTACAGCCCATACACATTATACCCTCATATACTGCCCTATAATGCTATAAACCTGTGTATACTACAGCTCATACACCTGATATACTTATATACTGCCCTATATTACTATATACCTGTGTATACTACAGCACATACACATTATACACTCATATACTGCCCTATAATGCTATTAACCTGTGTATAATACAGCCCATACACATTATACACTCATATACTGCCCTATATTACTATAAACCTGTGTATACTACAGCCCATACACATTATACCCTCATATACAGACCTATAATGCTATAAACCTGTGTATACTACAGCCCATACACAGTATACACTCAGATACTGCCCTATATTACTATAAACCTGTGTGTACTACAGCCCATACACATTATACCCTCATATACTGCCCTATAATACTATAAACCTGTGTATACTACAGCCCATACACATTATACCCTCAGATACTGCCCCATGTTACTATAAACCTGTGTATACTACAACCCATACACATTATACACTCATATACTGCCATATAATGCTATAAACCTGTGTATACTACAGCCCATACACATTATATACTCATATACTGCCCTATAATGCTATAAACCTGTGTATACTACAGCCCATACACATTATACACTCACATACTGCCCTATAATACTATAAACCTGTGTATACTACAGCCCATACACATTATACCCTCATATACTGCCCTTTATTTCTATAAACCTGTGTATACTACAACCAGGGTCGGACTGGGGGGCCTAGGGCCCACCAGTGAAATAGATTCTGAGGGCCCACCTACCTCTACATGGAAATATTACCTATATCGTAATATCTACGGCGCTGGGTCCTGCGATTAGCGCTCAGCACCGTAGGGCTACGGCGCGTAGGCGATGCCTAGCCGGCATCGGGGGTCACGGGATGTCAGTGGTAATCTACCGCGTACATCCCCAGGTAACACCCGTGGTCGGAGTGGGCTCCGATCGCGGGTGTTTAACCCGTTGAATGACGCGGTCAGCACGACCGCAGCCTTTAACTTGCCTTTGGGGGGTGCCAATCGTTGCTATGGCAGCCCTGCAAACGGAGGCCCCTGCAATAGCTTGAGGTATCTGCAGGGCCAGATTAAGGGTCTCAGCAGTATGGAGCACCTCATTTAGGACGGGGCCCCCCTGCTTGGCAGCCGATGCGGGGACCCTCTCAAAACAATATTTGTAACAAGATACCAGATACTTAGACTACATTCACATGAACGTATGCCCCCTGTCCAGTGCTGGTGAGGAGGAGGGATGTACACTGCACAAACTGGGAAGGTAGGACATCTTTTCCTTGTGCACAGAGAGGTATGATGCCACACATGTGGGGTCATATATACGACTGCAAGCTTGCAGCCTCATATACATCCCATGGACTGTAATGTAAATGTGGCCTTTTTAAAATACAATTGCCACAGACCAAAAAAAATGTAGCTGGGTTTACAATGATAAAGTATACAACTTACATACAAATTCAACTTAAGAACAAACTTGCAGAATCTATCTTGGGACTGCCTGTACTGTTACCAATTAATACTACGACAAGACCAATATTCCAAACAATAGCGCTACAATTTCCAAATAATCCTCCAAACTGCGACCCACAGCATCGCCACAACATGAAGAGAATGCCAACATCCTGATAATGAAGACAAGACTCTATACACAGACCAGTATTACCAATAATTTACCACATATAAACTCCACTTACTGATGAACTTTACCGCCATATTGTTATTGTTAACACACCACTGAGCAGAGAACAATATCACTAATAGTACCTCTGTACAAGCCCAAATAATAACAGTACATCCTGATTATCACCACTACATAATGACTGAATAATACTGCAATACTATATGATAACCTACACACAGACCCGTATGTACCAGCTTATAGTGACTATATAGTAGTAGATACCGGTCCTGCACAGCGGCCACAGTGTCATCCAATGACTTACAGGTGACGTCCCTGATGCTGTCTCCTCCCTTCTGTCTGATCTTCCAGGAGACTTCTTCCATCCATGACTCTCTGCGGATTTATAAAACAGACATGGTTGGCATCATCCTATATGCATCTCATATCTGTCCCTCACAACTGACCACACTGTGCCCCCGCATATATTTTATATACCCTTCACCTCACAAGTGACCACACTGTTCCCCTACGTATATTATATACGACCCTCACACCACAACTGACCACACTGTGCCCCCACATATATCATATATACCCCTCTCACCACAACTGACTGCACTGCACCCCCACATATATCATATATACCCCTCACATCACAACTGACCACACTGTGCCCCCACATATATCATATATACCCCTCACACCACAACTGACCACACTGTGCCCCCACATATAACATATATACCCCTCACACCACAACTGATCACACTGTGCTCTCACATATATCATATATACCCCTCACACCACAACTGACCACACTGTACCTCCACATATATCTTATATACCCCTCACACCACAACTGACCACACTGTGCCCCACATATATCATATATACCCCTCACACCACAACTGACTGCACTGCACCCCCACATATATCATATATACCCCTCACATCACAACTGACCACACTGTGCCCACACATATATCATATATACCCCTCACACCACAACTGACCACACTGTGCCCCCACATATATCATATATACCCCTCACACCACAACTGACCACACTGTGCCCCCACATATATCATATATACCCCTCACACGACAACTGACCACACTGTGCCCCCATATATATCATATATACCCCTCACACCACAACTGACCACACTGTGCCCCCACATATAACATATATACCCCTCACACCACAACTGACCGCACTGTGCCCCCATATATATCATATATACCCCTCACACCACAACTGACCACACTGTGCCCCCACATATAACATATATACCCCTCACACCACAACTGACCACACTGTGACCCCACATATATCATATATACCCCTCACACCACAACTGACCGCACTGTGCCCCTACATATAACATATATACTCCTCACACCACAATTGACCACACTGTGCTCCACAGATATATCATAAATACTTCATCAGCTGTGGTCAAAGGGTTAAAACTCACAGGTTTGTGCGGACTCTGGGTGTTAGCAGTGGGTTATTGCTGCAATGTGCAGCAAAACCCATGTCTGTATGACGAGAGCTCGCCCTGTGCCCTCTCCACACATGCTTAACGGCTCAATTCTGTAATATTACGGCAGGGAGCGTTTAGGGGTTAATATACTGGGCCACTCATGTATTATATATACTGGCCCCCTTAATTATTTAATATACCGGTCCCCAAATAAATTAAGGGTACTGTCACACATACTAGTAGCATAGGGGGCTGTGCCTCGGCCTGATCTCATTAGCGCTACCAGTGAAACTCGTGTCATTGTTCACGCAAATAGGTTCGGGCCGAGGCACAGCCCCTGCGCTAGCGTTGCGTTGGAAAACACAGCGTTAGCGATACATGTGACCACACTCTTAATATACTGGGCCCCCCCTCAATTTATTATTAAATATACTACCCCCCCTTGTCAACCATTTTATATATTGGGCCTTAAATAATTAATAAATATACTGGTACCCCCCATAATGAAATATTGAATATACTGGTACCCCCATAATGAATTATTGAATATATTGCCCCCCATAATGAATTATTGAATATACTGTCCCCCATAATTAATGACTATATTGCCCCCATTCCTGAATATACTGCCCCCATGATAATTGAATATACTGCCCGCCCAATTATTGAATATACTGTCCCCATTATTGAATATACTGCCCCATAATAAATTATTAATTATACTGCCCCCATAATAAATTATTGGATATACTTCCCCCATAATAAATTATTGGATATACTTCCCCCATAATAAATTATTAAATATACTGCCCCCAATAATAAATTATTAAATATACTGCCCCCATTAATTATTAAATATACCGCCCCCCCCCCATAATAAATTATTGGATATACTGCCCCCATAATAAATTATTGGATATACTGCCCCCATAATAAATTATTGGATATACTGCCCCCCATAATTAATGAATATACTGCCCCCATTATTGAATATACTGCCCCATAATAAATTATTAAATATACTGCCCCCATAATAAATTATTGGATATACTGCCCCCACAATGAATGAATATGCTGCCCGCTCCCTTAATTATTGTATATATTTGGCCCCCGGGCCCCACCATCTTTTACTGCTGTTAAAATAAAAAAAATCTTGTACTCACCTCTGGCTCCCGCGTCTTCATTCTTCTTGCCGCTGCCGAACAGGAAAGGGTGCGCGGCCGCGTGGTGACGTCATCACGCGGCCGCGCATCCAAGTTCAAAGAGCGATGTGCGCCGGGGTTGTTCTTCCGGCCACATCGCTCTAGTAATAGTGCTCGAGCGGCCGGAAATGGCCGCATCGAGCACTATAGCATCGCGTGCAGGAGCTTCCGGTCCGGATGGACGGAGGCCCCTGCCTTACTACTGGGTATCCGCCGGGGCCCATGGTGGCGCCGAACAGATTATCATTGGCGCTATTGCAGCGCTAGGCCGGGGCCTCTGCAAAATAGTTCGGGTCACGGCGCTGGTGCTCCAATAGCGCCAATCCGGCTCTGGGTGTCTGGGACAGGGGCCCACCGGGGAATACCCCGGCCCCCCGCCAGGCCAGTCCGAGCCTGACTACAACCCATACACCTGATATACTCATATACTGCCCTATATTACTATATACCTGTGTATACTACAGCCCATACACTTTATACCCTCATATACTGCCCTATATTACTATAAACCTGTGTATACTACAGCCCATACACATTATACACTCATATACTGCTCTATATTACTATATACCTGTGTATACTACAGCCCATACACATTATATACTCATATACTGCCCTATAATACTATAAACCTGTGTATACTACAGCCCATACACATTATACCCTCATATACAGACCTATAATGCTATAAACCTGTGTATACTACAGCCAATACACATTTTATACACATATACTGCCCTATAATGCTATATACTTGTGTATACTACAGCCCATACACATTATACACGCATTTACTGCCCTATAACACTATAAACCTGTGTATACCACAACCCATACACAATATACACTCATATACTGCCCTATAATGCTATAAACCTGTGTATACTACAGCCCATACACATTATATACTCATATACTTCCCTATAATACTATAAACCTGTGTATACTACAGCACATACACCTAAAATACACATATACTACCCTATAATGTTATAAATCTGTGTACTACAGCTCATACACCATATACTCTCATATACTGCCCTATATTCCTAAAAAAAAACCTGTGTAGACTACAGCCCATACACCTCATATACTACCCTAGAATCCTATAAAATTGTGTAGACTACGGACGATGCACCTTATACCCTCATATACTGCCATATAATCCCATAAAACTGTGTAGAGCAAAGCCCATACATCTTATATACTCATATAAAGCCCTATAATCCTATAAAATAAACCATACTCCTTACACCCACATATACTGCCCTACAATCCTATAACACTGTGTAGACTACATACACCCTATATACTTATATATTGCCCTATAATCCTAAAAACCTGTGTATACTACAAAAAAACATATTGTTGTTCTTAGAATTGATCGCCATATCTCAATATCCACATCATGGTGGGGGTCAAGCTCAAAGGATCAAATAAAGGGAAGCACACACTTAGGGGGGTCCCACAGAAAACCAGCCCCCCATGAAACTAAGCAGGAGCAATCCCAATCAGTCCTAAAATCTTTAGAGCAGTCACACATCAACCATCTAGGGGAGCCAAGTTCTTGTGATTACTCAGATTTCATGTAAACAAATGCTAAGAATTGTTGATTTCGGGTCAATCTGGCCCTATTCATATACGCACAATCTCGACGCCCGACTGATTTGCATAACAATTAGTGGAGACGATGACCTCCTGCGGCTCCCAACACCACAAAATTTGTGAGAGAGGACAATGTGAAACTTGGCCCAGGTGCCTGAACCCCCCCCCCCCCCCCCATAACTACTCTAAATATTATAGGGGTCCTATATAGTTTAACAAGTGACTAATGTATAACTAGTAATCAGTGCTGAAGACCTTTGATACAAGAAACCCCAAAACTAATATGACCCAAATAGTTTGACCTTAAACCAAAAGCTCTAAGTAAATACAGGTCCAGTTGCCCCCTCAATATAGACCTAGTCTAAAACCCATAAACCATAGAGACCCTCTAGACTAGACCTTGTAAATGAATACAGACCACAGAGCAGACCCCTAACATAAATATGAACACCCTATGCCAACCCCCCCCCCCCCCCCAAATTCCCATATCCCACTAGTCTAGACCTTCTTAATGTATACAGACCACAGGGCAGACCCCTAATATAGATATAGGCCTTGTAATCCCCTACTCATACACCTTCTTAATTACAACAGAAACCAAACCAGACTCTCTTATATGAAGTGTATACCAGACCAGACACACCTAAAGGAATACCGACCCTACACTAATCTAATACAAGTCCCAGACCTCATATTATGGATTGTTTTATAAGGAAGTGGGCCCAAGGGGGTACATTATAGAATGTGGGAGCTACAAGGTTATTCTTATTCTGTGCAACAAAATAAAGTTTTGTCCTACAAAATACCCTTATTGTGATTAACTCTTTGGGGCACATGTATTATCACATCTGCGCCAAAAAAATGCCTGGGTTTTAATGTTTTTTTTGGCGCAGAACTGTTGCGGATCATTTATAATGAGTTTGCGCCAGAAAAAACAGATGTTTCCGACTACCCCGACACCTCTGTCTTTTTTTTGCGCAAGTGGGCGTGGCCTAACGTTTCCACATTATCCATCACATTTATGTGTATTTTGTTGGCCAGGAAAAAATTGGTCACAGAGCGAAATTAAGGCCCAGTCCATGTAATATTTTGGCGCACATCTCATTGATGTCGGCATTTTTATTGCGCCCGACTGATCAGTTCCGTGTACCCATTAATTACTAAGAGCCTTGCCCCACTTAAATACATCGAGCTGTGCTTTGCAGAGACTGATCTCTGATGCCGACAAACGTGCTTGCTCCAGAATGAGTAAATCCCCCCCTTTGTGTCTCTGTGACAAACTGCAATTCTGATCAACAAAATGCCATTTTGAATTAACCTTTTCTTTAATGACAAAATTCCATTCTTTGTAACAAAAATATAAATCTTTGCCACTAAATACTATTTCTTATGACAAAATGCCATTCTGTGCCACAACAATCTCATTCTGTGCAACAAAATCCTATTTCTGTACCACCAAATTGACTAAGAACAGTGCAGTGTGTACTATGTGCAGTGTCCTGTGTAGTGTGCAGGGGGCGCCAGATTAATGATTTCTGGTGCACGTTCATGAATCTCGCGCCCCCTGCACTGCTCCGACAGAGTGCACCAACTTATTTTGTAGGGTGTGAAGTGGTTTCTAGGTGGTACCGGGTGCTGGGAGTGATTCATAATAATAATAATAATTCTTTTATTTATATAGCGCACACAGATTACGCAGCGCTGCACAAAGCATGTCAAATTGGTCCCTGTCCCCATGGGGCTCACAATCTAAACAATCATAAGGCCTTTCCGTCTATACCGGACTCTTGCTGGTGCTGTGCCGTGCATGCTGCACAGGCTCGGACTGGCCTGGCGGGGGGCCGGGGTATTCCCCGGTGGGCCCCTGTCCCAGACACCCAGAGCCGGATTGGCGCTATTGGAGCACCAGCGCCGTGACCCGAACTATTTTGCAGAGGCCCCGGCCTAGCGCTGCAATAGCGCCAATGATAATCTGTTCGGCGCCACCATGGGCCCCGGCGGATACCCAGTAGTAAGGCAGGGGCCTCCGTCCATCCGGACCGGAAGCTCCTGCACGCGATGCTATAGTGCTCGATGCGGCCATTTCCGGCCGCTCGAGCACTATTACTAGAGCGATGTGGCCGGAAGAACAACCCCGGCGCACATCGCTCTTTGAACTTGGATGCGCGGCCGCGTGATGACGTCACCACGCGGCCGCGCACCCTTTCCTGTTCGGCAGCGGCAAGAAGAATGAAGACGCGGGAGCCAGAGGTGAGTACAAGATTTTTTTTATTTTAACAGCAGTAAAAGATGGTGGGGCCCGGGGGCCAAATATATACAATAATTAAGGGAGCGGGCAGCATATTCATTCATTGTGGGGGCAGTATATCCAATAATTTATTATGGGGGCAGTATATTTAATAATTTATTATGGGGCAGTATATTCAATAATGGGGGCAGTATATTCATTAATTATGGGGGGCAGTATATCCAATAATTTATTATGGGGGCAGTATATCCAATAATTTATTATGGGGGCAGTATATCCAATAATTTATTATGGGGGGGGGGCGGTATATTTAATAATTAATGGGGGCAGTATATTTAATAATTTATTATTGGGGGCAGTATATTTAATAATTTATTATGGGGGAAGTATATCCAATAATTTATTATGGGGGAAGTATATCCAATAATTTATTATGGGGGCAGTATAATTAATAATTTATTATGGGGCAGTATATTCAATAATGGGGACAGTATATTCAATAATTGGGCGGGCAGTATATTCAATTATCATGGGGGCAGTATATTCAGGAATGGGGGCAATATAGTCATTAATTATGGGGGACAGTATATTCAATAATTCATTATGGGGGGCAATATATTCAATAATTCATTATGGGGGTACCAGTATATTCAATATTTCATTATGGGGGGTACCAGTATATTTATTAATTATTTAAGGCCCAATATATAAAATGGTTGACAAGGGGGGGTAGTATATTTAATAATAAATTGAGGGGGGGCCCAGTATATTAAGAGTGTGGTCACATGTATCGCTAACGCTGTGTTTTCCAACGCAACGCTAGCGCAGGGGCTGTGCCTCGGCCCGAACCTATTTGCGTGAACAATGACACGAGTTTCACTGGTAGCGCTAATGAGATCAGGCCGAGGCACAGCCCCCTATGCTACTAGTATGTGTGACAGTACCCTTAATTTATTTGGGGACCGGTATATTAAATAATTAAGGGGGCCAGTATATATAATACATGAGTGGCCCAGTATATTAACCCCTAAACGCTCCCTGCCGTAATATTACAGAATTGAGCCGTTAAGCATGTGTGGAGAGGGCACAGGGCGAGCTCTCGTCATACAGACATGGGTTTTGCTGCACATTGCAGCAATAACCCACTGCTAACACCCAGAGTCCGCACAAACCTGTGAGTTTTAACCCTTTGACCACAGCTGATGAAGTATTTATGATATATCTGTGGAGCACAGTGTGGTCAATTGTGGTGTGAGGAGTAAAAAAGTTATATGTAGGGGCACAGTGCGGTCAGTTGTGGTGTGAGGGGTATATATGATATATGTGGGGTCACAGTGTGGTCAGTTGTGGTGTGAGGGGTATATATGTTATATGTGGGGGCACAGTGTGGTCAGTTGTGGTGTGAGGGGTATATATGATATATATGGGGGCACAGTGCGGTCAGTTGTGGTGTGAGGGGTATATATGTTATATGTGGGGGCACAGTGTGGTCAGTTGTGGTGTGAGGGGTATATATGATATATATGGGGGCACAGTGTGGTCAGTTGTCGTGTGAGGGGTATATATGATATATGTGGGGGCACAGTGTGGTCAGTTGTGGTGTGAGGGGTATATATGATATATGTGGGGGCACAGTGTGGTCAGTTGTGGTGTGAGGGGTATATATGATATATGTGTGGGCACAGTGTGGTCAGTTGTGATGTGAGGGGTATATATGATATATGTGGGGGTGCAGTGCAGTCAGTTGTGGTGTGAGGGGTATATATGATATATGTGGGGCACAGTGTGGTCAGTTGTGGTGTGAGGGGTATATAAGATATATGTGGAGGTACAGTGTGGTCAGTTGTGGTGTGAGGGGTATATATGATATATGTGAGAGCACAGTGTGATCAGTTGTGGTGTGAGGGGTATATATGTTATATGTGGGGGCACAGTGTGGTCAGTTGTGGTGTGAGGGGTATATATGATATATGTGGGGGCACAGTGTGGTCAGTTGTGATGTGAGGGGTATATATGATATATGTGGGGGTGCAGTGCAGTCAGTTGTGGTGAGAGGGGTATATATGATATATGTGGGGGCACAGTGTGGTCAGTTGTGGTGTGAGGGTCGTATATAATATACGTAGGGGAACAGTGTGGTCACTTGTGAGGTGAAGGGTATATAAAATATATGCGGGGGCACAGTGTGGTCAGTTGTGAGGGACAGATATGAGATGCATATAGGATGATGCCAACCATGTCTGTTTTATAAATCCGCAGAGAGTCATGGATGGAAGAAGTCTCCTGGAAGATCAGACAGAAGGGAGGAGACAGCATCAGGGACGTCACCTGTAAGTCATTGGATGACACTGTGGCCGCTGTGCAGGACCGGTATCTACTACTATATAGTCACTATAAGCTGGTACATACGGGTCTGTGTGTAGGTTATCATATAGTATTGCAGTATTATTCAGTCATTATGTAGTGGTGATAATCAGGATGTACTGTTATTATTTGGGCTTGTACAGAGGTACTATTAGTGATATTGTTCTCTGCTCAGTGGTGTGTTAACAATAACAATATGGCGGTAAAGTTCATCAGTAAGTGGAGTTTATATGTGGTAAATTATTGGTAATACTGGTCTGTGTATAGAGTCTTGTCTTCATTATCAGGATGTTGGCATTCTCTTCATGTTGTGGCGATGCTGTGGGTCGCAGTTTGGAGGATTATTTGGAAATTGTAGCGCTATTGTTTGGAATATTGGTCTTGTCGTAGTATTAATTGGTAACAGTACAGGCAGTCCCAAGATAGATTCTGCAAGTTTGTTCTTAAGTTGAATTTGTATGTAAGTTGTATACTTTATCATTGTAAACCCAGCTACATTTTTTTTGGTCTGTGGCAATTGTATTTTAAAAAGGCCACATTTACATTACAGTCCATGGGATGTATATGAGGCTGCAAGCTTGCAGTCGTATATATGACCCCACATGTGTGGCATCATACCTCTCTGTGCACAAGGAAAAGATGTCCTACCTTCCCAGTTTGTGCAGTGTACATCCCTCCTCCTCACCAGCACTGGACAGGGGGCATACGTTCATGTGAATGTAGTCTAAGTATCTGGTATCTTGTTACAAATATTGTTTTGAGAGGGTCCCCGCATCGGCTGCCAAGCAGGGGGGCCCCGTCCTAAATGAGGTGCTCCATACTGCTGAGACCCTTAATCTGGCCCTGCAGATACCTCAAGCTATTGCAGGGGCCTCCGTTTGCAGGGCTGCCATAGCAACGATTGGCACCCCCCAAAGGCAAGTTAAAGGCTGCGGTCGTGCTGACCGCGTCATTCAACGGGTTAAACACCCGCGATCGGAGCCCACTCCGACCACGGGTGTTACCTGGGGATGTACGCGGTAGATTACCACTGACATCCCGTGACCCCCGATGCCGGCTAGGCATCGCCTACGCGCCGTAGCCCTACGGTGCTGAGCGCTAATCGCAGGACCCAGCGCCGTAGATATTACGATATAGGTAATATTTCCATGTAGAGGTAGGTGGGCCCTCAGAATCTATTTCACTGGTGGGCCCTAGGCCCCCCAGTCCGACCCTGATGCTGCACGTGTGGTGGACCTGCAAGAAGCTTAAGCTATTTTGGGACTAGGTATTTGGGATATACAAGCAAATGTCTGGAAAACAAGTGAACCCCTCTCCTGAAATTGCTCTACTGTCAGTCCTCCCTGAAAAAGGATACATTGAGATTCTGCTTAGTGGCCGCTCGAGCGGTGGTACCCACGCCACTGGCGCTCGGTTGTTTGTCCTTCGTTATCGAAATGGGCCCAGGAAATGACCCGTCTTTTTCACATGGAAGAGCTAGCTGCTGTGTCGCCAGATACCCATGAGCGGTTTTTGCGGGTGCGGGAGCCCTGGATACGTTTTAGGGAATCCGGGGAATATAAGACCCTCTTTGGAGACTAGATTCATCAAACAGTCTCCCCAGTCCCCTTCTGTTTATATCTCCCCTCCCTACTTCCTGAGCCTTTCTGTGTACCTGGCTTACCCACTTTTATCTATTTGTCTCCATTTTCCCCCGCTGTGTGGTCCTATGTGGTGTGTATTGAGTCTGTTGCCCGTTTCATGTGTTAATACGTTACTCCCAGATAACTTCGGGTCCAGAAACAGGAATTAGACGATTTCCAATTTGCGCTGGGATTTTGGTGCACGCGATCGGATTTTGGCACATCGGCTTTCACATGACAGAAATGGGGGTGGGGGGGTGGAGTGGCCATCAGACAACCCGAAGGATTCGGAAAAACGTTGGAATTTAATAAAGAATTGTGTCGCAAGATCATGCACTCACATACACTGGGAAGAAGATGGTGAACTCCGGCGGACCTCGGCGCAGCAGCGACACCTGGTGGATGTCAGGCGCACGGACCTTAGTGAATCCCGGCAGAACCCGAATCGGCATCAGAGAACGCGCCACTGGATAGCGACTGGACCGGGTAAGTAAATGTGCCCCATTATGTTTCATAAAATGCATTGTGAACAAACGGAAACAAACTATTTTATCTGTACGGATTTTAATGGTTTTATACGCTGTGTTGTGACAGTTGGCGTTATGTAATGGGACATAAGGTGGATGTTGCGCTCTGTACTATGGGGCACATTTATCATACACTGGCGTTAAGTGTGCCAACGTATGATGGTGCCCTCACTCCCCCCCCCCCAGCATGGACCGGAGGAGGCAACTAGCAGGAACCGGTGGGGCACTTCTACACCAGGACAGGGTGTAGCTACAGGGCAGCATGGCTCACTTTATGGCCCCCTTCCTGGCCAACTAGCGTAGAGGGCTCTGAGCTGGGAATTGCGAGTAAATCACGGCTCGTACGCCTATAACTTTACCTGCCCATATCTCCGGTTCTGTTTCTCACAGAACCACAAGCCTGGTGAAACCATGATTCTAGCTGCTATAGAACCCAAGATATAGGAGTCAAATATGACGCTCCCCTGCAGCCTCTAAACTTGACTCACCTCAGGCAAATATGACACCTCTCTGCTCATTATTACTTGACTTTGGAGGAGATTTTTTTATGTAAAAAAAAAAAAAATAGGGAATTCTAGAAAGAACATTTCATCCCCGACCTGAGGTAGGTGGTAGTTTTAACCCCCCCCCCCCTAGTTCTTTGCGGTTCTCTGGGTTGTTTTTACATCCGGCTGTCCATCAGCCATATTTTTTTTACTTTTTCCATTCTTAGAGGTATGTGCGGCCTGTTAGCTGCAGGACAAATAGTAGTTTCTACCATTCAATATTTTATACAATGTACACTGGAAAATAGATTCCAAATGTGGCTAATTTCATTATTTTCTAACAGGCACAGCTTTACACACTGTGTAGTCCTGGTGACACATCCGCTTTCTTGTTTTGGGTCAATACAATCACAGAGATACCAAATTTCTATAATTTTTTTTATTATACATCTGAGAACAGAGCAGTATAAGGTCATTTTTTGCAAGACAATCCGACTTTTCATTAATGTAATTTCCTGTATAGTCTTTTGAATTTTATGGTGCAAAAGTGTCGATTGAACATTTTTTCTGTTAAGACATTCACCGCATGGAGAAATTATTGTCATATTTTAACCCCTTACTGACATTTGACATAATAGTACGTCACATGTTGGCTGCAGGTGTATGGAGAGGGATCAAGGGCTCCATACAAGGTGGGTGTTTGCTGCATATTGCAGCAAACACCCACCGGTAACACCAGCGGTCATGTCTCTCACTTTTTCAGTGTATTGATCCGCATAAGCATAGTACATCTGCATGCAAACATATTGGGGCAGATTTACTTACCCGGTCCATTCATGATCCAGGGGCGCGTTCTCTGCGGTGGATTCGGGTCCAGCCGGGATTCATTAAGGCAGTTCCTCCGACGTCCACCAGGTGGCGCAGCTGCGCTGAAGCGCATCGGAACGCGCTCAAGTACACCGGCCTATTCCTAGTGAAGGTAAGTGCAAGCTCTGCGACACTTTTTTTGTTTTAAATGCAGCGGTTTTTCCGAATCCGTGGGTTTTCGTTCGGCCGCGCCCCCCGATTTCTGTTGCGTGCATGCCAGCGCAGATGCGCCACAATCCGATCGCGTGCGCCAAAATCCCGGGGCAATTCAGGGGAATTCGGCGCAAATTGGATATATTCGGGTAACACGTCGAGAAAACGTGAATCGGGCCCTTAGTAAATGACCCCCAATGTGGAAGATTTACTTACCCGGTCCTTGTACTTACCCGGTGCGTTGTTCGACAAGGATGGGGGTCTGCCGCGATTCACTAAGGTTGTGCGTCCAATTTCCTTCATGTCTCGCTTCACTGAGATCCGCCGGAGTTCACCTTCTTCTTCCTGGTGCATGTAAGTGCTTGATCTTGCGACACAATTTCGATTTTAAATTCCAAGGTTTGTCCGAATCTGTCGGGTTGTCCAACGCCACGCCCCCCGATTTCTGTCGCATGCAAGCCTGCGGCGATGCGCCACAATCCGATCTTGTGCACCAAAAACCCGGGGCAATTCGGCGCAAAAAGGAAATATTCGGGAAATCCGACAGAACCGCGGTCCGCAGACCCTTAGTAAATGAGCCTCATTATGCTGGAAGTCGTCATAATAATATATAAACATAGAAAAATCGATACTATAAAGTATATAAGAAAATAACATACCTCTGAGTTCTGTTGCTGTAAACCTACAGAACCTTGTTGTAAGTGTTTGATTTCCCTGCAGAGCCACCATAGGAAAAATATGGCATTATATTTTTCAGTCAGGTTGCGTCACATGTGGCGGTAACTCATGCTTTTTTAAAGGGAACCTGTCACCAGGAGACCCATTTTTAGCACTCCCCCAGTCCCCACAGAGCATAGTACATACACTGCCAAAGTGTTTTTGTATTAAAAATAGGTTTTACAGAAAAAAAGATATGTTATATTGTACCTTTCATTAGCATCTGCTGTGTGACTAGGCACTCGTCCCCTGGGAGTGGCTGGAAAGGAGCAGTTTCTGCCCCACCCTTGGGAAACTGCTCCTCCATGTGACCTTTTAAAATATATGAATAACTCCCCACACTCGGGATTGGCTGTAGCGGAGCAGGGGGCGTCGCTAAGCCAAGTGATGGGTGTTTTCATATATTTGAAAAGGACACATGGAGGAGCAGTTTCCCAAGGGTGGGGGGAGAAACTGCTCCTTTCCAGCCACTCCCAGGGGGCAACTGCCTAGTCACACAGCACATGCTAATGAAAGGTACAATATAACATATCTTTTTTTCTGTAAAACCTATTTTTAATACAAAAACACTTTGGCAGTGTATGCACTATGCTCTGTGGGGACTGGGGGAGTGCTAAAAATGGGTCTCCTGGTGACAGGTTCCCTTTAAAACGCAACGCAGCTGAAGAGAGTTTTGTCCAATTGAATTGCGGTTAACATTTGCGTTTACAAAACGCAACCGTTAACACGTGTTAACAAAACTAATGCGTGAAGGCCACATGTGAATGCACCCCCAAATGCAACGCTAGGGCACGGGGGTGGCCTCAGCCCTATCAAAAATGCGTTTGAAACGCAAGTGATTGGTTACAGATTGTATGGGTTTTACTGGAAATAATTATGTGATCAGGCCAAGGCCCGCCCCCGTGTATTAGTATGCGTTTGTAAATGTTGCACTAGCGGGACGTTTGACCACACCCTTAGGCGTGTTTTCTGCGATTGGAAATGAGTGGACCCAAAGTTTTCGTTCAGGTTCAGGGGTTTGGGTGTTTTCAGTGCGACCCTGACATATTGCCGGATTGGTTTGTTGGCCAGTGGTGTCAATTTTCCGGATTCCGTGTCGCACAGGACGCACCCCAAACCCAAACAGAAACTCGTTTCTACCTGCAATTCTTTTTTTTATAAGTTGCAAATTTTGGTGCAAAAAAAGCTGCAAAGCAGTTTGTCCCATTTCTTTCATCCAGGTTTTCCACCCGAATCGCAGAAAAATGTGCAAAAACCAAAATGTCCAAAAATGTGCGACACAAGAAAGAAAATGTAAATATTCTCCATTGGCTTTTCTTTTGAAAAAATAGCAGGTTTTATTCATGTAAATTATTTAAATCTAAATATACTTTTTTGGGGGGGAGCTTAAACATTTGAGGAAAATTATAGAAATCATTTTTTAATATTCCCGCTGTTGCCCACCAGGGGGAACTTCTATGTCTATGCCCATAGTAGCGCAGGAACAGGAGCTGTCCCTATGTCCTGAGCTCAAACTCTGAACAGGGGAGTCCTGCATACACACCACATATATACCACTGCTATAGGTGCCTGTAATGACCAGGACCTTGTGTAATATGCTCTATTTAAAAATTTTGTTCTGTTCTCCTGCTTTAAAGGACATCTACCACCAGGATGAAGGACTGTATGCCAATAAGCATGAGGGGCTCCAGGCTCTATTAACACCTATGGAGCCTGGAGCCCCTGTTCTGTGGGGCACATTTACTTACCCGGTCCTGTTACGATCCAGCTGCGCGTCCTCTGTGGAGGATTCGGGTCTTCCGGTGATTCACTAAGGTAGTGCACCCAATGTCCACCAGGTGTCGCTGCTGCGCTGAAGTCCGTCGGAAGATCACGATCCGTTGCTGGGTGCAGTTAAGCGTGTGTCAAGCGACACTTTTTTTTTTACGGAAAAACGCGATTCAGGCCCTTAGTAAATGACCCCCTGTGTGTTTGTAGAGTGCTGGAGCTCCCTCTAGCGGTAGTGGTTTATTTTTTAAAAAAAATCTAAAATTATTAATACTTCCAAAAATTTGAAAAAAATTGTTGACAGTAATTTATTTTTGCGACAGATCTCTTTACTGGCCCTGGCATATGCAGGTTTTCTCTGTGCTTCAGTGCTGTAGTAGGGGGCGCTAGCGCTTGTCCACCATTACACCTACATATAGTATTATATGTTCCAGAGGAAATATTGCTCTCATTGTAACATCTTCTCTCCACAGTCATCAGAGATGAAATTTGTAGATGACGTCATCCTGCACTGAATCAAAAAAATCTTCAATAGCTTAAAATATTAGGTAAGGGATGAAATGTCCTTTTCTAGAATTTCCTCTTTTATGTAAAATCTCACCCATTTACCTGTATAAAAAACGCAAATATGACTCTTCTCCTCTTGCCACTTGCATTCCCAACTATGTCTGTAGCTGTCTGTATCTCTGGTTCTGGTTCTCTCGTCATAAGCCTGATGTGATCTGAAAGAAAAGATTCTTATCTTTAATATGACACAAAAACATGTTTCTAGGTACTACAGGACATAAGATAGGGGCTTCTGAAATGACCCACCCCATGCTAAACATGAGCTATTTTATGTGAAAATGGGATGAGAAGAGCAGAATAACTACAGCGGTAGAAGCCATAGCAGTCGCTATGGGGCCCACAGTGACAAGGGGGTCCGGCCACCAGACCAGCCACGCTGACGAATGGAGGATGTGCACTACTACATACATATAACAGGGCACATCTTCCACAGTACACAATCGGCAGCTTAGTTAAGAAATATCAGTAGAACGGCAGGACTAGGAATCTATCATATCCACTTCCCACCATCTACTCCCTCCATGTGTTCAGCAGCTACTTGGATATGAAGACGGCCGGACAGTATATATATGTGTGTGTGAGTTTATAAATGTATATATGCTCTATGTGTGTATATGTCATATGTGTGTTTATGGTGTGTATGCATCTGCTGTATATGTATGTATGCTGTATGTGTGTACAGGGTGTATCTTTGTGTATATACTATGTGCATGGTGCGTATATACTGTATGTATTTGTGTATATACTGTTTATCTGAGTATATTATGTATATATACTGTATGTGTGTGTATATAATGGGGCAGATTTACTTACCCGGTCCGTTCGCGATCCAGCGTCGCGTTCTCTGCGGTGGATTCGGGTCCGGCCAGGATTCACTAAGGCAGTTCCTCCGCCGTCCACCAGGTGGCGCTGCTGCGCTGAAAAGCATCTGAACGCACTCAAGTTCACCGGGCCGGACCAAGTGAAGATAAGCGCATCCCAAGCGACACTTTTATTGTTTTAAATGCGGCGGTTTTTCCAAATCCGTCGGGTTTTCGTTCGGCCACGCCCCCCGATTTCCGTCCCGTGCATGCCAGCGCCAATGCGACACAATCTGATCGCGTGCGCCAAAATCCCGGGGCAATAAAGTGAAAATCGGCGCAAATCGGAAATATTCGGGTAACACATCGGGAAAACGCGAATCGGGCCCTTAGTAAATGACCCCCAATGTGTGGTAAAACCTGGGAACCATCTCGGTGGCAGGTTCATCTAATGAATATCATTAGGGCACTTAGAAGGCACTGAAGGATTAGCCCTAAAAGGGCTGCTTTTAGTGCTAATCCTTCAGTGCCTTCTAAGTTTTGGAATCTTTACCCACCCTAATATGCATATATCTGAAAGAGGCTACTGTGGCGTAGAGTAGCCAGAGCTGAAGCTACACAGTGTTTCTACTACACGCCCTAATATTCTCTTTCGCACCTCCTACTACCATATCTTCAGCGCACAACTCCTCATCCGTGCTCTGCATAGGCTATTTTTGCAGAGCTGGCGGCTGTGTGTACTCGGCTCTGAAGCCAAAGTTCTGGCCATGTGCAGTAGCTTCGGCTTCAGAGCCGAATACGTGCAGCCCCCAGCTCTCGGCTTTAAAGATTATTATTGTTATTACAAATAGGAGCTCATTGCAAGGATCTGGGCTAAGTCGACTTACAGTGTTCTTAGACAGGTTTTAGTCAATGGTTGTTTTAGCTTTAAGCTTCTTTCAAAGAGACACATCTCTGCCCAAGCAGCAGAGACAATTTGGCTCCTGTTACCAGCCCTCTAACACCCAGGTCAAGACTGAGGTACTACTAAATTATTGTTCCGCAACAGAATCATCACCACAGCCATGCGATTCAACACCTCATGTGTGCCTGCAGGAAGGATCGTTTACAGTCTGTTACCTGCTGATGTTCAGGACTGTTTGCCATAATAGAGACTGTGAATTTTTGCAAAAAGTGTGATCCTTGGTCTATCGCTAACACCACAGGTCTCCACTTCACTACCTGCCCGGGGATCCATTGTGTCTACATCCATCGAGAGTTCCCCAGGGAAATCCCTTCTCTATACTGCTTCACTTCTTCTTGCATCTCCCTTTTTTTACTATTATTTCAAGCCCCCCAGGGTACTTTAACCATGGGGGTTCTGATTGTTGGGGTAGGATTTAAGACATCCTCTTTTAATGTGCCTCAATTGCGTGTTTCTTATCAATTGTAAACATAAGCAAGTAATGACTAATTTGCTGATTCAAGTCTCACTCATGCCCCGGGCAAGTTGGCACTGCGTGAACTTTATTTATTCTACTAGACTATATAGAAAGAATAGAAAAAAGAGCTAGACAGGGAGGAGCATAGAAAGCATAACAATATCAGACATCGTTTTGATTGGAGAGCTTCTCTGCTGTCGCACGTTCACATCATAATAGTACATTCCCAAAATTCTTTAGTCCTGATGTTTTGGTTATAATCCACGATGCCGGCGCCATCTTGAAATGAAGTCTCTGTTACAATGCTTTTAGGAAAATAAGTAGAAATGACAGGATTTGATCTATCAGCTAGGTTTGCTAGGTTTAGCTTAACATGATCATTCATATAATATACTGCGATATGAAAAATGGACAAACCCGTCTCACTCGCTCTTGATTACCTGTTGGATATGGACGGTGTGCCAAACCAGTGAGGCACATACAGGCAGTGTCGGACTGGCCCACCAGAGTACCAGAGGATCCTCCGGTGGGCCCTGGCTCAACCCAATACTGAACCCCAGAGGTCCATCAGAAAACAACACAATTTGAAGGCTACTAGAGTATATTTCCATGGAGATAACGAAGAGTTAGCCCCCAGATTGATTTTCTCTGGTGGGCCTAAGGAAGCCCAGTCCGACACTGCATGCAGGTATTGATAAGAAAAAAATCCAGCTTGACGTCCTCCTTACAATGTGGCCAAATGTATTGATCGGGAAGCTCCTCACACTATCGGGTACAAACACAAGAAGCAATCAACGCGTTCGGTGTTAGCCTTAGTCTTGGTCTCACTAAGACTTGATCAAGACGAAGGTTAACCCCGGAAACGCGTTGATTGCTTCTTATATTTGTACCCGATTGTAAGGAGGATGTCGACCTGGATTTTTTACTCATCACTACCAATATACTACACTACAGCTGTATTGGAGTACATTGTAATGATGGTGAACCTTTTAGAGACCGAGTGCCCAAACTACAACCAAAATCCAATTATTTACCGTGACGTGCCAGCATGGAATTTTAAGCAGTAACTTATTGCTACCTGTTCTTCCACATCTTTCAATCGTATCGGCCGCCTGAGGCCACCAATACAGTTGAAAGAAGATGGCAAATTCAGATTATCAGATTGTAGCTTCTCTCCAGGGTCTCTCTGTACAGGAAGAATGGTGGGTCCAGCGGGATGACCTCCAAAGACAATGCAGTTCTGTCAACACTTTCTCAATTTTTCCGCAGTTCAAAACAGCCAATGAAGTGTCGCTTTAAAATAGCGCTGAGAGTAGATTTCTTAAATTGCTTGGGACTGCAGGAAGATTCAGTGTTTGGTGAACTTTGTCCGGGGGCAATGGCCTGGGTGCCCACAGAAATGGCTCTAAGTGCCACCCGTCCTATAGGTTCGCCACCACTGGGCTATGACATCACATGGGCAGTCCAAGATGGCAGCACCCACATGCAGTGCTGTTAGGTGCCACTTAACAGGTCAACTGCCACGATCAGTGCCAGCGATGTGGGCTGTAAAAATTTAACTCACCAAGACATTGGTGACAATCACCAACCGTGATTATTTTTTTACTCACCACACTTGTAGTTTTTGTGCTCTTTTTGTGATATTCCATACGGCCACTGGGTGGCAGAGTAAGTCAAGCTCTACTATGGGAAGCGGTTGTTATACCGCACATTCCTCCATCTCCTTCTGCTTCGCTTTCAGCCTCTTTGATGCGTTTGTGTGTTTAGTCTGTGTTTGTTTTATAGAGTTATTTTGCCAGGGGCTTTGTGGCACGACTGCGCAGCAAGCGATCGAAAATACACAAGAGCAAAGCTGCGCCACTCCGAGGAGAGCGAGGACCTGGGGCTGCTGCCTTATACCAACTCCCAATCCACACAGGGTATGAAAGCTCAATCTGCATAGATTAGTAGTACAGTATATAGCGTACGCCTGTCACCTCTGTGTCAGCCACTATGTCTGCTACAGCAGAAGTTCTACCAGTGGTCGAAGGGCTGACATCACATCCGACCCACGATGGTGCAGGACACATCTATACAATGGGCATAAGGTTCTCATAAATTAGGGTCTCTTTTACCCTTTGCTATTTTTACTACTAGTGACCTATTTATTTACCAAGGTCTAGGGGTCACTATATGCCCTGTATAATATTAGTTTATTCTACAGCAGTGTCCTCTAGTAACCTAACCCCATATGATTCCATAGAAGCCTATACATCCACAGAGCCCTCTAGTAACCTACCTCCATATAATCCTATAGTAGCCTATACATCCACAGAGCCCTCTAGTAACCTAACCCCATATGATCCTATAATAGCCTATACATCCACAGAGCCCTCTAGTAACCTACCCTCATATGATCCTATAGTAGCCTATACATCCACAGTGTCCTCTAGTAACCTACCCCCATATGATCCTATAATAGCCTATACATCCACAGTATCCTCTAGTAACCTAACCCCATATGATCCTATAGTAGCCTATATTCAGAAGTGCCATCTGGGAAACTCCCCCACATGGTAGAAGCCTAACCCACAGAAGGGCCTTCTGTAACATTCCCCCTAATAATCCTTTAATTGCTTATCCTAAAGCAGTGTCCTCCGCTAACCTCCCAATATGTTCAAATAAAAGTCTATCCTACAACATCCTCTGGTACCCTCTCACATGATCCTGTAGTCGCCTATCCTACAGCATCGCATTCTGTAACCTTCCCCCATATTATCCTTAGCCACCTATACTAAAGCGGAGTTCTCCTGTCACCTCTCCCATATGATCCTATAGAAGTCTATCCCACAGCAGTGTCCTCTGGTAACCTATCCCTATATGATCCTATTGAAGTCTATCCCACAGCAGTGTCCTCTGGTAACCTATCCCTATATGATCCTATAGAAGTCTATCCCACAGCAGTGTCCTCTGGTAACCTATCCCTATATGATCCTATAGAAGTCTATCCCACAGCAGTGTCCTCTGGTAACCTACCCCTATATGATTGTACAGTAAGTAGCCTATCCCGCAGCCTTGTCCTCTGGTAACCTGTCCCTATATGATCATACAGTAAGTAGCCTACCCCCCAGCAGTGTCCTCTGGTAACCTACCCCTATATGACCGTACAGTAAGTAGCCTATCCCACAGCAGTGTCCTCTGGTAACCTATCCCTATATGATTGTACAGTAAGTAGCCTATCCCACAGCAGTGTCCTCTGGTAACCTATCCCTATATGATTGTACAGTAAGTAGCCTATCCCACAGCAGTGTCCTCTGGTAACCTATCCCTATATGATTGTACAGTAAGTAGCCTACCCCCCAGCAGTGTCCTCTGGTAACCTGTCCCTATATGATTGTACAGTAAGTAGCCTATCCCACAGCAGTGTCCTCTGGTAACCTATCCCTATATGATTGTACAGTAAGTAGCCTATCCCACAGCAGTGTCCTCTGGTAACCTGTCCCTATATGATTGTACAGTAAGTAGCCTACCCCCCAGCAGTGTCCTCTGGTAACCTGTCCCTATATGATTGTACAGTAAGTAGCCTATCCCACAGCAGTGTCCTCTGGTAACCTATCCCTATATGATTATACAGTAAGTAGCCTATCCCACAGCAGTGTCCTCCGGTAACCTATCCCTATATGATTGTACAGTAAGTAGCCTATCCCACAGCAGTGTCCTCTGGTAACCTGTCCCTATATGATTGTACAGTAAGTAGCCTATCCCACAGCAGTGTCCTCTGGTAACCTATCCCTATGTGATCATACAGTAAGTAGCCTATCCCACAGCAGTGTCCTCTGGTAACCTATCCCTATGTGATCATACAGTAAGTACTCTATCCCACAGCAGTGTCCTCTGGTAACCTATCCCTATATGATTGTACAGTAAGTAGCCTACCCCACAGCAGTGTCCTCTGGTAACCTATCCCTATGTGATCGTACAGTAAGTAGCCTACCCCACAGCAGTGTCCTCTGGTAACCTATCCCTATATGATCATACAGTAAGTACTCTATCCCACAGTAGTGTCCTCTGGTAACCTATCCCTATGTGATCATACAGTAAGTAGCCTATCCCACAGCAGTGTCCTCTGGTAACCTATCCCTATGTGATCATACAGTAAGTACTCTATCCCACAGCAGTGTCCTCTGGTAACCTATCCCTATATGATTGTACAGTAAGTAGCCTACCCCACAGCAGTGTCCTCTGGTAACCTATCCCTATGTGATCGTACAGTAAGTAGCCTACCCCACAGCAGTGTCCTCTGATAACCTATCCCTATATGATCATACAGTAAGTAGCCTACCCCACAGCAGTGTCCTCTGGTAACCTATCCCTATATGATCATACAGTAAGTAGCCTATCCCACAGCAGTGTCCTCTGGTAACCTATCCCTATATGATTGTACAGTAAGTAGCCTATCCCACAGCAGTGTCCTCTGGTAACCTGTCCCTATATGATTGTACAGTAAGTAGCCTACCCCCCAGCAGTGTCCTCTGGTAACCTGTCCCTATATGATTGTACAGTAAGTAGCCTATCCCACAGCAGTGTCCTCTGGTAACCTATCCCTATATGATTATACAGTAAGTAGCCTATCCCACAGCAGTGTCCTCCGGTAACCTATCCCTATATGATTGTACAGTAAGTAGCCTATCCCACAGCAGTGTCCTCTGGTAACCTGTCCCTATATGATTGTACAGTAAGTAGCCTATCCCACAGCAGTGTCCTCTGGTAACCTATCCCTATGTGATCATACAGTAAGTAGCCTATCCCACAGCAGTGTCCTCTGGTAACCTATCCCTATGTGATCATACAGTAAGTAGCCTATCCCACAGCAGTGTCCTCTGGTAACCTGTCCCTATATGATTGTACAGTAAGTAGCCTATCCCACAGCAGTGTCCTCTGGTAACCTATCCCTATGTGATCATACAGTAAGTACTCTATCCCACAGCAGTGTCCTCTGGTAACCTATCCCTATATGATTGTACAGTAAGTAGCCTACCCCACAGCAGTGTCCTCTGGTAACCTGACTACACTTTGTAGACTTTTTTCTGCTATCAGATACAGAATAATGCGATTACTTCTCTATTTTTGCTACATTTCGAGACATCAATGTCATCAGGATTCTATCAGTAAGAGGAGACGGAATGATCATCTTGTGGATGAGAAGAATAATCAGCTCATCTATATTCCGCTCATACACATCTTGCTCCGGGCCGGAGGGGAGAAGCCGATAAACTTACTTATTAACCATAAGATGATCTGGGATTAGTCACAAGTAACGAGATTTCCCGTCTACCCGCAGGCAATTTAGAGAAGTGTCCTCCACCGCGCAGCCTTGGCGAACACCGTGTCATCTGCACTTGGACAAAGCTGCTCCAAAAAATTCGGAAAACATTTCTCCACTGTCCCTGGACTGGACATATTTCCAGATATGGTTGGCCTCCCGATGGTCCAACTTGAAGTTCCGAGGTCCCATATTTGGAACAAAGTCTATAGAAAATTCTGAATTTTCCTACATCTTCTTTGGCATTCACGAAGCGTCGTCCTCCAGTCTCGCCCCGCCACGTTCCTCGCCGGATACGAGCGGCTGAAATGTGAAATGGTCACAAGGTTAAACTCTTGTCTCCCCAGAGCCGGAAACAGCCTGAGGTTATGGCTGGAAAGTCAGACATCTGAGATGTGTCCCAGAAGAAGGAAATCATGGCTTCTCCAAGATTGATCACATATGGGAATGAAAAGAAGAAAAATCCCCTTAAAGGGCATCTACCACCAGGATGGAAGACTGTATGCAAATGAGCCTGAGGGGCTCCAGGCTACATTAACACCTATAGAGTCTGGAGCCCCTCAGGCTCATTTGCATACAATCCTTCATCCTGGTGGTAGATGCCCTTTAAGGCCCAGTAGGACCATAGGTGATGACCATGAATTACTTACCTACTGATACCCACCCTTTTTATTACTGTATACTTACATGCCAGTCCGGCCTTTGGAGCTTAAAGGTACAACTCATATTAAGAGACCTTATATCTGCAATTGGAGGCAGAGATCTGCAGGATATTGTATGCGCTGATTGGGTGAAGTTCATCCATTTGGAGGACATGGAAACTCTGCCTTTTGTTTCTAAATAAATAACGGGGCAGATTTACTTACCCGGTCCTGTCGCGATCCAGCGACGCGTTCTCCGACGAGGATTCGGGTCTTCCGGCGATTCACTAAGGTAGTGCGCCCGATGTCCACCAGGTGTCGCTGCTGCGCCGAGGTCCACCAGAGTTCACCATCCTATTCCTGGTGCATGTAAGTGTGTGTCAAGCGACACATTTTAAAAAAAAAAAATACCACTGTTTTTCCGAATCCGTTGGGTTTTCCGACGGCCATGCCCACCGATTTCCATCGCATGCCAGCCGGCGCCAAAAAAAATTAAAAATTGGGGAAACCCGACGAAAGTGTGGCTGCGGAGCCCTTAGTAAATGAGCCCCAATGTCTAAATTTTGTCTACCTCTTGCCCACCACTAGGTGGAGCTACCTTTATGTAATTTAATAGAATGGGAGGTGTATGCAGTGAGCGCCACCTAGTGTTGGCTGCAGGTATATAGAATTTGATCATGTACTTGATCGGTAATCTCTGCACCATCCCACATCATCAAGTATATTAGAATATAGTTATAGAGTGTATCCCGGACAGGATTTTTTTCCATGTCTATTGTGGGTACAAATAGGCTAGGAATTGCCAGTGAAGCCGTGGCTTCTGGGGACATGTACTCACACTGCTGTGCTCTTAGCTGTTTGTACTGACATTGCTACACTACACCTCTTCCCTCTGCTCTGAGTAAAGTAATATACTAAGACAGTCAATAAGGGCAGTTAAATGGGGCAATGCAGAGAGAACAGAACACAGCAGTGTGAGGACATGCCCCCAGTGCAGTTACAGTTCTGGAATATTTAGACATTTTTTTGCTGCTACTAGCATCATACACACAGGTATGATTACACATATTTCCAGGGTCAATATATACCACTACCTACAGAGAGCAAAGAGCACAGCAGTGTGAGGACATGATATGATTACACAGCTCTCAAGGGACCATAAATAACACTGGCTGAAGAAAGCACAGCAGTGTGAGGACATGCTTCCAATGCACTTGGAAAGGCTATAATCCTGGAATGTAAATCCATATTTCACAATCCTGCTGCTACTAACAACATACACAAAGTTATGCAAAGAGCACTTAGGACAGCAGAGTGAGGACACACCCCCAGTACACTTGGAGAAGCTACAATCCTGGAATATAAATCCATACATCACAGTCCTGCTGCTACTAACAGCATAAACAAAGGTCTGATTACACATCTCCCCAGGGACAATATCTTATAGCAGTATTGTGGATCAGAATTCACAACTTGATTGTTATTGTGATTTTTTATAAAAACTTGTATTAATTTGTTGCTGCCATAACACAGGCCAGGTATCCTTTCCACCAGTGCCTTAAATCCATGTTTCACAGTCTTGCTGCTACTTACAAAATACACAATGAATTATTACACATTTCGCCAGGGTCAATACCTAACACTGGCTGCAAAGAGCACAGAGCACAGCAGTGTGAGGACACTGCCCCACTGCACTTGGAGAAGCGACAATCCTGGAATCTATATCCATATATCACAGTACTGCTGCTACATACAATATAAACAAAGGTCTGATTACACATCTTTTCGGGGACAGAACCTAACACAGGCTGCAGAGAGCACAGAGCACAGCAGTGTGAGGACCCCCTTCCACAGTGCACTTGTAGAAGCTACAATTCTGGAATATAAATCCATATTTCACAGTCCTGCTGCTACATACAATATAAACAAAGGTCTGATTACACATCCTTTCAGGGACAGAACCTAACATGGGCTGCAGAGAGTACAGAGCACAGCAGTGTAAAGACACACCCCCCGTGCACTTGGAGAAGCTACAATTCTGGAATATAAATCCATATTTCACAGTCCTGCTGCTAATAACAGCACACATAATAGTATGATTACACATTTCTCCAGTGGCAATACCTTATAGCAGTATTGTGGATCAGAATTCACGACTTGATTTTTAAAAAATTTGTGAATTTTTATAAAAACATGTATTCATTTGTTGCTGCCGTCACATACTCCATGTATCCTTTGCTCCGGTGCCTTGTTCCTCGGTACTAGAACTCCAATTACTTTCCCTCCGCTATCAAGTCGGCTGCCGCACGTCTAATCCTCACGAAGTCTTACGTCTTGAGCAGAACAAGTGTCCCATGCTTGAAGAAGCTCGGTGCTCGCTTCACCAGACAAACACAGTCCCCGGCTAATCCATTAATTGGAGAGCGTTTACTTCTCAGATAAAGGGATTTTTTAAAAATATTTTTAGACCTACAAAGGGTAAGACTGTCCGTCCCTCTTGACAAATCATCTTCCCAGCACACAAGCACACAACTAGCTTATAATACTCACTTCTTTCTGCGTTTATGTAGTCCTAGGTACAGCAAGCTATGTACGAGCTCATCCTGATCTACCTGGTTCACGAACAGAATTCTAGGGCAAACTGAAGATTAACACAGGAAGGGAAGAGAAAAAAGCGTAATTTCTAAGTCATGCCATGGGTTTTTGACGCACGCAATTGGATTGTGTCGCATCGGCGCCGGGTTGCATGCAACGGAAATCGGGGGGCGTGGCCGTCGGAAAACCCGATGGATTCGGAAAAAAAGTGGTATTTAAAAAAAAAAATGTGTCGCTTGACACGCACTTACATGCACCAGGAATAGGATGGTGAACTCCGGCAGAGCTCAGCGCAGCAGCGACACCTAGTGGACATCGGGCGCATGACCTTAGTGAATCCCGGCAGACTCGAATCCTCGTCGGAGATGTGCCCCATTCCTTTTAACCTGGGCAATTGCTGCACAGGAAGGATGGTAAGAGAAGAAGGGGTTATTTTTAAGTCATGATATATTCTATCATGGTTGGAAAATCTTAGCAGGTGCTTGTAGTCGTAGTCAGACCAAGTTTTTTTTCCAATTGTGGGGCTTAAATTCAGAGTTGGATGAATTTTAAGACTTTTTTTTTGGTTGAATTGGGGCAATTGCTACACAGGAAGGACAGAAAGAGAAAAGGGGATTATTTCTAAGGCATCATATATTCTTTCAGGGTTGGAAAATCTTAGCGATCGCTGGTAGTCGTAGTCAGATTTTGGGGGAGGAGTGAGATACAGAGTTTGTTGTGTTTTGGAACTTTTATCACTGCCGCAATTGCTCTTTTAGAAGAATAAGTATGGAAAGTTTTCTCTCCTCCATCAGTGCCTATAGTGGGGATAGCAGCATATACCTATAGGGGGTGACAGGGGGGGACCAGTACAATACAGAGGAAGTTGTCACCTAATCCTTTGAGCAGATCACACGTCTATGAAATCACCAGCCATGAGATGTTCTGCAGACGCTCCCATTAAACCCCTCGTAGTCCTCACTCATTGTTGAATCGCACGGTTAATCCCCCTTTTCACAAAGGGAAGACTCCAGCTGGGATGTTGTAAGAACACGGAAATGTTCTGTGCACTGCTCTATACAAGATCAACATGTTTGTCTCCTGAAATTCTCTGTGCTGCTGTGAGAGCCGTGATCCATCAGCAAGTCTCCAACTTAGCAAAAAAAAGGACAATGGGGCAGATTTACTTACCCGGTCCATTCGCGATCCAGCAGCGCGTTCTCTGCGGTGGATTCGGGTCCGTCCGGGATTCACTAAGGCAGTTCCTCCAACGTCCACCAGGTGTCGCTGCTGCGCTGAAGTTCCCCGAAATGCACTCAAGTTCAACGGCCTATTCCTGGTGAAGGTAAGTGCAAGTTTCGCAACATTTTATTTTTTTTTAAATGCGGCGGTTTTTTACCGAATCCGTCGGGTTTTCGTTCGGCCACGTCCCCCGATTTCCGGCGCTTGCATGCCAGCGCCGATGCGACAAAAACGGATCATGTGCGCCAAAATCCCGGGGCAATTCAGGGGAAATCGGCGCAAATCGGAAATATTCGGGTAACACGTCGGGAAAACGCGAATCAGGCCCTTAGTAAATGACCCCCAGTGTTTCCCATTAGCAGATCTTACTCCTGAAATACTCTGTGCTTCTGAGGTCAGTATATGACACTCCTCACATCATGGCAATGCTTCTGTCAGGGGTGATATTATGTGACCTTACTACTCGACATCATTGTACCATAACCATACAAAGGCAAAGAGATGTGGGAAATGGGTAGTGGGGAGACACATCCAAAGTTATAGGGGTCTTATATGGAGGACACACCCTTGAAGAAGAATCCTGGAAAATAAATTCATATTTCACAGTCCTGCTCAGAACACAGCAGTGTGAGGACATGCCTCCAGGGCGAGCTAGAATCTTGGCTAATAAATTTAAATTTCACAGTCCTGCTGCTACTAAAAACATCCTCTACAGCATGATTACACAGCTCTCCAGGGACAATAAATAACAGCAGCTGCAGAGAGCACAGCAGTGTGAGGACATGCCAGGGACAAAACCTTATAGCGGTATTGTGGATCAGAATTCACAACTTGATTTTTCAAAAATGTGTGATTTTTTTTTTTTTTTATAAAAACCTTTATTCATTTGTTTCTACCATCATACCCACACCATGTATCCTTTCCACCAGTGCCTTAAATCCATGTTACACAGTCCTGCTGCTACTTACAACATACACAATGAATGATTACACATTAGTACATGATCTACTATACCTGGCTGCAAAGAGCACTTAGCAAAGCAGTGTGAGGACACAGCCCCCCCCCCGATGCATTTGGAAAAGCTATAATCCTGGAATATAAATCCATAATTCACAATCCTGCTGCTACTACCAACACACACAGGTATGATTACACATCTCATACACAACACTGGCAGGATCACACCTTCTGACAGGCTCCCCTGCTAAGTGTTAAACAGTGATTCAGAACACCAGTAGGTGGCGATAGAGAGCTACAGTTCTTGTTATGGAGGGATTTTGAAAACATCCCTTTTTTTTGCAACATTGAAACAATTAATTGTAATCTGAGATTCCAGAACGTTGGGGGGGGAATCAAATATTACGTCTCATCTCAGATGAAATAATCGCTCTGTTAATGTGCCTCGAGGCGTCTTATCAGGATCTCCTCGATGTTGAGATGTGAGGCGTCTTCAGGCGTCTTCCCGATAAATATCAGCACATTCTATTAGAAGAACATCGTGAGATAAGAACTTCCATCAGACATGGAATATGGCAGACGCTGGATCAAACGTCTCCCCGCGACATGATATATATCGTCATTTCTTTCATTCGTTTAACTCCTTAATTAACTAACTTCTTAAAGGGAACCCGTCATCAGGATCCCTTGTCCTGGCTCCCCCATGTCCCCATAGAGAATAGTGCGCACATTGCCAGTGGTTTTAGAAGAAAACTGGCTTTTTATCATAAAAAGTTACAAGAAAGTTTACCTTTCCCCCAGCAGAGCAGTGTCCTATGTGCCATGGGAGTCGCCAGTGGTCCCCACCCTCGGGAAACCGCTCCGTCTTGCGTTTATTTCGAATTTTAAAAACGCCCATATCCCTTAGATTGGCCACTCCCACAGGGGGAAAGGTAAACTTTCATCCAACTTTTTATGAGAAAAAGCCAGTTTTCTTATAAAACCACTTTGGCAATGCACACACTATTCTCTGTGGGGACATGTGGGAGCCAGAAAAGGGGCTCCTGATGACAGGTTCCCTTAAACGCAAAGTGTCTCTATTGGCTTTTCACTAGAATGCAGACTATTGTTCTATGTTATCAGCCATTTCAGGCTGTGGAAGTAGCCACATTGGATTAAGGGCACGCTTATCCAATGGGGAGATGGACATTCCACACAATTTGATGATGTTATATAGTATCTGCATAATATACATATAATAATTCCTTTATTTATATAGCGCACACAGATTACGCAGCGCTGCACAGAGTTTGCCAAATCAGTCCCTGTCCCCAATGGGGCTCACAATCTAATCAACCTATCGGTATGTTTTGGAGTGTGGGAGGAAACCGGAGGAGAACCACGCAACCATTCAAACTCTTTGCAGATGTTGACCTGGAAGGAACTTGGACCTAGGACCCCAGCGCTGCAAGGCTGTAATGCTAACCACTGAGCCACCATGGTACGAGGGAATTCATGTATTATATTTAGCAGTATGTCTATGTACGTATATATGTTTCTTATATACAGATACTACAGATTACACTATCACAAAGTCACTGTCATTTCATCTTTATTATAAATATATATATATGTGTGTATAATTGGGCGTGTATCTTTTTTGTCTATATTACATTTTTACATCATTGTTTTTCGTGCATCTCTCTTTGACGTTTTAAATGCATTGTTGCTTTTGTTTATATCTATTATTTGTAGCAAATCTCCACATGGATTAGATGTTGAGCCTGTAAGACGGCCATACTGATTGTCACCCAGCTTTGTCACCCAGGTGTACTTAGTTATGTAGGTTTCTAGAAAAGCTGGGTGACAAACATTGGGGCAGATTTACTTACCCGGTCCATTCGCGATCCAGCGGCGCGTTCTCTGCGGTGGATTCGGGTCCGACCGGGATTTATTGAGGTAGTTCCTCCGCCGTCCACCAGGTGCTGCGCTGAAGAGCATCGGAACGCACTGGAATACACCGAGCCGGTGGCAAACAATATGTCCTCCTTGTAGTCGTGGTGGTAGATTTCCTTTAGATGCACTTAGTTATATCGGTTCCTGGGAAAGCTGGGTGACAAACAATATGTCCTCCTTATAGTCCTGGGAGTAGATTTCCTTTAGGTGCACTTAGTTATGTCGGTTCCTGGAAAAGCTGGGTGGCAAACAATAGGGCAGATTTACTTACCCGGTTCGTTCGCGATCCAGCAGCGCGTTCTCTGCGTTGGATTCGGGTCCGCCCGGGATTCATCAAGGTAGTTTCTCCGCCGCTGCTGCGCTGAAAAGCATCTGAACGCGCTGGAGTTCCCCGGGCCGGACCAAGTGAAGGTAAGTGCGTCCCAAGCGACACATTTCTTTTTTTAAATGCGGCGGTTTTTCCGAATCCGTCGGGTTTTTGCTCGGCCACGCCCCCCGATTTCCGTAGCGTGCATGCCGGCGCCGATGCGCCACAATCTGATCGCGTGCGCCAAAATCCCGGGGCAATACAGGGGAAATCGGCGCAAATCGGAAATATTCGGGTAACACGTCGGGAAAACGCGAATCGGCCCTTAGTAAATGACCCCCAATATGTCCTCCTTATAGTCCTGGTGTAGATTTCCTTTTTTTTAAGATGAAAATTTAAGGACTCTCAGCTCATTATCACCAGTTATAGGATCTGTAATAGCAGAAATCTAGGTGATTGTCACCCAGCTTTTCTAGGAACTGATATAAAGTCTAAATCCAATGTTATAACCAGTTTCGAGGACGTGTTCTTCAACCCCTCAATAATTTCATCTGCTGCTCCTCGGATCCTTCTGGCTCTTTTCCATACGTTCCTGTATCAGGGAACTTCTCCGCTTTTCCTCTAGCTGCGTTCTCCCTCCCAATTCAAAATCTCCATCCCCTCCTCCAGCTGTCAGGATGCTGAAGGCAGTCACCGTGGGCTTCCCCCTGGGAGTTGTAGTCTTCCAGCCACCATCCCTCCCTATATAACAGACTGAGAATTCCAGGCAGCGGAACTACATCTCCCACAATGCATTGCAGCAGGCTTGTCCCTCAGCGCATTGATTGGCCTGTGGTCCTTAGGAATGATGTCATTACAAGAAAGCAGAGAGAGAGAGAGAGAGAACTCCAGTGCATTCATTGTGCATGGAGCCGAGGACACTGCGCTGACAATACAGCATTGTCCCTATAGGCAGGAGCCTCCTCGTCGCCCCATGACCTGCTGATCCCATCTCCTTACGCCCCGTTCTTCTCGTCGTGTATGCATCCCACTCAAGGTGAGTCATGCCCGGCTTTGTCTCGGAGCGTTTTGTATGCAGGGATGCTGCTAAGTTGTCAGATGCCACCGCTGCTCCCTGCAATGCCGTGCCAGCCTCTGCTCCTATTTTTTTCCGCCTTCGCCAGGCGGAGAAGTATTTGGCTGCAGGGAACGGTGCCAGGAGAGCGGCATCTGGATATCCTTAGGCTGTCACATTGTTATTATTGTGGCTGCGTGGTGGTACCCAGAGGGGGCACTTACTTATGGTCAGGCTGTATTTCACGTGTCAGGTATAGTAGGTTGGCGGATTTATATACCGGGTCAGGATGATGATGCTGGTGAGTGCTGGATGATATATATTGTGGGTAGTTAAAGGGGGGTTCTGAATCCACATATGGACTGGTATGCAGCGGATGTGGGGGTAGTACTATATATTGTACTGGGCACACGTGGCGTTTGGTTATCACAAGGATATGACTGGCATGATGGATCCGTTGGCACAATCCGGACTGCTCTAGCTTCATGGACCGGACTTAAAGGGGGGTTCTGAAACCACATCCGGACTCAGCTACTCCCACATTTTAGGTGTATTACTATGTCTGGTTCTGGTCGCACTTGGCTTCTGTTTATAATGGAAATTTGACTGGCATGATGGATCCGTTGGCACAATCCTGATTGCTGAAGTTTTATGGACCGGACTTAAAGGGGGGTTCTTAACCCACCTCCGAACTCAGCTACTCCCATACTGTATTACTATATCTGGTGCTGGTCACACTTGGCTTTTGTGCATAATGGAAATATGACTGGCATGAATGATGCATTGGCACGATCCTGACTGCTGTAGCTTCATGGACTGGACTTAAAGGGGGGTTCTGTATCCACCCCCATGATGAAGTTGCACACTCAATGTATTGCTACATCATGTACTGTTCACACTTGGCTTCTGTTTATACTGGCGGGCATGATGGGTCAGTTGGCACAATCTTGGTGCACCACAGTTAACCATAATGTGACCACACTAACACCTACAATCTTGTTAGTGTGGCCGCAGTGTTTGGTTTTCGGTGGTAACACTTTATAATAACATATTGAAATTTACATTTTTTACTAAAAACAAAGCTCCGCTTCTTCCATAAGATACTTAGTGTGTAAGTCAATGTCCGACCCTTTAAGAAGATGTGAACTAAACTAGATACTCAATTAAACCAGAGGTGTTTGGCACTCATCAGTGCTGACTACTGGTTACCTGAGTTGGGCTACTGAAACATATAAGTAATTAGCCAATATACCAAAAAAAAAAGAAAGCTGTACCGACTCCTGGAGGAAAAACCTTGCGTGAGTCAATGCCCGACCCTTTCATAGGCCGCCCTGTAACATGAGTAGCAGGTAAAGTAAACATCTTTCCAAAAAATCTTTCCCCGGCATTGTATTGGTGAATTGGTCACATCGCGACCCTATTGTTTGTTTGCAAAAAATTTGAGCACTAATTTTATAATTTTTTTTTCATGGTTGTTGCAGTCTCACGATCAAGATACGACCTCACTGATCTGTGCTACCTAATATGTCACAGGGCGTCAATGCTAAAATCATAGTCTATCCAAAATCTTTGGGTTTTTCGGTGCTCCTTAAAGGGGTATTAGGCCGGCGGCACACGTGGCATTTTGAACCCGTTTTTGGGCCGTTTTTAAGCAGTCCGTTAAAAAAACGCATGCGTTAAAAAATTAAGATCATTGGTAAAACTGGTCAAAAAAGGATGCGTTTTCAAAAAACGCATGCGTTTTTTAACGGACTGCTTAAAAACGGTCCAAAAACGGGTTCAAAACGCCACTTGTGCTCCGGCTAAACTCCTTTGTGCTTCTAAGTTTGTGTTCACACCCGGTCATAAGATTTAGGGAGGGGGAGGGGCTACATAAAAGGGGGCGTTACAAGAAAGGATATAGAAAAAGGGGGAGTTATAGGTGAAAGGGGCTAATAAAATGGGGGGCATTATAGGTGGGGGTTTAGGCAAGGGAGGAATTCTTAGGGTGGTGGTACACGTGGCATTTTAAACCCGTTTTTAAGAAGTCTGTTAAAAAACGTGTGCGTTTTTGAAGACACATGAGTTTTTTTGAAAACGCATCCAATTTTTGACCATTTTTGTCCGTTATCCAATTATCTTATTTAAGATAATTGGGAAAAACTGTCAAAAACGCATGGGTTTTTTAACAGACTGCTTACAATGGGTTCAAAATGCCGCGTGTGCCACCACCTTTACTTGATGGGTCACCTAAAGGGGAATTTTAAGGAGGACCACAGGGGAGCAGCTTCAGGATATACCATATCTGCTTCCATATAGATGTAGCAGAGCTGAGATTGCTGCTATGCACAATTTATGTTGATTATCTGTAGTCAGAGCATCAACAAAGAGCATAAAGAAAACCATTAAATTGCAAGTTCAGCTCTGCTACACCATCTCTATACATTGCTTTGTGTAGATAAACAAACACTGACCTACCCTCCCCCCGCCTCCCGTTCCCTCGAGCATCAGCCCCCGAGATCTAAATTTTTATTTTTACATTGCATAGTTTGAATGCTTGTGCGCTGAAAAACTTTCGCAATATATGAGCAGATCACAAAAGTCACATAATAATCATAAACATTCTATTATTAGATGTAGCTGAGCTGAATTTGTTGTAGGGTTCTATGTCAAATCGCATACTGTTTTATCATACCCAACGACATACTCGTCGCTGCTGTGCCGGACATCTTTGGTATGAAGTCAGACTTCATAAAAATTTAAATATATATATATATATATATATAAAATATTCAAAAAGATTCAAGCACGTTCATTCTGACTGGAAATTTTCGGTCTGTCTCAAATATTTTTCCAAAATATTCAAGCCGGCTGCGCTGCCCAAGGGTGAAATCCTAGATGGAGAAAGGAATTCATTCAAAAATATTCCTGGTTAACTTTTAAAACTTTTAAAATTTTTCACCAATTTTGAGTTATTTTAGGTCGTTAATCTCTAGTCACATCCAAAGCTGCATTCGAAAATTATGCTGGTTGCCTTTGGAGAAAGAAAGTTGGCTTCACCCTGCTGTTACTTAAAGCTTCACTTTATTTGTAACTTTATTTCTAGTACCCACAATGCACTTCTGTCTATTTAAAGGGGTGTTAGTACATCTATAAAGTGGTAAAGAGGACTGCAGTACCAGACTCAGCCACAATGATAAAAGTGGCGCTGTTTCGCAGTGATGTGGGATTCTGCAGTATAGATGGGACATGTCCTCTCATCTTTACAGAGCGAATCACTAGTATTCTCATCGTTTGGACCCCACTAATCACTTGTAGTAACCAGAAAACCCTTTAAACATATATTTGTGTCCTTCTTAAAGGTGAAGCTGGATAGTTGAGTTTATTTTTGGCAGAAATGCTGAACACAACATTTGTCTTTCTTTGGAATATTTCTGTAGACGGCCCCAAAAAAATCTGCAACCAATTAACCCCCCGCAGGCTGCGTTGTTGAATAATCTTCCTCTTCCTGGCCATATGGTGGGAGGCCTAGAGTTTAATGAACTTTGCGGTCACCTAAGAAGTCGCGTTCCACAGAAATTTTAGGATCAGGACGGGGCTTTCGTCTAAGTTCACATCAAAAACTAAATTCAGAAGCCTGTTGGATTCATTTTATAAGTCACAAATGCATTGTGGGAAGACAGTCAAACATGGTGTCAGACAATGGGCGGAGCAAACTGTTTGTTTTGAAGGGCGACCAGCATGGCAACAGAGAAAATGCAGAGTTTTTCCTTTTCCATCCTTGAATCCCTCTCCTCAAAAACATAAAATTGAAAAGGAAGGCCCCTATAATGCAAACTAACACAAGCTCCACCCCCTTACTGTGCGTTGGTTCTGCAAAAACGGGATGAACCCCCAATTATTATAAATAAACAGTGATATTGTCGCCCATAGCAACCAATCAGATCATTGCTTTATTTTTATAACTAGTAAACAGGGCCGGCACTAGCACTATACCCGGGCAAGTGCAGGGGCCCAGAGCTGCTGGGAGGGCCCATATAAGGCTGTACATAAGGAATTTGTGGGGGTGAGGGGGGCTGTATATAAGGATTCCATGAGGGTGAGGGGGGCTTTATATGAAATACCCATGAGGGGGCTGTATATGAAATACCCATGAGGGGGCTGTATATGAAATACCCATGAGGGGGCTGTATATGAAATACCCATGAGGGGGCTGTATATGAAATACCCATGAGGGGGCTGTATATGAAATACCCATGAGGGGGCTGTATATGAAATACCCATGAGGGGGCTGTATATGAAATACCCATGAGGGGGCTGTATATGAAATACCCATGAGGGGGCTGTTTGGGATGATAAACTAGGGAATATTTTAGGAAACAGGAGACTGTTTTAGTTTCTGAGTTTTTAAAGGCCACTACATGAGTTCACTGCAAAGGTGCCCACCTTGGTTACCATGGTTAGAGCCCCAGTGACGGCTGCCTCCTCTATCAAAATGGCCGCCACTGTTGTGTATATGACGTAGCAGTCGTTGCTATGATACGCAATCGGTTTCATGTAACTGTGGGGGATGCGCTAGTAAAACGACATTTCTAAATTGAGTAACCAATTCATCAGACTGTGAGGTCTATCGATCAGTGCAGAGGACAGCGCTGCTCGGCAGGGAAGATTCCTGGTACGTGGTAAGCAAAAAAATTCCCACCATTTTACTACCACAAAGTTTACTTCAAAAAGGTTTTTGCAAATTTTTATGAAAATTTCCTAAGAGGTTCATAAAATATTTACATGCGGTCCCCTACTTAAGGACATCCGACTTACAGATGACCCCTAGTTACAGACGGACCCCTCTGCCCCCTGTGACCTCTCTGGAAGCTTTACTATAGTCCCAGGCTGCAATGATCGGCTGTAAGGTGTCTGTAATGAAGCTTTATTGATAATCCTTGGTCCCATTACAGCAAAAAAATTTGCAAATCCAATTGTCTCTAGGACAAAATAATTTTTTTGTCTGGAACTACAATTATAAAATATACAGTTCCGACTTACATACAAATTCAACTTAAGTACAAACCCAAAGAACCTATATTGTACATAACTCAGAGACTGTCTGGACTATTTTTTCAAATAAATTATTTTGCCAAATGGAGCAACCAATTTGTCATATTTATCAAATCTTGTATTTAAAAAAAATACAAAAAATTTAAGGAAGTTCTGTAAAGATTTGTAAAAATTTAAAAGGGTATTTTAAAGTAATATTAGTTTTAAAAAGTAGATTAATTTTAGGCTCTGAGAAAATTTTTGTAAAATTTGTGAAATTTTGTGTAATTTTTAAAAATAATTTTGTAAAAAAAGATGTTATACAAAATAAAGAAATAAATGACACCACTACGCTTCACATACAGCATGTGGATGTAATGGCGGGCAGTTTGCCCGCTTAAAACCGACCCACTTTGTCCATCTCTATGATCCAGAACCTCCGCAAAAAAAAAAAATCAACCTGTGGAGGATCCAGATTGTCCGCACAAAATACGGGTCTCATGTAACTCCTCATAATAGTCGACAGGGTTAAGGTGGACTTGTTATAAGCTCATTGGGGGACATTAACCATTGGCCAGCATTACAGTTTTGTCCCTCCCCCAACAAATTATCAGAACGGGAGAGATATTTGAGATTTTACTGTCTGTGGCGTAACATATCTACACTGACACATTGTAACAAATTCCTGCGCTGATAACATTTGAATGTTTGTGAAACTCATCACACAGTTCTGAATTTGGCTCTGCTTCTGCTCATGGCTCAAATAGGGGTTAATGTCATCCCCTTTAATAACCTGATGTAGCCTTGGAGGAATTTTAATGTCCAACCCCTCAGCATGTCACATGATGCAGTTACTATAAACAGGATTTCTTGCAAGGACTGGGCAGGACTCCTAGCGGGTGGGGGCTTGAAATGAGTGGTGTCCATATCTCCGGAGACTCAAGAGATAAAGAAAAGATAAAATCATAACTTATCCTGCATGTGGAGAAAAGTCATGTACAATACTACCCTCAAAAAATGAATTTAAAGGGGCTGTCGATTAGAAGAGTCCTTGTCCACACATCTTCTTAAGATCCCTCTTTATTAGTACATTGGAGGACCCAACATGTCCATGTAATTGATGGTCACCCATTCACTTCAATGGATGACATGTAATACCACATTTGTCCTATAGTGGCCACTACAGGAGAAATGTGCAGCTTTCCTTGTCTGAAGAGCTGATTGTGGGGATTTCCGGTAATAAAGACACAGCAATCAGATAATCAAGGTATGCAAAAATAATCATGATGTATCGCTATAATTAATGGGGTGGGGGGGTTGAACTTTATCAACCCCCAACAATCAGCTGTTAAAAGTATTACCAGAATTGCTTCCTTTTCATGACCAGTTTGCAGGTCCTATAATAGGGCATTAATATTTACCTCCAGAGAACAGTGGTAAGAACTCTTCTTGCTGTAAAACTTCTTATGTCATCCTGTTACAACTTTCATTTTTTTGGTCTTAGGGCCCCATAAAGTATTGCAATTAGAGTCTCTATTTTCAGCCACAGGGTCACCAAAGCTTCTTAGATACGCATAGGCCAAGTTTTCTTTGACTCCTCCTCTTTTCCTCATCTACGGTAGCCTGGGAGGAAAAAAAAATTCCAAAACTGATGCAGGGAAAACATTACACATGAGAGTCGCCCCCATCGTCTTGAGATGTACAGTAAAGCAGATGGATAATATTAGTTTACTTGAGACACCAGTCACATGACCTTGTACAGTTCCCGTAGACCATGTTTCCTGCATTCTAATTGTAGCTATTCAGGAAACTCCTCCGTAACATAGTGATTAGTGGGTGAGCTAGTGGTGAACCACACACAACATTTAGACAACCTCAGGAAACTTGTGGTGAACCAGCAAAGAAGATGACACTTGAGGTGTCACCCTGAAGCCAACACTATAATCCCCATCACTTAAAAAGACGTTACGAATCCTACTCTATCCATGTTTAGAAAGCTGAGGTGGAGACAACACTCCTGCTCACTGTCCTACTAGATCTGTCTGCAGACTCAATTTAATTTCTACTCCATCTATGGCCATTCAAGCACGTGGGTCTTCTAGGCTGAAGGCCGTATTTGTACCTGTTCCTAGTAACCACGTTGAGATCAGTGGGAGTCTAACACCTTCACCCTACAACGATCAGATGCTTGCTGTAACCTCGAGAGCTGGTAGCCGGTGGTTCTGTCCAAAGGCTTCAGCCTAAGGCCAAAACGACAATGAAAGGTCATCAATATCTGATCGTTGGTGGTTATGACACTTAGAACCGCCGCAACCATCAGACCATCGACCATCAACACAAAGAATGGCTTGGGAAGAACAGCTCTGTTTTGCACATAGTGGCCAAGCCAAGAAATTGTATCTAAGCTCCCTTTAAAGAAAATAGGTTTAATGGGAAACAGAGGTTTCAGGTTAATGAGAATTGAGTTGTAGTGCCACATCTTGTCCACAGATATTCTTCTGGATCCATTCTCTAATTTGATACTAATTACAATGGTTGTCTAGAACTGTTGATCAATTCTTTGGTTTGGTGCTCAAGGAACTGATAATGATGAGATCATAAATATCAAAAATGGCCACCTGCCCTAAAAACCCTTTAAATATAACCTCAAGTTTTCGTTAGGTAGAGTTGCAACATGTCTCCTGTGAGCACTAAAAATACAGAAGGATGAATTATGTCCTGCTTTCCCCAAAATTCAAAAGAATGTTGATGGTCGTAGGATCTTGTTAAAATCATCAGTTTTCTGAAGTTCTGTCACCATGTCTAATTTCTAGCGTCTAGGGGTACCCAACATCTTTCCTCAAGCAACCCCTACAAATCCAATTTTAAGTATTAGAAAGGTCAGAACTTGCAGAGTTCCTTCACTTGTCCTCTCTTTATCCTAATATTATGACCTCTGGGTATGTGAAGTCTCCCGTAGACGAATGCCCATCAACTTCTGAATGTTGAAATGACCAATGGCAAGAACTCAGGAGAATTTGGCTCTTGGCGGTTCCATCATTTTGTAAAAAGTCCAAGATGCTGAAGTTTTTGGACTTTCTTTCGAAGTCTTCAATGTCTTTGAATTGGAAACCTACTGATCATTTCTTAACAAAAATCCCAGTAGATGTTAGAGCTTTGTCTACTGTCTTCTTGTTCCAGCTGTGAGAGTTTTTACAGGTATTTTTTTAAAGACCTACAATGACTTGGTCAGGTGGGTCAAATCAGCACAGAAGATGACCATCAAAAAAGTAGATGATTTGACCTTAATAAAATCCATCAGTTAAGATGGCAGGCCAGAAACGTGAAGATCAAAGAAACGGTGTGAGATGTTGTAGAATATTTTTACATATGAAAGTTACTTGAATTCTCTTTCATTTTTCATCACTTGAAAAAACAAAAACAAAAAGTTCCGCTTTGTGATCTGTTGAAAGTCTTGCAGCGCTTTGCTCTGTCAGATTCATGTACACTGCAGCAGATGACGACGTGGATCTGAGAGATGTGATGTTAGAAGCCTTGTGCTGAGCCGGTAGCGCGGCGGTGGCTTGTAATGTTACCTGTCTGCATTTTATGTATAATTAAATGATACAATGTGAGGGGGGCGGGGGTTATGAGGATCTGCAGGGTGCACACACCACCGACAAGAGGGTTTTACAGAGTGTGCTCTGATTTCTTAAAATGGTCTCAGATCCTTCCGGGGAATATAATTCTTTTCTTCTTAAGAGGCCTAGTATGCAGGTTTGGCCAACCATCGGTTTGCCGAGATACAGAGCCACTGAGGTCCTGATTTTGATGTTGATAATTACTAATTCGACCTAAGCATGCCAATGTCATACAGCAATGGTCATGAAGAGATAGAATTGTCCTTTATGCCTGGGTTCTGACCTGATTATGGAGCACATGTGGCTATAAGATGGCCCAAGAAATGCAGTAGAGGTTGTGTCTTGAGTGACTTTCGAGAAAACTCTGAAAGGCCGGGATTCTGACATTATTATAGGCTTCTCATGACATACTTAGAGCTCGTGGTCCATCAATGATCAAATAGATTAGGGCTAGGCCAGTGGTGGAGAACCTATGGCATGGGTGCCAGTGGTGGCACTCTGAGCCCTCTCAGTGGGCACTCAGGCTGTTGCCCCGGCACAGAATTCACCAGACAGGACTCAAGAGACCCTCCTGCAGGCCCACGTGACACACTCAGCATTATTTTAAAGTGAAGCACCTGGGTCCACCTGAGACTGCAGTTATAGAAGGTGTGGACATGGTCAGATTTTTATTGGAGCCATTGAAGCTCCTGCTCTTGGCCCCACAATTCTTCCTCATCAGTGAGTTGTCAAGGGAAGCTCCAATGGCAATCCAAATTTTCCCTCCTTCTGTCAACGATATTGGGCATTCGGTCTCTGAAAGGTTAGCCATCACTGGGCTAGGTTTTTAGAAAACCAAAGTGTCCTCCTATGGTCACATAGAACCTCATATGGACTCAAGTTCTCATGTGAAATGGGGCTTATCCAAAATACATTCAGTTCATGATGGTTTCTTAAAAATGTTCAAAAATCCTTATGAGGAGTATTTCAGCTATGTTATAAAGTCTTGGCGATGCAGCGTGGTCCCAGATTATTATGAAAATGATGGAACTCAAAACATTGCCATGTCCAATGGTCATGCAGAGCTGGATCCTCCACTTCATGATCTTCAGGACCCAGATTTTGACTGGTTTTCCAGAAATCCAAAATATCCGCTCATGGACCCAAGTAACCTATTATTGCCTAATGTAAAAATAGGTCTTCTCCAACAAAAATCTGCGTGTACTGGCTTTGTATGATTGGACTAACACATAAAAGGGTTCTTCCCAAACTTCTGTGAAGCTTGTAAAACACAAACATGGTCCATAGGGCCCAGTAGTGGTAGGTAAGGGTGGATCTAGGTCTTCATAAGATTCTTGGATTCACCTGTAGACCAACTTTTTGACGGAAAATTGACCTTCCCCAAACATATGAGTGAATATGAGGTCTAGCATGTTGTGTAGAGTTGGATTGATCCATACTGTCAACTAAGGGTGGACTTTTATCTTCCAAAATTTGGATATGTTGGAAATTTTAGGCTCTTATAAGATCTAGAGCTGTATGGCATGACTGGCCAAATTCCTATATGGTCCTTACGTGTGTTAACAACACATGGCTAGGAGATTTGGGACAGGCCTTGGTTATGCACTCCCAAGCAATAACATCTTCGGGAAAGTCTCAGTGACATGTCTCAAGATGTTTTTACAACCGGAGAACATGAAGATTCAAGGACGTCTTATTTACTGATCTCTGTAATGTTATTAGATGAAAGTGGTAACGTTTACCCAGGAAATTATCCATGAAATCTTATGTTTGAAGTCTCCACTAACATTACATTGTGTGTCCTGTCATCATCATCTTCATCTCCCAGGATTTACTACAATTATCCCATGTCATCAAAGAGCATGTATTCTATAGCGCCTGAGGAACAGAAAGAGAACATTTGTACTGTGTGTATTATATAGTATGTATATACAGCAGCTGTGCAAGAGCTATATTATTCTCTATGTATTTATTATTGTCTATAGGGGGCAGTATTATAGTAGTTATATTCTTGTACATAGGGGGCAGTATTATAGTAGTTATATTCTTGTACATAGGGGGCAGTATTATAGTAGTTATATTCTTGTACATAGGGGGCAGTATTATAGTAGTTATATTCTTGTACATAGGGGGCAGTATTATAGTAGTTATATTCTTGTACATAGGGGGCAGTATTATAGTAGTTATATTCTTGTACATAGGGGGCAGTATTATAGTAGTTATATTCTTGTACATAGGGGGCAGTATTATAGTAGTTATATTCCTGTACATGGGGGCAGTATTATAGTAGTTATATTCTTGTACATAGGAGGCAGTATTATAGTAGTTATATTCTTGTACATAGGGGGCAGTATTATAGTAGTTATATTCTTGTACATAGGAGGCAGTATTATAGTAGTTATATTCTTGTACATAGGGAGCAGTATTATAGTAGTTATATTCTTGTACATAGGAGGCAGTATTATAGTAGTTATATTCTTATTTCTAGAGGGCAGTGTTATAGTAGTTATATTCTTGTACATAGGAGCAGTATTATAGTAGTTATATTCCTGTACATAGGGGGCAAGATTATAGTAGTTATATTCTTGTACATAGGGGGCAGTATTATAGTAGTTATATTCTTGTACATAGGAGGCAGTATTATAGTAGTTATATTCCTGTACATAGGGGGCAGTATTATAATAGTTATATTCTTGTACATAGGGGGCAGTATTATAGTAGTTATATTCTTGTACATAGGAGGCAGTATTATAGTAGTTATATTCTTGTACATAGGGAGCAGTATTATAGTAGTTATATTCTTGTACATAGGAGGCAGTATTATAGTAGTTATATTCTTATTTCTAGAGGGCAGTGTTATAGTAGTTATATTCTTGTACATAGGGGGCAGTATTATAGTAGTTATATTCTCGTACATAGGGGGCAGTATTATAGTAGTTATATTCTTGTACATAGGGGGCAGTATTATAGTAGTTATATTCTTATTTCTAGAGGGCAGTGTTATAGTAGTTATATTCTTGTACATAGGGGGCAGTATTATAGTAGTTATATTCCTGTACATAGGGGACAGTATTATAGTAGTTATATTCTTGTACATACGGGGCAGTATTATAGTAGTTATATTCTTGTACATAGGAGGCAGTATTATAGTAGTTATATTCCTGTACATAGGGGACATTATTATAGTAGTTATATTCTTGTACATGGGGGCAGTATTATAGTAGTTATATTCTTGTACATAGGGAGCAGTATTATAGTAGTTATATTCTTGTACATAGGGGGCAGTATTATAGTAGTTATATTCTTGTACATAGAGGGCAGTATTATAGTAGTTATATTCTTATACATGGGGGCAGTATTATAGTAGTTATATTCTTGTACATAGGGGGCAGTATTATAGTAGTTATATTCTTGTACATAGGGGGCAGTATTATAGTAGTTATATTCTTGTACATAGGGAGCAGTATTATAGTAGTTATATTCTTGTACATAGGGGCAGTATTATAGTAGTTATATTCTTGTACATAGGGGGCAGTATTATAGTAGTTATATTCTTGTACATAGGGGGCAGTATTATAGTAGTTATATTCTTGTACATAGAGGGCAGTATTATAGTATTTATATTCTTATACATAGGGGGGCAGTATTATAGTAGTTATAGTCTTGTACATAGGGGGCAGTATTATAGTAGTTATATTCTTGTACATAGGGGCAGTATTATAGTAGTTATATTCTTGTACATAGGGAGCAGTATTATAGTAGTTATATTCTTGTACATAGGGGCAGTATTATAGTAGTTATACTCTTGTACATAGGGGCAGTATTATAGTAGTTATATCCTTGTACATAGGGGGCAGTATTATAGTAGTTATATTCCTGTACATAGGGAGAAGTATTATAGTAGTTATATTCTTGTACATAGGGGGCAGTATTATAGTAGTTATATTCTTGTACATAGGGGGCAGTATTATAGTAGTTATATTCTTGTACATAGGGGGCAGTATTATAGTAGTTATATTCTTGTACATAGGGGGCAGTATTATAGTAGTTATATTCTTGTACATAGGGGGCAGTATTATAGTAGTTATATTCTTGTACATAGGGGGCAGTATTATAGTAGTTATATTCTTGTACATAGGGGGCAGTATTATAGTAGTTATATTCTTGTACATAGGGGGCAGTATTATAGTAGTTATATTCCTGTACATGGGGGCAGTATTATAGTAGTTATATTCTTGTACATAGGAGGCAGTATTATAGTAGTTATATTCTTGTACATAGGGGGCAGTATTATAGTAGTTATATTCTTGTACATAGGAGGCAGTATTATAGTAGTTATATTCTTGTACATAGGGAGCAGTATTATAGTAGTTATATTCTTGTACATAGGAGGCAGTATTATAGTAGTTATATTCTTATTTCTAGAGGGCAGTGTTATAGTAGTTATATTCTTGTACATAGGGGGCAGTATTATAGTAGTTATATTCCTGTACATAGGGGGCAGTATTATAGTAGTTATATTCTTGTACATAGGGGGCAGTATTATAGTAGTTATATTCTTGTACATAGGAGGCAGTATTATAGTAGTTATATTCTTGTACATAGGGAGCAGTATTATAGTAGTTATATTCTTGTACATAGGAGGCAGTATTATAGTAGTTATATTCTTATTTCTAGAGGGCAGTGTTATAGTAGTTATATTCTTGTACATAGGGGGCAGTATTATAGTAGTTATATTCTCGTACATAGGGGGCAGTATTATAGTAGTTATATTCTTGTACATAGGGGGCAGTATTATAGTAGTTATATTCTTATTTCTAGAGGGCAGTGTTATAGTAGTTATATTCTTGTACATAGGGGGCAGTATTATAGTAGTTATATTCCTGTACATAGGGGACAGTATTATAGTAGTTATATTCTTGTACATACGGGGCAGTATTATAGTAGTTATATTCTTGTACATAGGAGGCAGTATTATAGTAGTTATATTCCTGTACATAGGGGACATTATTATAGTAGTTATATTCTTGTACATGGGGGCAGTATTATAGTAGTTATATTCTTGTACATAGGGAGCAGTATTATAGTAGTTATATTCTTGTACATAGGGGGCAGTATTATAGTAGTTATATTCTTGTACATAGAGGGCAGTATTATAGTAGTTATATTCTTATACATGGGGGCAGTATTATAGTAGTTATATTCTTGTACATAGGGGGCAGTATTATAGTAGTTATATTCTTGTACATAGGGGGCAGTATTATAGTAGTTATATTCTTGTACATAGGGAGCAGTATTATAGTAGTTATATTCTTGTACATAGGGGCAGTATTATAGTAGTTATATTCTTGTACATAGGGGGCAGTATTATAGTAGTTATATTCTTGTACATAGGGGGCAGTATTATAGTAGTTATATTCTTGTACATAGAGGGCAGTATTATAGTAGTTATATTCTTATACATAGGGGGGCAGTATTATAGTAGTTATAGTCTTGTACATAGGGGGCAGTATTATAGTAGTTATATTCTTGTACATAGGGGCAGTATTATAGTAGTTATATTCTTGTACATAGGGAGCAGTATTATAGTAGTTATATTCTTGTACATAGGGGCAGTATTATAGTAGTTATACTCTTGTACATAGGGGCAGTATTATAGTAGTTATATCCTTGTACATAGGGGGCAGTATTATAGTAGTTATATTCCTGTACATAGGGAGAAGTATTATAGTAGTTATATTCTTGTACATAGGGGGCAGTATTATAGTAGTTATATTCTTGTACATAGGGGGCAGTATTATAGTAGTTATACTCTTGTACATAGGGGGCAGTATTATAGTAGTTATATCCTTGTACATAGGGGGCAGTATTATAGTAGTTATAATCTTGTACATAGGGGGCAGTATTATAGTAGTTATATTCTTGTACATAGGAGGCAGTATTATAGTAGTTATATTCTTGTACATAGGGGGCAGTATTATAGTAGTTATATTCTTGTACATAGGGGGCAGTATTATAATAGTTATATTCTTGTACATAGGGGGCAGTATTATAGTAGTTATACTCTTGTACATAGGGGGCAGTATTATAGTAGTTATATCCTTGTACATAGGGGGCAGTATTATAGTAGTTATATCCTTGTACATAGGGGGCAGTATTATAGTAGTTATATTCTTGTACATAGGGGCAGTATTATAGTAGTTATATTCTTGTACATAGGGGGCAGTATTATATTTTATAGAATAGTTATATTCTTTTGTATTATATTTATCTATGAAGTGGTTTTTCATGTGTACTTACAGTGTTATATAGGAAGGATTACTTTGGATATTGATATACCCTTTGGCTGTAGATGCTGTTTGTGGCCTCCTCTATCAGTCAGTATTGAGTTATCATTGATAATTATCTGTCTTCCCTTAGGGTTCACATGTAGTAAGTACAGAAATAGTCTTATGAGGGCTCCTGGCAATGTCCTTTAGCTGCTTGTGGTGGCAGATTGTGGCTCTTGGTGTTGGGGGTTGGGTTCTCCTCTCTGATGACACAGACTGGATACACAGCGGCTGCAGCCAATGTTCTCCGTATACACAGACATCCCCAGTTCCTTCCTCGCTCTGCGCCTTCACCTTCTGTTCTCCTCCAGTCATTTCCTCTCTGGGATCTTTGCTTTCTTTTCGCTGGCGTCATATATAAGATATTATATTATATTGTCGGCTGCTTATAGGAAGGACTTTTCCATATAAGTTACATATATAATAATCTTTATTTACCATATATACTCGAGTATAAGCCTAGTTTTTCAGCACAAAAAATGTGCTGAAAACCCCAACTCGGCTTACACTCGAGTAGAAAAAATATAGGTTTTACCAGGTTTTTGTGGTAAAATTAGGGGCCTCGGCTTATACTTGGGTCAGCTTATACTCAAGTATATAGGTATATAGTGGCATCATATTCCGCAGCGTTGTACAAATCATGGGGGACATATACAAATTATATAAGAGATTGCAGAGTGAAATCATCGTCCTATGGAGCAATAGGAGTGAGGGTTCTGCTGGCAAGAGCTTACATATACGATCACGGAGATCCGAATTGCTTAAAGGGGTCTTTTCCAAAAAAACACAAAAACCCACCATTATCAGGGCAGGGATTGTAGAGGATGCTTTATATACCATTTGCAAGGGTGACACTTACCGTGGAGGGACCCACGGATGTTTCCACTCCCAATGGGTCACTGGTAACAACGTTAAATTAATTGTGCATTTGATGTCTGGGCCGATCACTGGTCTGAAAAGTTGAGGAGAAGGATTGGCCAAGGGGTCACATACACAATGAACTGTTAAATGCGGATGGCCTTCCTGGGGCGGAAAGCTTCTCATCAATTTTACACCCAAATTTTTGCCCCTTACGGAGTTGTCTGTTAAGAATTTTTTTTTATCTTCACCTACTATATAAAATCTAATAATAAAAAGTGATCCAAAAACTTGTATGCAATGGAAACGTCAACCGACGCCACAAAAAACAAGCCCTCAGCAAGTCCCTTGAATGGAAATGTAAAAAGTTATAGCTTTCAGAATATTGTGACAAAAAGCAAGTCACTTTTTATTCAAATGTATTTTTAGTGTTCTCAAGTAGAAAACTTTATAAAACGAGATGTCGACATAACTATATTAATCCATAGAATGAAACAAACAGCGCTGACACTTAAAAAAACAAACCTCACAAAAATTGGTAAATTGCTGCTGTTTCCCATTTTCTTCCTAAATTTTAATGGATTGAATGTACTCAAATTTTTGGCCAGCAAAAATAAACAAGTCCTCACATGGCTATGTTAATGGAAAAGTAGAAAAGTCTAAAGAGGGGGAGACAAAAACTAATCTACATCCTGAATCTAGAATGTACAAGCTAAAGGTTTTTTTTCCAGTTAATCTGGAAAACTCTTGGCCACCAGGAATGAGCTGATAAAAATTTAAAGGGTTTCTTTATTGTCTCCACCTCCCGGATCGTTGGGGCGCGATAGGTGTGGTTAATCAGTGGGTGCAATGGTCATAGAATAGACCGCCAATTTAACAGCACCTGGAGAGGTGGGGAGTCATAGGCAGGTAAGTATCCCCTTTTATTCGCCCCCCCTCCTGCCATCCAGGGGGTATTCCCGATTACAGGATGATCATTTGGGCTCACTTTACCAATCCAGCATATGCTCGGAGCCGCTGCGTGCCTGGAGGTGCCAGTCTTCTATCACTGAAATGTTTACAAATTACCGTTACTTTAAAATTAATGAAGACCACCGGGAGCAACTTCCATGTAATTTTCCTCTAATTTGGTCTTGGGGGCTTGTTAGTGAAAGTGATCCAATTTAGCAGAAAATTCCCTGTACGGAAACAAGCAAAAAGTTTACGTTCATTTAAGAGAGGAGGAAACATTAAGAATTTATGGAATGTGATACCGATACATTGCATACATTTGGCTTAAAAGGCGACTCCACTCCAAACTTAAAGGGCATGTCCATCCTTTAACATTTTTAGGTCCAAAGATCTGAGCTAAATCATTCCTTATTATGTAATCATTATTGTACAGCCTGTTTTTTAATACAATTATACAATATTTAAAGTCCTATGTCTCCACCAGCAGAATAGTGAATGCAGCTCTGGAGTATAATACAGAATTTATCTCCACCAGCAGAGTAGTGAGTGCAGCTCTGGAGTATAATACAGGATGTAACTCAGGATCATTACAGGATAAGTAATGTCATGTATGTACACAGTGACTGCACCAGCAGTAGAATAGTGAGTGCAGCTCTGGAGTATAATACAGGATGCAACTCCGGATCATTACAGGATAAGTAATGTCATGTATGTACACAGTGACTGCACCAGCAGCAGAATAGTGAGTGCAGCTCTGGAGTATAATACAGTATGTAACTCAGGATCAGTACAAGATAAGTAATGTCATGTATGTACACAGTGACTGCACCAGCAGCAGAATAGTGAGTGCAGCTCTGGGGTATAATACAGGATGTAACTCAGGATCAGTACAGGGTAAGCAATGTCATGTATGTACACAGTGACTGCACCAGCAGTAGAATAGTGAGTGCAGCTCTGGAGTATAATACAGGATGCAACTCCGGATCATTACAGGATAAGTAATGTCATGTATGTACACAGTGACTGCACCAGCAGCAGAATAGTGAGTGCAGCTCAGGAATATAATACAGGATGTAACTCAGGATCAGTACAGGATAAGTAATGTCATGTATGTACACAGTGACTGCACCAGCAGCAGAATAGTGAGTGCAGCTCTGGAGTATAATACAGGATGTAACTCAGGATCAGTACAGGGTAAGCAATGTCATGTATGTACACAGTGACTGCACCAGCAGCAGAATAGTGAGTGCAGCTCTGGAGTATAATACAGGATGCAACTCCGGATCATTACAGGATAAGTAATGTCATGTATGTACACAGTGACTGCACCAGCAGCAGAATAGTGAGTGCAGCTCAGGAATATAATACAGGATGTAACTCAGGATCAGTACAGGATAAGTAATGTCATGTATGTACACAGTGACTGCACCAGCAGCAGAATAGTGAGTGCAGCTCTGGAGTATAATACAGGATGTAACTCAGGATCAGTACAGGATAAGTAATGTCATGTATGTACACAGTGACTGCACCAGCAGCAGAATAGTGAGTGCAGCTCTGGAGTATAATACAGGATGTAACTCAGGATCAGTACAGGATAAGTAATGTCATGTATGTACACAGTGACTGCACCAGCAGCAGAATAGTGAGTGCAGCTCTGGAGTATAATACAGGATGTAACTCAGGATCAGTACAGGATAAGTAATGTCATGTATGTACACAGTGACTGCACCAGCAGCAGAATAGTGAGTGCAGCTCTGGAGTATAATACAGGATGTAACTCAGGATCAGTACAGGATAAGTAATGTCATGTATGTACACAGTGACTGCACCAGCAGCAGAATAGTGAGTGCAGCTCTGGAGTATAATACAGGATGTAACTCAGGATCAGTACAGGATAAGTAATGTCATGTATGTACACAGTGACTGTACCAGCAGCAGAATAGTGAGTGCAGCTCTGGGGTATAATACAGGATGTAACTCAGGATCAGTACAGGATAAGTAATGTCATGTATGTACACAGTGACTGCACCAGCAGCAGAATAGTGAGTGCAGCTCTGGAGTATAATACAGGATGTAAGTCAGGATCAGTACAGGATAAGTAATGTCATGTATGTACACAGTGACTGCATCAGCAGAATAGTGAGTGCAGCTCTGGGGTATAATACAGGATAAGTAATGTCGTGTATGTATAGTGACTGCACCAGCAGAATAGATTTCTTCTACACATGAACTGGGATACGGACATGTGCTGCACACTTGGGATGGTTCAGTAGATCTGTAACATCTGTAACAGTTATGTGAAGATTTTTTCATGACTTTAAACCTTTCATGTTTTCCTGTTGAGTATAGCTTTATTGGGTGTTTACATGCCTTAGATTGGGGATCATTTGTTACGTTCCAAATATTAAGTGAGGAGGTCCCTAAATCATTGAGTAACATACAGAGTTGGTAGAATTACACCGGGCTGTGGACTATGCCTGAAGGTGGAGATCCTACATTAATTATGTATCTTGGTGGATTTACTCTACGTCGTTGATTCTTTGTTAGTTACGTGACACATACATAAAGAGAGAAGGGGGAACAAAAAAGTACATTACAACAAACACCAAGAATAATCCAGGCGTATACCACAAGTTTAATCTTAGCGCTTCATTCCTCCAAAGAAGCCAACATTGTGCCCAGAAGGAACCAATAGTGTGACCAAAACGGTCTGGTTTCTAAAATCAGAAATATGGTAGCAGGACCTTCCTTACTAGGATGACCTCATCTGGTAGGAGAACCTCATCTGGTTTTGAATCACATGTGATAATAGAACCTCAACTCATTGAAGGACCTCATCTACTAGTCTGATAGGTTATCTTCATCTGGTAGCATGACCTCATCTGGTAGTATGGCCTCATCTGGTAGGTAGGACCAAATCTATTGATAGAGCTGGTGGAAACTCCTCAACTGGTGGAAGGATCTCTTCTTGTATTAAAACCTCCTCCACTAGTTTGACTTCATCTGGTAGCATGACCTCATCTGGTAGTGTGACCAAATCTATTACTAGAACTTCAACTGGTGGAAGGACCTCTTCTAGTAGTAAAACCTCCTCCACTAGTTTGACTTCATCTGGTAGCATGACCTCATCTGGTAGTATGACCTCATCTGGTAGGTAGGACCAAATCTATTGATAGAGCTGGTGGAAGCTCCTCAACTGGTGGAAGGACCTCTTCTAGTAGTAAAACCTCCTCCACTAGTTTGACTTCATCTGGTAGCATGACCTCATCTGGTAGTATGACCTCATCTGGTAGGTAGGACCAAATCTATTGATAGAGCTGGTGGAAGCTTCTCAACTGGTGGAAGGACCTCTTCTAGTAGTAAAACCTCCTCCACTAGTTTGACTTCATCTGGTAGCATGACCTCATCTGGTAGTGTGACCAAATCTATTACTAGAACTTCAACTGGTGGAAGGACCTCTTCTAGTAGTAAAACCTCCTCCACTAGCGTGACTTCATCTGGTAGCATGACCTCATCTGGTAGTGTGACCAAATCTATTACTAGAACTTCAACTGGTGGAAGGACCTTCTCTAGTAGTAAAACCTCCTCCACTAGTTTGACTTCATCTGGTAGCATGATCTCATCTGGTAGTATGACCAAATCTATTACTAGAACTTCAACTGGTGGAAGGACCTCTTCTAGTAGTAAAACCTCCTCCACTAGTTTGACTTCATCTGTTAGCATGACCTCATCTGGTAGTGTGGCCACATGTCGTAGCGTGATTTCATCCAGTAGCATGATCTCTTCTGGAAGTAGGGTTTCAACTTGCAGTAGGACCTTATCTTCAAGTAGGACCACAACTCATAATGGGGCCTTATCTAGACGTAAGACCTTATCTAATTGTTGGATCTCATCTGGTAGCATGATCTCATCTGGTAGTATGGCCACACGTGGTAGCATGATTTCATCCAGTAGAATGATCTCTTCTGGAAGTAGGGTTTCAACTTGCAGTAGGACCTTATCTTCAAGTAGGGCCTCTTATGGAATTAGAACCACAACTCATAATGGGGCCTTATCTAGACGTAAGACCTTATCTAATTGTTGGATCTCATCTGGGTAGCATGGTCTTATCCATTAGTAGGACATTATATTGTAGTAGAACATCATCTGGTAGTAGAACCTAAATTAGTGGAAGGCCCTCATCTGGTAAAAGGACCATAAAATCCAAACATTACTACAGGAACCTAAACTGGTTTGAAGCAACGTCAGAAGGTCTTAAGCTATTCCTGTTTCGGAAACTGGTTTGTAGCGTTTTACAGTTCCAGGTCAGCTGCGCTGGGGACCAAGGTTTGACTCAAGAAAATGTACCAGCAATAATATCCAGAGAGATCAACACTTTCTTAGTTTCTGCTCTGAAGCACATCTGAAGAACTTTGTAAGCTTTCCACCCAACATATTTTAGCTCTACAGATATTTTCTATAGTATTATCTTGTGCATCATGATTGGCTTGTATAAACTCAATGGTCCAGCTTATTTTGTGTTCAGAAGTTTTAAAGGACACCTGTCATCAGGTCTGTGTCACTAGTCCTGTCACTACTACCTGTTGGAGCAGCTCACAAGGATCCATCCCAGCCTTTATCTAGTTATTTCATACATTATTCATTATAAAATCATCTATTCTTTATCATGTAAATGAGGCTGGTCACATGGTCAGAGGCAGTGATGTCACCCCTGTTACCCCTCCCCTCTCCTCCCCCTGCTCATGTCTGTGTGTAATGTATAGTAAAGCATTGCTAGTGTCTGTGCTGCATCTGCTGACATGCTGCATCCTCCTAAAACACAGAGACATCAGCTACACAAGTACCTGACATGTTCTGCTATAACATGGCTGACTGGAGCTGTTGTATCTCTCCTATACACACACACACACATGCACACACAGGCTGCAGGGGGCGTGGCCACCAGCAAGCACATGGAGCAACCATTACATGGAGCAGCTGTCAGTCAAGCACTGGGGGTGTGGCTGTACCTCCCACTCATGAATAAGCTGGACAGCTTGAATATGCTAATGACTCATTGGACATTTCACAGGGCATTTGCATACAGCTTTAGGACCTCATTGCTTAGGTTTACAGGCATGTAGAGGGACAATGAAGGGATAGAGGCAATGCTCTCTAATGGCAGTTTATGAAAATATATTTAGTTTAGGGGGGTTATTTTGCCTGACGGGTTCTCTTTAAGACTCACCCTTGCCAGATCATACAGGTCCCAGAGCTTAGGTTTCACCGAGGGACTCTTGTGTTTAAAGCTGCGCAAACTGAAAAGGGAACCCTGCAGAAGAATGTTTGGCCAGGACAGGTGAGAACACATTAGGCATGAGAAGACCTCCAATTTTGGTTTCTCAGAGCCCATTTTCCCAAAATTTTCTTGGGTCTTGTTCACTTTAGGCAACATATTTATATCTATATATCTACAGACTTGAGGATGGGGAGAATATTGGGGCTCTTAGATTGGAAGCCCCAGATCCATCCATGGTCCATCCATCAGGAGGGTAAAGTCTGGTTACACTAGATGAGCGTCCAATAAGCAGTCTTGATTTGAGTCAAAGTCATTGGACAATTCCATTGGTTGAACAGTCTTATTATGTTCTTCTAAGAATGGTGGACACTCCCGGGGGAGCTTCTTTGCATTAGGTTGGAGTCACAAAATGTGTTAGAAGGTGCCATCATCTCCAGTCAACATAGAACGTTCCCAACGTCCTGGAGGAGTTGCTCTTTGCTTCTTGGATAATGGTCTCTTCCACGTTACGGAGAATAATCCTATGTTCTCTCTGTCTCTCCTGCTCCATTTTATAAATCGTTACTACTCTGACTAATTGCTTAATTACATCTTCCTCATAAGGTTGTGAGTAATAAATCCAGAGTCAAAATACGGTGTTGGCAGCTGCAATGATTGGAGGCGCAGTTATTGGCAGGAAGGGCTCATTCTCACTGATAATGATGGAGCAGAAGGAGGAGGACGGACAATATATCCTAGAAACCGGGAGCATCACATTCCGAGAAAACACAGGGGCTGATCTGTCACATCCAGGATAATCTACAGATATGAAGTAATGGAAGGCAGTATTATAGTAGTTATATTCTTGTACATAGGGGGCAGTATTATAGTAGTTATATTCTTGTACATAGGGGCAGTATTATAGTAGTTATATTCTTGTACATAGGGGGCAGTATTATAGAAGTTATATTCTTGTACATAGGGGGCAGTATTATAGTAGTTATATTCTTGTACATAGGGGGCAGTATTATAGTAGTTATATTCTTGTACATAGGGGGCAGTATTATAGAAGTTATATTCTTGTACACAGGGGGCAGTATTATAGTAGTTATATTCTTGTACATAGGGGGCAGTATTATAGTAGCTATATTCTTGTACATAGGGGGCAGTATTATAGTAGTTATATTCTTGTACATAGGGGGCAGTATTATAGAAGTTATATTCTTGTACATAGGGGGCAGTATTATAGTAGTTATATTCTTGTACATAGGGGGCAGTATTATAGTAGTTATATTCTTGTACATAGGGGGCAGTATTATAGAAGTTATATTCTTGTACACAGGGGGCAGTATTATAGTAGTTATATTCTTGTACATAGGGGGCAGTATTATAGTAGCTATATTCTTGTACATAGGGGGCAGTATTATAGAAGTTATATTCTTGTACATAGGGGGCAGTATTATAGTAGTTATATTCTTGTACATAGGGGGCAGTATTATAGTAGTTATATTCTTGTACATAGGGGGCAGTATTATAGAAGTTATATTCTTGTACACAGGGGGCAGTATTATAGTAGTTATATTCTTGTACATAGGGGGCAGTATTATAGTAGCTATATTCTTGTACATAGGGGGCAGTATTATAGTAGTTATATTCTTGTACATAGGAGGCAGTATTATAGTAGTTATATTCTTGTACATAGGGGGAAGTATTATAGTAGTTATATTCTTGTACATAGGGGGCAGTATTATAGTAGTTATATTCTTGTACATAGGGGGAAGTATTATAGTAGTTATATTCCTGTACATAGGGGCAGTATTATACTAGTTATATTCTTGTACATAGGGTGCAGTATTATAGTAGTTATATTCTTGTACATAGGGGACAGTATTATAGTAGTTATATTCCTGTACATAGGGGGCAGTATTATAGTAGTTATATTCTTGTACATAGGGGGAAGTATTATAGTAGTTATATTCCTGTACATAGGGGCAGTATTATACTAGTTATATTCTTGTACATAGGGGGCAGTATTATAGTAGTTATATTCTTGTACATAGGGGACAGTATTATAGTAGTTATATTCCTGTACATAGGGGGCAGTATTATAGTAGTTATATTCTTGTACATAGGGGGCAGTGTTATAGTAGTTATATTCTTGTACATAGGGGGCAGTATTATAGTAGTCATATTCCTGTACATAGGGAGCAGTATTATAGTAGTTATATTCCTGTACATAGGGGGCAGTATTATAGTAGTTATATTCTTGTACATAGGGGGCAGTATTATAGTAGTTATATTCCTGTACATAGGGGGCAGTATTATACTAGTTATATTCTTGTACATAGGGGGCAGTATTATAGTAGTTATATTCTTGTACATAGGGGACAGTATTATAGTAGTTATATTCCTGTACATAGGGGGCAGTATTATAGTAGTTATATTCTTGTACATAGGGGGCAGTGTTATAGTAGTTATATTCTTGTACATAGGGGGCAGTATTATAGTAGTCATATTCCTGTACATAGGGAGCAGTATTATAGTAGTTATATTCCTGTACATAGGGGGCAGTATTATAGTAGTTATATTCTTGTACATGGGGGGCAGTATTATAGTAGTTATATTCCTGTACATAGGGGGCAGTATTATAGTAGTTATATTCCTGTACATAGGGGGCAGTATTATAGTAGTTATATTCTTGTACATAGGGATCAGTATTATAGTAGTTATATTCTTGTACATAGGGGACAGTATTATAGTAGTTATATTCTTGTACATAGGGGGCAGTATTATAGTAGTCATATTCCTGTACATAGGAGGCAGTATTATAGTAGTTATATTCTTGTACATAGGAGGCAGTATTATAGTAGTTATATTTTTGTACATAGGGGGCAGTATTATAGTAGTTATATTCTTGTATATAGGGGGCAGTATTATAGTAGTTATATTCTTGTACATAGGGGGCAGTATTATAGTAGTTATATTACTGTACATAGGGAGCAGTATTATAGTAGTTATATTCCTGTACATAGGGGCAGTATTATAGTAGTTATATTCTTGTACATAGGGGGCAGTATTATAGTAGTTATATTCTTGTACATAGGGGGCAGTATTATAGTAGTTATATTCTTGTACATAGGGAGCAGTATTATAGTAGTTATATTCTTGTACATAGAGGATCAGTATTATAGTAGTTATATTCTTGTACATAGAGGGCAGTATTATAGTAGTTATATTCCTGTATATAGGGGGCAGTATTATAGTAGTTATATTCTTGTACATAGGGGGCAGTATTATAGTAGTCATATTCCTGTACATAGGGAGCAGTATTATAGTAGTTATATTCCTGTACATAGGGGGCAGTATTATAGTAGTTATATTCTTGTACATAGGGGGCAGTATTATAGTAGTTATATTCCTGTACATAGGGGGCAGTATTATAGTAGTTATATTCCTGTACATAGGGGGCAGTATTATAGTAGTTATATTCTTGTACATAGGGATCAGTATTATAGTAGTTATATTCTTGTACATAGGGTACAGTATTATAGTAGTTATATTCTTGTACATAGGGGGCAGTATTATGGCAGTTATATTCTTGTACATAGGGGGCAGTATTATAGTAGTTATATTCCTGTACATAGGGGACAGTATTATAGTAGTTATATTCTTGTACATAGGGGACAGTATTATAGTAGTTATATTCTTGTACATAGGGGGCAGTATTATAGTAGCTATATTCTTGTACATAGGGGGCAGTATTATAGTAGTTATATTCTTGTACATAAGGGGCAGTATTATAGTAGTTATATTCCTGTACATAGGGGGCAGTATTATAGTACTTATATTTTTGTACATAGGGGACAGTATTATAGTAGTTATATTCTTGTACATAGGGGCAGTATTATAGTAGATATATTCTTGTACATAGGGGGCAGTATTATAGTAGTTATATTCTTGTACATAGGGGGCAGTTTTATAGTAGTTATATTCTTGTACACAGGGGACAGTATTATAGTAGTCATATTCTTGTACATAGGGGCAGTATTATAGTAGTTATATTCTTGTACATAGGGGGCAGTATTATAGTAGTTATATTCTTGTACATAGGGGGCAGTATTATGGTTGTTATAGTCTTGTACATAGGGGGCAGTATTATAGTAGTTATATTCTTGTACATAGGAGGCAGTATTATAGTAGTTATATTCCTGTACATAGGAGGCAGTATTATAGTAGTTATATTCTTGTACATAGGAGGCAGTATTATAGTAGTTAGATTCTTGTACATAGGGGGCAGTATTATAGTAGTTAGATTCTTGTACATAGGAGGCAGTATTATAGTAGTTAGATTCTTGTACATAGGGGGCAGTATTATAGTATTCTTGTACATAGGGGCAGTATTATAGTAGTAATATTCTTGTACATAGGGGCAGTATTATAGTAGTCATATTGTTGTACATAGTGGGCAGTATTATAGTAGTTATATTCTTGTACATAGGGGGCAGTACTATAATAGTTATATTCTTGTACATAGGGGACAGTATTATCGTAGTTATATTCTTGTACATAGGGGTCAGTATTATAGTAGTTATATTCTTGTACATAGGAGGCAGTATTATAGTAGTTATATTCTTGTACATAGGAGGCAGTATTATAGTAGTTATATTTTTGTACATAGGGGGCAGTATTATAGTAGTTATATTCTTGTATATAGGGGGCAGTATTATAGTAGTTATATTCTTGTACATAGGGAGCAGTATTATAGTAGTTATATTCTTGTACATAGGGGGCAGTATTATAGTAGTTATATTCTTGTACATATGGGCAGTATTATAGTAGTTATATTCTTTTACATAGGGGGCAGTATTATAGTAGTTATATTCTTGTACATAGGGGGCAGTATTATAGTAGTTATATTCTTGTACACAGGGGGCAGTATTATGGTAGTTATATTCTTGTACATAGGAGGCAGTATTATAGTAGTTATATTCCTGTACATAGGAGGCAGTATTATAGTAGTTATATTCTTGTACATAGGATGCAGTATTATAGTAGTTAGATTCTTGTACATAGGGAGCAGTATTATAGTAGTAATATTCTTGTACATAGGGGCAGTATTATAGTAGTAATATTCTTGTACATATGGGCAGTATTATAGTAGTCATATTCTTGTACATAGTGGGCAGTATTATAGTAGTTATATTTTTGTACATAGGGGGCAGTATTATAGTAGTTATATTCTTGTACATAGGGGTCAGTATTATAGTAGTTATATTCTTGTACATAGGGGTCAGTATTATAGTAGTTATATTCTTGTACATAGGAGGCAGTATTATAGTAGTTATATTCTTGTACATAGGAGGCAGTATTATAGTAGTTATATTCTTGTACATAGGTGGCAGTATTATAGTAGTTATATTCTTGTATATAGGGGCAGTATTATAGTAGTTATATTCTTGTACATAGGGAGCAGTATTATAGTAGTTATATTTTTGTACATAGGGGGCAGTATTATAGTAGTTATATTCTTGTACATAGGGGTCAGTATTATAGTAGTTATATTCTTGTACATAGGGGTCAGTATTATAGTAGTTATATTCTTGTACATAGGAGGCAGTATTATAGTAGTTATATTCTTGTACATAGGAGGCAGTATTGTAGTAGTTATATTCTTGTACATAGGGGGCAGTATTATAGTAGTTATATTCTTGTATATAGGGGCAGTATTATAGTAGTTATATTCTTGTACATAGGGAGCAGTATTATAGTAGTTATATTTTTGTACATAGGGGGCAGTATTATAGTAGTTATATTCTTGTACATATGGGCAGTATTATAGTAGTTATATTCTTGTACATAGGGGGCAGTATTATAGTAGTTATATTCTTGTACATAGGGGGCAGTATTATAGTAGTTATATTCCTGTACATAGGAGGCAGTATTATAGTAGTTATATTCTTGTACATAGGAGGCAGTATTATAGTAGTTAGATTCTTGTACATAGGGGGCAGTATTATAGTATTCTTGTACATAGGGAGCAGTATTATAGTAGTAATATTCTTGTACATAGGGGCAGTATTATAGTAGTCATATTCTTGTACAAAGTGGGCAGTATTATAGTAGTTATATTCTTGTACATAGGGGGCAGTATTATAGTAGTTATATTCTTGTACATAGGAGCAGTATTATAGTAGTTATATTCTTGTACATAGGGGTCAGTATTATAGTAGTTATATTCTTGTACATAGGAGGCAGTATTATATTAGTTATATTCTTGTACATAGGGGGCAGTATTATAGTAGTTATATTCTTGTACATAGGGGACAGTATTATAGTAGTTATATTCTTGTACATAGGAGGCAGTATTATAGTAGTTATATTCCTGTACATAGGGGGCAGTATTATAGTAGTTATATTCTTGTACATAGGGGGCAGTATTATAGTAGTTATATTCTTGTACATAGGGGCAGTATTATAGTAGTTATATTCTTGTACATAGGAGGTAGTATTATAGTAGTTATATTCTTGTACATAGGGGGCAGTATTATAGTAGTTATATTCTTGTACATAGGGGGCAGTATTATAGTAGTTATAGTCTTGTACATAGGGGGCAGTATTATAGTAGTTATATTCTTGTACATAGGGGGCAGTATTATAGTAGTTATATTCTTGTACATAGGGGGCAGTATTATAGTAGTTATATTCTTGTACATAGGGGGCAGTATTATAGTAGTTATATTCTTGTACATAGGGGCAGTATTATAGTAGTTATATTCTTGTACATAGGGGCAGTATTATAGTAGTTATATTCTTGTACATAGGGGGCAGTATTATAGTAGTTATATTCTTGTACATAGGGGGCAGTATTATAGTAGTTATATTCTTGTACATAGGGGGCAGTATTATAGTAGTTATATTCTTGTACATAGGGGGCAGTATTATAGTAGTTATATTCTTGTACATAGGGAGCAGTATTATAGTAGTTATATTCTTGTACATAGGTGGCAGTATTATCGTAGTTATATTCTTGTACATAGGGGGCAGTATTATAGTAGTTATATTCTTGTACATGGGAGCAGTATTATAGTAGTTATATTCTTGTACATAGGGGGCAGTATTATAGTAGTTATATTCTTGTACATAGGGGCGGTATTATAGTAGTTACATTCTTGTACATAGGGGGCAGTATTATAGTAGTTATATCCTTGTACATAGGAGGCAGTATTATAGTAGTTATATTCTTGTACATAGGGGGCAGTATTATAGTAGTTATATTCTTGTACATAGGAGGCAGTATTATAGTCGTTATATTCTTGTACATAGTGGGCAGTATTATAGAAGTTATATTCTTGTACATAGGGGGCAGTATTATAGTAGTTATATTCTTGTACATAGGAGGCAGTATTATAGTAGTTATATTCTTGTACATAGGGGGCAGTATTATAGTAGTTATATTCTTGTACATAGGAGGCAGTATTATAGTCGTTATATTCTTGTACATAGTGGGCAGTATTATAGAAGTTATATTCTTGTACATAGGGGGCAGTATTATAGTAGTTGTATTCTTGTACATAGTGGGCAGTATTATAGTAGTTATATTCTTGTACATAGGGGGCAGTATTATAGTAGTTATATTCTTGTACATAGGGGGCAGTATTATAGTAGTTATATTCTTGTACATAGGGGGCAGTATTATAGTAGTTATATTCTTGTACATAGGGAGCAGTATTATAGTAGTTATATTCTTGTACATAGGGGGCAGTATTATAGTAGTTATATTCTTGTACATAGGGGGCAGTATTATAGTAGTTATATTCCTGTACATTGGGGGCAGTAGTTTAGTATTTATTTTCTTGTACATTGGAGATAGGTATATATATATATGGCTCCATTACAATAACATTATGTGATGTATTGATGTAAAACTGCGCACATAACCTTTGTCCATATACAGCAGGCGGTGTTATCAGCTTTTGTAGATGGGACATTACATACTGATATTACACATGAGACTTCAGCACCCCGGTGGCCCCTCACATTCCAACCCCCAAGGGGCCAAACATTACGGAGACCTGCTAGGAATCTGTCAGTTCCCGGCGTTCCCCCTGAGAATGTTCCCTTTGATGCTGTGAGTGACACATCCAACCACATATGTAGTCAAGATGTTCTCAGTGATTATTCAGAGGGTACCTGTCCTTCATGGAGGAGGGGAAAAGACCCCTAAACACCAACATTCCTGACTGTTTATCAGGGGACCCTCCATCCGCTCACATCCATGGGCAGTTTTTTCATGGAAATTTCTCCCACTCTAAAGAAATCTAAAAAATCGCAATGATTGTTCCGTGTGGAAGTTTACTTTCAAAGTAATTTGAATGTCTATTTAATGTGCATTTATATATGTTTTTAATTTTTTTAATGTATTTTTTGCTTTTAATTTATTAGAGATACATTTAAAAAAAATTCCATATATCTTTATCTTTGTCTTTCTTTAATTTTAACAAAAATACATACAATTAGTAGAGTTTTTCTATTAATGGATTTAAAAGGAAGATATGCAAAGGCCTGAGTAGCAGCAGGACTGTGAAATATGGATTTATATTCCTGGACTGTAGCTTTTCCAAATGGAACTTCTGGTGTGTTCTCACACTGCTGAGCTCTGTGCACTTTGCAGTTAGTGCTTGGTATTGTCTCTGGAGAGATGTGTAATAATATCTTGATATTAGTAGCAGCAGGACTGTGAAATATTGATTTATATACCTAGATTGTAGCTCCTCCAAATGCAGTTGGGGTGTGTTCTCACACTGCTGTTCTCTGTGCTCTCTACAGTCAGTATTAGGTATTGTCCCTGCAGAGATGTCCCTTGATAATCATATCTTTGTGCTTGTTGTTAGTAGCAGCAGGGCCGTAAAATATGAATTTAGATTCCAACTTTGTAGATTCTCAAAGTGCACTGAAAGGGTGTCCCACACTGCTGTACTCTTAGTTCTCTGCAGTAGGGGTGTGTCCTTACACTGCTGTACTCTTAGTTCTCTGCAGTAGGGGGTGTGTCCTTACACTGCTGTGCTCTTAGTTCTCTGCAGTAGGGGGTGTGTCCTTACACTGCTGTGCTCTTAGTTCTCTGCAGTAGGGGGTGTGTCCTTACACTGCTGTGCTCTTAGTTCTCTGCAGTAGGGGGTGTGTCCTTACACTGCTGTGCTCTTCGTTCTCTGCAGTAGGGGTGTGTCCTTACACAGCTGTGCTCTTAATTCTCTGCACTGATAGTTACACAGCCCCTGAAAGTGCCCTACTACGATAAGGTATTCATGGTCTCCTAAAGAAAACCCCTTTAAGACCTTCAGTGTCTTACGATATTGAAACTTGCAGAATCCGAATGATGAAGTAAGATATGGCCTTATAGGCCCTCTGGGTGTACTGTATGCAGCTGTACTTTTTTTTGTGATGTTACTTTTTGAATCTATGTTTTTGCCCTTTAGTCAAGGTCACATGGTCCACCATACAATAACGTGCCAAAAATCATTAGCGTCTACATCAGCGCTCCCTCCGCCCGGTAACGATTTCCATCCCTGCCCTCCAGAACATTAACCCAGATATCCAACATCCCAGATAATCCCGGAGCTGATCACATCCCTGCGCTTAAAGGGATGTGGAGGCTTTCAGCAGGTTAAAGGCAACAGCCCCCATAACACAACCACAGAGAAGACCTCATAGTACATCAAGCATAGTTCTGCTCACCATTTGGTATCCCCATAACAGTGCCAGCCATGGTATCCCCATAACAGTGCCAGCCATGATGCTCCCATTATTATACCAACCATGGTATCCCCATAACATGCCAAGCACGGTATCTCCATAACAGTACCAGACACTATATCCCCATAACAGTGCCAGCCATTGTATACCCATATCATTTGCTGCCATGACCCATAATGGTGCCAGACATGGTATCCCCATAATGGTGCCAGACATGGTATCCCCATAACAGTGGCAACCATGGTATACCTATGGCAGTGCCAGCCATGGTATCCCCTTAACAGTGCCAGCCATGGTATCCCCACAATGGTGCCAGACATGGTATCCCCATAACAGTGCCAGCCATGGTATCCCCATAATGGTGCCAGCCATGGTATCCCCATAACAGTGCCAGACATGGTATCCCCATAACAGTGCCAGCCATGGTATCCCCATAATGGTGCCAGCCATGGTATCCCCATAACAGTGCCAGACATGGTATCCCCATAACAGTGCCAGGCACAATATTCCCATAGCAGTGCCAGTCATCGTATCCCCATAATGGTGCTAGCAATTGTATCCCCAAAATAGTGCCATCGCAGTCATATATTCTGCCCCCAATAACATTGCCATGCAAAGTTCCCTCCAAATTATGCCATTATTATGACAGTGCCCCACAATAATCCTATATATATATATATATATATAGTGCCCCTATAGCCATAACATACAGATACACTCAGTTTCTATATTGTGAATATAGTGTATATATTGGACGGTGTGTGAGATGCTCTGCAGTGTCTAATGTCCTGTGGCTAATGTCTTCCAGACGTCCTCGCTGTCCCCACGTGTCTTCTTCTCCGCGTTCTGCTCCATTATATTGTACTGAAAGTAAATCTGTGCGCCGGATATACCGCCATATGCAGCAGTCTGTATACAGCCAGGGGGTAAGGGAGGGTATACAGAGAGACAAATATATTATACAGCGCCACCCATGTGAATAATACCTATATACTGCATAATACCAGCAAACATTATCTGCAGTCTTATAATACCGCCATATAGTCCATATGAAAAGGAGTCCGGTCCAGTTACCTACACAAACCAGTATTACTATTGTGTAGGCGTCTTTGGTAGAAACATAGACCATTGAAGCAATGTAGAGATAATTGTCTTCTCATCATAATGCAAATCAGCCTGCAAGTGCACTGGGGGCGGGGCCTGATTTGCCACATTTGCCTACAGATGCTTTAGCTGTTTGGGGAGAATCCTCATCCCTTTATAAGTGCTGTCTGTGTCAGAGCTGTCTGTAAGCTATGACACAGGTAAATCAGGCTCCTCCCCTTGTGCACTTGCCAGCTGAAATATGAATATCTTTGCATTGCTTCACCCGTCTGCAGCCGCATAGATGTGTACCTGCTCCTTGTAAAGGCCGCTACATGGATCTATAATTGCTTTGGGGTGGGATTTTGGACCTGACACACTCCCTTTAAGGTTTGGGTTAGCAGAGTGTGAGCTAAAATTCTTTCACCTTTAAGAAATGCTTTCAATTTCCTAGTTTTCTCCCCTGGGACTTCAGGCCGTTTATCTTGGCAGGAAATGAACGTTTTACAGAAATTGGAGGAGGATTTGATGGAATCGGAATGAATTTTTTTTGTATTTTTAAGAAGAAAAAAAATTGAGCGTAATTTTTTTTCTTTTAAGGCTGAAATGAAAAGTAATGAAAGTTCCGTCTATGAGAGGATGTTAGAGGAGCGGCGCTCGCCTCAGATGGCGGAATATTCTGCACTTACACCAGACAACGGAATATTCTGCACTTACACCAGACAACGGAATATTCTGCACTTACACCAGACAACGGAATATTCTGCACTTACACCAGACAACGGAATATTCTGCACTTACACCAGACAACGGAATATTCTGCACTTACACCAGACAACGGAATATTCTGCACTTACACCAGACAACGGAATATTCTGCACTTACACCAGACAACGGAATATTCTGCACTTACACCAGACAACGGAATATTCTGCGCTTACCTCAGATGGTGGAATATTCTGTGCTCGCCTCAGTCAGTGGAATATTCTGCGCTCGCCTCAGTCAGTGGAATATTCTGCGCTTGCCTCAGGCGGCGGAATATTTTGCGCTCGCCTCAGACGGTGGAATATTTTGCGCTCACCTCAGATGGCGGAATATTTTGCGCTCGCCTCAGACGGTGGTATATTTTGCGCTTGCCTCAGGTGAAATATTCTGCCCTTGCCTCAGAAGACTGAATATTCTGGGCTTGCCTCAGACGGCGAAATATTCTGCACTCGCTTCAGACGGCGGAATACTCTGCGCTTGCCTCACACGGCGGATTACTCTGCACTTGCCACAGACGGCGGAATATTCTGCACTCGCCTCAGACGGCGGTATATTTTGTGCTCGCCTCAGACGGCGGAAAATTTACAGGTCCTTTTTGTCCGCATTATTTCTATGGCGGTGGTGATTCTGTGGCTGCAGCAGTTTCTCACTACACAGTGAAATCTTCGGTTTCATTTGTACGTTTTACCCACGTCAGCAGCCTTGGCCGAGACTCGGAGAGAGATTCATTAAAAATATGAATCATCGGTTCCAAGTGCAAACAATGTGGCGACATACATGGGGAACATAATGGCGGTATAATGCCGTTCTCTTCCATTCTTATAGTCATTGGCATAATATCAAAATGTCATGCACATCCTGACCATCCAGACATGCATGTAGTAGCAGCAGGGCTATGAAAAATTTATATTCCAGGATTGTACAAGGACATGTCCTCACACAGCAGTGCACTGTGCTCTCCAATTGAATTCTGTAGTATTCAAACTAAATACCCACTACCTCTTTTAATAAGAACAGAGGCGAGGGGCTCAATACAGAAACTCAATACAGAAAACCAAGAGCACAGCAGTGTGAGGACACGCCCCCATATATAAAGCTCTAAGAAAAATACTCATCAATGGGAAGATTTGGAAATGAATTGTCACATTTAAAAATCCATTACAGGTATAGCATGTTATAGGCACATGGAAACACCGTATAGACCATGTATATAATTTTCATATATAACAATATATAATGGTGGTATAAAAAAAAATAAATCCATATCTCACAGTCCTGCTGCTACTAACAATCACAAAGGAATGATTATACAGCTCTTCATGGACAATAAATAACATTGGCTGCAGAGAGCACAACAGTGTGAGGACACGCCCGCAGTACACTTGGAAACAATATCGGAATATAATTCAATTGTTCATAGTCCTGCTGCTACTAACATACACAGATATAGGATTACACACATCTCCTCGGACATTGTTTGCAGAGAACAAAGAAAACTGCAGTGTGAGTACTCAAAGCAAACGTCTTAGGCCACATTTCACAGTCCTTTAGTAAGATAAGAAGGAGCAGGAAACAGTGATGGGACTTGAAAGGCAGAAGCAGCTAATTTTTTTACAACTTTTATTGTGCCTAGTCCCTTTAACAATACAGTTCACCCCATAAAAAACAAGCCCCCAATGTTAAAATTGCAAAAATGAAAGTGACACTCCACCAACAATATAAAAAAATTACTTTATATTAGTCATATAATATACCAGGGACCCTCCATTCTCCTCCGGATTCCTCCAATGCTGTGTTTGCCTCCCACCATGGGGTCTGTTCTGAGGTAGGACACACGAAGGACACCATGTGCTAAATAGAGGGGCAGAGGGGTACTTGCGGAATTCCCAATTTTCCATCCCCTGAAGCCAACCAATCAGTTCTTTGGCGGTCAGGCAATTACAGTGTCAAATGGAAACATTTCTTTCCTTCTTAAAACTGGAAAATTCCTTTAATTTCTACATGGATAGAGTAGAAAACAAAAACATAAATGAAGTCTCCCTGCTCCGGCTTTCTCCGTTTTCATAGCAAGTCCCCCAATCTGATTGCTGGCTGTGCCCCAAGTCCTTTGATCACATGGCAGTTGGAGCCAATCCATGACCTCATTGGTCAGAGGGGAGGGATCACTGCCCGTTAGCAGTGACATCCCCGATCCCTATGAGGCTACTCAGTCACATGAGCACAGGTGCCCAGCCAGCAGTGACTGGGGGACCATGTTAGAGGAACCAGGGTCTAGGTCAGGGTAAGAGCATTTTTTTAGAAGAATGTTTAACTCCTCCCTGCCTGACCTCAAAGTACAGTAGTCACTTTGGGAATGCAGATTTCATAGCTAAGACTGAGAAAGTTTTGAACTGCGACACCCCCCTCCTTTCCATAACACATAGTTGCTGTTTGTAGCTAAGATATTGGTGTGGAGTTTTTATTATAAGACCATACTGGCTTATCCTTTGTGACTGTTTCCAATAATCCGCCTTGTGTTCTATGTTTTCAGTAGACACGGTCTCCACACTGCGCTGCTGAAAATGGAGAGTCTCCACACTGTGCTGCTAGGGAAAGTGATAGTCTCCACATTGTACCACTGGGAATATGGAGAGTGTCCACACTGTGCTACTGGGAATGTTGAGAGTCTCCATGCTGTACTGCTAGGGAAAGTTGATAGTCTCCACACTGTGCTGCTCGGAATATTGAGAGTCTCAACACTGTGCTGTTCGGAATGTTGAGAGTCTCCACACTGTGCTGCTCAGAATGTTGAGTCTCCACAGTGCGCTCCTCGGAATGTTGAGAGTCTCCACACTGCGCTGCTCAAAATGTTGAGAGTCTTCACACTGCGCTGCTCAGAATGTTGAGAGTCTTCACACTGCGCTGCTCATAATGTTGAGAGTCTTCACACTGCGCTGCTCAGAATGTTGAGAGTCTTCACACTGCGCTGCTCATAATGTTGAGAGTCTTCACACTGCGCTGCTCAGAATGTTGAGAGTCTTCACACTGCGCTGCTCAGAATGTTGAGAGTCTTCACACTGCGCTGCTCAGAATGTTGAGTCTCCAAACTGCGCTGCTCGGAATGTTGAGAGTCTCCACACTGCGCTGCTCGGAATGTTGAGAATCTCCACACTGCGCTGCTCGGAATGTTGAGAGTCTCCACACTGCGCTGCTCAGAATGTTGAGTCTCCACACTGCGCTGCTCAGAATGTTGCGTCTCCACAGTGCGCTGCTCGGAATGTTAAAAGTCTCCACACCTCAAATGCTAGAAAAAACCTGGCACTGCTCAATATATGCTAATTTGATTCATGATGTGACATGGCCCACACACTGAATATGAATCAAAGACAAACAAGAAAGAAGTGTGTATAGTGGCCAAAAAAACTATGTACAAAATTTTATTATGTTACATGATACAGTACCAAACAAGACAAGGTTAAAAACATCTAAAAAGTACAAAAGTACATATGAAAAAAGACCTCTGTATCAAACCCTAATAAGCAGATACAATACATTGCATAAATTGATATCCAATAAATAAATATTGCCACAAGCCCCAATAGTAAACAGCAATTTGTGCACAAGGAGGTTGTTAAAAAAATATAAAGAAGTATAGCACCATGAGGTAGGTAAACAATAGATGGCACAACCTATAAGGATACAACACTTTGCTGTAGTATAGTTACCACATGAAGGAACAAAAATCAATGGAGGCAAAAGGCTAGATAAATATAATGCAATGTAAGGAGATGCCCCACGCGTTCCGTCGCGGACTGCGACTTCCTCAGGGGTCAGTTGACACACAAAATGTACTCATCCTATAAATACCTCCCCCGGGTGTCCACTCAGCCAATAGCATACCAAGTAAATGCCTTCAATTCAATTAGCGCACCTGTGTGCTGTGCTGTCGGCGCGAACAGATAAAGAATATGCGGTCACGTGATGTTTGGTCACGTGACCGGTCTCATCTCGCGAGAGAGCAACACAAAAAATATATTGGCGCATGCGCAAGTTCTTTATACTATGAGCGGCTCGCGGTATTTGGCGCATGCGCAGAAATTTCAGTAGTAACCAATAAGAACATTAAATACAAGGTGTGTAAGATAAATAACAGTTTTATATTTAATTAGAGTCCATACAATGGGACAAAAGGTAAGTAATAGTATTAGTATTGTTCTAAATTATGCGCGTGCGTCAGAATAGAGAGAGACTAAGGTGGTGAATCGATCGGCAAGGAGCCTGCAGCCCCAGCAATACAAGAAATGCTGAATAAGAATAACGAAGTCAATCATTTGTGTAATATAAATCAAATGTCACAAAAAGAAAATAAACACTAAAATTAAAATTAAGAACATTTGTCGGGGTTCAAGCACACATCTAATTTTGCGTATGCGCCAACCAAAAAAATATGTGTGCTTGAACCCCGACAAATGTTCTTAATTTTAATTTTAGTGTTTATTTTCTTTTTGTGACATTTGATTTATATTACACAAATGATTGACTTCGTTATTCTTATTCAGCATTTCTTGTATTGCTGGGGCTGCAGGCTCCTTGCCGATCGATTCACCACCTTAGTCTCTCTCTATTCTGACGCACGCGCATAATTTAGAACAATACTAATACTATTACTTACCTTTTGTCCCATTGTATGGACTCTAATTAAATATAAAACTGTTATTTATCTTACACACCTTGTATTTAATGTTCTTATTGGTTACTACTGAAATTTCTGCGCATGCGCCAAATACCGCGAGCCGCTCATAGTATAAAGAACTTGCGCATGCGCCAATATATTTTTTGTGTTGCTCTCTCGCGAGATGAGACCGGTCACGTGACCAAACATCACGTGACCGCATATTCTTTATCTGTTCGCGCCGACAGCACAGCACACAGGTGCGCTAATTGAATTGAAGGCATTTACTTGGTATGCTATTGGCTGAGTGGACACCCGGGGGAGGTATTTATAGGATGAGTACATTTTGTGTGTCAACTGACCTCTGAGGAAGTCGCAGTCCGCGACGGAACGCGTGGGGCATCTCCTTACATTGCATTATATTTATCTAGCCTTTTGCCTCCATTGATTTTTGTTCCTTCATGTGGTAACTATACTACAGCAAAGTGTTGTATCCTTATAGGTTGTGCCATCTATTGCTTACCTACCTCATGGTGCTATACTTCTTTATATTTTTTTAACAACCTCCTTGTGCACAAATTGCTGTTTACTATTGGGGCTTGTGGCAATATTTATTTATTGGATATCAATTTATGCAATGTATTGTATCTGCTTATTAGGGTTTGATACAGAGGTCTTTTTTCATATGTACTTTTGTACTTTTTAGATGTTTTTAACCTTGTCTTGTTTGGTACTGTATCATGTAACATAATAAAATTTTGTACATAGTTTTTTTGGCCACTATACACACTTCTTTCTTGTTTGTCTTTGAAAAGTCTCCACACTGCGCTGCTCAGAATGTTGAGTCTCCACAGTGCGCTGCTCGGAATGTTGAGAGTCTCCACACTGTGCTGCTCAGAAGGTTGAGAGTCTCCACACTGTGCTGCTCAGAATGTTGAGAGTCTCCACACTGCGCTGCTTGGAATGTTGAGAGTCTCCACACTGCGCTGCTTGGAATGTTGAGTCTCCACAGTGCGCTGCTCGGAATGTTGAGAGTCTCCACACTGTGCTGCTCAGAAGGTTGAGAGTCTCCACACTGCGCTGCTCGGAATGTTGAGAGTCTCCACACTGTGCTGCTCAGAAGGTTGAGAGTCTCCACACTGTGCTGCTCAGAAGGTTGAGAGTCTCCACAATGTGCTGCTCGGAATGTTGAGAGTCTCCACACTGCGCTGCTCGGAATGTTGAGTCTCCACAGTGCGCTGCTCGGAATGTTGAGAGTCTCCACACTGCGCTGCTCAGAATGTTGAGTCTCCGCACTGCGCTGCTCGGAATGTTGAGAGTCTCCACACTGCGCTGCTCAGAATGTTGAGTCTCCACAGTGCGCTGCTCGGAATGTTAAAAGTCTCCACACTGCGCTGCTCAGAATGTTGAGAGTCTCCGCACTGCGCTGCTCGGAATGTTGATAGTCTCCACATTGCGCTACTCGGAATGTTGAGAGTCTCCACACTGCGCTGCTCAGAATGTTGAGTCTCCGCACTGCGCTGCTCGGAATGTTGAGAGTCTCCACACTGCGCTGCTCAGAATGTTGAGTCTCCGCACTGTGCTGCTCAGAATGTTGAGTCTCCACACTGCGCTGCTCGGAATGTTGAGAGTCTCCACACTGCGCTGCTCAGAATGTTGAGTCTCCGCACTGCGCTGCTCAGAATGTTGAGTCTCCACACTGCGCTGCTCAGAATGTTGAAAGTCTCCACACTGCGCTGCTGAATATGAGAATGTTGACAGTCCCATATTCTGTTGGTTGGTCAAGGCCTTGCTGTGCACCTCCGCTCAGCTCTGAGTAAAGGTTGAGTAACCCCTGTACTGTCCCCCCAAATAAAAACACTAAACCACTTACTTGGTAAATAATATTTGGCCATGCCCTTTATTAAATTCGTAAATAGTATAAATCAAATTTTTAAAAATGCAACAAATCACAAGGCTCGGCCAAACCCTAAAGTATTAAAATAAAGGAATCAAATATTAGCCCTGGTTAAAGGGGATGGCAGGATTACGTATTGATGGCCTATGCTCAGGATAGTTGATGGATGGGTTTGATCTGTATGTTGGTTTTTCCCATCCTGGCATCCTGGATCCCCCCTCTTCCCCTTCCATGGACTGGCGGTTCTGATCGGCTAGTTTTGGGCTAATGTTGATATTCTCACGCTTTCTTTTGTCTGCAGCTCCGGGGTTTTTGTGTATTTTATGTTAGAAGATTGATGTTGCCGCGAGTTTTGTGATTGTAACTCGGCGACGGGAGAATTGTGCCCGTTCTCCGCCACCTTCTGTGCAAACATCTCCAAAATGAGTCTCTTTATTACTTCGATATGAGATGAAGTCTGAGCTGGGAAGAGACGGAGAGGAGTCGTAAGACGACGTCTTCTTCGGAGAAGGGGGGGGGGGGGTGTGATATTATATTTTCAGGGAGAAACTGGATGAGCGCCATTTACATTAAAGTGACGGCTGCCATTTATAAATAAGTCTGTATTAGGTCAGATTCTTCTTCTACCCCCTTCATGTACTGCCAGAATAAATTGGGGCACATTTACTTACCCGTCCGGAGGAGTTCCTGAAAGTGCATTGTCTGATGAGGATGAACTCTGCCGCGATTCACTAAGATCGTGTGCCCGATATCCAGCATGTATCGCTTCCCCGCTCAGGTCCGCCGGAGTTCCCCTTCTTCTTCCCGGTGCATGTAAGTGCATTACTTGCGACACAATTTTATTCCTAAATTCCGCACTCAGTGCGAATCAGTCGGATGGCCCCCCCCCCCCCATTTTTGTTGCATGAAAGTCGACGCAGCTGCGTCAAAAACCGATCATGTGCAACACAATCCCCTTCTAAATACCTGTCACAGCGGCGCAAATCCCGAATACCACGAACAGTCCGACAGAAATGCGATCCACGGACCCTTAGTAAATAAGCCCCATTATGTATGTCTGCCCCCCCCCCCCCCCCACCACCAATCAACTACCGATGTCAGGAAAATCGCTTGAACCTTTTCTTAGTTTAGGGTTACGGCTGTCGCCATCATGGCTTCCATGGATCACCTTGAATTGAGTGTTACCTGCAGTTCCTGCGTCTGTCCACTTCAGGGACATGGGGCCACCTGCTGAACATGTGATTTCTATCCTGAGGATAGACCATCGATAACAATTCCTGAAAAACCCCTGTAAGTTTATATAATATATTAGATGTACCCTAATGCAGTTCAGATACAACCCATACCATAAAAAACAAGCCCTCTCTTTTGGAATACAGATACAATTCTAATACAGTCTATGCAGTTGTACAACCCCTTTAAGGTATAATTATATCTTTATGTCAGTTGTTATTTAAACAAACACTAAATCCCCTGCACAGTCCTAGGGTTAAAGGGGGTCGTCCATTTTTTTGCCACTACCAATAATTCACAATTTTCCAAGTTCGCTGCAAATTTGGATGAACAAGGGTTAGGATTTGTGAAAAATGCACCAAAAAATGAATTCCCTAATGAGTTCGGAAATAATTTAAAATTTCTTTTATTAATCTTGACACACAAGAAATAGCTCTGAGCCAATCACTGGCTTGTGGGCGGGGTCACTGATTGGCTGTGATTGGCTGAGCAGTCATTTCCTGTGTGTGGAGCGGGAACAGGAAGTAGATATCAACGGGGGGGGGGGATCGGAATGGGCGTGGTGATTTTTTTAACCCATTATGTTCCTGTCTTCAGACAACCCCTTTAATTTTAATTATCCTCTGTACCTGGAAACCGGACAATCCTTTAGTGAGTCAGACGATGCGTCAATTTCCAGAATCGTGAAGTGATGAAGTTCTACACAAGGGTCCTGAGTCATCTCAATGCCAGTGAAGAATTTGGGTGAAGCGCGTTGTTTCGCAGCAGTACAGTAAAGGGAGAGGGAGCGCGCTCATTAGGCATGCCCTGTCATCTCATAGCACTGCCTGCTGCGATGATACATCGGGACGCCATTACCTTTAATCCCTTAAAGGACATTTTCTTTAATTACACTTTACTTCCTTATAATCTATTAACAACCTGAACAACCAATCAGGTTTCAGCTCTCTCAGAGCTGAAATCTGATTGGTTATGCTGGGTAGGTCATTCACATTTACTTTGCGCCAGTTTTTAATATGAATTCCTACATCTCTACGGGGGTTGTTTTCTGATACAAAATCAAATCTCCTCCATACTGTAGACGTACACATAGTTTTGGGGATTTTCAGTAACATTCCATGAAAATTGGGATTGAAAAAGGGGTGGGGTTAATAAAAAAAACCGAATCGCCTGGAAATTAAATGGCCAAATTTTTACCAAGATAAATTAGTTTAGATATTGAAGATTAGATACTGCCATTGGTTTCCACATCTACAAACATTTGTGTTGGTAAAATAGGAATCTGTAAAATGAATCTAAGTATCCGAATTCTCACACTGCTGTGCTCTGAACTCTTTGCACAGAACTGCTTCACAGCCCTATCTTCTCTGTAAACGCTATAACCGGTTGGATACTACAGAAGAACTAAGAGGGGACAAGTTATGGAGAAATTCAGTGAAGGGAGCTAAGAGCACAGCAGTGTGAGGAAACTCCCCCTTTGCCCTTGGAAGAAGTACAATTCGGGAATATAAATCCATATTTCACAGTCCAGCAGCTACTAAGAACACACACACACACAAAGGTGTAATTACACATATCTGCAAGGACAATATATAAATCTCTTTACAGAGAGCTAAGAGCACAGCAGTGTGAGGACACAGCTGGAGACGCTACAATACTGGAATATAAATCCATATTTCACAGTATTGCTGCTGCTACTAACAACACACACAAAGTTATGATTATACATCTCTCCAGGGACAATATATAAAACTGTTTAAAGAGAGCTAAGAGCACAGCAGTGTGAGGACACAGCCGGGGGCCACTACAATACTGGAATATAAATCCATATTTCGCAGTCCTGCTGCTATTAAAAACAGAAAGGTATGATTACACAGATCTCCAGGGACAATACCTTACACTGGCTGCAGAGACCACAGAGCACAGCAGTGTAAGGACACACCCCGAGAAGCTACAATTCTGGAATATAAATCCATATTTCAAATTCCTGCTGCTATTAACAACAATCACAAAGGTATGATTACACAGATCTCCGGGGACAATACTTAACACTGACTGCAGAGAGCACAGAGCACAGCAGTGTGAGGACACACCCGAGAAGCTACAGTTCTGGAATATAAATCCATACTTTAAAGTCCTGCTGCTATACACAATACACACAAAGATGATTACACATTTTTCCAGGGCTAATACCTTACACTGGCTGCAGAGAGCACAGAGCACAGCAGGGTGAGGGCGATGTCACAAATGATGGCTGTTAATGATGTGACTTTACAACTAACGCCTCATTGCCAGTTCCCATGAACCTTTGTTGTCCATTTTCGGGAAATTAACAGATTCTGTATTGAGCTTTGGATGTGACTAGAGCATAGCACAAACATCCCATTGCGCAGTTATCATTGGGAGGAGGGTGGGGGGGCTCATTTTATTAAATGCCCCCTCCTGTGTTGGTTTGGCAGTATTCATTGTGACCCCTTGCCTGGTCTCTGCCTCATCTCTGCCCAGCGTGAAGTCTACACATGAGGCTCCGTGGAAGGAATCAATAAGTCTCTCGCTTTGTTTTGACCATTTTTTAAAGGTTTTGCATGGATGAGTAGAAATAATTAGTGCCCCCTATGGTTCGGCCCGGAAATGAAGCCAGATATTCAGTGCTTTACCACCCCTGTCATGTCCATGAGCTATGTCAGTGGTCTGTGAGGCACGTAGCATCCGCGCCCCTGAGATACTATTACCCCTCTAAACTCCTAGTCCCCCCCCCCCCAGCCAAGAAATGTCCTTTCGAAATTCTCTCTTTTATGTTAAATCTCATCCGTCAGGCAAATATGACTCTTCTCATCCTACTTTCACATGAGACGAGTCAAGTTTGGTGGTTACTGCGGTAAAGTCACATCAGAGGCCCCTATCTTCTGTTCTATAGCACCCAGAAACTTGCTGCTGCTGAAAGTTAAGAATGACATCTTTCAGATACCATCAGGCTTATGGTTCTGTGAGCTACAGAACTGGACACACAGATCTTAAAAAAAAAATAGATCTTCATCCTCAGCATTTACTACTGTGTCATTAGCTGCCTGTATCTCTGCTGTAGCTCACAAAGCTATAAGATATGTGATCTGAGGTTCTTATCTTTAATATGACACCACCAGCATGTTTCTAGGTGCTATAGAACAGATGATAGGGACATGTAAAATGACACTAACCTGCAACCACTAAACTTGACTCGTCTCAAGGGAAAATGAAGTGAGAAGAGTCATATTTGCCTAACTTTGGGGGAGATTTTTTTAAATATGTCAATGAGAGTGAGTTCACATAAAAGAGAGAAATTTAGAAAGGACATTTCATCCCCTATATGATGGGGTAGTAGTTTAGTGGGGTGATGGGGTAGTCCTCTTTTGTCACCGGCTCCAAAATACAAAAAAGGGAATGAAGTGTTATGTCCAGCCAAGTGAGACATAGATGGGTTCAATCAGTATTTACTTAAAAATAAAACCTCTGTGCAAAAGTTTTAGGCATGTGTGGTAAAGTTTTATTTATATATTTATTTATTTTTGCCCTTGAAAACAGGATCACTTTTCTATGTATACTTCTAGGCAATTTATGAAGAAACTCAGCAGGGAAGTAGTTCCAGACATCTCGGAGAACTAGGCATAGATATTCTGAGGATGTAGAAGCCCGATTGGGAGCTTGTTGCAGATATCTTGGAGAATGTGGCACAGATGTTCTGTGGATGTAGGAACTCGGCAGGGAGGTTGTTCCAAATATCTTGGAGAACTTCGTACAGATCTTCTGTATATGTAGGTTTGCTCCAATGCTTTTCTCTTCGTGTTATTCCAGATGGACTGGATGAAGCAGAGACCACGGTTCCGTGGATGTAGAAACTCTGTAGGAAGGTTGTTTCACAGGTTGTGGAGAAATAAACACAGATGTTATATGGATGTAGGAAACCAGCAGGGAGGTTGTGCCAGGCACTTATGTTTTATGGATATAAAAACTCACCAAAGAGATTGCTGTAGGAACAAAACAAAAATCTTCTGAGGATGTACAAACTTTCTAGGTAGATTGTTCCAGACATCTTGGAGAACATAGCACTGATCTTCTGTGGATGATGGAACTCGGCAGTAAGGTTGTTCCAGACATTGCAGAGAATTAAGCCCAGATCTTCTGGTGAGGATGGAACTCGGCAGTAAGGTTGTCCTAGACATCTTGGATAATTAAGCACAGATCTTCTGTGGAGGATAGTAAGGTTGTTCCAGACATCTTGGAGAACTTAGCACTGATTTTCTGTGGATGATGGAACTTGGCAGTGAGGTTGTTCCAGACATCTTGGAGAACTTAGCACCAATCTTTTGTGGATAATGGAACTTAGCAGTAAGGTTGTTCCAGACATCTTGGGGATAGAAGCACAGATCTTTTGTGGATGTAGGAACTCATCAGGGAGGTTGTTCTTGACATCTTGGAGAACTTAGCACTGATCTTCTGTGGATGATGGAACTCAGCAGTAAGGTTGTCCTAGACATCTTGGATAATTAAGCACAGATCTTCTGTGGAGGATAGAAAGGTTGTTCCAGACATCTTGGCGAATTAAGCACAGATCTTCTGTGGAGGATGGAACTTGGCAGTGAGGTTGTTCCAGACATCTTGGAGAACTTAGCACAAAATCTTTTGTGGATAATGGAACTTAGCAGTAAGGTTGTTCCAGACATCTTGGAGATATAAGCACAGATCTTTTGTGGATGTAGGAACTCATCAGGGAGGTTGTTCTTGACATCTTGCGCACAGATCTTCTGTGGTTTCTCCAATGCTTCTCTCTTGTGATGTAATCCCAGACAGACTGGAGGATGTTCAGGCCTCTGTGGCCTATCATTACTATCATTATCATTACTTCTTAGATTCTTTGTTCTTCTTCTTGGTGCTGTAGAAAATTCTTGATGACTTTGGCTGGATGTTTGGGGTCATTGTCCTGCTGAGGAATACATTGGCTCCTCCCCAGTGGTAATTAATGATGGCCTGGATTTCTTGGCATTGAGGACATCAAAGAATAAAAGTAATTTTGGGTGGATTTCATTAGTTTTTGTGTCTTTATGACACTGTCCAGATGGAGGATAACTTGCCCAAGGGGAACCCAGAGAACGTGCCGATCCTCCTGCATTATCTAAGCTTGTTCCCATCTGTAAGCGATGTCTGAACAGGCAATAAATCATGAGTCATGTGTGGACACAAATCAGCAGATGATGAGCTGTAGTGTGCACAGGGTCCTGAATCACTCCGCCATCTAGAAGACAGGGTCAGCATTTTTTGGTGGATTCAGTGGGGGCTGGGTTCATAAACATGTGCTGCAATGTATACGTCTAAAAATTGACAAAAACGGATGCAGTTTTATTCATACGTCAATGTTTTTTTGATGTATAAATCTTATCCATCTCATCCGCCATCACGTAAAAACGTAAACTTTTTTTTTTAAGAAGAGAATTTAAAGATTCATATTTGGGCATAAAAACAGATGTGACGGGTTGATGCGTACGCTGTAACGCTTTATGGATATGTTCTCCGTAGAAACCAATGTTAAAAAAAAGCAGGAGACGCGCAGGAGAAAAAACGTAAACGTACTGTGCATCATTCATAGACATGAAAGGATACGCCATAGCACATGTTTTGATCCTTTTTTTCAGTGAAAAATATGTACGTCATCAGTATTCATAAAACAAGATGTAAACCCAGTCTTATGTACGTCTTGGGTAGATCAGGTAAGGACTCATAGGCTTTCTCTATGAGTTGGAGGGAAGCAGGACTCACAGGCTTTCTCTATGAGTGGGTGGAGAAGTAGGACTCACAGGCTTTCTCTATGAGTGGATGGAGGGAAGCAGGACTCACAGGCTTTCGCTATGAGTAGGAGAAGAAAGCAGGACTCACAGGCTTTCTCTATGAGTGGGTGAAGAGATGCAGGACTCACAGGCTTTCTCTATGAGTGGGTGAAGAGATGCAGGACTCACAGGCTTTCTCTATGAGTGGGTGGAGAGATGCAGGACTCACAGGCTTTCGCTATGAGTAGGAGAAGAAAGCAGGACTCACAGGCTTTCTCTATGAGTGGGTGAAGAGATGCAGGACTCACAGGCTTTCTCTATGAGTGGGTGGAGGGAGCAGGACTCACAGGGTTTCTCTATCAGTGGGGGGAGGAGCAGGACTCACATGCTTTTTCTATGTGGGTGGAGGGAAGCAGGACTCACATGCTTTTTCTATGAGTGGGTGGAGGGAAGCAGGACCCACATGCTTTTTCTATGTGGGTGGAGGGAAGCAGGACTCACATGCTTTTTCTATGTGGGTGGAGGGAAGCAGGACTCACAGACTTTCTCTATGAGTGACCATGATAAGCAGGACTCACAGGCTTTTTCTATGAGTGGGTGGAGGGAAGCAGGACCCACATGCTTTTTCTATGTGGGTGGAGGGAAGCAGGACTCACATGCTTTTTCTATGTGGGTGGAGGGAAGCAGGACTCACATGCTTTTTCTATGTGGGTGGAGGGAAGCAGGACTCACATGCTTTTTCTATGTGGGTGGAGGGAAGCAGGACTCACAGACTTTCTCTATGAGTGACGATGATAAGTAGGACTCACAGCATTTTTATATGAGTGAGCAGGTGAAGCAGGACTCACAGGCTTTTTTATTGAGTGGGTGGGGGAAAGCAGGACTCACAGGCTTTCTTTATGAGACACCAGGATAAGAAAGACTCAGAAATAAAATCTACATAGTCAGTGGAACACTATGACTCACATCCTTCTCTTTGATACCATTTATACAGGATACATGTATATTATAAACATATATATCTGCATAGTCACCATTTATCATACTTATTAAGGAGAGAAAGAAATTATTTTGGATCCCCTCCCCCCCCCCCCCCCCACCAATGACCTTATTCGCCCTGATATAGCCGGCTCAGAAAATGTGCGCGCTTCTGTCATCACCTCCTGCTGTTTCAGTGATAGTGGGTGAACGTCCGGGGAGAGACAAGCTGTATGTACAAGCTGGACTCCAGACTGATACATTGTAACAAACCATCAGAACAGGAGGGAGATGGAAGCTGCTCGTATGTTTATATTACAGACCATTGGTTACACTTGTAACAAACCTTCAAGGTTTCACCATGTAGACGGTAGATAGTATTAGGAATTGTCCCTGGAGACATGTGTAATCTTACCTTTGTGAATGTTGTTAGTAACAGCAGGACTGTGACATATGGATTTATATTCCAGGAGTGTAGCTTATGCAAGTTCCTTGTGGGTTTGTCCTCACACTGCTGTCCTCTGGGCTCTCTGCAGCCAGTGTCAGGTATTGTCCCTGGAGAGATGTGTATTCATACCTTTGTGTATGTTGTTAGTAGCAGCAGGGCTGTGAAATATGGATTTATATTCTAGGAGTATAAGTGTAGCAAATACAAATGCACTGGGGTGTGTCCTCACACTGCTGTCCTCTGGGCTCTCTGCAGCCAGTGTCAGGTATTGTCCCTGGAGAGATGTGTATTCATACCTTTGTGTATGTTGTTAGTAGCAGCAGGACTGTGATATATGGATTTATATTCTAGGAGTATAAGTCTAGCATATATAAATGCACTGGGATGTGTCCTCACACTGCTGTGCTCTGAGAATTCTGCTTCTCCCAAGCCCTTCCACTCTATTCTAAGTAAAATCTGCAAAAGGGTTTGATCCTACAATAGTCTTTTAAAGGGGAGGTCTTGTAGAAAACCTCAATGCAGAGGTATAAAAGCACAGCAGTGTGAGGATACGCTCCAGTGCACTTGGTGAAACTACAATTCTGGAATATAAATCCATTTTTCTCACCTCTGCTACTACTAAAGGTAGGATTACACTTCTTTTTTAGAAGCAAAAGATAACACTGGCTGCACAGAGTACAGCAGTGTGAGTACAGCAGTGTGAGGACACGAAGCTACAATCCTGGAATATAAATCCAAGTGTACAGTCCTGCTTCTACAAACAACATACACAAAGGTATGATTTCACATCTCACCAGGGACAATACCTAACACTGGCTGCAGAGGGCACAGAGCACAGCAGTGTTAGGGCACCCCTATACACTTAGGCTATATTCACACTGCCGTTGCCCGCCCGTACCGTACCGTAGCGGCCATGGCAGTGTACGGGGAGAGGAGGTGAGCGCAGCTCACCCCCACCCCTCTCCATAGCAACCTATGGCGCACGGCGCCGTATTACGTGAAAAGATAGGACAGGTCCTATCTTTTTCCCGGGTACGGAACAGTACAGTGCCGCACGTGTGCGGCACCGTACCGCTCCCGTAGGGTGCCGTGCGCCCATAGAAGTGTATATATCGGCCGTATATACGTCCCCCATTCGTTAGTGTGAATGTAGCCTTAGTAAAATTACAATTCTGGAATGGGAATCCGTATAGCACAGTCCTGCTGCTACTAACAACATACTCAAAGGTCTGATTACACATCTGTCCAGGGATTATACGTAACACTGGCTGCAGTCTGTATGGTTACTCCTCCGGATACATTCCCTTTAGAGTTAATAGATTCTATGGAGTTGTCACATTCCCGGTAGAACATGTTACGTTCCATCTAAGTGTATCCGTGTCAGTCTCCGTATAATTGAGAAGAATGTGAGCGCGGCGCGGGATCCGTCGCTCTGATAGTGTTGTCCTGTCTTGCAGTATTGTGCGGTAATTGTCCTGACACTGCAGATAGGGAGAGAGAGGAGAGGAAGGAATCTGCGTCTGATAAGTGTCGCAGCTGCTTAGATCAGCGACGGGTGACACCAGGTGCGGGGAGAGGCTCAGAGGATGTGGCCCCCGTCATAGCAGCTACATGTAATATTAATGACTGCATCGCACTGTAATGGGCCTGCAATGCAGGGGAAGGCAGCGGGGGCTCGTGTATACAGATACATGCAAGATATGACGTCATATATCTGGCTCTGCACAACTCTGAGGTATAGTGAGTGCAGCTCTGGAGTATAATACCGGATGTAACTCAGGATCAGTACAGGATAAGTAATGTCATGTACGTACACAGTGACTGCACCAGCAGCAGAATAGTGAGTGCAGCTCTGGGGTATAATACAGGATGTAACTCAGGATCAGTACAGGATAAGTAATGTCATGTATGTACACAGTGACTGCACCAGCAGCAGAATAGTGAGTGCAGCTCTGGGGTATAATACAGGATGTAACTCAGGATCAGTACAGGATAAGTAATGTCATGTATGTACACAGTGACTGCACCAGCAGCAGAATAGTGAGTGCAGCTCTGGAGTATAATACAGGATGTAACTCAGGATCAGTACAGGATAAGTAATGTCATGTATGCACACAGTGACTGCACCAGCAGCAGAATAGTGACTGCAGCTCTGGGGTATAATACAGGATGTAACTCAGGATCAGTACAGGATAAGTAATGTCATGTATGTACACAGTGACTGCACCAGCAGCAGAATAGTGAGTGCAGCTCTGGAGTATAATACAGGATGTAACTCAGGATCAGTACAGGATAAGTAATGTCATGTATGTGCACAGTGACTGCACCAGCAGCAGAATAGTGAGTGCAGCTCAGGAGTATAATACAGGATGTAACTCAGGATCAGTACAGGATAAGTAATGTCATGTACGTACACAGTGACTGCACCAGCAGCAGAATAGTGAGTGCAGCTCTGGAGTATAATACAGGATGTAACTCAGGATCAGTACAGGATAAGTAATGTCATGTATGTACATAGTGACTGCACCAGCAGCAGAATAGTGAGTGCAGCTCTGGATTATAACACAGGATGTAACTCAGGATCAGTACAGGATAAGTAATGTCATGTATGTACACAGTGACTGCACCAGCAGCAGAATAGTGAGTGCAGCTCTGGGGTATAATACAGGATGTAACTCAGGATCAGTACAGGATAAGTAATGTCATGTATGTACACAGTGACTGCACCAGCAGCAGAATAGTGAGTGCAGCTCTGGGGTATAATACAGGATGTAACTCAGGATCAGTACAGGATAAGTAATGTCATGTATGTACACAGTGACTGCACCAGCAGCAGAATAGTGAGTGCAGCTCTGGAGTATAATATAGGATGTAACTCAGGATCAGTACAGGATAAGTAATGTCATGTATGTACACAGTGACTGCACCAGCAGCAGAATAGTGAGTGCAGCTCTGGAGTATAATACAGGATGTAACTCAGGATCAGTACAGGATAAGTAATGTCATGTATGTACACAGTGACTGCACCAGCAGCAGAATAGTGAGTGCAGCTCTGGAGTATAATATAGGATGTAACTCAGGATCAGTACAGGATAAGTAATGTCATGTATGTACACAGTGACTGCACCAGCAGCAGAATAGTTCGTGCTGGATCATTCTGCTGTGAACTGCTGACGGGTGTGGTTGTCTGTGACTGAGCTCCTGCACCACCTGGGGGAAGACCAATCCACCCAGGCCTGCTCTCTCCTCCCCAGGGAGGGAGTAGGTTTCTGGGATGAGTGAGCCAGGAAAATCCCAGGCTTCTGCCTCCCGGACCAGGCCGGCGGGGGGCAGGAGAAGCCAGTTGCCGGCCAAAGCGGAGGGGGTAAGAAGATCTGCCCGGAGCCAAGGACGCAGCGATGTGACCTCGGCTGCCACCCCCAAGACCCAGGGAAGCTGCAAGGTCTCCAGATCACAGAAGATCAAGGCAAGTAACATCAGCCTGAGTGCTCCTCCTGGAAAGCTGAGTGACTGTGCGGGAAAGCTGGGTGGTTCAGCTGAAAAGCTGGGTGCTCACGGAGGTGTGCAAAAGGCATGGGGTGATCTTAAGGCCCGGGAGTCTGCTACCATCTATGGCTCCCGGATTGCTGAGCACCTCCGTGAGTACGAGGAAGCCGGAAAAGCGCTGAGGAGGCTCCAGGAGGAGATAAGGGAGACCTTGGCCCTAGCGGGGGTGGCTACGCAGAGAAAGAAAAAGTCTGATCTACTTACCACCATAGACAGACTAAAAGCCGAGGTCACCGCTCTGCAGGAGAAGCGACATCTTATCCGCGAGCACAGCGGTCCGTTCCGCGAAAAGTTGGAAAACGACGCCCGGTTTGAGGAAATGCGCCTGGAGCAGCTGAGAAAGCAAAAGGGGCTTGAGATCCAGGCGGATGATGGCGATGATGAGGAGGATGAGGAAGACCTGCCGTGTCCGTCTGGTGGCCTGCGCCAACACCAGCAGGCCTCGCACGACAGGCTGCCTGCGGAGCAAGCGCCATTACCATCAGGCTGCGGCTCTGCCAACCTGGAGGAGGAAAGTGATGACAGCGGCCAGGGGGGGGCGCTAATGGCTCAGATCCGTCAGCTTGAGTCCCCAGTTCACCTCCAGAACTTTTCCTTCGGCGATGATATGCCAGATGACGACCTAAAGAGAAAGAAGAGAGCCAGGAAGACCAAGGCGTCTCAGGAGGTGAATCTGGTGTTTCGTCCCCTCCCTGTTCCCTCCGGGCTGGCAGCAGTGCCAGCCTGTCGTGTAGGCCCCGTTGCCCAGCCCAGCACGAATCCTGCAGTGGACTCGGTGCCAGGGTGCGGGGAGATTGCAAAGCCACGTTCTATCATGGCGCAGAGCACCAGCCTTGTTTGTAGTAGCAAGGATGGTGCAGGGAAGGCATCGGCCGAAAGGCCGGACAGTGAGGGCGATCCAGCAGGTCCTGGTACTGTGCGCTGCCCCCCAGTGGGAGGGGGGGGTGGCCCAGTGCCAGGGGCAGTGGCGGTGGCTCCTGTAGTCCCTAGCACTGTGGCTGCTGCTAGGTCCGGTGAGCAGCGGCAGTGTGATGGGGCTGCTGGGGCTTGTGGTGCGGCGCCTCCCAAGCGCCCTGTGCAGCCTGCGGGAAAGGGCGCAGGAAAGGTTTTATTTTGTATTGGCTCATCTGACCCTGGAGATGGCACAAAGAGACTGTCCGGAGTAAATAAAGACAGGAGGCCTCTTTCATCCAGCGAGCAGCGATGCTCCAACCTTAAAAAAACTGCGGGACAACAAGGGGTTAATGCCAATGAGGCAGAGGGCACAAGTAAGATCGGGGTTGGAGCTGCCTCTTCTCAGGCTGAATCAGCTATGGAGGTGGCTCTACCCCCAGTGCCCAGTGACGCTGAGGCAACCCCAGGTCCTCCTGGCCCAGCTGGTGTGAGTGATGCAAGGAAGCGAGGGAAGCGAGACAGTAATGTACATAGTGTGGTGAGTGTGGGAGTGGTGGATGGTGGTGAGGGGGTTAATCATGTGGTTTGTGCTGATCCATCTGCACCCCCAGTGGTGGCCGCTCCCATAAGGAGCTATGCGAGTGTCACCGCTGGGGCAAGTGGGGTTAACTCCTTGTCTCCTGGCTCTGGGAACAGCGTTTTGCAAAGGCGTCTTCTGGAGGCTCTCAGGAGAGGGGAAAAGTCAATCAATGTAGAGGGGAGAGAGGTTGATCTGTCCTTCTGGACAGACAGGCATGGCCTGGCAGCCTTCCAAGAGAAAAGGGGGGGAGAGACTGTATGGTCTTTACCCACAACCGGGCCCGGAGCTTCCCGTAGGAATGTGGTTCGTCTTCGCTGGAGGGGCAGTGACGCATGCCCACCCAGGTCAAGGGTGGTGGAGCTCCTCCTGAAGATGAACTTCAGGGCTAGTGACATCTTTGCCCTGATACATCCTTATGGTACTCCGGAGTTCGATGTCAGCTTTGTCCGGCCGGAGGGCTTAGAGCTCTTCTGGTCGAATTATGAGCTGGCAAAGAACGAGCCTGGCTGGCGAGACTTTGCTGTGCAAGCAGTGTCTCGCCAAAACACAGTCAAGAAGGTGACCGTTTTGACCCGTAACGAGTCACTTTCTTGCATGGACATCATGACGTGGCTCAGTCGTTATGGTGAGGTTGTACAGGTACCTCAGAAAAACCGTGATGAATTTGGCATTTGGTCTGGGGCCTGGACCTTCATGATGAAGTTGAAGTGTTCAGGCGGCACAGTCGCCCACATTCCCTCTTCAGCCTTTCTTGGGCGGGACAGAATCCTGATTTTCTACCAGGGGCAGCCGAAGGTCTGTCACAGGTGCGGTGACCCCACACACTTCAGCGCCAGCTGCCAAGTGCAGAAGTGCGCTTTGTGTGGTGGGCTAGGTCATCTCGCTGCATCCTGTAAGGACATTAGGTGTAACCTGTGTGGTGAGCTCGGTCACCCTTTCAGCCGTTGTCCTCGCTCCTTTGCCAATGCGGTTGTGACCCCAGTGGAGGAGAGCCATGAGGTTGCTTCTGCTGGGGAAGGTACCAGCAGAGGTGGAGGAGCTGAGGGGCCTGTGAAGAAAAGCAAGAATAAGTCACCTTCTCAGTTGAGGCGGCTTGAAGCCAGACAAAAAGGGAGAGAACTGGGGAAGCCTCAGGTTGCTGGGGTGACCCTTGTCCCTTCCTCAGAGGCTGGTCATGCTACTGAGGCCCTGAGGGATGATGAGTTGGATGAGGAGGTCAGGAGGATGGAGCGCGAGAAAGGTGCCATGTCCTCCACGTCCTCCCATTATGAGAGTATGGATGAGGATAACAGGATTTGGCTAGAAAATAAGCGCAAGCAGAAAAAGAAAAAACGCGGCGTATCTAAGGTACCTAAGGAAGGGAAAACTTCCTCCCCTCTGGTTGAGCTTTCCAACCGGTTCCTCACCCTCGATGAGATCGCCTCCTCGGAAGGAGAGGCTGAGGGTGGGGTTCTGGAGGTGGCGGCGGAGCAGCCTGCAGGGGGCGCCGAGTCTCTATCCTCTGGGGATGCTGGGTCCTCAGAGTGGGAGACTGACTCAGAGTCAGGAGACAAGGACGAAGGAGAGGGTGGTCCGGGTGGGTCCTTGGGGGCCAGTAATAACATGGACACCTCAATTTCGTTAAAAAGAAGTTGCCCCAATTCTGAAGGGAAAAGGGAAAAGGCATCATCTTCAGAGGAGAGTCGGGGGAAGGGAAATAGTAAGAAAAAAGCCGTCTAACTTAATCACTCATGATGGCGGCACCCACTCCGTTGACGATGGCGTCCATTAATGTCGCCAGCATTAAGTCTGATGCGGCTAGATTTGCGGCCTTTGATTTTCTCGGCCGTGTTGAAGCCGACATTTTATTTTTGCAGGAGACCAGGCTGCCAGATTTGGCGGCCGTGTTTAAAGCTAAGAGGGAATGGAGACACGGGCCTTCCTATTGGTCTCTTGCGGCCGAGCCGTATAGCGGAGTGGCGGTCCTTTTTACCGCGCCGGTAGAATGCCGACGAGTTATTGAGTTAGAAATGGGGAGGTGCCTGATCCTGGATGTCCTCATGAAGGGACAAGAACTGCGCCTAATTAACATCTATGGTCCCCAGTCCAAGTGGGACAGGAAGTGTCTCTTTATGAGGATCAAGCCCTACCTTTTTACAAGTCGGCAGGTGGTCTTTGGAGGGGACTTCAATGCTGTCACGAGGTCCCAGGATAGGGGAGGTTCCAGAGACAAGCTGACTTATGATAGCGTCGCTCTTAATAGCATAGCTAGTGAGGCTCGCCTGGTGGATGTCCACATCCGGCACACCCCAGGCCACACGGGGTTCACCTATTATAGGGGTAGCTGCAGGTCTAGAATAGACAGGTTTTATTTAAAGGAGGAAGCCATTTCTTCAGCAGTGTCCGTTGTTGAGGTGGAGTTCTCCGACCACTGTCTAATTTTGTTTTCTCTGAATGTTACAGAGACCCCCCGGATGGGAAGAGGCTACTGGAAGCTCAATTCGTCTCTCCTGGAAGAAGCAGAGATAAGACAATCCTTTGAGGACTTTCTTCAGAGCCAGGTACCATTGCTGGGCCTTTGTAGCAGTAAGTCAGAGTGGTGGGAGATGCTCAAGAAAAGGGTGGCGAGATTCTTCCGCCAGCTCTCGAGCCTCAGGAGCCTGGACAGGTACCGCCTGTATCAGGGCCTGAGGAGGAAACTCGAGCATCTCGTCTCGACTGGAGGTAGTCGTGAGGACATCTCCAGAGTGAAATCCTTGCTGAAGAGGTGTCAGTACGATAGACACGCATCTTTGGTTTTTGAGAGGGATTACGGGAAATACCGCTCGCCCGACCCTTACAGAAACTGCAAGATGTCAGTGAATGGTAAAGTTGTCACAGGACTGGTTGACAGTACGGGATCCCTGAAAAGGTCCAGATCAGGGATTCTGGAGGTCGTCAGATCCTTCTACTCACACCTCTTGGGCAGGAAGGATCTAGATCGGGATGTGATATCGGCTTTTCTGGCTGAAACTGTCCCTGAGCCAGGAGTAGACCCCTCTCTTGATGTTTTGACAGAGATGATCAGGGAAGAGGAAGTCAGCCTGGCGATTGAAGGGCTCGCCCTCAAGAAATCGCCGGGTCCGGATGGCTTAACATCTGAGTTCTATAAGACCTTTAAGGACGCCTTGGTTCCCCTCTTGACTGAGGTATTCAATGAGTGTCTTTCCTCGGGCGCTCTGCCGAAGTCAATGAGGAGGTCTGCCCTGATCATCCTGTCAAAGGGTAAGGACCGATCTCGTATTGAGAACTGGCGTCCCATAGCGCTTCTCAATACGGACAGAAAGGTTTTGGCAAAGGTGCTGTTTAATCGGCTGGTGCAGTTTGCGCCCCGGCTCCTTTCGGGGACCCAGCACTGCTCTGTTCCAGGCCGCAGTACATTTAGTGCTGTGCTTTGTGTTCGGGAGGCAGTGGAGCAGGGCAGGGCTGGTAACTGGAAGGGGTACTTGCTGTCCTTGGATCAGGCAAAAGCGTTTGATCGGGTTGACCACGAGTACCTCTGGTCTGTCCTTCTGAGGTATGGCCTGCCGGGGGAGTTTGTCAATTGGCTGAAAGTTTTGTATGCAGGGGCAGAGAGTTTCCCGCTTGTGAACGGTTGGATTGGCCGCTCTTTTGAGGTCGGGTCTGGTGTTCGCCAGGGTTGTCCTCTGAGCCCACTTTTATACGTGTTCGCGATTGACCCATTCCTTAGGAGGGTTGATCGTGGGCCGTTGGTGGGAGTCGGGATGGACCAGGAGGCACCGGAAGCCACTCTAAGGGTGGTAGCGTACGCTGATGATGTCACCGTTTTTGTGTCCTCGAGAGGGGAGGCGCAATGGGTGATGTCAGAGGTTGACCGCTACTCAGAGGCTTCTGGGTCCAAGATCAACCGGGATAAGTGTGAGAGTCTCTGGCTGGGAGAGGGGGATCCAGGCTTTGATCTCCCGGACACTCTTCCAGGGCCCCAAGACTCTGCCAAAGTTCTCGGCATCGAATTTGGCCAGGGGGATTACCCCATGCAAAACTGGGATGGCAGGCTTAAGATCGCCGCTCAGAGGGTGGACCAGTGGAAGGGTTGGTCTTTGACCCTCAGGGAAAGGGTGAACTTGATTAAAACTTACCTGCTCCCATTGCTGATATATCTGGGCAGTGTGTGCATGTTGCCAGAACCCCTCTGGACTCGAGTCTACAGTCTGTTCTTCCAGCTGTTATGGGGGAATAGGCTGAACCTTATCAAGAGGGAGGTTACTTACCGCACGAGGAGACAAGGAGGGTTGTGTATGGTCAACCCTGTGGTGTTCCTAGTGAATACCTTTCTTAAGATCAATGTAGCAAACCTCTGGAAAGAGAGGGCTCCTCCGTGGGTATACTCCTGTAGGGGATGGTTTCGGCCTTTCTTCCAGGAATGGGAGACAGGAGGGCGAGTGAAGGATCTCCGTACACCACATGGGCATCTTCCGGCTTACGCTACCCCGGTTCTGAAGGTGATTCGCCGGTGGGGTCTGGGAATGTGGGAGATCAGGACCATGTCGAGGAAACTCCTTGACAAAAGGGTTCTGTTGACCCATTTCCAGAAGCCTCTGGCCCTCAGGGATTGCCCAAGTCGGGATCTGGGGGTGGGTTTAGGTCTTTTGAATTCCATCAGGATCCCCTTGAAGTTTTGGGACTTGACTTGGCGCTGCTTCCATGGAAAGCTGTGTGTGAGGGACAATCTGAAGTGTAGGAGCTCTGAGGAAAGGGGTTGTCCCCGGGAGGAGTGCGGTGGTCTGCTGGAGAGCATGGACCACTTCCTGCTTCATTGTCCCTTTAACACAGAGGTGTACAACCGGGTGGGCGCTTCCATCCATTGGCCCGGGTTGGCCGGTCTCTCCTATGCGGAGTGGGCCTATGGAGCATTCAGAGGCCTGGGTGGCCGGGACCGATGCACGTTATTTCTAGTCAGTCTAGTGGTCAGGTACCACACGTGGAACGCACGGTGTTTAGTATCGACGCAGCGTAAAATCCTCCCGGTGGATGAGGTGGTTAGGAACATTCTGGGTGACCTGGTGAAGGTGCGCTCTCTGGAGTATGAGAGGCTGGGCACGGGGAGGGCCTCTCTCCTTTGGAGGGGGTTCTCCTTTAGTGTCCCTTAGTCTGTCATCTCCGCTCCTGGTGTTGGGCTGAAGCTGACACTGTAGATTTTTGTTTTGTGTTATGAGCATATAGAGATGTAGGGCTTGCAGGCACCGAACCTGGGCTTTATGTGGTTGGTTTGTTATATGTTGATATGTTTAATGTGTTTGTATCTTGTGTACAGTGTGTATTTATGTAGTTATAGTTAATGTGTATATAGGTGGTTGGTTTTGGGGTGTTGGTGTTAGGGTGTTAGGTTGGGAGGGGGGTGGACGGGACTTGGACTTTATGATCCTGGGCACTGGTCTGGACTATATAGCGCGAACTTTGGACGTTAGACCAGTGTCTGGGTGGGAGGGTGATGGGCGTGGGATTTAGTTAGTTATATTTAATGTTTTTATTTCCTGTTTGTCTTTTTTTTGCTGTGTATTCTTTAGTTATTTATGAAAAAAAAAGAAAAAAAAAAAATGTATAAAAAAAAAAAAAGAAAAAAAAAAATTAGGTGGTGGGATTGGGTGAAGGTTTTGTTTTATAATGCTGATTGTGTGGTGTGTGTGTGGCTGGGCCAGGAGATTTTCGTAAGTCTCTTTTAGTTTGTATTATTGTTTTGTTTTGCCAGAAGTTATGGCTTTATTTATGTTTATTGTTGTAATGTTTTTCATTTTTATATATAAAATAAAAGATTTACAGGATGTAACTCAGGATCAGTACAGGATAAGTAATGTCATGTATGTACACAGTGACTGCACCAGCAGCAGAATAGTGAGTGCAGCTCTGGAGTATAATACAGGATGTAACTCAGGATCAGTACAGGATAAGTAATGTCATGTATGTACACAGTGACTGCACCAGCAGCAGAATAGTGAGTGCAGCTCTGGAGTATAATACAGGAAGTAACTCAGGATCAGTACAGGATAAGTAATGTCATGTATGTACACAGTGACTGCACCACCAGCAGAATAGTGAGTGCTGCTCTGGTGATCTGCATCTGCGTCCAATCATCCATTAAAGTAATTGTGATCCTCTAATGCTATACACATGTATATACAGTGCAATATATGCCCCGGTTTTAAGGTACCTGCACCTTTAAGACCATCCAAGTGCTGTATGGCCATGAAGACCTCTGTCCTGTCTCACTATGAGAAATGTGTTACGTCTTGCAGTATAAGGAATCCTTTCTATGCGTCCTTTCCCTTTAAGCCTGAAGGCCTCAGATAAGACAAGACTCTACTTCTCCCCCACATAACTACGAGTTATTCTGTATCCATCAAGAATCACCCCAGCAGTGAGACGAGCTACCAGCCTGCAACTTTAACCTGAGTCCCCAACCACAGCCTTGTCGCCTCCTGCAACTTTTACACTTTGATCATTATTGACTACGTCCTGTATGGGGTATGTGATGCACCGCTTATTTGCATATATGTAAATTCCTTTCATCGTACTCGCTGTACTAGAAATTACTGTATTTTGCACTCTCCGTCGTGACTGCCCTTTAAATGCAGGGAGATGCCTATTGATTTTCCGTATTGATCCCTCGGCACTTTGCGTGCGAACCGCGGTGGTGCCTAAATAGCTTAACCCCTTCGTCGCCAGATGCTGCTGGGTACTAGGAAATTCATGAAGTCTACTGTATAATAATAGTAGGAAATCACTGTACATGAGGCTCATTGTACTGAATGTAAACCAGGTTACTGTCACTTTAAGAAATCTAGGATGCCCCTCATTAGGTTACTAGGGGCTTTATCCATAAAAATGCCTTATTAAAGGGTTCTTCTGCTCTTAAAGGGTCTGAATCAGTCCCATGTTGGGCCCAGGGGTATGCGGCTATGACTACAGAAAGCAATGGGGTTGTCACCCAGCTTTTCTAGATCCCAGAATGGTAAATATTACTAGGTGAGGAGCAAGGGATACATCAATGCACAACTAGGTTACAAGATATTTTAAGAAAAGTTGGGTGACGGCACTAATAATGAGTACTAATTGCATCCATATTGGGTCCACCCAGCTTTTCTAGGATGCAAAAAGATACAGGAATATTGTTGCTAAAATGTGGAGAAAGTTCAATATGTCTGATGTTGCAGAAGCCGCACCGCAGATCAATCGGCCGCAGTGAGTGAGTATTGAGCGTGTTGACAGGTCATTTTCACATGTTTAATGGTGAAACTTCTCCAAGGAGCGACGTACAGAGCGAGCAATCAAGCGCCTGAGCGAGCGGCTAATGCCTGGACATCCTGATTACTCCACCGGACCACAGATATTGGCTATACTTCATAGTGTAACACATAGGGAGTGATGGAGAAGGGTTCTGCATACTGATGTAGCTATCTGTATATAGGTCATTGTACGGGGGGGGGAGGAGGAGATAAGCTGTGACATCATCTATTGTCAGTAGTGATGTAATGATGGGTCAGTGTTATCTATATAGAGGTCATTGTACAGGGAGGGGGAGGAGATAAGCTGTGACATCATCTATTGTCGGTAGTGATGTAATGATGGGTCAGTGTTATCTATATAGAGGTCATTGTACAGGGAGGGGGAGGAGATAAGCTGTGACATCATCTATTGTCAGTAGTGATGGGTCAGTGTTATCTATATAGAGGTCATTGTACAGGGAGGGGGAGGAGATAAGCTGTGACATCATCTATTGTCAGTAGTGATGTAAGGATGGGTCAGTATTATCTATATAGAGGACATTGTACAGGGAGGGGGAGAAGATAAGCTGTGACATCATCTATGGTCAGTAGTGATGTAATGATGGGTCAGTGTTATCTATATAGATGACATTGTACAGGGAGGGGGAGGAGATAAGCTGTGACATCATCTATTGTCAGTAGTGATGTAATGATGGGTCAGTGTTATCTATATAGAGGTCATTGTACAGGGAGGGGGAGGAGATAAGCTGTGACATCATCTATTGTCAGTAGTGATGTAATGATGGGTCAGTGCTATCTATATAGAGGTCATTGTACAGGGGGGAGGAGGAGATAAGCTGTGACATCATCTATTGTCAGTAGTGATGTAATGATGGGTCAGTGTTATCTATATAGAGGTCATTGTACAGGGAGGGGGAGGAGATAAGCTGTGACATCATCTATTGTCAGTAGTGATGTAATGATGGGTCAGTGTTATCTATATAGAGGTCATTGTACAGGGAGGGGGAGTAGATAAGCTGTGACATCATCTATTGTCAGTAGTGATGTAATGATGGGTCAGTGTTATGTATATAGAGGTCATTGTACAGGGAGGAGGAGGAGATAAGCTGTGACATCATCTATTGTCAGTAGTGATGTAATGATGGGTCAGTGCTTTATATATATATATATCATTGTGATCCCTTTTAGAATCATTCTCAGTCTATTATAATGCCTTGTGCTCATAGTAGAAAGAAGTATAAAGAAATCATCATAAAACAGCAGAAGATCTTGGAGTTCTTGGCTCTGGGATAACAATGGTGTAAATTACAATTAATCACAACTAGATGGGAAGAATGTGGAGCAGAGGATAGAAGGGTCCACATGCTGTGATTGGACTTGTAGAAGAATGTAATATAGCAGAGATCTCCAGGCTCTGCTGTAGCCACTGGTGAAATACTTGAAGGATCAGGAATGTGGCCATCGCTGGCAGAGGATGAGATTTACTAACTCTCTGGATGCTGACAAATCACTTTATAAAGAGATTTTGTCATGCTTAAAAAATCCTCCTCGCCACACCCAGAGTCATAAGATGTGCTGATCCACAAGATCTGGACAATTCCTTCTATAATTTATCAAAGGGGTTGTGTTCTTAAAGGGCAATTCCAGTCACTAGTTATATTATCATCAATAATGTCTTACACATTCCGAAATTACACAGGCAGGACCTTATAATAGATAGGTCTGTGTCGCCCCCTACTGAGTAGTTAGAAAGAATATAATGATATCCCAGTGTACAATAAAAAATTCTACCATACAAATTTTATATATAAGAATATAACTACTATAATACTGTCCCCTATGTACAAAAATATAACTACTATAATACTGCCCCCTATGTACAAGAATATAACTACTATAAAACTGCCCCTATGTACAAGAATATAACTACTATAATACTGCCCCCTATGTACAAGAATATAACTACTATAATACTGCCCCCTATGTACAAGAATATAACTACTATAATACTGCCCCCTATGTACAAGAATATAACTACTATAATACTGCCCCCTATGTACAAGAATATAACTACTATAATACTGCCCCCTATGTACAAGAATATAACTACTATAATACTGCCCCCTATGTACAAGAATATAACTACTATAATACTGCCCCCTATGTACAAGAATATAACTACTATAATACTGCCCCCTATGTACAAGAACATAACTACTATAATACTGCCTCCTATATACAAGAATATAACTACTATAATACTGCCCCCTATGTACAAGAATATAACTACTATAATACTGCCCCCTATGTACGAGAACATAACTACTATAATACTGCCTCCTATATACAAGAATATAACTACTATAATACTGCCCCTATGTACAAGAATATAACTACTATAATACTGCCCCCTATGTACAAGAATATAACTACTGTAATACTGCCCCCTATGTACAAGAATATAATTACTATAATACTGCCCTCTATGTACAGGAATATAATTACTATAATACTGCCCTCTATGTACAAGAATATAACTACTATAATACTGCCCCTATGTACAAGAATATAACTACTATAATACTGCCCCCTATGTACAAGAATATAACTACTATAATACTGGCCTTACGTACAAGAATATAACTACTATAATACTGCCCCCTATGTACAAGAATATAACTACTATAATACTGCCCCCTATGTACAGGAATATAACTACTATAATACCGCCCCCTATGTACAAGACTATAACTACTATAATACTGCCCCCTATGTACAAGAATATAACTACTATAATACTGCCCCCTATGTACAAGAATATAACTACTATAATACTGCCCCCTATGTACAAGAATATAACTACTATAATACTGCCCCCTATGTACAGGAATATAACTACTATAATACTGCCCCCTATGTACAAGAATATAATTACTATAATACTGTCCCCTATGTACAAGAATATAACTACTATAATACTGCTCCCTATGTACAAGAATATAACTACTATAATACTGCCCCCTATGTACAAGAATATAACTACTATAATACTGCCCCCTATGTACAAGAATATAATTACTATAATACTGTCCCCTATGTACAAGAATATAACTACTATAATACTGCCCCTCTATGTACAAGAATATCACTACTATAATACTGCCCCCTATGTACAAGAATATAACTACTATAATACTGCCCCCTATGTACAAGAATATAACTACTATAATACTGCCCCCTATGTACAAGAATATAACTACTATAATACTGCCCCCTATGTACAGGAATATAACTACTATAATACTGCCCCCTATGTACAGGAATATAACTACTATAATACTGTCCCCTATGTACAAGAATATAACTACTATAATACTGCCCCCTATGTACAAGAATATAACTACTATAATACTGCCCCCTATGTACAGGAATATAACTACTATAATACTGTCCCCTATGTACAAGAATATAACTACTATAATACTGCCCCCTATGTACAAGAATATAACTACTATAATACTGCCCCCTATGTACAGGAATATAACTACTATAATACTGCCCCCTATGTACAAGAATATAATTACTATAATACTGCCCCCTATATACAGGAATATAACTACTATAATACTGCCCCCTATGTACAAGAATATAACTACTATAATACTGCCCCCTATGTACAAGAATATAACTACTATAATACTGCCCCCTATGTACAAGAATATAACTACTATAATACTGCCCCCTATGTACAAGAATATAACTACTATAATACTGCCCCCTATGTACAAGAATATAACTACTATAATACTGCTCCCTATGTACAAGAATATAACTACTATAATACTGCCCCCTATGTACAAGAATATAACTACTATAATACTGCCCCCTATGTACAAGAATATAACTACTATAATACTGCCCCCTATGTACAAGAATATAACTACTATAATACTGCTCCCTATGTACAAGAATATAACTACTATAATACTGCTCCCTATGTACAAGAATATAACTACTATAATACTGCCCCCTATGTACAAGAATATAACTACTATAATACTACCCCCTATGTACAAGAATATAACTACTATAATACTGCCCCCTATGTACAAGAATATAACTACTATAATACTGCCTCCAATGTACAAGAATATCACTACTATAATACTGCCCCCTATGTACATGAATATAACTACTATAATACTGCCCCCTATGGACAAGAAGCTGTTGTATGATGTGTATTACAGTCTTTCCTCTTATATCATGTATGTGCAGTGACTGTCTCTCTTTGGTATAGTTACTGATTAGAATTATTTGCAGTTCAGTCTTTCTCTTCCACATTCGGTTTCCTGGGAGAATTTGTGGTCGGATTAGAGGAGAATTTGTCAGATTTTTCTGACAGGGAAGACATCATCACCACAATCCCGTGACCATAACCGCGGTGATGAGGTCTTCCCTGTATATCTGGCATTTAGTCTTTTATGATGTGCAAGATGAACACTCAAAGCCCTTAGATACCAGAACATTTCTACAGATCTGTGCTCTCTGAAACCCCCAAGGTTCACGTAGGGAAATATTACATTATGAATAAAATCATCTTAGAGGTTTATTTTTGTGTATTCTCTTTTACTTAAAGGGCTATTCCACACAAAATATATACTCAGGATAACAAAATAGCACATTCTCTAATTCACTGTTATTAGCATTTCTACCCTGTCTCTATCAGTCCTGATGTACACAATTTCAGTTGCTCCTCGATCCAACCCTGGATCTTCTGACTTTAGGGTCGGGCAGGGCACAATCTTCTCATGAATAGCTTCTCCTGTCTCACACTGCAGTCTCAGCATCACCCTCTCCCCTCCATTACATGAGGAGCTTACACACAGACACTCATATTTCCTGCTGCAAACATCAGAGGTGCAGCAGAGATGACTGTGTTATAGTTCAATGTAGCAGGGCTGGAGAGTGTCATTGTGTGTTATATGCATTTCATTGATCTCATCATTTCTCATCTCCCTTTATGTGTCCGATACTAGTAAAAGTGCAGAGGCTAAATGAAAATGTATATAAACCTTGTACCCTGATAATCTAAGCACATTGTCAGCACACAGCATCTCACCTCACTAGAGGGATCATGAAGTGTCTGCTTAGAGAGAACCCCGCTCACACTCTGGAATCTTACCCTGACCATCACTGGTCTACATTTGTTTAGCAGTCTGGTTTGGGGTATATAGGCTCTGGTTTCGGTTCTGTAATTAAGGGTTCGGGTCTAAGGTCTATGTTTGTTCAGGCTTCTGTATTGGTTTCTATTTTTACAGGGTTTGGTATGGATCTGTATCTGCTTAGGAGTCTGTGGTCTATTTTTGTTTAGTGGTCTGGTTTTGGGCCTGTGTTTATGTAGAAGTTTGGTCCGGAGTCTATATTTGTGTATGGGGTTCTGTTTTGGGTTCTGGCTTAAGGTTTGTATTGGTTTTTGGATTTGGTCAGGGGTATGTATTTATTTAGGGCTCTTGAATGGGGTCTGTACTTGTTTTGGGAGATGGTCTGGGGCCTATTTTTAGAGGGTTTTTTATGGATCTGTATTTGCTTAGGAGTTTGGTCTGGTTTTGTTTCTGTATATAAGGGTTCTAGCCGTAGGTCTGTATTTGTTTTTGGATTTGGTCAGGGGTATGTATTTATTTAGGGTTTTGGTCTGTAATTGTTTTGGGAGATGGTCTGGGGTCTATTTTTAGAGCATTTGCTATGGATCTGTATCTGCTTAGGAGTCTGTGGTCTATATTTGTTTAGCATTCTGGTTTTGGGCCTGTATTTGCATATGAGTTTGGTCTGGGGTCTGGATTGGGTTCTGGATTTAAGGGTTCTAGCCTGAGGTCTGTATTTGTTTAGGGGTACGGGATTGTTCTCTGTATTTTGATGTGGGATCTGCAGTTGTGTATGGGATGTGGTTTGGGGTCTGTATCAGATTGGTCTGGGGGCTGTTTGTGCCTAGGAGTCTGTGTCTACATTGCTTTATTTGTGTAGGGGTCTGTTTAGGGGGTCTATATTTATTTCGAGGTGATAGATGTATATGATGGGTGGGGTATGTGCTCTGCATTAGTTTCGGGTGCGCTGATGGGGGGGGGGGGGTCAACGTTCGATCTGCTATTGATTGATATGCAACATGACCAAAAAAGGATGATCTCGTCACTTGCAACACCCCCCCCCCCCCCCCGGCTCCTTTAAGATTGCGCTCCAAGGTTCCCATTATTGTGAGAACATGCGCCATTGTGTGTGTATCCAGGCAACAACTTAGTAATGAGATCATTCTCCGCTGCGGAATAATTATAAGGTAGGATCTCTGTACAGTGAGGTGCAATGAGGACCCTAATAATCAGTCTGTAAACATGAGAGATTCTGGGGATTAACCCCTCGTGTGCACAGTATATGGAGGGACTGGATTTATCGGAGTGGATTTTCCCTGACGTAAGAAGATCTCTGCACATTTCTGGCCAGGATCCATCCTTACTTCTCTACTTGCAGCCCCTATTAGGTTGTGGTACTTTAAGAAGACCACTTACCTCTTCCTGCCTGGGGGACCACCATAGGGTTACAGATCAACTAGGAGGCCATAGAGTTCAGCCGCACCAATCTAAAGCAGCTAGTGTTAGGTATTGTCCCTGGAAAGGTGTGTAATCAGACCTTTGTGTATGTTGTTAGTAGCAGCAGGACTGTGAAGTATGGATTCATATTCCATTATTGAACTGGGGTTGTGTCATCACACTGCTATGCTCTGTGCTCTTTACAGGCAATGTTAGGTATTGTCCATGGAGAGATGTGTACTCATACCTTTGTGTATGTTGTTAGTAGCAGCAGGACTGTGAATTATGGATTTATATTTCATTATTGAAAAGGGGTTGTGCCCCGTCACACTGCTTTGCTCTGTGCTTTTTGAAGGCAATGTTAAGTATTGTCTCTGGAGAGATGTTTACTCATACCTTTGCTTATGTTGTGAGTAGCAGCAGGACTGTGAAATATGGATTTATATTCCAGGACTGAACTGGGGACATGACCTCACACTGCTGTGCTCTGCCAGTATTAGTGTATGTCCCTGGAAAGATGTGTAATCAGACCTTTGTGTATGGTGTGAATAGCAGCAGGAGAGTAAAATATGGATTGTACCAGCTCCAAGTGCCCTGGGGTGCTTCACAGCCCCTCTTATTTGCCAATGACTGCTATAGTATTCAACAGACTATTATTACTACAGCTTTTTAATAAGAAAGAAAGGGATGGTAAGCAGTTCCATGCAGTGTTAAAAGCACAGCAGTGTGAGGACAATCCCCCAGGAATTTTAACAGTCCTGCTGTTAATAACAACACAAAGCATGATTACACATCTCTCCAGGGACAATGTCTAACACTGTCTGCAGTAAGCACAGAGCACAGCAGTGAGAGGACACACCCTCAGTACAATCCTGGAATATAAATCCATATATCACAGTCCTGCTGCTACTAACAACATACACAGTGGTCTGATTACACATCTCTTCAGGGACAATACATAGCACTTGCTGCAGTACTAACATGGTGGTTTCTCCTCTCTGGTGGTCTGCAGTGGTGGGAAACCCCTGTAATCATTGTCTCTTACAGTCATGGTGCGGGCGGGAGGCGGACAATAATGTAGTTATTATGTTTCATCCTTTTTGTTATAATGTAGCTTTCATCAGCGGTAACTAAACTTTGGCACCAGAGGCATAGCCCGTCAGCCGTTGTGGTTATATGAAGGAGTTCAGCAATCACGGGAAGATATTTATACCCGGGAAGGCTCCGCTTCTCCAGATTCTTCATTTATTCATTAACGGAGACATGAGAAGCGTCACGTCCCGGCGCCGCTTATCCCCATGTCTATTATAGCCGCTTATCTCCCCTCCGGCTCCTCTGTAATCAGCCACAGGCGAGCGGGAGAGTAGCAGATTGTCTAACATCGCACATATACAATAGAGAATGGATGAAAAGACCAAGGCAAAAAGTTTTTCAAAAATTTCTTAAATACAACATTATCCACTCATCAAAGGAAATCTACCATCAAAAACCAGGGACATTACTCATAGATCCAGGCACCGTGACCATGGTATCTTCTTATATTTGTTATCTATCCTCCTTCCTTCTAAAATCATCTTTTATAATTATGCTATTTAGCCAGAAGGACTCTTGGGGTGTTACTAGAGCCCCTCCATGATGCAGCTTCACAGGCTGTTACACTGCAGGTGCACTTCCCCTTCCACTGTGTGAGATTACATCAGGTAGATGGAGGGGAAGTGCTGGGGGATCATGGTGGAGGGAGATACAGTGAAACGGCCTGTGAAGCTGCAGCATGGAGGGGCTCTGGTAACACCCCAAGTGCCCTCATGCATTAGCATAATTTTAAAGGTTGATTTTGAAAGGAAGGAAGCCATGGATAACAAATATAAGAAGATACCACAGTCACGGTGCCTGGATCTATGAGTAATGTCCCTGGTTTATCATGCTTGATATTGGTGGTAGATTCCCTTTACATGGGTATCCCCTATCCCCAATATGATCATGGTAGTGTAGGCTATGGAATAAGATTATGCAAATAGGTAAGATTTACTTAAAGGGATGTTCTGATTGTCTATACAAAGAAAAAAAATTATTAATGACATCCCTGGTGGTCTAGAGTAGTAAAGGGGTTAATACAAATATCTCGTGATCTAGGATAGTAAAGGGGTTAATGCTAACATCCCTGGTGGTCTAGGTTTCTAAAGGGGTAAATAATAACATCCCTGGTGGTCTAGGGTAGTAAAGGGGTTAATATGAACATCCCTGGTAATCGTGGTCAGTAAAAGGGGTTAATACCAATATCCCTGGTGTTCGAGGGTAGTAAAGGGATTAATACTAACATCCCTGGTGGTCTAGGTCCCTAATGGGGTAAATACTAACATCCCTGGTGGTCTAGGTCCCTAATGGGGTAAATACTAACATCCCTGGTGATGAAAGGTAGTATGGGGTTAATGCCAACATCCCAGAGGTCTAGAGTAGTAAATGAGTTAATACAAACATCCCTGGTGGTATAGGGTAGTAAAGGGGTTAATATGAACACCCCTGGTAGTCTTGGTCAGTAAAAGGGGTTAATACCAATATCCCTGGTGGTATAGGGTAGTGTAGTTGTTAATACTAACATTGGCGCTGTTACACCTCCCTGTGATGAGATCCGAGTTACAATGAGATTTCTCACAAATCACCGGCAGTGTCTGCCTGCAGATACAAGTGTCCAGATATAAAGGGGCTGCCGCCAGCACAGCACAAATTATCTCTCAGATCCAACCATTTCCAGGGAGAAATCCTGCAAAAATCACTGGTTATGAACAAAAAGTGTCATTTTTAGTAATAATGATGAGATCTGCATGACACCCCGCCATGTCAGAGGGATTGTTCTCATCTCACTGTGTACATAGGGATCATCTAGAACATTCTGTCTGCAGCCGAGAAATAAGAGCAGTAAATACCCGACATTATCCGCTCCTGGATAGAGATGAGAACAGATAGTGAGGAGACTACAGATTTGTATCATAATATCTATATCTATCTATCTATCTAGTCTTTCCTTTTTCTGTATCTATCTATCTATCTATCTCATATCTATCTATCTCATATCTATCTATCTATCTATATCTATCTATCTATCTATCTATCTATCTCCTAACTATCTATCTATATATGTATCCATCTCATATCTATCTATCTATCTATCTCCTATCTATCTATCTATCTATCTATCTATCTAGTATCTATCTATCTCTTTCCTATCTCATATCTATCTATCTATCTATCTATATCATATCTATCTATCTATCTATTTATCTATCTATCTCATATGTATCTATCTATCTATCTATCTATCTATCTCATATCTATCATCTATCTATCTATCTATCTATCTATCTCCTATCTATCTATATCATATCTATCTATCTCATATCCATCTCATATCTATCTATCTATCTCATATGTATCTATCTATCTATCTCATATCTATCTATCTATCTATCTATCTATCTATCTATCTATCTATCTATCTATCTATCACACAAGCAGCGTCAGAATCAGGTAGCATCTGGGACAGCTGGGTAATCTGTTTGCTCTGTCTAAGCTGTTATAACTGACTGTCACACAGCTTGCCAGGAATCCTGAGAAGCAAAGTTTTCTAATAACGTGAAAATACACCAGACAGTCCCATGTTGCATGAGGTAACTATACAGATAATGGGCCACATTTATCACTTTTGTGCGCCTAAGTGTAGTAGTTGCGCCTAAATTCGGGCGCACTGTTTTGCCAGAATTATCACAAGCTACAACCATCTGTGATAAGTATATTTTCTGCCTCTTATTAATCACTTTACTTTAACACAGTTTCGGCGCAATGTTAGATTCGGGCACTTACATGTGATCCTGCTACAAGCTCCTCTCTGCTTCTCCCACAGCCCAGAATGAAGATAACACTCACAGCAGCACCCAGGTGTGTGACACCCAGCACCCAGTGACCTCCTCAGCAGGGGCTTCTCCTGGAGGGGATCCCCCAGTGCTGGTCTCCTGCTGCACCCCTGTAACTCTGCACAGTATCCCCCTCAGACACTGTGCAGAATTACATGGGGGACACTTGTTTGTAGTATCTGCAACATTCTGCAAGCTTCTGCAAACTTCTCTTGCTCTTGCTGTGAGCTCAGGTTTTGCAGAATATTTTGTAAATAGAAGGTGATGAATCTAATGTATCTATTATATGTTCCAGTGTCTGCAGTGTATGTAATGTATCTATTATATGTTCCAGTGTCTGCAGTGTATCTAATGTATCTATTATATGTTGCAGTGTCTGCAGAGTATCTAATGTATCTATTATATGTTGCAGTGTCTGTAGTGTATCTAATGTATCTATTAGATGTTCCAGTGTCTGCAGAGTATCTAATGTATCTATTAGATGTTCCAGTGTCTGCAGAGTATCTAATGTATCTATTATATGTTCCAGTGTCTGCAGTGTATCTAATGTATCTATTATATGTTGCAGTGTCTGCAGAGTATCTAATGTATCTATTATATGTTGCAGTGTCTGTAGTGTATCTAATGTATCTATTATATGTTCCAGTGTCTGCAGAGTATCTAATGTATCTATTAGATGTTCCAGTGTCTGCAGAGTATCTAATGTATCTATTATATGTTGCAGTGTCTGCAGTGTATCTAATGTATCTATTATATGTTCCAGTGTCTGGCTGAGCTCTGCTGCTAGAAATGAGCTCTTCTGCAAAGGGGCTCAGTGCTTTCTTCTCAGATAACGCCACCTTCGGGCTGGAGTGTTTTTGCGCCCGTTTTTGCGCCTAAATGCAAAAGTCGCACGTGATGAATATCATTAGGCGCAGCAAAACATCTGGAATTGAACGATAGATGAGGGAAAGGTGGTTATTTTTGCTGCGCGGCTAATTTGACGTTTAATCGCAAAAATGGCGCAAAAACGGTGTGCCTAAACGTAAAGGCGCAAAAACAACAGAAAAAACAAGTGATAAATGTGGCCCATAGACTCCTAGAAGATATCCTTGAGCTTTAATGGCCGCCATATTAGTTGTCACACAGCTTATCAAGACTCCTGAGAAGCAAGGTTGTCTAATAATGGGGTAATACACTGGGCAGCCCCATGTCACTCAGCAATGCACAGATCTGACTTTTAAGGATCTAGGAAAGCTGGATAAACTGCATGATCTGTCTGAGCTTTAATAGTGACCATTGTGGTTTTCACCCAGCTTTCCAGGATTCCTGAGAAGCAAAGTTGTCTTATGTGGTAATACACTGAGCAACCCCATGTTGTTTGGCAACTATGCAAATTTGACTCCTGGGAAAGCTGGGTAAGCTGTAGTACATGCCTGAGCTTTAATGGCGGCCATATTAGTCGTCACCCAGCTTTCCAAGACTCCTGAGAAGCAAGGTTGTCTAATAATGTGGTAATACAATGGGCAGCCCCATGTCACTCAGCAATATGTAGGTTTGAAACCTATGGATCTAGGAAAGCTGGGTAAGCTGTAGGATCTGTCTGAACTATAACGGGGACCATAGTGGTCGTCACTCAGCTTTCCAAGACTCCTGAGAAGAAAAGTTGTCTAATAATGTGATAATACACTGGGCATCCCCATGTCACTCAGGAATATGCAGGTTTGACTCCTTTGGATCTAGGAAAGCTGGGTAAGCTGTAGGATCTGTCTGAAGTGTAACAGAGACCATAGTGGTTGTCACTCAGCTTTCCAAGACTCCTGAGAAGCAAAGTTATCTAATAACGTGGCAATACACCAGACAGTCTTGTGTGACTATGCAGATTTGTCTCCTGGGGATCTATGGCTGAGCTTTAATATCGTCCATATTGGTTATCACCCAGCTTTCCCAGAACCCTCAGCTTTTCTGGAACCTTGATCCATTTACTGTAAGGTACTGCGGGTCGGACCTGTACTAATGACATTACACAATGCAGTAATTGACCTTTGTCCTGTTTACTTGGAGGGATAAAGTTCCTGGTGAATGTGGCCACAGCCCCGGGTCATCGCCTGCTCTAGTCACTCCACAATCTGCAGCCGCTGTGCTCACCCGCTCTTCTCTCTCTCCACAGCTGTGTAAATGAGTATGGAAGATTATGACTTTCTATTCAAGATCGTACTCATAGGGAACGCCGGCGTAGGGAAGACCTGTCTGGTGCGCAGGTTTACTCAGGTAAGTAGCTCTTCAACCATTACCATGTGACCATAATACAGCTCACTGATTGGGGGATGAACTGAACGTTTACTGCTAAAGGGAACCTGTCAGCAGGTGTGACCATACAGACTGCAGCCAGTGTTATGTATTGCCCCTGGAGAGATGTGTCATCATACCGCTGTGTATGTTGTTAGTAGCAGCAGGACTGTGATATATGGATTTATATTTCAGTATTGAACTGGGGCTTGTCCTCACACTGCTGTGCTCTGTGTTCTCAGCTGCCAGTATTAGTGTCTGTCCCGGGAGAGATGTGTAATCAGACCTTTGTCTATGCTGTAATTAGCAGCAGGATTGTGATATATTGATTGATGATTCATTCCTTTATATTGATTTATATTCCTGGATTGGGGGGGGGTGTCCTCACACTGCTGTGCTCTCAGCTCTTGGCCCTGAACTTCCTCACAGCCCATCTCTCCTCTGCACTGAGGGAGAACCATAGTAGTCAGCAAGATGCCTGCAATATATTTTACTCAGAGCAGATGGGCTGTGGAGCAGCTCACTGCAGAGAGCACAGAGCACAGCAGTGTAAGGACACGCACTCAGTGTCCTACAATCCTGTAATATAAATATAATTTTCACAATTCTGCTGCTACCCTTGGAAACATTTCGTTCCAGGAAACTATAGTAATAGTATAATGTAGTTCTTTATAATATTCCCGTCCTGCACTCACTGATCTGTCACTGACGTCTTCCTCCACTTGCAGGGTCTCTTCCCCCCAGGGCAGGGGGCCACCATCGGGGTCGATTTTATGATCAAAACTGTGGAAATCAAAGGTGAAAAAATAAAGGTGAGAAAAACATAATATATTCTAACCCTCAGCTGCAGATTCACAGGCTGTTACACTGTCTCTCCCCCCCCCCTTTACATTCATTTTAACGGGCAGTACGGTCCACCGTACTGTGAGCGAGACATAAAAAATCAAGTGAGTGTCCTATGTCCTCCAGTATTTCCTTTCCATATGACCCATAGAGGTCTATGGGAACACGTAAAATATGCGTTGCATACGAGCTGCAATAGCCATAATTCTCCAACCCACTGCAATCTACACTCACCGGCCACTTTATTAGGTACACCATGCTAGTAACGGGTTGGACCCCCTTTTGCCTTCAGAACTGCCTCAATTCTTCATGGCATAGATACAACAAGGTGCTGGAAGCTCCTCAGAGATTTTGGTCCATATTGACATGATGGCATCACACAGTTGCCGCAGATTTGTCGGCTGCACATCCATGATGCGAATCTCCCGTTCCACCACATCCCAAAGATGCTCTATTGGATTGAGATCTGGTGACTGTGGAGGCCATTTGTGTCCAGTGACCTCATTGTCATGTTCAAGAAACCAGTCTGAGATGATTCCAGCTTTATGACATGGCGCATTATCCTGCTGAAAGTAGCCATCAGATGTTACAGGGTACATTGTGCTCATAAAGGGATGGACATGGTCAGCAACAATACTCAGGTAGGCTGTGGCGTTGTACCAAGGGGCCCAAAGAGTGCCAAGAAAATATTCCCCACACCATGACACCACCACCACCAGCCTGAGCCGCTGATACAAGGCAGGATGGATCCATGCTTTCATGTTGTTGACGCCAAATTCTGACCCTACCATCCGAATGTCGCAGCAGAAATCGAGACTCATCAGACCAGGCAACGTTTTTCCAATCTTCTACTGTCCAATTTCGATGAGCTTGTGCAAATTGTAGCCTCAGTTTCCTGTTCTTAGCTGAAAGGAGTGGCACCCGGTGTGGTCTTCTGCTGCTGTAGCCCATCTGCCTCAAAGTTGGACGTACTGTGCGTTCAGAGATGCTCTTCTGCCTACCTTGGTTGTAACGGGTGGCGATTTGAGTCACTGTTGCCTTTCTATCAGCTCGAACCAGTCTGCCCATTCTCCTCTGACCTCTGGCATCAACAAGGCATTTCCGCCCACAGAACTGCCGCTCACTGGATGTTTTTTCTTTTTCGGACCATTCTCTGTAAACCCTAGAAATGGTTGTGCGTGAAAATCCCAGTAGATCAGCAGTTTCTGAAATACTCAGACCAGCCCTTCTGGCACCAACAACCATGCCACGTTCAAATGCCACAAATCACCTTTCTTCCCCATACTGATGCTCGGGAGAACTGCAGGAGATTGTCTTGACCATGTCTACATGCCTAAATGCACTGAGTTGCCGCCATGTGATTGGCTGATTAGAAATTAAGTGTTAACAAGCAGTTGGACAGGTGTACCTAATAAAGTGGCCGGTGAGTGTATACGGATACAGTGACATCAATGCATATACGGATGAGAAATACCACGTATATACATATTCATACAGCGCGGAAATACAGGACTGGAGAAATGATACATTCCTATGAAATGGGCCTAACACTGTAAATCTTCAGCACACAGGGGCTCTGGTAACTTCCACTAGCATAATTAGCATAATTTAAAAAAATGATTTTAGAAGGAAGGAGGTAAACAGGTCATATCAGTACACCAGTCCAGTGTATGGGTAAGCAGGTCCAGTATAGCAGTACACAGGTCCAGTGTGTCGGTAAGCAGGTCCAGTATAGCAGTACACAGGTCCAGTATAGCAGTACACAGGTCCGGTGTATCGGTAAGCAGGTCCAGTATAGCAGTACACAGGTCCGGTATAGCAGTACACAGGTCCAGTATAGCAGTACACAGGTCCGGTGTATCGGTAAGCAGGTCCGGTATAGCAGTACACAGGTCCGCTGTATCGGTAAGCAGGTCCAGTATAGCAGTACACAGGTCCAGTGTATCGGTAAGCAGGTCCAGTATAGCAGTACACAGGTCCAGTGTATTGGTAAGCAGGTCCAGTATAGCAGTACAGAGGTCCGGTGTATCGGTAAGCAAGTCCAGTATAGCAGTACACAGGTCCGGTATAGCAGTACACAGGTCCAGTATAGCAGTACACAGGTCCAGTGTATCGGTAAGCAGGTCCAGAATAGCAGTACACAGGTCCGGTATAGCAGTACACAGATCCGGTGTATCGGTAAGCAGGTCCAGTATAGCAGTACACAGGTCCAGTGTATTGGTAAGCAGGTCCAGTATAGCAGTACACAGGTCCAGTGTATCGGTATGCAGGTCCAGTATAGCAGTACACAGGTCCAGTATAGCAGTAAGAAGGTCCAGTATAGCAGTACACAGGTCCAGTATAGCAGTACACAGGTCCAGTGTATCGGTAAGCAGGTCCAGTATATCGTTAAGCAGGTCCAGTATAGCAGTACACAGGTCCAGTATAGCAGTACACAGGTCCAGTATATCGTTAAGCAGGTCCAGTATATCGTTAAGCAGGTCCAGTATAGCAGTACACAGGTCCAGTGTATGGGTAAGCAGGTCCAGTATAGCAGTACACAGGTCCAGTGTATCGTTAAGCAGGTCCAGTATAGCAGTACACAGGTCCAGTGTATCGGTAAGCAGGTCCAGTATAGCAGTACACAGGTCCAGTATAGCAGTACACAGGTCCAGTATATCGTTAAGCAGGTCCGATATATCGTTAAGCAGGTCCAGTATAGCAGTACACAGGTCCGGTGTATCGGTAAGCAGGTCCAGTATAGCAGTACACAGGTCCAGTGTATCGGTAAGCAGGTCCAGTATAGCAGTACACAGGTCCAGTGTATCGGTAAGCAGGTCCAGTATAGCAGTACACAGGTCCAGTATAGCAGTACACAGGTCCAGTATATCGTTCAGCAGGTCCAGTATATCGTTAAGCAGGTCCAGTATAGCAGTACACAGGTCCAGTATAGCAGTACACAGGTCCAGTGTATCGGTAAGCAGGTCCAGTATAGCAGTACACAGGTCCAGTATAGCAGTACACAGGTCCAGTGTATCGGTAAGCAGGTCCAGTATAGCAGTACACAGGTCCAGTATATCGTTAAGCAGGTCCAGTATATCGTTAAGCAGGTCCAGTATAGCAGTACACAGGTCCGGTGTATCGGTAAGCAGGTCCAGTATAGCAGTACACAGGTCCGGTGTATCGGTAAGCAGGTCCAGTATAGCAGTACACAGGTCCAGTGTATCGGTAAGCAGGTCCAGTATAGCAGTACACAGGTCCGGTATAGCAGTACACAGGTCCGGTGTATCGGTAAGCAGGTCCAGTATAGCAGTACACAGGTCCAGTGTATGGGTAAGCAGGTCCAGTATAGCAGTACACAGGTCCAGTGTATCGTTAAGCAGGTCCAGTATAGCAGTACACAGGTCCAGTGTATCGGTAAGCAGGTCCAGTATAGCAGTACACAGGTCCAGTATATCGTTAAGCAGGTCCAGTATATCGTTAAGCAGGTCCAGTATATCGTTAAGCAGGTCCAGTATAGCAGTACACAGGTCCAGTGTATCGTTAAGCAGGTCCAGTATAGCAGTACACAGGTCCAGTGTATGGGTAAGCAGGTCCAGTATAGCAGTACACAGGTCCAGTGTATCGTTAAGCAGGTCCAGTGTATCGTTAAGCAGGTCCAGTATAGCAGTACACAGGTCCAGTGTATCGGTAAGCAGGTCCAGTATAGCAGTACACAGGTCCAGTATATCGTTAAGCAGGTCCAGTATATCGTTAAGCAGGTCCAGTATAGCAGTACACAGGTCCGGTGTATCGGTAAGCAGGTCCAGTATAGCAGTACACAGGTCCGGTATAGCAGTACACAGGTCCGGTGTATCGGTAAGCAGGTCCAGTATAGCAGTACACAGGTCCAGTGTATCGGTAAGCAGGTCCAGTATATCGTTAAGCAGGTCCAGTGTAGCAGTACACAGGTCCAGTATAGCAGTACACAGGTCCAGTATATCGTTCAGCAGGTCCAGTGTATCGGTAAGCAGGTCCAGTATAGCAGTACACAGGTCCAGTATAGCAGTACACAGGTCCAGTATATCGTTAAGCAGGTCCAGTATTTCGTTAAGCAGGTCCAGTATAGCAGTACACAGGTCCGGTGTATCGGTAAGCAGGTCCAGTATAGCAGTACACAGGTCCGGTGTATCGGTAAGCAGGTCCAGTATAGCAGTACACAGGTCCAGTGTATCGGTAAGCAGGTCCAGTATAGCAGTACACAGGTCCGGTATAGCAGTACACAGGTCCGGTGTATCGGTAAGCAGGTCCAGTATAGCAGTACACAGGTCCAGTGTATGGGTAAGCAGGTCCAGTATAGCAGTACACAGGTCCAGTGTATCGTTAAGCAGGTCCAGTATAGCAGTACACAGGTCCAGTGTATCGGTAAGCAGGTCCAGTATAGCAGTACACAGGTCCGGTATATCGTTAAGCAGGTCCAGTATAGCAGTACACAGGTCCAGTAAAGCAGTACACAGGTCCAGTATAGCAGTACACAGGTCCAGTATATCGTTAAGCAGGTCCAGTATAGCAGTACACAGGTCCAGTAAAGCAGTACACAGGTCCAGTATAGCAGTACACAGGTCCGGTATAGCAGTACACAGGTCCAGTATAGCAGTACACAGGTCCAGTGTATGGGTAAGCAGGTCCAGTATAGCAGTACACAGGTCCGGTATAGCAGTACACAGGTCCAGTATAGCAGTACACAGGTCCAGTGTATCGGTAAGCAGGTCCAGTATAGCAGTACACAGGTCCGGTATAGCAGTACACAGGTCCGGTGTATCGGTAAGCAGGTCCAGTATAGCAGTACACAGGTCCAGTATAGCAGTACACAGGTCCGGTGTATCGGTAAGCAGGTCCAGTATAGCAGTACACAGGTCCAGTGTATCGGTAAGCAGGTCCAGTATAGCAGTACACAGGTCCAGTGTATCGGTAAGCAGGTCCAGTATAGCAGTACACAGGTCCGGTATAGCAGTACACAGGTCCAGTATAGCAGTACACAGGTCCAGTATATCGTTAAGCAGGTCCAGTATAGCAGTACACAGGTCCAGTAAAGCAGTACACAGGTCCGGTATAGCAGTACACAGGTCCAGTATAGCAGTACACAGGTCCAGTATAGCAGTACACAGGTCCAGTGTATCGGTAAGCAGGTCCAGTATAGCAGTACACAGGTCCGGTGTATCGGTAAGCAGGTCCAGTATAGCAGTACACAGGTCCAGTGTATCGGTAAGCAGGTCCAGTATAGCAGTACACAGGTCCGGTGTATCGGTAAGCAGGTCCAGTATAGCAGTACACAGGTCCAGTATAGCAGTACACAGGTCCGGTGTATCGGTAAGCAGGTCCAGTATAGCAGTGCACAGGTCCGGTGTATCGGTAAGCAGGTCCAGTATAGCAGTACACAGGTCCAGTATAGCAGTACACAGGTCCAGTGTATCGGTAAGCAGGTCCAGTATAGCAGTACACAGGTCCGGTATAGCAGTACACAGGTCCGGTATAGCAGTTCACAGGTCCAGTATAGCAGTACACAGGTCCAGTGTATCGGTAAGCAGGTCCGGTATAGCAGTACACAGGTCCGGTATAGCAGTACACAGGTCCGGTATAGCAGTACACAGGTCCGGTATAGCAGTACACAGGTCCGGTATAGCAGTACACAGGTCCGGTATAGCAGTACACAGGTCCGGTATAGCAGTACACAGGTCCGGTATAGCAGTACACAGGTCCGGTATAGCAGTTCACAGGTCCGGTATAGCAGTTCACAGGTCCAGTATAGCAGTTCACAGGTCCAGTATAGCAGTACACAGGTCCGGTATAGCAGTACACAGGTCCAGTATAGCAGTTCACAGGTCCAGTATAGCAGTTCACAGGTCCGGTATAGCAGTACACAGGTCCGGTATAGCAGTACACAGGTCCGGTATAGCAGTACACAGGTCCGGTATAGCAGTACACAGGTCCAGTATAGCAGTACACAGGTCCAGTATAGCAGTACACAGGTCCGGTATAGCAGTACACAGGTCCGGTATAGCAGTACACAGGTCCGGTATAGCAGTACACAGGTCCGGTATAGCAGTACACAGGTCCGGTATAGCAGTTCACAGGTCCAGTATAGCAGTACACAGGTCCAGTATAGCAGTACACAGGTCCGGTATAGCAGTACACAGGTCCGGTATAGCAGTACACAGGTCCAGTATAGCAGTACACAGGTCCGGTATAGCAGTACACAGGTCCGGTATAGCAGTACACAGGTCCGGTATAGCAGTACACAGGTCCAGTATAGCAGTTCACAGGTCCAGTATAGCAGTTCACAGGTCCGGTATAGCAGTACACAGGTCCAGTATAGCAGTTCACAGGTCCAGTATAGCAGTTCACAGGTCCAGTATAGCAGTTCACAGGTCCAGTATAGCAGTACACAGGTCCGGTATAGCAGTACACAGGTCCGGTATAGCAGTACACAGGTCCAGTATAGCAGTACACAGGTCCAGTATAGCAGTACACAGGTCCAGTATAGCAGTACACAGGTCCAGTATAGCAGTACACAGGTCCAGTGTATGGGTAAGCAGGTCCAGTATAGCAGTACACAGGTCCAGTATAGCAGTTCACAGGTCCAGTATAGCAGTTCACAGGTCCAGTATAGCAGTTCACAGGTCCAGTATAGCAGTTCACAGGTCCAGTATAGCAGTACACAGGTCCGGTATAGCAGTACACAGGTCCGGTATAGCAGTACACAGGTCCAGTATAGCAGTACACAGGTCCAGTATAGCAGTACACAGGTCCAGTATAGCAGTACACAGGTCCAGTGTATGGGTAAGCAGGTCCAGTATAGCAGTACACAGGTCCAGTGTATGGGTAAGCAGGTCCAGTATAGCAGTGCACAGGTCCAGTGTATTGGTAAGCAGGTCCAGTATAGCAGTACACAGGTCCAGTGTATTGGTAAGCAGGTCCAGTATAGCAGTACACAGGTCCGGTATAGCAGTACACAGGTCCAGTGTGCCATTAGTTATTATACACACTTTATACCCATTGCTTTTTTTATCAGGTTTTTCAAAACCTTTTTTATGTGAATGGTTTGGGGGTTGGCACCTGGGAAGCCATGGTTGTGATATCGGTGTAATAAGCCCCCTGCCTGCGCTCTGCACATCTGACAGGAGCCGCTGCTTGTTTTGCTCCTCGGGTCTAAATAGCATTTTCTAAGCCACCACAAATCTTACAGCTTTCAGGACAGAACAGCAACAGATCGTATTATAGAGAGCAATATGGATTCTACATCTTATAACGGGCAGAGAACGATTCTATGGATGGATTAGAGGGATAGTGTGTGTATGTGTGTGTGTGTGTGAAATGTATGTGCACATGTATGTATACTTGTATATATGTATATATATATGAGTGTATGTATGTATGTATTAATGTATGTGTATATATGGATGTATGTGTATATATGGATGTATGTGTATATGCATGTGTGTAATGTGCGCATATGGGTGTGTTTATATGTGTACAGTGTATGTATTCATATATAAGTGCATTGTATGTGTATATATGTATGTGTATATATGTATGTGTATAATGTATGTGTATATATGGATGTGTGTAATGTGTGTATATGGGTGTGTACAGTATGTGTATATATTGATGTATGTGTGTATATATATATATGTGTGTATATGCATATGTATGTGTATAATGTATGTGTATATATGGATGTGTGTAATTTGTGTATATGGATGTGTACAGTATGTGTATTATGTGTGTAAACTTTTTAATTGTAACGGTTTCTGTATATCTGCAAATAATTATTTTTTTTTTTTAACACGTCTTCTTCCTCAGCTCCAGATATGGGACACCGCTGGCCAAGAGAGATTTCGTTCCATCACCCAAAGCTATTACCGTAGTGCCAATGCATTGATTTTAACCTATGATATCACATGCGAGGAGTCTTTCCGCTGCCTTCCGGAATGGCTGCGGGAAATAGAACAATACGCTAATAATGAAGTCATCACTGTGCTTGTGGGTAAGTCTGGACCCCCTGATCCCAGAACCTATGTCATAATAATGTGGGATACATCTAGTCTCATATTCCATAACTGTATTGAATCTGTTATGGGCTCAAAGTCATTTCATTATTGGTTCATTTCATTGAAGATTTTGCCTGATTTCTTTTGTGTAGATGCTTCTTCTCCCACTCACTGCAGGGAAACCCTTCAGAGAAGCAGCTGGACATCAGAGTCTTATCAGTTTTCTCATAAGTGCTTAGAAACACTCATTTAAGCAGATTTTTAGGAATTCGGCTTAACCAAGTTTTTTTTTTTTTTTGTAACCACATTGGAGAAGACTGGTAAGACAAAGGACACACTTTGAAACAAAAATGTACCCATAAGCCAAAATTCTGTCTCGCTGTTCTTGCGTGAGCTTTGCCGGAAAAGGTGTAAAGTTAGACTACACAGTTATTATTTACCAACCATCAGGAGAACGGCATCACATTGCCCATGTTGGTGCGTGAACCATGGACCAGAGTCCTGTGTTCCCGACTGTCAATATAGCTGGCAACGTGGCTCCTTACATCATAGCAATCTATAATGCAAGGACTCCCTCAAGGGACCTCATGGAGCAAAAATGGAAGTGTGAAACTTCTCTTTGACTGTCTAGTATAACTTTTCTCTTTCTAACTTCATGAGTAGGGATCAGAGTTAAGGCTCAGTTCAGGTTTAGTACTAAATGCTCACCCTCACTTGTAACGCCGGTGTGATCGGTGGCAGCAGGTGTTACCCTTTAAATGCCGCCATTTTTTTTTGAGGATCGTGACTCCCTGATGATGTCACAGCTTTGCTGTCGGGGAAGGGGGGCGGGACCAAACCTGAACTGTTGGCTGAAGGTTAGGTTCGGGAACCCATGCCAGCAAAGTTCGATATGGACCTCAATATTCTGGACTCAGGTCCACTCATCACTAACGATGAGTAAATCTGCCTCTAAATTGCACTTTCCAATTAAGAATTTCCGTCTATTTGATTGCACTTTTTTGAATTACAGGGAACAAGATCGACCTGGCAGAGAGGAGGGAAGTCTCCCAACAAAGAGCCGAAGAATTTGCCGGATCCCAAAACATGTATTACCTAGAAACCTCTGCCAAAGAGTCAGACAATGTGGAGAAACTCTTCCTGGACTTAGCATGCCGCCTCATCAGCGAGGCCAGGCAAAACGCCTTGGTGAACAATGTAGACTCCTCTTTGCCGGGTGAAGGGAAAACCATCACTTATTTGAACTGTTGTAATTTCAACTAGTTTCCAGAAAAAGTTTTAAAAAAAAACAAAAAAACATTCCTTACAGGCTGAAGGCCTTTTTTTTGCCAGATGGATTCCCTCTGGTTGATGTTGCTACATTTCCGGCCATCACGAACAGAGGACCAATAGGGAAGCCACCGAGGTTGGGTGGCGAGCGGCCAAGAGGGAGGATGGAAAGTTACGAGTCCTGTCGACAAGTCTTGGGAACAACCATGGAACATAAAGCCCCTTATATACATATATATTACGACATGCTGCATACCGCGCTGGGTTTATGTTCAACTTTTTTTTTATTTTTTTAGCTCCGTTCTAGTAGATATAACAGAAAAGTATCATGAGGGACGCAGAAGACAACAGCCGTGGAGGGTCAATCGAAAGGTTTTTTTTACAACTTGATTCTGATTATTTGGAATGCTAGCGCCACTTTTAATGCAACTTTTTGAGACCGTGAGCTCGAAAAGCATCTTCTCTTGGATTGTAATGACCGAAATTTTTGGATTTCCTACGGACGGTGGTTGAAGTAACAGCAGTTTTTGCCGAATTTCTCTGGAAAAGAATGGACTTTGATTCTTATTTCTAACCCTTGAGAACGAAAAGATCCCCCAATGGAAAAAATCTCAGCTACCAGTTTGGATCTTTTATTTTGCCAAAAACAATTAAAAAAAATATTCTTTTGTGAACGGTAGAGGAGCCATTGTGTGTCCAAAAATGCAGGGGGGAGGGGGGGGGTAGTATGGTTGTCATGTATATGGTTTTTTGGGGGGTCTACTTAGGCGGAATCTGAATTGTAACCCATAGGATGGTCTCCCCTTGTATGAGCTTCGATCCCCACCACTATTGTAGAGGAAATATTTATCTGGCATGCAGGGTTTAGTGATATCAGATATAAACTTTAGCAGTATGGCAAACTATAAATATTTTCTCCATAGGCCACCATATACCAACAAGCAGCCTATATATTTAATCATAGTTACAATCACATAGACGCCTACGACATCATGGTCATGTCTTCTACAGTCTCATAAGCTCCATTTATACACTTTTGCAGCTTCACTCTTTATAGGCTTCATCGCCCACCTATAAGTGAAAGTCTTCATGGCTTCTGTGGCTTCTAAAAGTTACCATGAATGCATCTAGGTCTTCGAGCCTCCAAAGTCCTAGACCTCCCTAGTTTCTTGACCATGAGCTGGATCTCGGCAAGGAGAAGTAGTACGTTCCTAAAGCAACAAAAAAAAGAGGAGCCACCTAAATGTTGTATTTTTGAGGATCTTCAGATGTGAGTCTATCAAGGTTGAAGCCTATCAACTAACATAAAAATGTCTATGTATCTGAGGCTTTAGAGGCCCACGTTACGTTTTAGGTCTAGGTTACATCATGAATGTGTAGACTCATTGCCCACCACCAAAGAATAAGTCTCATAGTCTCAATAATCGAAGGCTCGTAGATCTCCCCATTATTCCAGACTACGAGCTAGATCTCACATTGTCTCACTTAGCCAACCAAACCCTACTTTGTACTGATTAGGACAAGTCGTCTGCAAGTGGTAGTCTTAAGATGTTTCATGGTTTCACCCTTGATGAAGCTTATAACCCACCCAAAAGTATGCATGTCTTGAAGGCTTTGGAGACTATATTCGCTACTATATGTTTTAGGCCTAGTTGACACTACGAATAGATCTGCTTCTTCATTTACCGCATAAATACAAAAGTCTTCAATCGTCAAAGGCTCGTAAGCCAACCTTGTTTCCAAATTATGAGCAGGATCTTGGCAATGAAAAGCAGTATCAAGGATGTACAACCCAAGCCAACCAAACGAAACTCGGTAGTGATGAGGAGCAGGGACTCCTAAATAGCTTTCTGCAGATGGGAGTCTAATCATGTTTCATGCCTTGGAAAGCTTTAGAGGCTATAAATACATAAGTCTTCTAGTCTCAATCCTCAAAGGTTCATATTCCACCCTATCATTCTAGACTACGAGCCGGGTCTCTTCCAAAAACATCATCAAACATGTCTTACCTAGCCGACCAAACCCTACTTTTGTATTTATGAGAATCAAATACTCCTAAACAGCTATCTGCCGGTGGGAGTCTAGTCATGTTTCATGGCTCCACCCTTGCTAGACTTATCACCCACCTAAAATTTCATGGTCTTTGAGGCTTTAGAGGCTCATATGTTCTTCTTAAGTTCTCAAGCCTCCAATATTCAAGGTTCAGAAGCCACCTTAGCTTTCTAGACTAGACTACGAGCTGGATCTCGGCAATAAAAAGTAGTACCTTCCAAGGGAACATCAGAGATGATCAGGACCCAACCCTATTTTTCAATGCTAAGGAGCAATAACTCCTCAAGGACAAGAGTCTTCGGAGGCTCACAAGTTTTAGGCCTAGGGGACACTATGAATAGGTTTACTTTTTCAATGCCTACCCTGACCATGTAAGTCTTCTAACCTCCAATTTTCAGAAGTTTATAAGCCATCCCAGCTTTCTGGACTACGAGCTTCATCTAAAATTTGAGAGCATGTACTTTCCATGAACTGCTTCAAGGGCATCTCACCCAACCATTCAAGCCCTACTCTGTACTCAACAGCCATCTACGGAGAGGCGTCTATGATTCATCTGATTTATCTAAATGTTGACGAAGTAGATATATAGATAGATCTCCTACCTCCGTAAGAAAATGAATATGCATAATGTTCCCAGGGAGCGTTGTCGCTGAGGCTTATATGATCGTAGATAAGATTCGGTCTCCATTGTCTATAGAATATCTCTATAAAAGATTGTCATAAGTCTATATATTTAGATGTCTTCATGTAAGCCCATGTGCCACCATAGACCATCTTCTAGGCTTCAGTCTTGTATGTCTTCTAAGTCTCAATGTTCATACCCACCCATGGATCGCTGTCCCATAACCCAATGTCTGACCAAAATGTGGGGAGCACATTTCTCAACAAGACAAATAAGATTTGAAGACCTCAGAGTTCCTGACCAAACCCATTCCTGATATCTCCATCCTAAATACAATATGGCGGACAGCGTAATCCAGCCTTAGTGAAGGCTCGCAACCAGACCCGAAAGATCTATGCAATGTGCAGCTTCAATGGTAACTTTTTGTAAAAGTTTTATTTACAATTTCAGTCCAATCATCTAAAACAATCAGTCCTACATAAAAACAATGGAGGGATGAGGCTTAGGAACTCAAGGTGGACTTCCTAAATATTTTTGAAAAGTTTCTAATTTCAGGAGGACTCTAGGACTAGGTATTGTGGACTGTGGCTACAGAGGCCATGGTCATGTATAGAGCCATGTAAACAATGTATCTCACTATCAATCTAGGGTTGAGGCTAAGGGTGTATACGTTGGGGGAGGGCGAGTTACAGAAGTATTTTTTTTTTGTTTTTTATAACTTTTTTCTCTATTTGACCCCAAATTGCGTAAAACAACATAAAAACTGTACTTGTCTTTTATTTGAGGTGATCAGGCACTACATGTATATTTTTTTTGTGCTCTGCCAAAAAGTAGCTGAGCTGTGACGTGCCGCACCGTTGTTAGATTGTTTTATGAAATCTGTGGTCAATTAAAAAGGACAAAAACATAAAACCCCTTTTAAAGGGAACCTTCCACCACCTGTAAATCTTTGGATCTTTTATTTGGTGACGATCCACTGATTCCGGCACAGTTGGAATTTTTCTTTACGGCCCCAGCATTCCCGAGAAATCACTACTGTTAGTTTTGCTTATTCGTGCTCTCTATAGTCATGTGGGCGGTGCTAGACTGACAGTTAAAAGCCTAATTAGCATATCAAGAGCCAAAATTATAAGTAATGATTACATGGGAACAACGCATGACAAAGAAAAAATTCCAACTGTGGCGCAATCAGTGGAGCAACACCTATTAAAGTCTCCAAAGCTAGTGATGAGCGGACCCTGTCGGGTTTGGCACGCGCAGCCGAACCTTGATCAAAAGATCAGTTTGTGAACCCAAACCCCAACACAATCGGTTCTATCACTGAGCCCAGGTATTAACCCTTTAAATGTTGCTGGCAAAGCTGGGTGTTAGAGCTGGGTGTGAAAAGCTGGTTGGTTGGTTGCTTAGTATATTAAAAATAAAGGAAATACCATAGCCCCGCCCCTGAGGATCTTCAAACAACATTGTTGTGATATTCTTAGTCATTCATTCAAATCATTTTAAAACTTAGTTATTTTTATTATTAGTTTTTAATTTTTCTGCCTCTTTCCACTGGTTGAAGCTTTCTTTTCCTTTATGGGAGTTACCAAATATATTTGGAAAGAGAGAAGTAGCCCTTTAAAACCACCCAGACCTGCTGCCATGGTCAAACTCAGCTCTGTATTACCTCTAATAGTGACCATTGTCTGCTATGCAATATAAAGGCTCCGTAATTCTGTATTTTAACAGAGAAAACACTACATATTTCAGGTCACCTGACATACTGTATATGAGGTAGCGCCACCCACAGACTGTTCATGAGTACTGCAACCTAATGGAAATTTAGCCAACCTCCTCAGTAACGTGGGGTCATTTGATTCATGCCTCAATCATTGGAGGATCCTTAAATATTAGTGAAATAAGCCATAAATGAGCAGTGTATAAGTCTATGTCACCAGCTAATGCCATAACACTGATAGCATGGCGTCCTTCATCCGCTGCACCTCCTGTACCAGGCTCTGAGGCTCAATACATATTTCCTTGTATCCTCCTTCCATACTAAAGGTCCTAGGGGGTGACTCCACAACAATCTGCATGATAAAAGAGTGATGGGCGCCCCAGCTGGAGGGGATTCCTGCAGACATACAGAGGACCCGTCATCTATCCTGGCGTAAATTGTTCACACTACCCTCACAATTCTGTCATTTATCTCCATTATTATAAATCAACTGAAGCTTCTGCTACACATGAAATAAAAAGGACCACATTTCCCCATTTCTGACGTCTGGAGTGCTGCTCATTTTCTGCTTGTTATCTAGGGAGGATTTTTGTCCCAATCCTACACAGCTTGCACCCATTGCTAGTTGATTGCAGCGTGCTGCCTGGACTTTCTGTTTGCATCTATCTATCTCATATCTATCTATCTATCTATCTCATATCTATCTATCTATCTCATATCTATGTATGTATGTATCCCTTCTATCTATCTCATATCTATCTATCTATCTATCTATCTCCTATCTATCTATCTATCTCATATCTATGTATGTATGTATCCCTTCTATCTATCTCATATCTATCTATCTATCTCCTATCTATCTCATATGTATGTATGTATGTATCCCTTCTATCTCCTATCTATGTATCTCACATCTATCTATCTCATATCTAGGCATCTCATATCTCTCTATCTATATCTATCTATCTCTTATCTATCTATCTCATATCTATCCATCCCTCCCGTCTCTCTCTCTCCCTCCCATCTATCTATCTGAAACAAAAAATAGGGAGCACAGTCCAGGTCAGGTAACGGCTGCTGTGCGGCTAAAACGTTGCAGGGGGTGAAATACAGATCCCCCTTTTCCCACTATTCTCTGGGATGCAGCTTTGCTTTGGATTATCTGTGTGTCTCTATAAGAGAGTATACGCTCAGTCCCCTGGTGTTCCTGCCACACACATCCCCCACTGATATCTACATTTCTATCTCTCTAACAATCTATGATCTATATATATATATATATATATATATATATATATATACACACTCACCGGCCACTTTATTAGGTACACCTGTCCAACTGCTCGTTAACACTTAATTTCTAATCAGCCAAACACATGGCGGCAACTCAGTGCATTTAGGCATGTAGACATGGTCAAGACAATCTCCTGCAGATCACACCGAGCATCAGTATGGGGAAGAAAAGTGATTTGTGGCCTTTGAACGTGGCATGGTTGTTGGTGCCAGAAGGGCTGGTCTGAGTATTTCAGAAACTGCTGATCTACTGGGATTTTCACGCACAACCATCTCTAGGGTTTACAGAGAATGGTCCGAAAAAGAAAAAACATCCAGTGAGCGGCAGTTCTGTGGGCGGAAATGCCTTGTTGATGCCAGAGGTCAGAGGAGAATGGGCAGACTGGTTCGAGCTGATAGAAAGGCAACAGTGACTCAAATCGCCACCCGTTACAACCAAGGTAGGCAGAAGAGCATCTCTGAACGCACAGTACGTCCAACTTTGAGGCAGATGGGCTACAGCAGCAGAAGACCACACCGGGTGCCACTCCTTTCAGCTAAGAACAGGAAACTGAGGTTACAATTTGCACAAGCTCATCGAAATTGGACAGTAGAAGATTGTAAAAACATTGCCTGGTCTGATGAGTCTCGATTTCTGCTGCGACATTCGGATGGTAGGGTCAGAATTTGGCGTCAACAACATGAAAGCATGGATCCATCCTGCCTTGTATCAGCGGTTCAGGCTGGTGGTGGTGGTGTCATGGTGTGGGGAATATTTTCTTGACACTCTTTGGGCCCCTTGGTACAACGCCACAGCCTACCTGAGTATTGTTGCTGACCATGTCCATCCCTTTATGAGCACAATGTACCCTGTAACATCTGATGGCTACTTTCAGCAGGATAATGCGCCATGTCATAAAGCTGGAATCATCTCAGACTGGTTTCTTGAACATGACAATGAGGTCACTGGACACAAATGGCCTCCACAGTCACCAGATCTCAATCCAATAGAGCATCTTTGGGATGTGGTGGAACGGGAGATTCGCATCATGGATGTGCAGCCGACAAATCTGCGGCAACTGTGTGATGCCATCATGTCAATATGGACCAAAATCTCTGAGGAGCTTCCAGCACCTTGTATCTATGCCACGAAGAATTGAGGCAGTTCTGAAGGCAAAAGGGGGTCCAACCCGTTACTAGCATGGTGTACCTAATAAAGTGGCCGGTGAGTGTATATGTATAGAGGAATCTGCCATGTATCTGTACTATAATCATTTCCCATAATCCATGCATCTTCTATTTATCTCTCTATATAGATTATTTCTGTGCAGATCTTAGAACTCTTACAATCTGACAATGTTTCCAACTATCCGTCTCCCGTGGACTTCAATATAAAAATCACATATAACATCCGTTACGCACGCGTTTCTTTCAAACGAGTAAAAGGACCGCAGCTCAAAGCATTTTTCCGTGAAAAAAAACACATGGATAACGGATCCCCGCCTGACAGACAGTAACGGATTCCATAAAACTTACATTGATGTCAATGGGATTTGTTATGGATATGTTAATCCACCAAGCCTTACTTATTTTAACAGAGGTTTGTACAGTAGTGTGAACTAAGCCTTGTATAAAAATGTCTTCTTTGAACATAAAATATTTACTGGTCTGCTGCACCCAGTAGAGGGCGCCTCGGAGCGTCTGATGCACCCAGTAGAGGGCGCCTCGGAGCGTCTGAAGCACCCAGTAGAGGGCGCCTCGGAGCGTCTGATGCACCCAGTAGAGGGCGCCTCGGAGCGTCTGATGCACCCAGTAGAGGGCGCCTCGGAGCGTCTGAAGCACCCAGTAGAGGGCGCCTCGGAGCGTCTGAAGCACCCAGTAGAGGGCGCCTCGGAGCGTCTGAAGCACCCAGTAGAGGGCGCCTCGGAGCGTCTGAAGCACCCAGTAGAGGGCGCCTCGGAGCGTCTGAAGCACCCAGTAGAGGGCGCCTCGGAGCGTCTGAAGCACCCAGTAGAGGGCGCCACGGAGCGTCTGAAGCACCCAGTAGAGGGCGCCTCGGAGCGTCTGAAGCACCCAGTAGAGGGCGCCTCGGAGCGTCTGAAGCACCCAGTAGAGGGCGCCTCGGAGCGTCTGATGCACCCAGTAGAGGACGCCTCGGAGCGTCTGCTGCACCCAGTAGAGGGCGCCTCGGAGCGTCTGCTGCACCCAGTAGAGGGCGCCTCGGAGCGTCTGCTGCACCCAGTAGAGGGCGCCTCGGAGCGTCTGCTGCACCCAGTAGAGGGCGCCTCGGAGCGTCTGCTGCACCCAGTAGAGGGCGCCTCGGAGCGTCTGCTGCACCCAGTAGAGGGCGCCTCGGAGCGTCTGCTGCACCCAGTAGAGGGCGCCTGGGAGCTGACTGTAGAGGAGTCCATGATTGAGTTCAATGAGAGTTATATACATCTGTACACAGGGAGCTCCCCCTAGTGGTGGCTTCAGCATACCAGTTATTGATCATGTTACCCTATGGCTGTGTGAAGCAAAGGGTAAATTAAAAATAGATTATGGCCATCATAAAAGTATATGAATATATAAAATAATTTATGGTACAGAGTGTTAAGCCTAGAATGAACATGGCATTCATTTGGTGTTGTCTTTCTATGGATGGGCTTCTGCAGCTAATAGCCATGAGCCCGTGAGCCATTGGTCTCCTATGAAATGTGGTCTTCCAAGGCTCTGATAATGATGACCAGTGGGGATCCGAAACATCAGCCGGTTGATCTACCTAGGATACTCAGTGAGCGCCATATTCTTTTTCACTGAAACTGCTCCATATATTTGGTTGTGGCTGTGCCCGGTATTGCAACGTAATCCTATCGAATCTCCATGGTCCTTTTGATCAGTACTGTGAAAAATATTCCAGGAAAATTATATATATATATATACGAAGAATGTTGTTTTTCCAAGTGCGTTATTGGCATGTCCTCACACTGCTGTGCTCTAAGCTCACTGCTTGAGCTAGTGCACAGGATGTTTCCTCAGGTCTTGCACTACTACGACTAATATAGTAGTGACTCATAGCAGAGAGGGCCTTTGCAGCAGTTCAGGGCAGAAGACGAAGAGCACAGCAGTGTGAGGAAGTACATTTGGAGAAGCTACAATCCTGGAATATAAATCCATATGCAACAGTCCTGCTGCTACTAACAACATACAGAAAGTTACACATCGCTCCACAGACAACACCTAACACAATGGTGTCATTACACATCTGTCCAGACACAATACCTAATACTTTCTGCCGAGAGCTGAGGGCACAGCAGTGTGAGGACACACCTCCAATGCATTTGAAGAAGCTACAATCTTTGGACTATAAATCCACATATCACAGTCCTGCTGCAACTAACAACATACACAAATGTATGATTTTACATCTCTTCAGGGATCCGATCCGATTTTGTTTGGTCATCAATATTCGAGTGGGAAGATCCCTTCAAAAGCCACATTTTTAAAATTGCATCCAACTTCATCATCTTACTAAGATTCTGCAATGTCATCCAATTTAAGTTGTCAAGATCCGTCCTGTGTGTAAATTTTACATCATGCCCCAATATTTTTAGTATTTACCCATAGTGCACTGGGCCCACGTTTCTCCGCCCCCTCCCGTACACGATCAGTTATTGTCCCGGCCATGAACCCCGTGATGACCCTTAGACCTCTAGCGCATAGAGCGACGGACGCGGAGGGGCGGAGCTCTTCAATCCTTTGTATTATTTTGCATTTATTCTGAATGTATTTGATATGTATTTGTCCGTTCCTTAAAGCTGTATTATTTAGGAGCTTTGGATCACGCTTGTCTTTTTTTTTTTTCTTTTTTTTTTTATATAAAAATTTAAAAAAATCACAATTGGGTTTGTGAGACCCTGATAATTTTATCCTGTTGATTTTCTTTCCTATTGGATCACTGAGTGCCATACTCCCGCTGCTGTAAAGCCACAGGTAATAGATGCGCTGAGAAAAAAGGGGAAGTGGAGGGAGCACAGAGCACAGCAGTGTGAGGACACGCCCCCACTGCGTTTTGAGTGTCCTCACACTGCTTTGCTTTTAGCTCCCTGCATTGAGCTCTACAGCTCTTACTTCTGCTCTGAGTAAAAGACCACTTGTTGCCACTCAGAGCAGAAGAGATGGGCTGTAAGGCAGTGCACTGCAGAGAGCCAAGAGCACAGAGGTGTGAGGACATATCCCCAATCAAACAAATGCATTTTTCACAGTCCTGCTGTGACTAACAAAAGTTAGAAAGATTTGATTACTAATCTCTCCAGGGACAATACGTAACACTTTATGCAGAGAGCACAGGGCACAGCAGTCTATGGACATGGCCACAGGCCACTTGCAAAGATTACAATCTTGGAATAAAATTAAATTTTTCACAGTCCTGCTGCGACTAACAACATACACAAAGGCCTGATTACACATCTCTCCAGGGAAAATACATAATAACACTGTATTCAGAGAGCACAGCAGTGTGAGGACACACCATTAGAGCACTTGGAGAAGTTACAATCCTAGAAATATAAATCCATATTTCACAGTTCTGCTGCTACTACTAACAACATACACAGCAGTAGAATTACACATCTCTCCAGGGACATTTCTGAACACTGGCTGGGCATACATGCTGACAGTTTCCCTTTAGGCATAAGATTACTATACTGTTCCATAAGTTTATTCTTTTTTTGTGACCAACTGAGGCAATGACTGAGACATAAGACTAATGTTATTGAGATATATATGGTACTGCATGAATTGTATGTATGTGTATAAGCTGTATGTGTGTGTATATGATGCTTGGGTGTATATGGTACTGTATGTGCGTATATGCTGTACGTATGTATATGCGTTGTGTGAATGTAACTATTATGTGTGAGTATATTTTTTAAAGGGAACCTGTCACCAGGGACCTCATTTTCACTAGACAGGTTACAGAAGCTCATGACACCTGCAGTGCAAATCTGCCTTTCTGCCTTGTCTAAGCATTTGCATTACAATATACACTCACCGGCCACTTTATTAGGTACACCTGTCCAACTGCTCGTTAACACTTAATTTCTAATCAGCTAATCACATGGCGGCAACTCAGTGCATTTAGGCATGTAGACATGGTCAAGACAATCTCCTGCAGTTCAAACCGAGCATCAGTATGGGGAAGAAAGGTGATTTGATGCCTTTGAACGTGGCATGGTTGTTGGTGCCAGAAGGGCTGCTCTGAGTATTTCAGAAACTGCGGATCTACTGGGATTTTCACGCACAACCATCTCTAGGGTTTACAGAGAATGGTCCGAAAAAGAAAAAACATCCAGTGAGCGGCAGTTCTGTGGGCGGAAATGCCTTGTTGATGCCAGAGGTCAGAGGAGAATGGGCAGACTGGTTCGAGCTGATAGAAAGGCAACAGTGACTCAAATCGCCACCCGTTACAACCAAGGTAGGCAGAAGAGCATCTCTGAACGCACAGTACGTCCAACTTTGAGGCAGATGGGCTACAGCAGCAGAAGACCACACCGGGTGCCACTCCTTTCAGCTAAGAACAGGAAACTGAGGCTACAATTTGCACAAGCTCATCGAAATTGGACAGTAGAAGATTGGAAAAACGTTGCCTGGTCCGATGAGTCTCGATTTCTGCTGCGACATTCAGATGGTAGGGTCAGAATTTGGCGTCAACAACATGAAAGCATGGATCCATCCTGCCTTGTATCAACGGTTCAGGCTGGTGGTGGTGGTGTCATGGTGTGGGGAATATTTTCTTGGCACTCTTTGGGCCCCTTGGTACAACGCCACAGCCTACCTGCGTATTGTTACTGACCATGTCCATCCCTTTATGAGCACAATGTACCCTGTAACATCTGATGGCTACTTTCAGCAGGATAATGCGCCATGTCATAAAGCTGGAATCATCTCAGACTGGTTTCTTGAACATGACAATGAGGTCACTGGACTCAAATGGCCTCCACAGTCACCAGATCTCAATCCAATAGAGCATCTTTGGGATGTGGTGGAACGGGAGATTCGCATCATGGATGTGCAGCCGACAAATCTGCGGCAACTGTGTGATGCCATCATGTCAATATGGACCAAAATCTCTGAGGAGCTTCCAGCACCTTGTTGTATCTATGCCACGAAGAATTGAGGCAGTTCTGAAGGCAAAAGGGGGTCCAACCCGTTACTAGCATGGTGTACCTAATAAAGTGGCCGGTGAGTGTAATTGTGTGCTATAACTTACCTTGCACCCTGACAAAATCCTCTGTGTAGTCACAGGGGTTGGGCTTTGCTTTGGATGCATTTGAAAACAAACTGGGACAGATTTACTTACCCGGTCCGCTTACAGCGGGACATTCTCTATCGAGGATTCGGGTCTTCCGACGCATCACTAAAGTGTGCGCCCGATGTTCACCAGGTGTCGCTGCTGCGCTGAAGTCGGTCGGAGTTCACAATCCTATTCCTGGTGCAGGTAAGTTCGTGTCAAGCAACATTTTTTTTTTCTAAATTCCGCAGTTTTGCCGAATCCGTCGGGTTTTCCGACGGCCACGCCCCCGATTTCCGTTGCGTGAAAAACAGCGCAAAATCGGAAAAATATGGGAAACCCAACGAAAATGCGCAAATTGGACCCTTAGTAAGTGACCCCCATTATGTGACTTGTCTGTACTGCAGACTCCCCAGCTCTCAGCCCCCACCATTGTGCACCTGTACAGCTCCTCCCTCTCCCACTGATGTCATCTCACCAGGCTGTGACCTCTGTTAAGGAACTGGAGGGAGGAGCTGTACAGGAGCACAAAAGGGGTGGCTGAGAGCTGAGGAGTCTGCAGCACAGACAAGTCACATGTTGTTTTTTGATATGCATCCAAACCAAAGCCCAACCCCTGGGACTACACAGAGGATTATGTCAGGGTGAAAGGCAAGTTATAACACATAACACAATTATAATGTAATGCAAATGCTTAGAAAAGGCAGAAAGGCAGATGTGCACTGAAGGCATGATGGGCTTTTGCAACCTGTCTTTTGTGTAAATGAGGCCCCTGGTGACAGGTTCCATTTAAGGGGGAAGGTGGACCCCATATAGAAGACTGCTATGTGGCCACGCCTCTCCTAGTTGTGCCCCTGCAAGGCAGATCTAGTGACACCAACCCAAAGACATAGGCTGAGTTGTGGTTAGTGTTGAGTGGACCAGAACTGCAAAATTTGGGTACAGGCCAGACTTAGTGGGTTCGGATACAGGAACATACGCCCCCTAAAGTCTATTTTTTGTCTGGTGATAAATTTGCTTACATTGTGTGACAGGTTATCATTCCAGTCTGTATTTCTCAGCGTGCGTAATGCAATGGCGTCTCCGTAATAACATCTCCCTGTAATAGGACCCCGTAGATCTATCAGTCCGTGCTGTACTGGGAAATGCAGAGAACAATGACAGAGAGGTTATTCATTATCTTTCCAGCGCACTCATCTATTCTACAACTAATATTCTGCAGATCCAAGCAAGACACAGCACAGCTTAAAGGGATCTTCTACTACAACTATAGAACTGGCGGTACTTAAAGGAAACCTACCATGAGGAATCTACTATCAGAATAGATGTGATGGTAGATTCCTCCTGCTGCCTCTGCCCTAATCTGTAATGTAATGATCCCAGAACCAGACTTGTTAAAATCTATTTTTAGTAATATGTAAATTAGCTGCAGAGGCTATTGGGGCGTGTACTAGCCTTAGCTCCCAGTGTCTGGCCGGGCTAGTACACGCCCCAGTAGCCTCTGCAGCTAATTTACAAATATCTAAAATAAAGTTTTTAACAAGTTAGATTAGGTATCAGGATCTGTGAATTAGAGAATGTGTTATTTTGTTAACCTAAGAAACTTAAGAGTTGTTGCCCCCTTTCTGTGGTGAATACAAGTAGTAGGGTTGGATGTGTTAATAGTTAATATCTTTCCCCTTATAATCAATTCGGTTAGAACTGTATTTGAAGCAAAATTCTATTAACCTTTCCGAGTTGTTTTCCATGTGACATGTAGCATCATGGTGCCTCCAGGAATCCTGCGTCTGTGTCTGACTCATGCAGTTTGAAGGTCACAGTGAGAACACAATGCGGTAATACCAACCTCTCCGCCGCCTTCACTGCGATGCATCAGGAGATAATGCTGGAAATGTTCTGTGGACTTTCGGGATCCAGACATTAATATAGAGTACGGCCATGACACATGAGATGGTGGGGAGCTGTAATGGAATAGAGAACTTACAGATAGATCCACTGAGACTCCAACTTTCCACCAGTCCATGATCCTTAGAGGACTCCTTGGGAATTTCGAGGTCTCTCTGTCTCCATGGCGGGTGGCATCTATCAATCATAGAATCCCAGTGCAGAAACACATATCCTTTAATTTACTGGAGACCCTAGTATGGAATAGCCCGCCCGCCCAGACCATGGCTCGTCTGCGACTGCTCTCCGCCCGCCCAGACCATGGCTCGTCTGCGACTGCTCTCCGCCCGCCCAGACCATGGCTCGTCTGCGACTGCTCTCCGCCCGCCCAGACCATGGCTCGTCTGCGACTGCTCTCCGTCCGCCCAGACCATGGCTCGTCTGCGACTGCTCTCCGCCCGCCCAGACCATGGCTCGTCTGCGACTGCTCTCCGCCCGCCCAGACCATGGCTCGTCTGCGACTGCTCTCCGCCCGCCCAGACCATGGCTCGTCTGCGACTGCTCTCCGCCCGCCCAGACCATGGCTCGTCTGCGACTGCTCTCCGCCCGCCCAGACCATGGCTTGTCTGCGACTGCTCTCCGCCCGCCCAGACCATGGCTTGTCTGCGACTGTTCTCCGCCCGCCCAGACCATGGCTTGTCTGCGACTGTTCTCCGCCCGCCCAGACCATGGCTTGTCTGCGACTGCTCTCCGCCCGCCCAGACCATGGCTTGTCTGCGACTGCTCTCCGCCCGCCCAGACCATGGCTTGTCTGCGACTGTTCTCCGCCCGCCCAGACCATGGCTTGTCTGCGACTGTTCTCCGCCCGCCCAGACCATGGCTTGTCTGCGACTGTTCTCCGCCCGCCCAGACCATGGCTTGTCTGCGACTGTTCTCCGCCCGCCCAGACCATGGCTTGTCTGCGACTGTTCTCCGCCCGCCCAGACCATGGCTTGTCTGCGACTGTTCTCCGCCCGCCCAGACCATGGCTTGTCTGCGACTATTCTCCGCCCGCCCAGACCATGGCTCGTCTGCGACTGTTCTCCGCCCGCCCAGACCATGGCTCGTCTGCGACTGTTCTCCGCCCGCCCAGACCATGGCTCGTCTGCGACTGTTCTCCGCCCGCCCAGACCATGGCTCGTCTGCGACTATTCTCCGCCCGCCCAGACCATGGCTCGTCTGCGACTATTCTCCGCCCGTCCAGACCATGGCTCGTCTGCGACTATTCTCCGCCCGTCCAGACCATGGCTCGTCTGCGACTATTCTCTGCCTGCTCGGACCATGGCTCGTCTGCGACTATTCTCCGCCCGTCCAGACCATGGCTTGTCTGCGACTATTCTCCGCCCGTCCAGACCATGGCTCGTCTGCGACTATTCTCCGCCCGTCCAGACCATGGCTCGTCTGCGACTATTCTCTGCCTGCTCGGACCATGGCTCGTCTGCGACTATTCTCCGCCCGTCCAGACCATGGCTCGTCTGCGACTATTCTCCGCCCGTCCAGACCATGGCTCGTCTGCGACTATTCTCCGCCCGTCCAGACCATGGCTCGTCTGCGACTATTCTCCGCCCGTCCAGACCATGGCTCCTCTGTGACTATTCTTTGCCTGTCCAGACCATAGCTTTAAATACCAATGTGTGATTAGCACCCAACCAAATCTGGTCTAGGTGTATTATGGGGTCAGGGTGTCAACATCCCATTACCTAAATAACCGGCCAGAGACTCTGCCCTGCACAGTTACCTCTGCTGTTATTCACGTTAGAGTCTTCTCCTCTCAATACGATGCTTTTGCTGACCAACATCTTTAAGTTTCCACAGATGGTCCTTGCTTCAATGAATAAAGCAAGTAATAAATATAGCCATGTTTGTAAGTGATAAATTACATTTATCTACAGCTGAATGGTGAAACTTGCAGACATCTGCCGGTTCCAGCCCCTGAATGGGTAGATTTCTGGCGAGCCGGCTGCCTGGCACGAGCCGCATGTAGCATGTATCTGCTCACGAGAGACCACCCTGGAATCTTCTCTGCACCAGCCTCATTTGGGAAGAGGCCAGGCGCTTTGTTTTAATCACAGAAACTAAGAATTTGGCAGAAGACAATAGAAGGACTGACATAGGACCCTCCCATCCCCCCAAAACCGCAAGAATAGCTGCAGCAATGTGATCCTGGACTCACGACGGCTTATAGATCTGCCGGATGGAGACATTCTTCGAAATACATAGCCCGACAAGCAGCAGGGGCATAAAATGCTTAAATTAAAGCTAAAAATTGTCTATACAATTTTTAGTGTTTTTTTTTTTTTTTTAACGATGCCGCGGACCTTATAAGAAATAGATTTTTATGTAAAACATATTTATCTCTTTTGGACAGAAAAATGTAATTTATCAATATTTTAGACTTTTTGTTTAAAAGAAAATATCTAATTCTCTCATAAAGAATAATTACATTTTTTTCAGACGTGAAAACCCATAGGTGAGAATAGCAAATTTTTCAATTTTTCTACTTCGAAAAGCTATTCAGTCCCATTTTTTGCTCCTTTCTTCTCCTGCAGTGAGCAGTGTATCTTATACCGTTCTCAATGCCATACATAGCAGATTGATAAGAAAAGAAGGCTGAACTTTAGCTCCTCACATACCCAGAGAAAATTCAGTTGTGTAAGGAGATACGACTATCCAAGGACTGTCTGTAAGGAGTCCAATTTATACACAACAGATAGATAAGGGTGAGAGGCTAGAGATGAACTCCTTACCTACCTAGATATTCAGCTCTGTAAAGAGACAAGACTATCCAGGATCTGTTTGTATGGAGATTTATGGGCTGTATGTAAGGAGATACAACTATTCAGGGGCTGTCTGTAAGGAGTCCAGTTTGTACACAGCAGATAGATAAGAAGAGGAGGCTAAAGATTAACTCCTTACCTACAAGGAGAATATTCAGCTTTGTAAGGAGATAAGTCTATTACGGGATTGTCTGTAAGAAATGATATAAACTTTTCCACCTTCTCCTTATCTATGTGCTATTAGTGAGTACAGGAAGGGATGATGATTTTACACACTGCTAAAAGCAGGGAAAAAAAGCCAGCAAAAGAACACAGGAACATTTTTCTATATTAAATTATATATCAAATTTTACTTTTGTCATCTGCACTATTCATTATGCAGTTTGGTTATTATTTTAATTGCACAGAACCTGAATTTGGCTAAAAGGGTTTTTTAGCAACTTAAAAGGGATTCACCAGATTTCCCCTCATTAAATTACTACCCCACCGCAGGTAGGGTATGAAGAGTATTTTCTAGATTTACCCCTTATGTGAAATCTTGCTTGTTTACTATTAAAAAATCTCCTCCCAAGTCATGTGACAATGAGCAAAGAACAGTCATATTTTGAGACGAGTCAAGTTTAGGAGGCTGCAAGTAGATGTTACATCAGACTCTCCTTATATAAAAGTATCAAATTTTTCGGACTATAAGGCGCACAAAAATACTCTCATTTTCTCAGAAATCAAAGGTGCGCCTTATAGTCCAGTGCGCCTTATATATGAACCGTACTTACAGACAACAGCTGACTTGAACTGTGCACAGGTCTGCCACCTGCTGGTCATTCACCCTTATAGTCAGGTGCGCCTTATACTCCAGTGCTCCTTATATATGAACCTAGATGTTTTAGCAGGCATTTATTGATGGTGCGCCTTAATCTCATAGTCCAAAATATACTGTACCTCGAAAAGTGGTGTCAAAATAAAGATAAGATTCTTATACTTTCAGATCAAATCAGGCTTGTAATGTAAAGATCCAGAGATTCAGATAAAGATCCAGTTCGGGTCCATTACTTTGTCCCTTTGTCTGTATCTAAGGTACCTCACAGATCCACAATCTTGATGTGAACTAATAATAACAATTACTTGATTTATATAGTGCACACAGATGACGTAGCGCTGCACAGAGCTTGGCCAATGGGGCTCACAATCTAATCAACCTACCAGGATGTTTTGGAGTGTGGGGAGGAAACCGGAAAACCCGGGAGGAAACCCACGCAAACACGGAGAGAACATACAAACTGCTTGCAGATGTTGACCCTGGGACTAAAACCCAGTACCTCAGCGCTGCAAGGCTGTAACGCTAACCACTAAGCCTCTGTGCCACCCTAAGTAAAAGACGAGATTCTTATCTTATCACCAGCAGCATGTCTTTAGTTACTACAGAACCAAAGAAAGGAGCACCTGAATTGAACCCCCCCCCCCCCCCCGCCCAATGCAGTCGCTAAACTTGACTCATCTCTGCAAAATATGACTCTTCTCATTTTCACATGACACGGAGGATATTTTTTTTTACAGGTTAATGGGTGAGATTTCACATAAAACAGGGAATTCTAGAAAGGACATTTCACCCCCTGCCTGAGGGGGCTGCTAAAGGGGTAAAACCTGGCGACAGGGTCTCTTTAACACATCCTTAGCCTGAAGATCCGTCTTCATTAAGATGATATAGGAACTTCTTATAAGGACCAGACACGGCAGCTATTTCACATTTGTGATCTACAGCGTTGTGGCCGCTATCGCAACCTCGTCACTTCCACGCCCTTCAGAATAAGATCCGTCAACAGCAGCTTTCTCCATTTTGGACTACATAGAGAACGGAATTGGCTCAATAAATAGAATTTCATGACATATTCTTTCATACGTTTTAGTTAAAATAGACGCCTCTGAAGACAGTCACTCGGGTGAGAGATATTGGACTTTGCAGAGAACAGTTCTGGAGACCAATCGCTTGAGAGAAGTTGTTCCTGTACAGGAGGACATTGATCTTCACCTTCTCGCGTTGGGCAGGTGACAGGAGACAAGTTCTCCATGTTCTCTAGATGTTCTCCGATGCTCCTCGAGTCCGTACATGTTGGCTCGTCAGTATGGTCTCGTGCTGGGTTCCTGTGATCGTCTTTCATTTCCAAAACGGTCCTACTATTCCACGACTTATGGGCCAACGTTGCCCTTCTATACTTTAGGCTCAGCAACATTGAGCCATCACAAAGGGACAAATTTGGGGACCAAGGAGAAGAATTGTCTGAGCTTCCATAAAACATGGATTTACGCTTCGTTTTTAAGTTCTTGAGAAGAACGTGTCTAATGGTGATGCTCGATTTAGTCCTTATGGATACGATGCAAGACTTGGAACTGGACGCCATATTAAAGCGCCACGGGTCGATAGAAAGACTGCCGGTTTCTGAAAGTCGTCCGAGTGCCGGTGTGGACTGCAAATAAGGGGCGAGGTCTTCTATGGTCGTCTCGTAATTATTCGCCAAGGAACCTCTATGCCGATATGGAAGGACGTCAGTACAAGGAGAACTGGTTAGAGGAACCATGAGTCTACCATGACCTCTAATCATAGATCCAGTGTGTCCTGACTGCGAGGTACGCCCACTATCTTCTAGATGATGACCACCTTCGAAGAGATCCGCAGACGCATTGTAGTGGTCACTAGTCAGACCAGCCGTTGCGTCGGCCGCTTCTGCATCGGAACTTTTTGGTTCCTCGTCAACAACCTGAAGGTTTTGACTGTCTAGATCTTCAATAAAACTGCACATGCCCAAGCTATCCTCCACGTATGGAAACACCTTCGGATACAATGGACTTGGTGGATCCTGCTCTCTGCTTCTCGAAAGGTCAAACGAATTGCACTTTTTGAAAGATTTTTGGACGCTACTCAAATCTGCAGATTTGTGTAACGTTCCACCGGATAATCCGGTGTCACCTCCTCTGGTAACTGAACAGAGATGGTTTACCACAAATGTACTGGAGTCCTCGTCAGAGAATCTGTCAAAGTCGTCACGTGACGGATCTTGCACAATCGCTAAATTTCGGAGCGGTGCTAGATCTGGAACGTTCATCGAGTGGCTCGGTCTCCTGCATTCTCTCACATCTGATAGTCTTCCCTCTTTGCTTTCTTTAGCGGTGAAGTGAGGCTTTCCGCCCTCGCCGTCTTCGATCTTAGCAATAAACTCGCTCAGGCTTTCGGAGAATGGGAACTCTTCCCAAATTTCCTCCTTGGCTTGATGGATTTCAGCTGTCTGGGCAGGAGGGAGTTGCGTAGTGTGTGCTGAGCGGCTTTGGCTCCGACAACTTCCTGACTTCTGCAAATAGGATTCTTGTCCAAGAGCGGTTTTTGATTTGGAAGAAAAGCTATGGAGATGCGGAGAGCGGGGAGGACTGCTGGAATTAGGGTCTGCATATCGAGAGGGGGAGCAGTTAACCCTTGGTGTGCTGCAGGAGTGTTTCTGCATGCATAATGTAGTGCTCGGAGACATCAGAGCTCCCGGATACGGATCTTGCTCTGCACTGCTACAATCACCTTGTCTTGAATTGCATCCCGTCACGCTTAAAGGGGAGGACACCAAGCCGAGCGACTGCTGCCAGTAGTCCCCATACCGATTCCCGCTCTGGTGAAGGCTACAGCTGCTCTCACTAAACCCCAGGTCACTCAGATCTTGGTTGGTGGAGTCTGTGGAGACATTGGTTTTCGTGTGCGTGGATGTTGACAGCCGAGTGAAATAATTCAGAACCGTGCAGCTCATTGGGTCTTCGTCGAGGTGAATGATCTGACATGCTACCAGGGAATCGCTTCTGTGGTAATTCTCAGGAACCTGAATGGAAATTTAGAAAAAAGGTAAAAAACTGGATCACCGTCCGTAATATCTAAAAAAAAAATGAAAGAATATTTGGTATCGGTCCGCTCCAGTGAATAATAGGCTTGTATACTGCAGAGCAGCCAATAGAAATAGTATTTGCCCTGCTTGTCAGGAAAGGAGCAAAGCCTCTCTCGTAGGGGACTGGAGACTAGCTGCTAGGAGGTCAACCATATACTGAACGCAGAAAATAAAGTAGAGTCTGCCATGAAAATCACTCCCTCTCTGACACACAAACATCTAGAGGGTCATATAGGATAATAAAGACAAGTACTGACCTGTACTCATGTGTATAAAGCATTTGAGGCAAGGTCAAAATTTACTACCAGGCCTTATTCACATGTGTGTGCATCAAGACCGAACCGTAGCCGAGTACAGGGCCGGTCGGAGAAAGGAGGGTGAGTGAGTGCTCCTCCCCTCTCGGTAGACTATGTTATACAATCCCTCTCTGAGCTGTAGTTTATTTTGCGCAGCCAAGATGGATTCAGCAGAGATTTCTGATTCTATTACTACATAAAAGGGAGAAAAGATGTGTATTTTAGCTGTGATGGCTCTATTATAATAAATAGCTGATCTGCAGTAACCAGGTCTGGCCACTATACAGAGAATGGCGCTGTCTGCTTCATGTTCCTTTCTCACTACCAAACCTGAAAGGGATTATATTGACAAATGTATGAGCTAAATCCAGAGTGTCAGGCCCAGAATTTAGCCACATTAGTATGAAATAAAAGGAGGGACTTTTCACCTTGACTGCAAACACAAAGCTCCTGCCAATGAGACAACGTTCTGCCGCCTGGAACATCAGCTCCTGGGCTCTGTCATGTTCTGGATCTCCGCAAAGTTCTGAAGAACCCTGCAAATGACTAGAAGGAGAAACAAACAAACACATAAATGACTAGCGGCGTGTTCTGCACATTCCGGGTTGGGGGTCACATTATGATAACGATGACCTATTCTTCAAAGCAGATTCTTGGGGGTCAGATATACGGACCCTACATCAAATGTTTGGTGTTCCTTTAGAGGCCGTATAGGGGGATGTAGCCAGAATCAGAAGACCGAAGTGAAAAACCTGAGATTCTGAACAGGATCCGAGCTGCAGTACCCATGGCCACTATACAGGTTCTGTTGGCCAAAGACAAGTAACCCAACTCATCATACAAGATCTGGGTGCCTGACCCCCACCCATCTGATACTGATGACCTGTCTGTAGGACAAGTCATTGAGCAGCAACAGCCAGCACTGAAAATAGTACATTGGAAGGAAGGGAAAACTGGAGAAACCCTTTAAAATGAACTTGACACCAGGTTTTAAGTCACTAAACGATAATCCCCCCCCCCCCCCTCACGTAGGGGAGGAAATTTTCTTTGTAGACTTCTCTCTTAAATGGGAAACCTCGTCCTATACTTATAACCCTATAAAAAATGTCCCCTTAAGTCAGACAAATATGACTCATCTCATGTGAAAAGGAGGTGAGAAGAGTCAAGTTTAGTGGTTGCAGGGGGATTGTCACATCCCTATCTTTGGTTCTATAGCACCTAGAAGTGTCATATTAAAGGGGTTTTCCCCACGAAGAAAGTTAGGTACTATCCACAGGACCTAACCTCCAGATTGGTGGGGGTTACAGTAGTGGGACCCCCACAGATCACTAGAACGGAGGTCCTAGGGGGTCCCATCACAGAGACCCCCACGGATCAGCAGGTTAGGGCCTAGCCTGCTTTGTGGGAAAACCATTTTAAAGATAAGAATTTCTCAGAACCATCTTATGAGCTACGGAACTGGAGATACAGAGAGCTAAAGACACTGCTGGAAATGCGAGCGGCAGATAAAGATTCAGTTCCTGTCCGTTTATTAGCCGCTTGTGTGTCCGGTTCTGTAGCTCACAGAACCACAAGATGTGATTCTTATCTTTAATATGACACAAAAAGCTTGTTTCTAGCTGCTATAGAACCAAAGATAGGGGCGTCTGAAAAGAGACTTCCATGCCTCCTCTAAAAATGACTCATCTGTTCAAATGAGGTGAGAAGAGTCATATTTGCCTGAATTTGAGGGAGATTTTTATATATATATGTACACGGGTGAGAATTCACATAACAAAGAGGGAATTCTATCCCCTACCTGAGGCGGCTGGTTATTTAGTGGGGTAAAACCTGGTGACAGGTTCCCTTTAATGTTATGCCTGAATAGTTACTCCACTAATAATGCAGTTTACCATAAAGATGCCAGACCTGATTCTCCTGCGTCATCCACCACCTCCTGGCTGCGTCCTCCTGCCACCTTAACATGCCGTCAGTTACAGGTCACATTGACTATTGGGTCCATCTCCTTATTACCAGTATTGGAGACTGGTGTATACTGGGATTTACAATCGCTACACATCCTGCAATCTCGTCTGACGCATCCCATTAAGGAGAATATTTAAAAAACCTTCTCCGGAGATTGTTCTTTCCGCATAAACAAGTTGTTTACGTAAAAAAAAATTGGAAAAGATTTGTCAGAAAAGTGATCGTATCTGCATAATAATAAGAATACTGGCTCCTACAAATCAGCGCAGACACGTGGCAGGGGGAGCTGTCTGGAAATGGAAATGAATGTACGTGTAAGATAAGAAGGGAGTTCAGGACTGACATGATCTTACATCCGAGCCGTCATCCTGCCATAAGCCCCATATCCCGCTGCTGCCTCATACTCCGTACCATTAGACAGGAGACACACATGGAGATTTTTGCCCACTTTATTTTGTGTATATATACAATGACCCCTGACCTCCTACTCTGAATGGTCACAGATTTAAATGGGTTGGCCACCTTACAATAAATCTCTTTCATGTATATGTTCCTGAGTCTTTCAGGCATTTCCATGTTCACCCCGTGCTGCCCTTATATATATATATATATATATATATATATATATATATATATATATATATATATATATATATATATATATATATAGCTCCTTTCTCACTGCTCCAGAAAGTCCTCATGGCGTCACCCATTGAGTCTCTTTTCACTGTCAGAAAGAGAGGAGGGAGCAGGATGAGTCATCGTCTCCTTCTACAGCTCCTCCTATTCAGCAGAGCTCAGACATGTAAACAAAGAAGAATGGAGGGTCTGCACACAGTAAAGAAATCCTTTAAGAAAATCTTTAAACCAGGATGTAAACCAACCACACTGACCTACTGATGTGTGCCCCTCCGGCAGGATCTGCTGTTTTTTAAGCTACTGATTTTTTTTTTTTTTTTGGTAAAAACAAGAGTAAGATTTTTCTTTAAATTATACAAATGAATCTGTCTGAGGGGCTCCAGGCTCCATTGGTGTTTATGGAGCATGGAGCCCCTCAGAAAGACTCATTTGCTTAATTTAAAAAAAAAAAAGTGGATTTTAGAAGGAAGGAGGCCATAGATAAGAAATAAAAGATGGTTACCACAGTCACGATGATTTGGTCTATGAGTAAGTGTGCCTGGTTTATTAGGATGGTATATTTCCTTTAACGACATCATGACGTACCAAAGAATGTGGCCGATTAGGGTTGAACCCACACGGATTAAAAGAATAGGGGTTCCGTTTTTCTCCAACTAATTGATGGGGCAGTGAGAAATTGCTGAACACAGCGCTGGGGTATCTCCAGCTCAAGTAGCGCCGGAGGTAGGAGAGCGCTGTGCTTGGCGATTTCTAACACTCCCTTAAACACTTAATGGAGTGCCAATACACATGCTCAACTTGTGGCTCCGTCAATTAGTGAGAATGGACTGGATAGGGGAATGACAATAAAACTAAGGGTACAGTACCTTATAGGAAATCTAAACCAGGCACAATTACATCCTGAAACAGGATCCGTTTTTCTTTCTGATTACTTAATTTCGCAAAATTTGTAAAAAGTATTTTAAAATTATGCAAATGAGCCTCGCTACATCACAGGAGATCCTTCCCGCTCCGTCTTTAGTTAATTATTCAGGGAGGGAGGAGATGGGTAGAGACGCCAAATGGTGATGTAAAGAATTAGAAGATGATGGAGCCGGAAGCAGGAAGGAATCGGCGTCTCACCTGTGCAAAGAATCGGCGCTCGCTCCGAATATTTTCTCCAAACACTTCCCAAAGATGGTGATGTGATGAAGCGTGCGCTCCTCTGACACCTTCACGCACAGTTTGTATCGGTGTGTGGCGTCTTTATAGGAGGTACCACATCTACGGCACTCGTACCTGGGAGAGGAAGCGTTACAGGAGGGTCAATAAAGTTGGCACTTGAAAAGAACTTTCATAAAAAAAAAAAAAAAAAGGAACCAGAGACTGAACACTGATGGAAACCAATCAGAGCTCAGCTTTAGGTAACTGAAAGCTGAGCTCTGATTGGTTGACATTGGAAACTAGAACAGTTCTGCTCTCAGACACTTCTGATAAATCTCCCCCAGAAAGTTTATCCCTTATTTCTACCATAGATGGCGCTGTGATTACAAGCCAAAATATAGGGGTTGTCAGGACCAGGACCCCCTCTTATTTCAGAAATCCTGATACCCCGGCAAGTATTGGGTGTAGGGGGTCTATCTTCAGGCCGCAGATCACAGAAGAATCCAGAATTGACTCACAAATCGATTGCCGCAATCAGATCTGCAATATTTTTGTGGCTCAAAAGTTACCACAGAAATGACCAACAACCACCGGGAACGTCCCCTGTGATGCACAGCTATGTGACGTGTTGTCCCTGGAGCTGAACACAGAGCTGTAGGAGTTGGATCCAATCCTTATGAACCTGCCGGAGAATTTCTGTGTTGATAACTCTAGTACCACACCAGATATTGCAGATCTGATTGCAGCAATCGATTTCTGAGACAATTCTGGACGTCTTGGATTTGCTACACGACTTCCGTCCCATTGGAAAAACTTACCCTTGGTCCAATATGCTCAGAATAGCCCTTCCGATAACGACCATTTCTGTGGCTCCCATCAGGTTATGTAAGAGTTAAACACCCCTATGTTCACTTCACAAAAACAGAGTAATGTATGTGGTGGGGCTGCCCCCTAGTGGTACTTTCAGCCAATGACATGGACGATGTGCTGTGTTACCTGCAGGAGGTCAGGGTTAGTCGGGAGCAGCAGTTCTGGCAGGCCGGGTAGGTGAAGCTGCTGCTCTGGATGGAGAGGACCGTGCCCAGGAGAAACCTCCGCCTGCCATTCATAAAGCCGAAAGTCCTGAGGGAAGAAGACGGGGAGATATCAGGAGCAGGCCTAATATTATACTGTACAGCAGACTACACCCCCATACACAGCGAGCTGCCATGTCCTGTGTGTCCTGACACCTTTCTATCATAGCCAGCAGTGGTCAGGGGTCAGCATGGGCGCTCTGACCCCTCTGTGACTACACCCACCATACACAGCGAGCTGCCATGTCCTGTGTGTCCTGACACCTTTCTATCATAGCCAGCAGTGGTCAGGGGTCAGCATGGGCGCTCTGACCCCTCTGTGACTACACCCCCCATACACAGCGAGCTGCCATGTCCTGTGTGTCCTGACACCTTTCTATCATGGCCAGCAGTGGTCAGGGGTCAGCATGGGCGCTCTGACCTCTCTGTGACTACACCCCCCATACACAGCGAGCTGCCATGTCCTGTGTGTCCTGACACCTCTCTATCATAGCCAGCAGTGGTCAGGGGTCAGCATGGGCGCTCTGACCCCTCTGTGACTACACCCCCATACACAGCGAGCTGCCATGTCCTGTGTGTCCTGACACCTTTCTATCATAGCCAGCAGTGGTCAGGGGTCAGCATGGATGCTCTGACCCCTCTGTGACTTCACCCCCCATACACAGCGAGCTGCCATGTCCTGTGTGTCCTGACACCTTTCTATCATAGCCAGCAGTGGTCAGGGGGCAGCATGGGCGGTCTGACCCCTCTGTGACTACACCCCCCATACACAGTGAGCTGCCATGTCCTGTGTCCTGACACCTTTCTATCATAGCCAGCAGTGGTCAGGGGTCAGCATGGGAGCTCTGACCCCTCTGTGACTACACCCCCCATACACAGCGAGCTGCCATGTCCTGTGTCCTGACACCTCTCTATCATAGCCAGCAGTGGTAAGGGGTCAGCATGGGCGCTCTGACCGCTCTGTGACTACACCCCCCATACACAGCAAGCTGCCATGTCCTGTGTCCTGACACCTTTCTATCATAGCCAGCAGTGGTCAGGGGTCAGCATGGGCGCTCTGACCCCTCTGACTACACCCCCATACACAGCGAGCTGCCATGTCCTGTGTGTCCTGACACCTTTCTATCATAGCCAGCAGTGGTCAGGGGACAGCATGGGCGGTCTGACCCCTCTGTGACTACACCCCCATACACAGTGAGCTGCCATGTCCTGTGTGTCCTGACACCTTTCTATCATAGCCAGCAGTGGTCAGGGGACAGCATGGGCGGTCTGACCCCTCTGTGACTACATCCCCCATACACAGTGAGCTGCCATGTCCTGTGTGTCCTGACACCTTTCTATCATAGCCAGCAGTGGTCAGGGGTCAGCATGGGTGCTCTGACCCCTCTGTGACTACACCCCCCATACACAGTGAGCTGCCATGTCCTGTGTGTCCTGACACCTTTCTATCATAGCCAGCAGTGGTCAGGGGTCAGCATGGGTGCTCTGACCCCTCTGTGACTACACCCCCCATACACAGCGAGCTGCCATGTCCTGTATCCTGACACCTCTCTATCATAGCCAGCAGTGGTCAGGGGTCAGCATGGGTGCTCTGACCTCTCAGTGACTACACCCCCCATACACAGCGAGCTGCCATGTCCTGTGTGTCCTGACACCTTTCTATCATAGCCAGCAGTGGTCAGGGGTCAGCATGGGCGCTCTGACCCCTCTGTGACTACATCCCCCATACACAGTGAGCTGCCATGTCCTGTGTGTCCTGACACCTTTCTATCATAGCCAGCAGTGGTCAGGGGTCAGCATGGGTGCTCTGACCCCTCTGTGACTACATCCCCCATACACAGTGAGCTGCCATGTCCTGTGTGTCCTGACACCTTTCTATCATAGCCAGCAGTGGTCAGGGGTCAGCATGGGTGCTCTGACCCCTCTGTGACTACACCCCCCATACACAGCGAGCTGCCATGTCCTGTATCCTGACACCTCTCTATCATAGCCAGCAGTGGTCAGGGGTCAGCATGGGTGCTCTGACCTCTCTGTGACTACATCCCCCATACACAGCGAGCTGCCATGTCCTGTGTGTCCTGACACCTTTCTATCATAGCCAGCAGTGGTCAGGTGTCAGCATGGGCGCTCTGACCCCTCTGTGACTACACCCCCCATACACAGCGAGCTGCCATGTCCTGTGTGTCCTGACACCTTTCTATCATAGCCAGCAGTGGTCAGGGGTCAGCATGGGCGCTCTGACCCCTCTGTGACTACACCCCCCATACACAGCGAGCTGCCATGTCCTGTGTCCTGACACCTTTCTATCATAGCCAGCAGTGGTCAGGGGTCAGCATGGGCGCTCTGACCCCTCTGTGACTACACCCCCCATACACAGCGAGCTGCCATGTCCTGTGTGTCCTGACACCTTTCTATCATAGCCAGCAGTGGTCAGGGGTCAGCATGGGTGCTCTGACCTCTCTGTGACTACACCCCCCATACACAGTGATCTGCCATGTCCTGTATCCTGACACCCCTCTATCATAGCCAGCAGTGGTCAGGGGTCAGCATGGGAGCTCTGACCCCTCTGTGACTACACCCCCCATACACAGCGAGCTGCCATGTCCTGTGTGTCCTGACACCTTTCTATCATAGCAAGCAGTGGTCAGGGGTCAGCATGGGCGCTCTGACCCCTCTGTGACTACACCCCCCATACACAGAGAGCTGCCATGTCCTGTATCCTGACACCTCTCTATCATAGCCAGCAGTGGTCAGGGGTCAGCATGGGCGCTCTGACCCCTCTGTGACTACACCCCCCATACACAGGGAGCTGCCATGTCCTGTATCCTGACACCTCTCTATCATAGCCAGCAGTGGTCAGGGGTCAGCATGGGAGCTCTGACCCCTCTGTGACTACACTCCCCATACACAGCGAGCTGCCATGTCCTGTGTGTCCTGACACCTTTCTATCATAGCCAGCAGTGGTCAGCATGGGCGCTCTGACCTCTCTGTGACTACACCCCCCATACACAGCGAGCTGCCATGTCCTGTATCCTGACACCTCTCTATCATAGCCAGCAGTGGTCAGGGGTCAGCATGGGCGCTCTGACCCCTCTGTGACTACACCCCCCATACACAGCAAGCTGCCATGTCCTGTGTGTCCTGACGCCTTTCTATCATAGCCAGCAGTGGTCAGGGGTCAGGCGGTCTGACCTCCCTGTGACTACACCCCCCATACACAGCGAGCTGTCCTGTGTGTCCTGACACCTTTCTATCATAGCCAGCAGTGGTCAGGGGTCAGCATGGGTGCTCTGACCTCTCTGTGACTTCACCCCCATACACAGCGAGCTGCCATGTCCTGTGTGTCCTGATACCTTTCTATCATAGCCAGCAGTGGTCAGGGGTCAGCATGGGCGCTCTGACCCCTCTGTGACTACACCCCCCATACACAGGGAGCTGCCATGTCCTGTGTGTCCTGACACCTCTCTATCAAAGCCAGCAGTGGTCAGGGGTCAGCATGGGCGCTCTGACCCCTCTGTGACTACACCCCCCATACACAGCGAGCTGCCATGTCCTGTGTGTCCTGACACCTTTCTATCATAGCCAGCAGTGGTAAGGGGTCAGCATGGGTGCTCTGACCCCTCTGTGACTACATCCCCCATACACAGCGAGCTGCCATGTCCTGTGTGTCCTGACACCTTTCTATCATAGCCAGCAGTGGTCAGGGGTCAGCATGGGCGCTCTGACCCCTCTGTGACTACATCCCCCATACACAGCGAGCTGCCATGTCCTGTGTGTCCTGACACCTTTCTATCATAGCCAGCAGTGGTCAGGGGTCAGCATGGGCGCTCTGACCCCTCTGTGACTACACCCCCCATACACAGCGAGCTGCCATGTCCTGTGTGTCCTGACACCTTTCTATCATAGCCAGCAGTGGTCAGGGGTCAGCATGGGTGCTCTGACCCCTCTGTGACTACATCCCCCATACACAGCGAGCTGCCATGTCCTGCGTGTCCTGACACCTTTCTATCATAGCCAGCAGTGGTCAGGGGTCAGCATGGGTGCTCTGACCCCTCTGTGACTACATCCCCCATACACAGCGAGCTGCCATGTCCTGCGTGTCCTGACACCTTTCTATCATAGCCAGCAGTGGTCAGGGGTCAGCATGGGCGCTCTGACCGCTCTGTGACTACACCCCCCATACACAGCGAGCTGTCCTGTGTGTCCTGACACCTTTCTATCATAGCCAGCAGTGGTCAGGGGTCAGCATGGGCGCTCTGACCCCTCTGTGACTACACCCCCCATACACAGGGAGCTGCCATGTCCTGTATCCTGACACCTCTCTATCATAGCCAGCAGTGGTCAGGGGTCAGCATGGGTGCTCTGACCCCTCTGTGACTACACCCCCCATACACAGCGAGCTGCCATGTCCTGTCTGTCCTGACACCTTTCTATCATAGCCAGCAGTGGCCAGGGATCAGCATGGGCGCTCTGACCCCTCTCTGACTACACCCCCATACACAGTGAGCTGCCATGTCCTGTGTGTCCTGACACCTTTCTATCATAGCCAGCAGTGGTCAGGGGTCAGCATGGGCGCTCTGACCGCTCTGTGACTACACCCCCCATACACAACGAGCTGCCATGTCCTGTGTCCTGACACCTTTCTATCATAGCCAGCAGTGGTCAGGGGTCAGCATGGGCGCTCTGACCCCTCTGTGACTACACCCCCCATACACAGGGAGCTGCCATGTCCTGTGTGTCCTGACACCTTTCTATCATAGCCAGCAGTGGTTAGGGGTCAGCATGGGCGCTCTGACCCCTCTGTGACTACCCCCCCCCATACACAGCGAGCTGCCATGTCCTGTGTGTCCTGACACCTTTCTATCATAGCCAACAGTGGTCAGGGGTCAGCATGGGCGCTCTGACCACTCTGTGACTACACCCCCCATACACAGCGAGCTGCCATGTCCTGTGTCCTGACACCTTTCTATCATAGCCAGCAGTGGTCAGGGGTCAGCATGGGCGCTCTGACCCCTCTGTGACTAAACCCCCCATACACAGGGAGCTGCCATGTCCTGTGTGTCCTGACACCTTTCTATCATAGCCAGCAGTGGTTAGGGGTCAGCATGGGCGCTCTGACCTCTCTGTGACTACACCCCCCATACACAGCGAGCTGCCATGTCCTGTGTGTCCTGACACCTTTCTATCATAGCCAGCAGTGGTCAGGGGTCAGCATGGGCGCTCTGACCCCTCTGTGACTACACCCCCCATACACAGCGAGCTGCCATGTCCTGTGTGTCCTGACACCTTTCTATCATAGCCAGCAGTGGTCAGGGGTCAGCATGGGCGCTCTGACCCCTCTGTGACTACACCCCCCATACACAGAGAGCTGCCATGTCCTGTGTGTCCTGACACCTTTTTATTATAGCCAGCAGTGGTCAGGGGTCAGCATGGGTGCTCTGACCTCTCTGTGACTACACCCCCCATACACAGCGAGCTGCCATGTCCTGTGTGTCCTGACACCTTTTTATTATAGCCAGCAGTGGTCTGGGGTCAGCATGGGCGCTCTGACCCCTCTGTGACTACCCCCCCCCCCCATACACAGCGAGCTGCCATGTCCTGTGTGTCCTGACACCTTTCTATCATAGCCAGCAGTGGTCAGGGGTCAGCATTGGCGCTCTGACCCCTCTGTGACTACACCCCCCATACACAGCGAGCTGCCATGTCCTGTGTGTCCTGACACCTTTCTATCATAGCCAGCAGTGGTCAGGGGTCAGCATTGGCGCTCTGACCCCTCTGTGACTACACCCCCCATACACAGCGAGCTGCCATGTCCTGTATCCTTGTATCCTTTAGAGGTCCTGTATCCATGTCCTCTAAAATCCTATCGGACACCAACTACTACGAGGTCCTACAAAATGACCCCACCTGGTCCTACGCACATGATCTAAAATATCTGCTCAACGACGCCTTCACTAACCACATCATAACAAAATCAGAAAAGGATTACATCTGGATAGAGTCCCCTTCTACACCGACATTCTATCACTTACCAAAAATCCACAAAGACCAAAAAAACCCTCCTGGACGCCCCATCATCTCGGGCATTGGTTCTTTGACCTGCAATTTATCCCATTATATTGACATACACCTGCAAAAGTATGTTCTCAACTTATCATCATATCTCCGCGACTCCACCAGCGTTCTTCTCAGTTTACAAAACATCCCTTGGGAACCCTCCTATTGGTGGGTCACCCTTGACGTATCCTCCTTATACTCGAACATTCCACACAACGAGGGCATCTATAGAATTGATCAACATCTCACTAGGAAGAATGACATGCCGGAGAAACAAAGGAAATTCATTCTGAAAGCTATAGAGTTTATTTTGACACACAATGTATTCAATTTTCAGAACAAAACCTACAAACAGGTTAGGGGTACGGCAATGGGCACCAGATTTGCCCCAAGTTTTGCCAATTTGTATATGGGGGAATTTGAAACTGAATTCATACTTAACAACTCCAAATGGTCCAATAACATCATCTACTATAAGAGATATATTGACGATCTCCTGCTAATATGGAATGGCACAGAAGAAGAAATCCAAGCCTTCGTCACCTCCATTAATCAAAACAACTGGGGCCTATCATTCACTCAGTCAAACTCGAAAAAGGAAACAGAATTCTTAGACCTAACCCTACAAATTATTAACGAAAAAATCGTCACAAAGACCTTCTTTAAGAAGGTCGACAGCAATAGTTTCTTGCACTTTAAAAGTTCCCACCACTACAAATGGAGGAAGAATATCCCTTTCAGTCAGTTCAGACGTATCAGAAAAAATTGCTCAGAAACTGACACCTTCATAAAACAAAGTAAAACCCTCACTAACAGGTTTTTGGATAAAGGTTTCCCAAAAGGGATTGTTACAGCCGCCCTCTCACGAGCTGAAAAACTATCACAGAACGAATGCCTGGCTCCCCGCGAAAAAATTCCCCCCGACCTTGAACAAAGGAAAAAAAGGTTAAACTTTATTACCACGTACAATGACAATCATCCCCGCCTACGAAAGATTCTTGAGAAGCATTGGTCAATTCTCCTTGATGACCCATACCTGAAACCAAAACTAACCAAACAACCGATCATCACTTACAGACGATCCCAAACTCTAAAAAATATGTTGGCTCCAAGCAAACTCCGGTCTAGGAAAAGTATAACCCAGGCTAACAATTTTCTCCCAAAAACCATTGGCAGTTTTAGATGTGGGCAGTCCACCTGTAAATGCTGCCTAAACATACGTCACAGAATTAAACAATTTAGTAGCAACACAACCAAAGAAATTTTTCACATCAAAGCCTTCATAAACTGCACATCTTCGTATGTGATTTATCTACTAGAATGCCCCTGTGGGCTTCAATACATCGGCCGTACCATTCAACAGCTCAATACCAGATTAAACAAACACCGTAGTAACGTTACAAACGGTTTTATGAAACATAGCGTGTCTAGACACAGCCATATCTTCCACCAAAACGATTTCTCCGGATTTTCCGTCATCCCCATCGAACAAATCCCGGCAGGCAACGATAGATACACCAAACTTTGCCAAAGGGAAATGTATTGGATATATAGGCTGAACTGCCTAGTCCCCAATGGCTTAAACGAAACACTAGAAAACAATTTCTAATTATTTTGCTGTCCAGGTCTCTCTCACCCACATCACCCCATATTTGTACATTCCCTACATCGAGTTTCCATACACTCCCCATCTCTCACACCATTACATAGTAACAAATCCATCACGCACCCCTCTGATATCCCCCGATATCTACCTTCCTTACAGACCCCGAAATAGATAATTTACATCATTCTACTGATCCATCACATTGACTCCGATCAGCTGTCCACCAATACCTAATCTCCTTCCTTTGAATCCACTGGTACTCACCTATACAGATGATCCGACGCAAGCAAATGCCATGGTTCTCTGCACGGTACTCCGTCTCTCCAGTGCGCACGCGCACAGGTAAACCTACTGCGCACGCGCAACATCCGATACGTATATGTCGCCCACTACGGTTCCGACATTTTTCTGGTACACAAGATTCGACTGCACATGCGCAACTTCAAATTCAGGCGCGAGCCGCTCCCCAATACTTGGAGATAAATTCGGGCGCAGACACATACACTCCGATGCTCCTGGAGACTCTTCATTTCCTGTGGCACCAGGTAACAATCTTTTGACATCCACTGAGTCTTACAAATAATCACTGAGTGATCTCTGTTCTCACTCTAATCATCGATTCAATTATATATGTATTTAAATATTTATTTATTCATCTATTCATTCATTTATTTATTTAATTATTTATTTATTTATTTATTTATCTATTGATTATATTTGCCCATTCACTGCTGAAACTTTGTGGCTGCAAAATATCCATTTATCATGCATTTTATGAATTATCTTCACCTTTTATGTATATAACAAGCCTCCAGTCGCATATGTTTTAAACATTGAATAGCCATACAAAACAAATCAAGTTATTTAATCAATTAATCAATTTATTTATTTATTTAATATACTTCATTTATATGAATGTGATTCCTACCAATATCCTATTAATAAGTTACCTATGAAACCAATGTACCACATGAACCATTCATTTTTATATGTATGTTTTAAAGATAGATCTATTTTTAGAGATTTCATCACCATTATTATTTTACAATTTATATAAAAAATTATTATATTTTTAGTAATTGAAACCTCACAACTATCTTTTCTCAACTTATGTTTTTAATTTGTTGTACTATCATTTATATTGCATCTATCTTTCTTTCCTCCTTCATTTACCATCAGTCTTTTTCACTTGAGAAAGGGGTCCTTGTGCCCCGAAACGCGTTGTGACTTGTAGACTATCAATAAAAACTAGTTCACCAACCTCTCAGAGTGCGCTAATCGATTAGACCCCCCTTCCAAACATGTCCTGTATCCTGACACCTTTCTATCATAGCCAGCAGTGGTCAGGGGTCAGCATGGGCGCTCTGACGCCTCTGTGACTACACCCCCCATACACAGTGAGCTGCCATGTCCTGTGTGTCCTGACACCTTTCTATCATAGCCAGCAGTGGTCAGCATGAGTGCTCTGACCCCTCTGTGACCACACCCCCATACACAGCGAGCTGCCATGTCCTGTGTGTCCTGACACCTTTCTATCATAGCCAGTTGTGGTCAGGGGTCAGCATGGGCGCTCTGACCCCTCTGTGACTACATCCCCCATACACAGCGAGCTGCCATGTCCTGTGTGTCCTGACACCTTTCTATCATAGCCAGCAGTGGTCAGGGGTCAGCATGGGCGCTCTGACCTCTCTGTGACTACATCCCCCATACACAGCGAGCTGCCATGTCCTGTGTGTCCTGACACCTTTCTATCATAGCCAGCAGTGGTCAGGGGTCAGCATGGGCGCTCTGACCCCTCTGTGACTACATCCCCCATACACAGCGAGCTGTCCTGTGTGTCCTGACACCTTTCTATCATAGCCAGCAGTGGTCAGGGGACAGCATGGGCGCTCTGACCTCTCTGTGACTACATCCCCCATACACAGCGAGCTGCCATGTCCTGTGTGTCCTGACACCTTTCTATCATAGCCAGCAGTGGTCAGGGGTCAGTATGGGTGCTCTGACCCCTCTGTGACTACACCCCCCATACACAGCGAGCTGCAATGTCCTGTGTATCCTGACACCTTTCTATCATAGCCAGCAGTGGTCAGGGGTCAGCATGGGCGCTCTGACCCCTCCGTGACTACGACCCCCATACACAGCGAGCTGCCATGTCCTGTGTGTCCTGACACCTTTCTATCATAGCCAGCAGTGGTCAGGGGTCAGCATGGGTGCTCTGACCTCTCTGTGACTACACCCCCCATACACAGCGAGCTGCCATGTCCTGTGTGTCCTGACACCTTTCTATCATAGCCAGCAGTGGTCAGGGGTCAGCATGGGCGCTCTGACCCCTCTGTGACTACACCCCCCCATACACAGCGAGCTGCCATGTGCTGTGTGTCCTGACACCTTTCTATCATAGCCAGCAGTGGTCAGGGGTCAGCATGGGCGCTCTGACCCCTCTGTGACTACACCCCCCATACACAGCGAGCTGCCATGTCCTGTGTGTCCTGACACCTTTCTATCATAGACAGTTGTGGTCAGGGGTCAGCATGGGCGCTCTGACCCCTCTGTGACTACACCCCCATACACAGCGAGCTGCCATGTCCTGTGTGTCCTGACACCTTTCTATCATAGCCAGCAGTGGTCAGGGGTCAGCATGGGCGCTCTGACCTCTCTGTGACTACATCCCCCATACACAGCGAGCTGTCCTGTGTGTCCTGACACCTTTCTATCATAGCCAGCAGTGGTCAGGGGTCAGTATGGGTGCTCTGACCCCTCTGTGACTACACCCCCCATACACAGCGAGCTGCCATGTCCTGTGTATCCTGACACCTTTCTATCATAGCCAGCAGTGGTCAGGGGTCAGCATGGGCGCTCTGACCCCTCTGTGACTACACCCCCCATACACAGCGAGCTGCCATGTCCTGTGTCCTGACACCTCTCTATCATAGCCAGCAGTGGTCAGGGGTCACCATGGGTGCTCTGACCCCTCTGTGACTACACCCCCCATACACAGCGAGCTGCCATGTCCTGTGTGTCCTGACACCTTTCTATCATAGCCAGCAGTGGTCAGGGGTCAGCATGGGCGCTCTGACCCCTCTGTGACTACACCCCCCATACACAGCGAGCTGCCATGTCCTGTGTGTCCTGACACCTTTCTATCATAGCCAGCAGTGGTCAGGACCAGCCATTATTGCGGTATACAGTTAGTGGAGGCCCAACCTCTTGGAAGAGACCAAAGCACAGTCCACATGAAGCTGATGTTTTTAAAAAAAAAAAAAAAAACTGTCCCCAGACATACTCTCTCCAGGAACCGGTGAACTACAAGGCCCATCATCCTCCTTAATCACAATAATGTCACTTTTGAGGTAGTTATTTATCTACAGCCACTCATGACATGCTCAGATTTGGCATGAACCAGCTGCAGGTCCCTTGGAGATGTAATTCATCGTTAGAGAGGAGACTGGGCATGCTGGGACTTGTAGTGTATAATCAGAGAGGAGACTGGGCATGCTGGGACTTGTAGTGTATAATCAGAGAGCAGACTGGGCATGCTGGGACTTGTAGTGCATAATCAGAGAGCAGACTGGGCATGCTGGGACTTGTAGTGTATAATCAGAGAGAGGAGACTGGGCATGCTGGGATCTGTAGTGTATAATCACAGAGGAGACTGGGCATGCTGAGATCTGTAGTGTATAATCACAGAGGAGACTGGGCATGCTGGGACTTGTAGTGTATAATCACAGAGGAGACTGGGCATGCTGGGACTTGTAGTGTATAATCACAGAGGAGACTGGGCATGCTGGGACTTGTAGTGTATAATCAGAGAGGAGAATGGGCATGCTGGGACCTGTAGTGTATAATCACAGAGGAGACTGGGCATGCTGGGACTTGTAGTGTATAATCACAGAGGAGACTGGGCATGCTGGGACTTGTAGTGTATAATCAGAGAGGAGACTGGGCATGCTGGGACTTGTAGTGTATAATCAGAGAGAGGAGACTGAGCATGCTGGGACTTGTAGTGTATAATCACAGAGGAGACTGAGCATGCTGGGACTTGTAGTGTATAATCAGAGAGGAGACTGGGCATGCTGGGACTTGTAGTGTATAATCAGAGAGGAGACTGGGCATGCTGGGACTTGCAGTGTATAATCAGAGAGGAGACTGGGCATGCTGGGACCTGTAGTGTATAATCAGAGAGAGGAGACTGAGCATGCTGGGACTTGTAGTGTATAATCAGAGAGGAGACTGGGCATGCTGGGACTTGTAGTGTATAATCAGAGAGGAGACTGGGCATGCTGGGACTTGTAGTGTATAATCAGAGAGGAGACTGGGCATGCTGGGACTTGTAGTGTATAATCACAGAGGAGACTGAGCATGCTGGGACTTGTAGTGTATAATCAGAGAGGAGACTGGGCATGCTGGGACTTGTAGTGTATAATCAGAGAGGAGACTGGGCATGCTGGGACTTGCAGTGTATAATCAGAGAGGAGACTGGGCATGCTGGGACCTGTAGTGTATAATCAGAGAGAGGAGACTGAGCATGCTGGGACTTGTAGTGTATAATCAGAGGGGAGACTGGGCATGATGGGATCTGTAGTGTATAATCAGAGAGGAGACTGGGCATGCTGGGACTTGCAGTGTATAATCAGAGAGGAGACTGGGCATGCTGGGACCTGTAGTGTATAATCAGAGAGAGGAGACTGAGCATGCTGGGACTTGTAGTGTATAATCAGAGGGGAGACTGAGGATGCTGGGACTTGTAGTGTATAATCAGAGAGGAGACTGAGGATGCTGGGACTTGTAGTGTATAATCAGAGAGGAGACTGGGCATGCTGGGACTTGTAGTGTATAATCAGAGAGGAGACTGGGCATGCTGGGACTTGTAGTGTATAATCACAGAGGAGACTGGGCATGCTGGGACTTGTAGTGTATAATCAGAGGGGAGACTGAGCATGCTGGGACTTGTAGTGTATAATCAGAGAGGAGACTGGGCATGCTGGGACTTGTAGTGTATAATCACAGAGGAGACTGGGCATGCTGGGACTTGTAGTGTATAATCACAGAGGAGACTGGGCATGATGGGATCTGTAGTGTATAATCACAGAGGAGACTGGGCATGCTGGGACTTGTAGTGTATAATCACAGAGGAGACTGGGCATGATGGGATCTGTAGTGTATAATCACAGAGGAGACTGGGCATGCTGGGACTTGTAGTTCATCCTGAGAGTTACATCAGGTAATGCTGGGGCTTGTAGTTCATCCTGAGAGTTACATCAGATAATGCGGGGGCTTGTAGCTCATCAGATGAGCATTACTAGCAATGCTAGGAGACGTAGTTGATCATTTGAGGACCACTGCTCACAACAGACTCTCTGGTAACTAATAAACTGCATGCTGGGGGTAGTAGTCCTACACTTCGTCTTCTGCTCGGCCCCATGAACACTCACCTCACCGAGACACTGCTCCGGTCTTCTCCTCCTCCTCAGGTTTTCAAACCGAGCGCACAAGTGACGTCACAACAGCAACACTGATATAGTAACCAGGAAGAAACCGAAACTACCAATCAGCGCGATCCTTACTAGGTGTGTACGATTGTAACAGCTGCACTTATTGGTTGTAGTGAAGCTCTGGATTTCACAAGAGGACAATAAAGCACTACAACGCTGTGCACGGACGCCATATTGTTGTAGTTTATGCCTAAAGGTTTACAGTAAGTTAGTCTTCAAGAAAATGGCGAGTGCTATCCCTTTACAGGGACAGTGGTGGGAAGGGTAATGAGTAAATGATATTAGAATAGAGACTGGTGGTGAAAATATTTTAGAAGAAATGTACACCTATTTAAGTGTATGTCATCTCAAAATTGCATGAAGTCACATTTGAAGCAAGCCAACCCAGACATATACTAGTGACAATAATGGAAGTATATGTGCCTTCATCGTCACACTCGCCACCATTGCTCGGGCAAATATCATCCTGATAACAGAGCTAAACTAGCAGCAGACAATGGGGGACAATGAGCGCCGGAACACCCCTTAATTTGTGTCGCATGGAGGCTAGCACAGCAACGCCACAACAGGGTTGCGTGCGACACGATAACGGTGCAGGCATTTCTTAAGCCCTAAAGGACGCAGGGTTTTTTCGCTCATTTCTCGCTCTCCACCTTCAAAAACTTTTTCATTTTTCCGTGTACAGACCTGTGTGAGGGCTTATTTTGTGTGTAACAAATTTTACTTTCCCGTTATGTTATTTATTATTCCATGCCGTGTACTGGGAAGCAGGAAAAAAATTCCAAATGTGGAAAAATTGAAAAAAAAACGCATGTGCGTCACGTTCTTGTGGGCTATTCTTGGGTACGATCGCGGTGATACCAAATTTATACAGGTTTTATTGCGTTTTAATACATTTTCAAAAATTAAACGAATGTGTACGAAAAAAGGAAAAAAAAAATTGCCATCTTCTGACGCTAATAACTTTTTCATACGGAGCTTGGGGGGGGGGTCATTTTTTTTTAAATGAGCCGACCTTTTCATTGCTACCATTTTGAGGACTGTGCGACATTTTGATCACTTTTCATTACATTTTTTATGTCATTTAAATGGTGTAAAAGTCGCATTTCGGACATTTGGGCGCCATTTCCCATCTCGGAGGTCACCGCCAGTTATAACCGTTATATATTTTGACAGATCGGGCATTTTGGGACGCGGCGATATCTAATGTGTTTGTGATTTTTACTGTTTATTATATTTTATATCAGTTCTAGGGAAAGGGGGGTGATTTAAAGGAAACCTACCACTTGAAGTGGTAGGTGTAAGAAGGAAATACCGAGCACCAGCTCAGGGTGAGCTGGTGCCGGGGCTTATTTTTGTTGGTGTTTTAAACCGCTGTATCGCGGTTTAACCGGTTCGCGACCGCCGGCCGTGTATTCACGGCGGCGGTCGCGTTCCGATGCATGGAGAGGGCTCGCGGGCCGAGCCCTCTCCATAGCCGGTAAGTCTCTGCTGCATATTGCAGCAAAGGCTTACCGGTAACACCCGATCGCGGGTGTTTTCTTGCTGATCGCCGCCGGCAAAGCTGCCGGCGGCTTCAAACAGACGGCGGCGCATGGGCGCCACCATCTTTCCGAGGATCGACGCTCCCCGTGACGTCATCGGGGAGCGGCGATCCGTCGCCATGGTAGCTTCGGGTCTCACGAAGACCCGAAGCTACTTCGGGTTAACCCATTCATTACAATGTGCTATCAACACATTGTAATGTATGAGGAGTAAAATCCCCATATACTGCCATACTGTAGTATGGCAGTATATGGTAGGATCGATCAGACAACCTAGGGTTAAAGTACCCTAGGGAGTCTGAAAAATGGTAAAAATAAAAATTAAAAAAAAGTAAAAAAAAAAATATATATATAATAAAAAAGCCTAAAAACTCAAATCACCCCCCTTTCCCTAGAACTGATATAAATATAAATAAACAGTAAAAATCATAAACACATTAGGTATCGCCGCGTCCGAAAATGCCTGATCTATCAAAATATGATAACGGTTTTTCACTGCGTTTAACCCCGTAACGGAAAATTGCGTCCAAAGTCAAAACTGGCACTTTTTTGCCATTTAAAAAAAAATTTAAAATTCTATAAAAAGTGATCAAAAGGTCATACAGTCCTAAAAATAATATCATTGAAAACATCATCAAAAGTCGCAAAAGATGACACCACCATCAACTGCATACAACGAAGTATGGAAAAGTTATAAGCACAAGAAGACGGCAAAATAAAAAAAAATGTTTGTTCATGAGGTTTTAATTTTTGTAAATGTATGAAAACATTATAAAACCTATGCAAATTTGGTATCCCTGTGATCGTATCGACCCAAAAAATAAATTAGATGCATCATTTGTGGCGCTCAGTGAAAGCCGTAATATCCAAGCCCACAAGAATACGACACAAATGCGTTTTTTCACCATTTTCACTGCATTTGGAAGTTTTTTCCCGCTTCCCAGTACATGGCTTGGAATATTCAATGCAATCACTATGAAGTGCAATTTGTTACGCAAAAAATGAGCCATCACACAGCTTTTTACGTGTAAAAATAAAAAAAAGTTATAGATTTTTGAAGGTGGGGAGTGAAAAATGGAAATGAAAAAACGGGAAATGGCCCGGTCCTTAACCGGTTAAAACACTTTTTAAACTATATAGCCGAAGCTGCTTTGGCGCACCATGCGCGCGGCTACATAGGAAGTGAAGTAGAGCTGCGTGCACGGTGCACCGAGCGTGTACCTCCGTGCGCCTAAGCAGCCTCGGCTATAAAATTCAAAAAGTGTTTTAAACCGCGATACAGCGGTTTAAAACACTAACAAAAATAAGCCCCGGCACCAGCTCACCCTGAGCTGGTGCTCGGTATTTCCTTCTTACACCTACCACTTCAAGTGGTAGGTTTCCTTTAAACTTTTAATATTTCAGTAATTTTTTACATTTTTTAAACTTTTTTTTTTCACTATTTCTTAGACCCTCTAGGGTACATTAACCCTAGATCGTCAGATCATTCCTACCATACAATTGTATTGCAGTATATGGCATTACTGCACAGTATACGTTACAATGAGCCACTGGCTCATTGTAACAAATATGCAGAAGCCATTCAGCCTCGGGTCAAACGAAGACCCGAGGCTGTCATGGCAACCGATCGTCGCCCCCCCCCCCAATGACATTTGGGGGAGCGACGATCGTAGGTATCATGGCGGCGCCCATGCCCCGACCGCCGGTGTTAGCGATTTGCTGCGATATGCAGCAAAGCCCATCTCTGTATGAAGAGGGCTCAGCCTGTGAGCCCCCTTCATACACCCTTCATAGCTCTGCAGCGGATATATCCATCACAGAGCATGAAGGGATTAAATACATGTGTAAGCAGTTTACAATAGAAAGAATGTGCAAAGTCCAACAGAAAACTGGCGCAAAGCCCTTAGTAAATGTGCCCCATTCTGTTTATTATGACTGTAGAGACTACTAGAAATGGTTAATGAACACTGAGAGACATTCCTGGCTGTATATCTCTCTCTCTCTCAGAGAAGCTAGTAGTGGTTTTCCACAGCTATAGTAGATAGTTTTTCAGAAGAAAAACAGACTTGTTTACCAGACAAGCAGACAGCCTGACCTTTAGGCCGTGGTCACACGTACCGCTAGGCGTCCGTTCATAACGCGATGCTAGCGCACAGGGGGAGGTCCTCGGCCCGAATGCACATGCATTTTATCAATCGCATGCGTTTCTCTGGAAACACATGTGCGTTCGGGCCAAGGACCGCCCCCTGTGCGCTAGCGTCGCGTTATGAACGGACCCCTAGCGGTACGTGTGACTGCGGCCTACGTGTGACTGCGTTCTGTTACACGGTGCATTCTTTATCGGTTCTTGGACCGTTTTTAAACACACTGAAAATGCATGCGTTGTTGTATATTTACTATGCGTTTGGCTGGTTTGAATCAGTTTTTCCCAGATCAGGTCTGGACACAGGCTCTCTGGATAAGGTCTGGCCACAGGGTCTCCGGATCAGGGCTGGACACAGGGTTTCTGGATAAGGTCTGGCCACAGGGTCTCCGGATCAGGGCTGGACACAGGGTTTCTGGATTAGGTCTGGACAAAGGGTCTCCGGATCAGGTCTGGACACAGGGTCTCCGGATCAGGGCTGGACACAGGGTTTCTGGATTAGGTCTGGCCACAGGGTCTCCGGATCAGGGCTGGACACAGGGTTTCTGGATTAGGTCTGGACACAGGGTCTCTGGATCAGGTTTGGACACAGTGTCTCCGGATCAGGTCAGGACACAAGGTGACAGATCCGGTCAGGACACAGGGTGACAGATCCGGTCAGGACACAGGCTTCTGTATCCGGTCATGATACAGGGTTCCAGGTAGGGATCCAGGAATAGGTACACACTGGGGTACCGCTGAGTCTCCATTTAGCTCCCCCTCATAGAAGAAATAACAAAGCACATCCCAGCACAAACATCCTTGATAGGAGCGGTTCTATTTCATCTTCTTTGTAGACCTTGACCATCATGTCGGCTTCTTCTGCCTACAACCAGCAGGTAGCAGCATTGAACTCCGCACACAAATAAGGTCTTTTGTACAGAATCAAGTTTGTCATGTTTTGTATGTGTGGAAGTGCCCAATAGTCACATTTCCGCCCCAGTAGCCAATGCCGTAACAGATTGTGTTGACTGCACCGAAGACGTCCTATGACATGGGAAGCCGCACAGCATGGAGACACAGGTTCCTGTGCAGCCCACTGAGGAGAACACTAGATTGCAGCCTGGGTTCTCTTTGGCTCGCAGATGCAGCTGCAAATTTAACAACCAACTTGGCCAAACTGAAGAGAGTCTGTCGGTCAGATCCCAACCCTAGTAGCAGATCTTGGCCTCACACACAACCAGCATGAAGGCCATATTATATTTCCACACATAAAGGACCTAGCAGACACATAAGTCACCATATAACACTCACTAGTACATAGTCCACCAGAGCACTCCTCACATTAGTAACAAATGGAGACCTCTGTTACAATATTAAATATAAACAATTATTTTTGTAATCTCAGTCACAGATAGAAGAGGTCCCCCTCCAGCCTGGACAATGTCCTATTATTATTATTATTACACATGGCTGATATCTTTGGAGTTATTGTCAAACTGCAGTTCCGGGATCAGACACTAGATGGGGCCTGAGCTGCAGGCCCTCGATGGCGATCGGCGCAGTGTGCGTCCACTGGGTGATGTTGCTGCTGCCTGCATCTTTTGTGTAACTCAGGCGCTGTTGCCTAAGCAGCAATGGCATAAAGAGGAGTCATAGATAGAAGTGGATACTGGAATTTGCTGTGACCTGAAGAGTATGGGAGTGAGGAGCATGTGAGAGGCTACCTATCTACTGGGGGATGTGCTGTGCCTATTTATTTAATGGGGGATGTCCTGTGCCTACTTATTTACTGGGTGATGTGCTGTGGCTACCTATCTACTGGGGGGATGTGCTGTGGCTACTTACTTACTAGGGGATGTGCTGTGGCTACCTATCTACTGGGGGATGTGCTGTGCCTACTTATTTACTGGGGGATGTGCTGTGGCTACCTATCTACTGGGGGATGTGCTGTGGCTACCTATCTACTGGGGGATGTGCTGTGACTACCTATCTACTGGGGGATGTGCTGTGGCTACCTATCTACTGGGGGATGTGCTGTGGCTACCTATCTACTGGGGGATGTGCTGTGGCTAACTATCTACTGGGGGGATGTGCTGTGGCTACCTTTATACTGGTGGGCATGTGCTGTGGCTATCTATTTACTGGGGGGCTTGTGCTGTGATTACCTTTATACTGTGGGGAATGTGCTGTGCCTGCCTATCACCTGGGGGGGCATATGCGAGGACTACCTATCTACTGGGGGGAGGTTCTGTGGCTACCTATCTACTAGGGGTCATGTTCTGTGGCTACCCATACATCATGTGGCTCTACTGAGGGGCATATGCTGTTGCTACCTATCTAGTGGGGGGCATGTGCTGTGGATACCTATCTACTGGAGAATGTGCTGGCTACCTATCTACTGGGGATGCCTGTGGCTATTTACTGGGGGGCATGTTCTTTGGCTACATATTTACTTGGGGGGTATGTGCTGTGGCCACCTATCTACGGATGGCATGTTCTGTGGCTTTCTATCTACCGTGGAACATGTGTAGGGGCTACCTATCTACTGGAAGCATGTGCTAGGCAACATACTGTATATGCATTGTTGATGCATTTTGCAATTTATATGATGTTAGGGATTTTTATGCAGGGCCCCAACAGCCCTCTTGACTTTTGTAAGGTGAGTCCTAATTAACCCTTTCATGATTGAACATAGAGACCAAGACATGTCAATCTCTTAGTCAAGATCTTCTACTTTAATAATGAAAATGCATAATATATATCAAACACAAGAATCATCAAAGGGGCGTGAATAGTATACTGCAAAGCTATTGGTCATCAGCAAATTCTGGGAAAAGAAAGTGAATTAATTGTGCGCAGTTCTCAGAGACCTTGTACACAGATATTGTTTATACTAGTTTGCTGAGAAGAAGATAAGTGGCTCCAGAATCATATTATTATGCAGCATCGAGGACAGACTGGCTTCTCATTACATGTCACAGGGTATTAGCTGACAGGCGAGCAAACAGGTTACATAAAATGAAGTTTGAATCATGACATTAACTTGACAATGGTCAGGGAACATGGCCGCTGTATCTAAGATGGCAGACAGTAGTCAAGATGGCGTCCGAAACAAGTGCGACCTCCTTAACATATGAACACACCCTTAATTAATGAATTAGGTCAGTGATGGCGAACCTTTTAGAGCCGGAGTGCCCAAACTTCAACCAAAAGCCACTTATTTATTGCAAAGTGCCAGCGCAGCAATGTAAGCAGTAATGTATTTCTCCTTGTTCTTTGACAACTTTCAATCTTTCAGCCTCCTAAAGACACCAATGCAGCTGAAAGGAGGAGGGAAAATTCATCTATCATTGTAGGAAGGTTCTGCGGGCAGATTCTGTGAGTTCTGTCTATTGAACTTCATGCTGGCGTGATGGCCTGGGTGCCCACAGAGAGGGCTCCGAGTGCCGCCTCTGGCACTAGTGCCATAGGTTCGCCACCACTGAATTAGGGGGTGCTGTATGTAATCAGTTCAGGGGGTGATCATAATAAATAGGGGGGGCTATAATTCATTCCAGATAATTATATATAGGAGAATGCATTTATGGAGCACTTATATGTGATGTGGCGATGTGATGTATAATAGTATAAGATGGGAACTTAAGTTCGTAGGAAAGGGCCAAAATCATGTCAGTCAGAATTTAGTCAAAACTCTCAGTGGCGCCCCTAGTCCTATACACAGGCTATGCACAGGCTATACACAGGCTATGCACAGGCTATGATCAGTGCATTGTCCCTGGTTGCAGCACGGTGCCCCATTCCCTCATTGTGGAGATTAGAGATGAGCGAACATGCTCGTCCGAGCTTGATGCTCGTTCGAGCATTAGCGTACTCGAAACTGCTCGTTGCTCGGACGAATACTTCGCCCGCTCGAGAAAATGGCAGCTCCCGCCGTTTTGCTTTTTGGCGGCCAGAAACAGAGCCAATCACAAGCCAGGAGACTCTGCACTCCACCCAGCATGACGTGGTACCCTTACACGTCGATAGCAGTGGTTGGCTGGCCAGATCAGGTGACCCTGGGATAGACTAGCCGCTGCCCGCGCTGCTCGGATCATTCTGTGTCTGGATGCCGCTAGGGAGAGAGCTGCTGCTGGTCAGGGAAAGCGTTAGGCTGTTCTATTAGAATAGTGTTAGGCAGGAGTGATTCTCCAAGAACCCAACAGCCCTTCTTAGGGCTACAATAACGTTATACTTTTTTTTTTTTTTATTTGCATCTAGTACCATTTTGTGAGGAATTAGCAGGGGGACTTGCTACCGTTGTGTTTAGCTCTTAGTGGCACACATATCCACCTCAAACACCAAAGTGGGAAAATTTAGTAGGAGTTGGATTTCAATTAGGCACAGTCTGCCATTTTTCCTTTTTTATTTTACGTTTATTTTGTTTAATAACTCAGTGTCATCTCATCTGGCATAGTAGTGTGCTTTCATACTTGGCTAGAAAATAGCCATAGGAGAATCCAAACGGCTTACTTACGCCTACAGTAGCGTTATATATTTGATTTCTGGTTGATCTGCTGGTGGCTGTACTTTCTGCAGTGCATCTACTAGCCAATTGTGAGCAATTTGTAGTGAGACTTGCGACCGCTGTGTTCTGCGCTTAGTGACGCACATATCCATAGCAAAGACCGAAGTGGGAAAATTTAGTAGGGGTTGGATTTCAATTAGGCACAGTCTGCCATTTGTCCTTTTTTATTTTACGTTTATTTTGTTTAATAACTCAGCGTCATCTCATCTGGCATAGTAGTGTGCTTTCATACTTGGCTAGAAAATAGCCATAGGAGAATCCAAACGGCTTACTTACGCCTACAGTAGCGTTATATATTTGATTTCTGGTTGATCTGCTGGTGGCTGTACTTTCTGCAGTGCATGTACTAGCCAATTGTGAGCAATTTGTAGTGAGACTTGCGACCGCTGTGTTTTGCGCTTAGTGACGCACATATCCATAGCAAAGACCGAAGTGGGAAAATTTAGTAGGGGTTGGATTTCAATTAGGCACAGTCTGCCATTTGTCCTTTTTTATTTTACGTTTATTTTGTTTAATAACTCAGTGTCATCTCATCTGGCATAGTAGTGTGCTTTCATACTTGGCTAGAAAATAGCCATAGCAATAGGATAGCATCGTTTGGTTTTAAAAACTCAAAAACACACAAAAAAAAAAAAAACACAAAAAAAGTTAAAAAAAAATTAAAGCTATAACTCTCATTTTAAAAATGTTTAATCCGAGGGCTAGGGGTAGAGGACGAGGGCGGGGACGTGGGCGTCCAACTACTGCAGGGGTCAGAGGCCGTGGTCCTGGCCGGGGTGAGACACCACCTGCTTATGAGGGAGCAGGGGAACGCCGCAGAGCTACACTCCCTAGGTTCATGTCTGAAGTTACTGGGACTCGTGGTAGAGCACTGTTGAGGCCAGAACAGTGCGAACAGGTGATGTCGTGGATTGCCGACAATGCTTCGAGCAATTTGTCCACCACCAGTCAGTCTTCCACGCAGTCCACCCATGTCACCGAAATCGCCACTCCTCCAGCTCCTGCACCTCAGCCTCCTCCCCCCCAGTCTGCCCCCTCCCAGGAAAATTTGGCATTTGAACCGGCATACTCTGAGGAACTGTTTTCTGGACCCTTCCCACAGTCACAAACCACTTGTCCGGTTGCTGCTGAGCAATTTTCCGATGCCCAGGTTTTCCACCAGTCGCAGTCTGTGGGTGATGATGACCTTCTTGACGTAGTGGAAGTGTGTAAAGAGGTGTCCGACGATGAGGAGACACGGTTGTCAGACAGTGGGGAAGTTGTTGTCAGGGCAGGAAGTCCGAGGGGGGAGCAGACTGAGGGATCGGAGGATGATGAGGTGACAGACCCAAGCTGGGTTGATAGGCCGGGTGAACACAGTGCTTCTGAGACGGAGGAGAGACCTCGACCAGAACAGGTTGGAAGAGGCAGTGGTGGGGCCAGACGGAGAGGCAGGGCCAGAGCTGGTGCATCAGCGCCAAATGTGTCAACTAGTGAAGCTCCCGTGGCGAGGGCTCTTGCGGCGAGGGCTAGATCTTCAGAAGTCTGGAGGTTCTTTAAGGAAACACCGGATGACCGACGGACTGTGGTGTGCAACATTTGCCAAACCAGGCTCAGCAGGGGTTCCACCACTACTAGCTTAACTACCACCAGTATGCGCAGGCATATGAATGCTACACACCCCACTCAGTGGCAACAAGCCCGTTCACCTCCGGCCGTGCACACCACTGCTCCTTCCCCTGTGTCATCTGCTAGTCAGCCCCCTGCCCAGGACCCTGCCACAAAAACCCCATCGTCGCCTCCACGATCCTCCACAGCATCCACCAGCGTTCAGCTCTCCATACCCCAGACGCTGGAGCGGAAACGCAAATATAGTGCAACCCACCCGCACGCCCAAGCCCTTAATGTGCACATCTCCAGATTGCTTAGCCTGGAGATGCTGCCCTATAGGCTAGTAGAGACCGAGGCCTTTCGCAACCTCATGGCGGCGGCCGCCCCTCGGTATTCGGTCCCCAGCCGCCACTACTTTTCCCGATGTGCCGTCCCAGCCCTGCACCAGCACGTGTCAGACAACATCATCCGTGCCCTGACCAACGCCGTTTCTGACAAGGTCCACCTGACCACGGACACGTGGACGAGTGCTGCCGGGCAGGGCCACTATATATCGCTGACGGCACATTGGGTTAACTTGGTGGAGGCTGGGAGCGAGTCTGACCCTGCGGCTGGTCATATACTGCCGACGCCGAGGATTGCGGGGCCTACCTCGGTCCAGGTGTTTCAGGCCTACTATGCCTCCTCCTCCTCCCACCCCTCCTCCACCTCCTCCTCCGAACTACCATCCGTGGGCACGGCGCCATCAGTCGGTAGCTCTAGGCACAGCAGCAGTGCCGTCGCTAAGCGACAGCAGGCGGTGCTCAAACTGCTGAGCCTAGGCGATAAAAGGCACACCGCCCAAGAGCTATTACAGGGCATTCCACATCAAACTTGTTAACTTTGTCGCCACCCTGCTGTGTAATCCACAAAATATACTTGCAAACTTTTATCATTTACCGATATTATTTCAGCGCTTCTTGCGCATCTGTTTACATTCCCCTCACCCGCCATATCCTAAACTTATAAGAACGCTACTACACTTGATCTTATACAAAAGGTTCTTAGAAGTGCTGTTTGGGGAGTAGCCTAGAGACAGGGGCTTGGATTGGCGAAAGCTCGCCTGGCAGCGGAGCGCCAGCTCCATGCCAAGATCCAACTAACATAGTTTTAACTGCAGCACCTTTAATCTACTACTAGTTCACTGCCTCCATACATGGTCCCCTTATCAAACGAGCTGTGTCAGGAAGAATTTTGGGTTGTTTTCATGGCTTCCATGTTAACTTTGTCGCCACCCTGCTGTGTAATCCACAAAATATACTGGCAAACTTTTATCATGTAGCGATATTATTTGAGCGCTTCTTGCTCACCTCCTTTGGTTCCTCTCTGCCACCCATTGGTTTGAAGCCTGAGTCCATTTAGGGTATGTCGCCATGCCACTCTCTAGCCTGCCGCTGCTGCCGCTGCCTCTGCATGCCTTCCCCTATAGTGTCAGGGTCAATTATTGCATGTTTTAGATGCTATCTAGCTTCATTCTGTCACTCTGTCATGGCCATGCTGTTGCCCATAATTTTGGCATAATGGTGCGATTAAGCAGCCTCAGAGGCATCCATGCATGCTGCCCCTGCTGTTTCCTGTCCATTTCCGTGGTGTTTCCATCCTTTTCTGAGGTTCCCGGGTGTTTGGCCAAGCTTCCCTGTGCAGAGCCTTGGTCCCCTTGAAAAATGCTCGAGTCTCCCATTGACTTCAATGGGGTTCGTTATTCGAGACGAGCACTCGAGCATCGGGAAAAGTTCGTCTCGAATAACGAGTACCCGAGCATTTTAGTGCTCGCTCATCTCTAGTGGAGATGTTATTACACTCACATGACTAGATCCCAGGTCTGTAAACCGCAGGAGCCACATCTGGACGGGGGTGACCTCAGCGCCCTCCCCATCATGTGATATGAGCTCTGAGCTCACAGATAATAAACCGTCTGCACATGTCAACATCCCAAAGTGGAGAAGAGGTGCAGTCCCTTAATCTGGGATATTTAGAGAGTGACTTAGAGAAAGTGCCTGGTATAGATGCCATCCAGAGTGCCAACCACAAGGTGCCCTCCAAAGTATCACAACTATCACCCTGAAATGTCTGCCACCCATGATATGTATACCAACAGAGTGCCTGCCACAGATGTATAATGAAGTTCTGCCCACCACCTACAATCCTTGCCATAGGTGCCCAAAAGTGTCCAGCACAGATGTCACCCAAAACCACAGATCCGCCCCCATATACCTGCCGACTCTTGCTCCCAAAAAAGTGGCAAGTGTAGATGTCAAACAAAATGCCAACCACAGATGTGCCTCAACCAGACTGTGAACCACACATACTGCCCAGTGTGCCAACCACAACAGCCTCCTGGAATGCCTTCCACAGATGCCCAGAAAGGTGCCTAGTATAGATATCACCCAGGGTACCCTGCTTAGAAATACTTTCCAGCTTTGGGATCGCAGTATGCCTGAGGCTAATGCCCAAAAAAGTGCCAATAGATGTTAACCTGAGTGCCACCCATAGATGTCCAAGCATAGATGCCACCCAGAATAAAAACCCCAGATGTCTTACAGAGTGTCTACCAGAAATGCCCCAGTGAGGGTGCCAACCACAGATGCTCCCCAGCGTGATTGCGACCTGCACCTCAAAAAGTCCCTATCCCTCCAAAGTGACAGCTACATTCGTCTGATGCCAACAAAATGAAAGCACTTAGCAGGCAAGAGAAATGTATCTTGTGCCACATAAATTACCTGCACTGCGGCTCTCCCCACCGCAGAGATATTACAGCATTGTTCATCCAGTGCCGCCTGGTTCATATACATATTGGCATAGTGAAGTTTTTCTCACTGCAGATCTATGTGCCAGCAACTAGAAAGCTAGAAGTTTTTTTTAAAAGAAACGATGGCAGTGTACACAGCGGCGGGCAGCAGGGCATAGTCACCTTAGGAGGGTAGTGATGTGATACATAATTACTGGAAGGAAATTGATGGGATTGTTACAATGTATCAGCTCAGGTTCCTGGTCAAAATATTTGTGCTGCTACTGGATGTATAAATTCACAGACATTTAACCCCATATACACCCTCAGATCCGGACAGATTGGATGTAGACCCCTCTAGGGTCATGAGACTGCAGACCCTCTGACTCCTTAACATTGAACGACCACTGACCTGTGATGAATTAGTAATGAATTATTCATTGGCCATTGTGCGTGGGGCTTGTGTAGGGTGCGCCAGCATCCAAAATCTTGAGATTGTCCAGGCATCCGCTCATGGAGATGTAATAGAAGGCTCTCCTTGTATTGGGGTGATGGCACACATGGCGTATTGAACACGTTTTTGTCCCTTTTTTAAGCAGTCCGTTTTTGACCAGTTTGAATTAAGATAATTGGTCAAACCTGTCAAAAACGCCATCACCTGTGCCATCACCTTTGGAGGAACTACAAGTGTCAGCACAGCAGCGTCATACACAGCCCGCCAACTACCTAGAAAGACATGCTGGGGCTTGTAGTTCCATAGGAAAAATTAAATGCTATGATAATAAGGGCTCATTCACATTGCTGTCTGCGGGGGTGTACATGCGGGCATACCTCGTGTGTATGTACCCTAAGGGTCATGTCACACATGGCGTTTTTGGGCCGTTTTTAGTTACTATGTTTATATGTATACTGATACATTGTAACGAAACCTCATCACTTGTTTTGAATGCATAAATTTAAGTTTGCAATATAACATTTGATGTGGAGCTCTAGGGTCACCTGCAGACCCTGTCTCATGATTGCTGGGGGTCCCAGTTCTCTGACCTCAAATAATAGGTGACTCGTATTTATTCTTGTAATTAAAGGATATGACTACATAGTGGGAAATCCCTTTAACTGCTTCTTAAAGAGGACCTGTCACCCCATTTATCGGCACTAGGAGCTGTTTACTAAAGTAAGCAGCTCCTAGTGCTTGAACAAACGCCGCAGTGTTAGAGTGATAGCGTTACCGGAAACCTCCGGTAACGCTATCAAACACTGCGGCGGGGTATAGTGTAATTGTCGGACAGCTCGCAAAGCTGTCCGACGTATTCATGAGGGGGCGGGGTTGGGACGTGGCTAGGGGCGGTGACTGCCCCTCATGAATACATCGGACAGCTTTGCAAGCAGTCCGATGATTACATTGTGCCCCGCCGCAGTGTTAGATAGCGTTACCGGAGGTTTCCGGTAACGCTATCACTCTAACACTGCGGCGTTTGATCAAGCACTAGGAGCTGCTTACTTCCGATAAATGGGGTGACAGGTCCTCTATAAGATGTCTCTGCTGCTGGGAAAGCTGGGATGCAGACAAACTTCAGCTTTCCCCAGCGTCCCCCAAATTTAGGCTGCATTCACACGACCGCAAGGGGGAGGTATATACGGCGATATACGTCCCCCATAGACAGCAATGGGCGTGCGGCGGTCTACGGGAGCGGTACGGAGCCGGAGACATGCGACACCGTACCGCCATGTACCCCGTGAAAAAATAGGACGTCCTATTTTTTCAGGGCATACGGCGCCGTGCCCCATGTATCCCTATGGAGAGGGGCGGGGGTGAGCAGCTCCTCCTCTCCCCGCGCGCGCTGCCGTGTGCCCGCCGTGCTACGGTACGGCGGGCACCGGTCGTGTGAATCCAGCCTTAGGATATGAAAATGTCCTACTTTCTGAGGCCGCGTTCACCTCAAAACTTTGTGTTTTGGTTGCGTTTTGAAATGCATTAAAACAGCTGAGGAGAGGTGATTTGCCGAATTACATTATTGTGTGTACGCAACTGATAACATGACATTATTGCAGGGAATAATATTGCATTAACAATCACATGTGTTAAAGGAGTTGTCTGAGACAACGGCGTCCCATGTTGCCATCCCTCTGGTGTGTCCCGCGCTGCCAGCCGCGCTGCATTCAGCTTCCAGCCACAGCCACCTGTCCCACGTGATACAACGCTGGGGATAAGGATGGGTGGCGAACACAGCACAGCTTCCGTGCCCCTGTTTGCTTATAGGGGCACGGACCGGAGAGAGACAGCAGCAGAGTACACTGCCCCCTCCCGCCCACCATTGTCTTTTGTTTTACCTCTGTAATGCATTGTTAACACATGTGTTAACATCACATTCACATAGCATTTTGTAAACGCAATTGTTAACAACAATGTAATTAGGGAAATCCACCTATAAAGTCTTTAAAAAGGCAACCAAAATGTGACATGTGAAAGCACCTGAATGAAAGTCTTATTCAGGATACTGGGAAAGCTGGGTGACAACTCTAGCAGAAGTTGGTAACAATGATATCGTAAAATCAATGCCAAATCTGTACCAGGAACTATCATGTACTGTTATATAACTGGTTCTCCTTAGAGAATAGAGGAGCATTTGGACCCCTCAGGTACCAGTACCCCTACACTCCCTATAGCTACACACATGCTAACATTGATACTTTGTACCATAAGTACTTTGTAATCGGATAGTATATGGTGGTTATATGAGTGGTAGTGGTAAATGAGATTGTATGACCATGTAATCAGCATAGGGTATAACAAGCCTGTGCACGCCAGATTCTTAAAGGGATATTCCATCTATTATTTTTAAGATCTTTATGCTAGGATGACAATTACATTCTATCTAGTATTCTCTGTTATCAGCCAATTCAGACTAAGGCGCCTGCTTCAACACGATGAGTGATAGGAAATCTTAAGCGTCATGATCTTTGCTATATATCACATATAACTCCCACAACATTATATATATAAAGACTGATATCTTATAACCTTTCAGCTCTATTTTGAGTTCCCATTTATTGTCCCTTTAAGGATTTAAAGGACCACTGAGCTCCTCTGTTTGTGTCACTACCGACTGTGGCAGTACTAGGGTTAAAAGGGAGGAGGATGAGACTCCTCCTCAGGATAGTCCTTCCTCCTTCCAGTCTACCCAGTTAGGGAATCCCCTGGTCTGAGGCATTGAGGATAGACATGGCATCTCGGTGGCTGGCAGGATGCGTCCTGCTGCTGTCCTGCATCCTGGGCTTTGTGGTGCCCTCACCTCCCACCTATCAGACCTATTACTTTGACCAAAAGGTAAGAGACTTAGTCATCTCGGTAGGGGAGATTCCAGAGTCCTATGTAGATTAGGGAGAGGGTAATTTGTGATCCGAAATGGTCCGGTTATTCCCTGTCATATGGGTCAAGGAGCATCCTTATTTGTTATGGCCCTTTAAGGGTTAAAGTGACAGCCTGCCCATCACATGTCCACGTCTTCCTGTATTTCGCAAGCGATTCTGCTGACATTGGATTCTAATTTCCTCCTTGTTTGTGATTGTCAGCAACAAGATTGGAGTCGCCTGACCCAAATACTGTACATGACTGACCCAAATACTGTACATGACTGACCCAAATACTGTACATGACTGACCCAAATACATGATCGGGGTGGTTCATGGGTCCTGCAGATGTAGCAGAGAGGGATTTGTAATTTAACTCTTTGGCAGCGCCTTGTGATTCAAGATAGAATAGACAGAAGCGGAGTGAAAGTATCAAGTAACAAACTCAGCTCTGCTACATCAGCGATTCTGATTCTGATGTCAGCAGATTCTGATGTGTAACGTAGGTTGATACTTTGTAAATCTTTGAAATATTCAGTTACGTTTAAGTGTCCCGTGAAAAGGGGTATTCCCGAAGATGGGGGGTCCCCCAACCCCTGTGTTGCTGTCAGTGGAGAGTTGGCTGCACATGTGTCTCTCCATTTACTTCAATTCAAGTTTAAAGAATGTGACTGTCCAGTGACCCCTGTTCTCAGAATATGTGACCCCCCACTTATCAGGTATTTAGATGGGATGCTGCAATTATTAACCCTTACTTTCCCTATCCCCCACGCACAATTTCTAATACTGGTGCCAGCACCTGGTGGTGGGGCACCCTGCGCCGCCCTCCTGAGCCTGGTGGAGGGGCACCCTGCGCCGCCCTCCTGAGCCTGGTGGAGGGGCACCCTGCGCCGCCCTCCTGAGCCTGGAGGAGGGGCACCCTGCGCCGCCCTCCTGCGCCTGGTGGTGTGGCACCTGCGCCGCCCTCCTGCGCCTGGTGGAGTGGCACCCTGCGCCGCCCTCCTGCGCCTGGTGGAGTGGCACCCTGCGCCGCCCTCCTGCGCCTGGTGGAGTGGCACCCTGCGCCGCCCTCCTGCGCCTGGTGGAGTGGCACCCTGCGCTGCCCTCCTGCGCCTGGTGGAGTGGCACCCCGCGCCGCCCTCCTGCGCCTGGTGGAGTGGCACCCCGCGCCGCCCTCCTGCGCCTGGTGGAGGGGCACCCCGCGCCATCTGCCTGATGACATTTCCCCCTTCACCCCAGGCACCCTGTGCCCCTTCACATAGTTCCCCATGGAAATGGTCGGGGTTTGGCCCAGGCTTGATGAGTCCTTTGGTCGGTCGCATGAAACCCTACAGTGCACAAGGCTCCTGACAGACAAGCCGCCCCCTGGTGTGAGCCTCTCCATAACCCTGTCTGTTCCAGAGGTGAAAATTGTCTCTGACCTGTAGTAACGGGGGTCACCCCTCTCCCAACCTCAGGTCACTTACAACAAAAACAGCAATCTGTCACCCTGGGTGCAAATAATTCAGCCTCGAACCATGATCACTTATACAGTAAATCCCTTGGACCTGCTCTGATACATTGTAACAAACTCTCAGGGTGATCGACAGATGTGTGCTGCTGAGGTGCCTGGCTCATAGAGGATTTTCTAGACAGAACTTGTAGCAGACCCTCAGCTGTGAGAAGTATTAGGTCTGTACTGGTTTTCAACCTCTGGAAATAACTCGCAAAGTTCTCATTCACTGACAGAAAGCAGAAATCCTCAAAATGATTTTGTGAAAATAGGGGACTTAGCTGTTACTAAACTGTATATATACAGTGTGTGTGGGTATATAGTAGATATAGCGCTGCCTGGTCAGGTCACTGCAGTAGAAATGTCTTATTTGCCCTGCTTGTCAGGAAAGGAGCACAGCCTCTTCATTATATGGCAGGATAGTTGAAAAGATTGAACTATACTGTCAGAGGGGGATGTAGACTGATTCTTGCTAGAACCTGCTACCAGAGGGGGAAGGAGACTGATTCTGGGCAAATGGCGGCAAAGTGCACAAATATATATATTTTTTTTTGTTTGATTTTTGTGATGATATAATTCATGGAATAACCTTTTAAGCTGCTTTGAGGACCAAGTAGCTGCTAAAAGATGTCCTGGACAGTTGCAGGACATATGTTACACCTTGTTTACATGGGAGATCAGAGCAGAAACCTCATGTGCAGCTCTTGTTCTCTTCTATAAGGAGTGGCATGACTCTCGTGCCAGGCTGCACATGGTGGCATATGTCACTTCTCCAGCTGTGGTGTCTCCTGCTATCCAGCTGACCATTGTACTGTAGTCGCTAATAATGAATGGATTGACAGCGGCCATACTAATGTAGAGACCATTTGGGTAAGAACCTCACAAATTCAGTGCTGTATACATATATGTTTATTAAATAAATAACTGCAGACAGTATTGTCTTTAGTAGCAGCAGGACTGTGAAAAAATGGATTTATATTTCAGGATTGTGTTTGTGTTTGTGCTTAATACATTCATATTGGCCAAGTAGAAGATGTGGGTCTCTGTTGTGGAACCCCCTTTATTGCTTCCTGTTTTTGGGGATGAGACTTCCATGTGTTCTTCGGAAGTTCGGCAACTTGTCCCCTCTTGGGTTGATTTAGATTCTGCTAGTCTTTTGTAGCTCCAATCAGTAGTTGATTATAATACAGGAGGTTTGGGCGGTTGCCCGGCACCAAGTCTTTTAGGGGGTGAATGGCCACCTAATGTACCCACCAAACTTTATGCTGAGAAGGACCTTCACCCATGAAATCCTTATACATTTACTCATCCATGTCAGTTCCTTTGAAACTCTTCTGAAGGTCCTGAAACTGCAGACAGAAGGGACACATAATCCATTCTCCAAGAAGCTGATTCTAGTACCAGATGTAGGAAGTGATTCCAGACTTCTAGGGGCTATAATATTCATACAGCCCAGGGCCCCTTACTCCAATATATGTTCTGGATTTGCTCCCCCGATTCTGGTTTTGACACACCCAATAGTAGCATCTATTGGCCAAACCTCACAGTGGCATCTAGTGGCCAGGAGTAATATTGCATACATATGGAATTACAATATAATATTCATTCATTATTCAATATAATATTCATTATTAATAATAATAATTCTTTATTTATATAGCGCACACAGATTACGCAGCGCTGCACAAAGCATGTCAAATTGGTCCCTGTCCCCATGGGGCTCACAATCTAAACAACCTACCAGTATGTTTTGGAGTGTGGGAGGAAACTGGAGGACCCGGAGGAAACCCACGCAAACATGGAGATAAAATACAAACTCTTTGCAGATGTTGGCCTGGGTTGGATTCGAACCCAGGACCCCAGCGCTGCAAGGCAGAAGTGCTACCCACTCCATGCAATCCTGTGGGTCCCCTTATGCCCCTCTTGCATCACCCATCTTCTTTGTATGTACAATAGATCTGGGTGCCCCCCAGTCATGGCTTTTAGCAGTATAACATGGATATTGTTCTAGTAATCAGTGCAGATGATGGACTTGGCACGGCCTGAATGAGGCCTGTAATAGCGCAATACACACAATGGGTCCGAGGGGGAGAACAATGGAGTTTGTTTGTCAATTGGGTAAAATAAGGAAGTACTTGTAGGACGCGGCCAGTGAAATGATATATTTTTATGCACTGCTAATCACAGGGTCACCCAGCAGACGGCACTTTCAGCCCCGGTCAGGAAGCTGTAGTCACTTCCTGCCCCTCCGTCCTACAATCTGCTCATTTACCTGCTAGGGCACCAGCACAATGCTCCTTATGGAGTCATTATCAAACGCCACTCAATTATATCTGCAGATGTTTGCACTAATTAGTTTACCCCCTCCCCTTGCGGTAATTAAGACAATAAGGGTGATGCCACACATGGCGTTTTTAGTCCGTTTTTTTAAGCATGCAGTTTCAGTCCATTTAAAAATGCATCCGTTTATGTCAGTTTTTCCCAATTAACACGTTGTAAGTGGCCAAGCGCATGGTAAACTGACAAAAACGGATGCGTTTTTAAACGCATGCTTAAAAATGGATCAAAAAACGCCACATGTGACGTCGCCCTGAGGGTGCGTTCACACATTGCGTTTTGAGCTGTGTTTTCATTGCGTTTGAAACGCATTACAAAAGCTGAGAAGAGGGGGTCTGCCTAATTACATCACTGTTAACACTTCCATTAAACAAAACGCATCGTAAACGCGATATTAACGCATGTGTTAACATTGCGTTAACAGACGTAAATGGTAATTAGGCAAATCACCTCTCATCAGCTGTTGTAATGCGTTTCAAACGCAATGAAAGCGCAACCAGAACGCACCGCGTGAACGCGTCCTGAGGGGAGAGTAGGAAAAAGAGCTCTTTCCTCTCCCTTTCCTTAGGGTTCGTTCACACGTGGCCGTAACGCTTGCGTTTTCAAATGCATCAGAACAACTGAGAAGAGGAGATTTGCCTGATTGCTTGGCTGTTAACAAATGCACACTATGTTAATGTATGAATTTTGTAAACACAATGTGAACAGCTGTGTAATCGGGGAAAATATGTGGGTGTGTGACCAGTCAGTGATCCTTTTCACTTTTATGCTGCTGCAAGAGTTTACTTTCCTGGTAGCCCCCTAGAGGAAAATGGAAAGCTCTAGGAACAGCAGGGGCGGGGCTTGACACAGGAATCTTGTGCTCTTCCTTGTGTTATGTTCCGCCCATGAGGATCATCCACAGGTAGAAAGAAGTGTATAAATTTAACCTTTAAAGAATTGCATGTTTTTTTTTCCTTCCAGACATTATAATGAATCAATGAATTGTCTGATGAGAGAGAGTAGTTGTTATAATCTTGGATCCTGTCACTCTTGGGCCCTGGTGCTGGGGGGGTGATTAAGTCTTCTCACCCACATAAAGGCTCCAGTATAATAAATGATACATCGGAGAGCTCTCCTGCAGATTTGCAATGGGACACATGAGCTTCAAGTTACACCCCTGTCCTCAAATGATTCCTTAACAAGGTCAATGTTGTTTTTTTTCAGGTGAGTTGTGACTAACCTGAGTGCACGGGCTGGTAGAGCAGGATCCATGCGTTCTAATGGAATGGAATAAATACATGTTAATGGGAAGCTGTCAGGGTGATTTGGGACACTAAACCACCCACAGGTCCTTAGGGACTGGTGGTTAATCACCCTATATGATTTTTAAGCATTCCGGAAAGGACTCCACTTGTTCTTTTGGCACCTGCGCGTTCTGGCGTATTACACCCAGGCTTTACTGCACAAACACGGTAGATACAGCACATGCGCAGGGTCTTTGATGTGAGTCCGATGTGCCAGATCAGACTCGCATCCAGTTAGAGGAGTTGTCCACTTTCAACAAATAGTTGATATGGTTTGTGTAAGGGTTCATTCACATGGCCTTCTGCGTGGATGTTCATGCAGCCGCATGTAAGTCCCCATAGATGGCAATAGTGGCACGGCGGCGATACGGTGCCACACGTGTGGCACCCATCCGGGCCGCACACCACAAAAAGATAGAGCAAGTTCTATCTTTCGGCGGATGTGCGGCCGTGTGCCGCTATTTCCTATGGAGGGAGGAGGGGTCACCTCCTCTCCAGCACGTGCCCGTATGCCACACGGCGGGCACACCGCATGTGTATACTTTCTGTATCAATTCCTCAGGGTTTTCTAGATCTCTGCTTGATAACCCAGGATCATCCGATGTACAATAGTCATATCGCTACCTGCTCAGTAGGTCACAGAACATATGCCCACAACACCAACTTGCTGTAAAGCACATCTCTGACCTGCTGCAAAGCAGAGGTAAGATGGCCGCCCACATTATTCGGGAATGAATAAAAAAGCTTAATACAAACTAGTAAAAATAAAAATCTGTAAAATAGTTGATGCTTTCCAGTGCGGCTTCTTTATATTAACTTCAGTGGACCTGAGCTGCAATTACTGAAACAACCAGTGCACACGTATGGCGCTATTTATAAAATTTTTTATTTTTAACAATTCTGCAAAACTTCTTTAAGACAACATTTCCTGTTCTAGAGAAAGCGTCCCTTTAATCCAGCACTGAAAATGGAACTTCTAGTTCATACAATTTTATTCCATTCTCTTGTTACAGCTTAAAACTTCTCAACACCAACAGTGTATGTCCGAATGAGCAGGGTAGAAAACCAACGCGTTTCGTGTGGCTGCCTGGTACACTCGCTCATGGTTCTTCTGAGCCACATACCGTATTTTTCGGAGTATAAGGCGCACAAAAAAGTTTTTGATTTTCTCAGAAATCAAAGGTGCGCCTTATAGTCTAGTGCGCCTTATATATGAACCGTACTTACAGACAGCAGCTGCCTTTAACTGTGCACAGGTCTGCCACCTGCTGGTTATTCATCCTTATAATCAGGTGCGCCTTATAATCCGGTGTGCCTTTTATATATGAACCTAGACGTTTTAGCAGGAATTTATTGATCGTGCGCATTATAATCCGGTGCTCCTCATAGTATAGGGAGCAGTATTATAGTAATATTCTTGTACATAGGGGGCAGTATTATACTAGTTATATTCTTCTACATAGGGGCAGTATTATAGTAGTTATATTCTTGTACATAGGGGGCAGTATTATAGTAGTTATATTCTTGTACATAGGGGCAGTATTATAGTAGTTATATTCTTGTACATAGGGGGCAGTATTATAGTAGTTATATTCCTGTACATAGGGGGCAGTATTATAGTAGTTATATTCTTGTACATAGGGGGCAGTATTATAGTAGTTATATTCTTGTACATAGGGAGCAGTATTATAGTAGTTATATTCTTGTACATAGGGAGCAGTATTATAGTAGTTATATTCCTGTACATAGGGGGGAGTATTATAGTAGTTATATTCTTGTACATAGGGGGCAGTATTATAGTAGTTATAACATTGCGTTAACAGACGTAAATGGTAATTAGGCAAATCACCTCTCATCAGCTGTTGTAATGCGTTTCAAACGCAATGAAAGCGCAACCAGAACGCACCGCGTGAACGCGTCCTGAGGGAAGAGTAGGAAAAAGAGCTCTTTCCTCTCCCTTTCCTTAGGGTTCGTTCACACGTGGCCGTAACGCTTGTGTTTTCAAATGCATCAGAACAACTGAGAAGAGGAGATTTGCCTGATTACTTGGCTGTTAACAAATGCAGACTATGTTAACATATGAATTTTGTAAACACAATGTGAACAGCTGTGTAATCGGGGAAAATATGTGGGTGTGTGACCAGTCAGTGATCCTTTTCACTTTTATGCTGCTGCAAGAGTTTACTTTCCTGGTAGCCCCCTAGAGGAAAATGGAAAGCTCTAGGAACAGCAGGGGCGGGGCTTGACACAGGAATCTTGTGCTCTTCCTTGTGTTATGTTCCGCCCATGAGGATCATCTACAGGTAGAAAGAAGTGTATAAATTTAACCTTTAAAGAATTGCATGTTTTTTTTTCCTTCCAGACATTATAATGAATCAATGAATTGTCTGATGAGAGAGAGTAGTTGTTATAATCTTGGATCCTGTCTCTCTTGGGCCCTGGTGCTGGGGGGGTGATTAAGTCTTCTCACCCACATAAAGGCTCCAGTATAATAAATGATACATCGGAGAGCTCTCCTGCAGATTTGCAATGGGACACATGAGCTTCAAGTTACACCCCTGTCCTCAAATGATTCCTTAACAAGGTCAATGTTGTTTTTTTTCAGGTGAGTTGTGACTAACCTGAGTGCACGGGCTGGTAGAGCAGGATCCATGCGTTCTAATGGAATGGAATAAATACATGTTAATGGGAAGCTGTCAGGGTGATTTGGGAGACTAAACCACCCACAGGTCCTTAGGGACTGGTGGTTAATCACCCTATATGATTTTTAAGCATTCCGGAAAGGACTCCACTTGTTCTTTTGGCACCTGCGCGTTCTGGCGTATTACACCCAGGCTTTACTGCACAAACACGGTAGATACAGCACATGCGCAGGGTCTTTGATGTGAGTCCGATGTGCCAGATCAGACTCGCATCCAGTTAGAGGAGTTGTCCACTTTCAACAAATAGTTGATATGGTTTGTGTAAGGGTTCATTCTCATGGCCTTCTGCGTGGACGTTCATGCAGCCGCATGTAAGTCCCCATCGATGGCAATAGTGGCACGGCGGCGATACGGTGCCACACGTGTGGCACCCATCCGGGCCGCACACCACAAAAAGATAGAGCAAGCTCTATCTTTCGGCGGATGTGCGGCCGTGTGCCGCTATTTCCTATGGAGGGAGGAGGGGTCACCTCCTCTCCAGCACGTGCCCGTATGCCACACGGCGGGCACACCGCATGTGTATACTTTCTGTATCAATTCCTCAGGGTTTTCTAGATCTCTGCTTGATAACCCAGGATCATCCGATGTACAATAGTCATATCGCTACCTGCTCAGTAGGTCACAGAGCATGCCCACAACACCAACTTGCTGTAAAGCACATCTCTGACCTGCTGCAAAGCAGAGGTAAGATGGCCGCCCACATTATTCGGGAATGAATAAAAAAGCTTAATACAAACTAGTAAAAATAAAAATCTGTAAAATAGTTGATGCTTTCCAGTGCGGCTTCTTTATATTAACTTCAGTGGAGCTGAGCTGCAATTACTGAAACAACCAGTGCACACGTATGGCGCTATTTATAAAATTTTTTATTTTTAACAATTCTGCAAAACTTCTTTAAGACAACATTTCCTGTTCTAGAGAAAGCGTCCCTTTAATCCAGCACTGAAAATGGAACTTCTAGTTCATACAATTTTATTCCATTCTCTTGTTACAGCTTAAAACTTCTCAACACCAACAGTGTATGTCCGAATGAGCAGGGTAGAAAACCAACGCGTTTCGTGTGGCTGCCTGGTACACTCGCTCATGGTTCTTCTGAGCCACATACCGTATTTTTCGGAGTATAAGGCGCACAAAAAAGTTTTTGATTTTCTCAGAAATCAAAGGTGCGCCTTATATATGAACCGTACTTACAGACAGCAGCTGCCTTTAACTGTGCACAGGTCTGCCACCTGCTGGTTATTCATCCTTATAATCAGGTGCGCCTTATAATCCGGTGTGCCTTTTATATATGAACCTAGACGTTTTAGCAGGAATTTATTGATCGTGCGCATTATAATCCGGTGCTCCTCATAGTATAGGGAGCAGTATTATAGTAATATTCTTGTACATAGGGGGCAGTATTATACTAGTTATATTCTTCTACATAGGGGCAGTATTATAGTAGTTATATTCTTGTACATAGGGGGCAGTATTATAGTAGTTATATTCTTGTACATAGGGGGGCAGTATTATAGTAGTTATATTCTTGTACATAGGGGAAGTATTATAGTAGTTATATTCTTGTACATAGGGGGCAGTATTATAGTAGTTATATTCTTGTACATAGGAGGCAGTATTATAGTAGTTATATTCCTGTACATAGGGGGGAGTATTATAGTAGTTATATTCTTGTACATAGGGAGCAGTATTATAGTAGTTATATTCCTGTACATAGGGGGGAGTATTATAGTAGTTATATTCTTGTACATAGGGGGCAGTATTATAGTAGTTATAACATTGCGTTAACAGACGTAAATGGTAATTAGGCAAATCACCTCTCATCAGCTGTTGTAATGCGTTTCAAACGCAATGAAAGCGCAACCAGAACGCACCGCGTGAACGCGTCCTGAGGGAAGAGTAGGAAAAAGAGCTCTTTCCTCTCCCTTTCCTTAGGGTTCGTTCACACGTGGCCGTAACGCTTGTGTTTTCAAATGCATCAGAACAACTGAGAAGAGGAGATTTGCCTGATTACTTGGCTGTTAACAAATGCAGACTATGTTAACATATGAATTTGGTAAACACAATGTGAACAGCTGTGTAATCGGGGAAAATATGTGGGTGTGTGACCAGTCAGTGATCCTTTTCACTTTTATGCTGCTGCAAGAGTTTACTTTCCTGGTAGCCCCCTAGAGGAAAATGGAAAGCTCTAGGAACAGCAGGGGCGGGGCTTGACACAGGAATCTTGTGCTCTTCCTTGTGTTGTGCTCCGCCCATGAGGATCATCTACAGGTAGAAAGAAGTGATGAGAGAGAGTAGTTGTTATAATCTTGGATCCTGTCACTCTTGGGCCCTGGTGCTGGGGGGTGATTAAGTCTTCTCACCCACATAAAGGCTCCAGTATAATAAATGATACATCGGAGAGCTCTCCTGCAGATTTGCAATGGGACACATGAGCTTCAAGTTACACCCCTGTCCTCAAATGATTCCTTAACAAGGTCAATGTTGTTTTTTTTCAGGTGAGTTGTGACTAACCTGAGTGCACGGGCTGGTAGAGCAGGATCCATGCGTTCTAATGGAATGGAATAAATACATGTTAATGGGAAGCTGTCAGGGTGATTTGGGACACTAAACCACCCACAGGTCCTTAGGGACTGGTGGTTAATCACCCTATATGATTTTTAAGCATTCCGGAAAGGACTCCACTTGTTCTTTTGGCACCTGCGCGTTCTGGCGTATTACACCCAGGCTTTACTGCACAAACACGGTAGATACAGCACATGCGCAGGGTCTTTGATGTGAGTCCGATGTGCCAGATCAGACTCGCATCCAGTTAGAGGAGTTGTCCACTTTCAACAAATAGTTGATATGGTTTGTGTAAGGGTTCATTCACATGGCCTTCTGCGTGGATGTTCATGCAGCCGCATGTAAGTCCCCATAGATGGCAATAGTGGCACGGCGGCGATACGGTGCCACACGTGTGGCACCCATCCGGGCCGCACACCACAAAAAGATAGAGCAAGCTCTATCTTTCGGCGGATGTGCGGCCGTGTGCCGCTATTTCCTATGGAGGGAGGAGGGGTCACCTCCTCTCCAGCACGTGCCCGTATGCCACACGGCGGGCACACCGCATGTGTATACTTTCTGTATCAATTCCTCAGGGTTTTCTAGATCTCTGCTTGATAACCCGGATCATCCGATGTACAATAGTCATATCGCTACCTGCTCGGTAGGTCACAGAACATGCCCACAACACCAACTTGCTGTAAAGCACATCTCTGACCTGCTGCAAAGCAGAGGTAAGATGGCCGCCCACATTATTCAGGACTGAATAAAAGCTTAATACAAACTAGTAAAAATAAAAATCTGTAAAATAGTTGATGCTTTCCAGTGCGGCTTCGTTGTATTAACTTCACTGGAGCTGAGGTGCAATGACTGAAACAACCAGTGTACACGTATGGCGCTATTATAATTTTTTACATTTTTAACAATTCTGCAAAACTCCTTTAAGACAATGGAACTTCTAGTTTATACAATTTTATTCCATTCTCTTGTTACAGCATAAAACTTCTCAACACCAACAGTGTATGTCCGAATGAGCAGGGTAGAAAATCCAACGCGTTTCATCTGGCACACTCACTCATGGTTCTCTTGAGCCACATACCGTATTTTTCGGACCATAAGTCCAGTGTGCCTTATATATGAACTGCCTTGATCTGTGCACAGGTCTGCCACCTGCTGGTCATTCAGCCTTATAATCAGGTGCGCCTTGTAATCTGGTGCGCCTTTTATATAAACCTAGACTTTTTAGCAGGCATTTATTGATGGTGCGCCTTATAGTCCAAAAAATACTGTATATCTCATCCTGAGGCTTTAGATTTCGGAGCTGTTGGCCTGTCCCCTTGTTTTCCAGCTCAGATATTCTCACTCATCTGTAAAACGATCAACTTGCTTCACGTTGACAACGCTGACTCAGCAGGAACAGATCGCCAGGTCATGGATAAATTGTTAATCCTGTTCACTAATTATTTAAGTAAAGTTTAGTAAAAGTTCTGTACTCTGCACTTAGCAGCAGATTGATTTCGGTGGCCCCCTTCTACGACATCTCTCCAATCTCATCAGCAGACGAGGGAATCTGTTGCGCCGAGCTGTGTCCGAGTTTTAATTGGCATCCTACTGTATTGACCGACTATGGAGAACTCTAGGACACTATAAATAAACTTTATACAAGCTCCACTCTTCTGGAGGACTAATCCCCTATTCATTGGCATAGGACCCCTGCAGTACCACACATCTCCTGACGTGGCCGCTGTTTGCATTGGCTTTCAGCTACCAGGCCGGATGTGATCTGCTGATCTTTCCTTTTTCAAGAGACAATTAAGATGTTTTATGACTCCTAAAATGACAGAACACCTTTTAAGACTTCCTAAAAAAATGAATATATGGGTTTTTGGCCATGGATAAAGGATTTAAAGCGGATGTGCCAAATTACCGAAAAACTATTTATCTCTAACGTGGAGATTATTCATAGATTTTTTTTTTTTTTGTCTGTTCTTTTAACGTTGAAGGACACCGTAACCATGTGGTGTGCAGATGGGGATCATTACTAGTGTGGCAGGGTTTTAAAGTGATTTAATAATTTCCTCCGAATGTAATTTGGACACAAAGTATTATACAAAATTTGATCAGCATGTCTAATATATTCCATCTCCCCATTATTCTGGACTAGTTCTCAAAACACCTGGAAACATGGAAATAATCTTTTCATTTAGGTAAATAGGAGGCAGTATTATAGTAGTTATATTCTTCTTGTACATAGGGGGCAGTATTATAGTAGTTATATTCTTGTACATAGGGGACAGTATTATAGTAGTTATATTCTTGTACATAGGGGCAGTATTATAGTAGTTATATTCTTCTTGTACATAGGGGGCAGTATTATAGTAGTTATATCCTTGTACATAGGGGGCAGTATTATAGTAGTTATATTCTTGTACATAGGGGGCAGTATTATAGTAGTTCTATTCTTGTATATAGGGGGCAGTATTATAGTAGTTATATTCTTGTACATAGGGAGCAGTATTATAGTAGTTATATTCTTGTACATAGGGGACAGTATTATAGTAGTTATATTCTTGTACATAGGGGACAGTATTATAGTAGTTATATTCTTGTACATAGGGGACAGTATTATAGTAGTTATATTCTTGTACATAGGGGACAGTATTATAGTAGTTATATTCTTGTACATCGGGGGGCAGTATTATAGTAGTTATATTCTTGTACATAGGGGGTAGTATTATAGTAGTTATATTCTTGTACATAGGGAGCAGTATTATAGTAGTTATATTCTTGTACATAGGGGGCAGTATTATAGTAGTTATATTCTTGTACATAGGGGGCAGTATTATAGTAGTGATATTCTTGTACAAAGGGGGCAGTATTATAGTAGTGATATTCTTGTACATAGGGGGCAGTATTATAGTAGTTATATTCTTGTACATCGGGGGCAGTATTATAGTGGTTATATTCTTGTACATAGGGGCAGTATTATAGCCTTGAGTAGTTACTTTTCTCCCCCCTCACCCCTCATATCAATCCGTTTCACATTAGTAAATTGCTCAGTAGGGGGTGGATTATTATGTTATTTTTCTAGTGTTGTGATTTCTTATACCTGCCTTATCCAAAAATACAGCGCACCTTGTTGATCTTGGTCATGTGTTGAAGGAGACATTTCATCATATTATCCATTGTGTTTTCCTCTGTAAGGACATGCAGTACATTCTTTGCTAATAGACAAAAAGGAAGTAAAAAGCTCAACTAATAAAGGTGAAACTTGAGTATCTGCTTCTTTGTGGTCACTTAAGCTGTTACAGTTAAAGGGGTTTTCCAGACAAATTATAGTAATATATATAAAACAGCTACTGTAGACAAAAAAAAAAAACTCGGCAATGCTGCTCTTATAAAGCTTCTGCTGTATTGTTTCCATACTACTTACCCTCCCACCCTTCCAAACTGCCCCATCTATGGAAGATGTCTGAATTCTAGCGCTATCTATTGACCATCTAGTGTCTCAGGCCCCATGGGTTGACCAAATTTTGGAATTAGCTGGTTGGTCAGCTTCACTTTGCCCCGTTTGGTCCTTTATTGCCCCCTTGAGATCGTTCTGCTCTCCTGACCTGTATTATGTCTATTGTGGCCCTGACCTGTGTGAGAAGACTTGATCATCCTCTTGGTCAGAGCTGCAGATGTCTACAGGCGGCTTGTGCTTAGGTTTTCTACTATATCCGGGCTCTTGGGGATTATCACATTTTGTTTTTCCCCCGAAATAAGAGAATGAATTTGTTTGTGCTACGAGGTCCTCTGATTAGTTTCTAGGGGAGTGCCATCTGTGGACCATCTCTTGATCTCTCCTCCATCTGTGGACCTTCTTCTCCAGATCTTTCCTCCATCTGTTGGACAATGAAGTGTCTTGTTTCCTGTGGGAACTCGCACATGGAGCAGACAGGTCATAGCTGGATAATTAAAAAGTCAGGCGTGTCCTGGTGTCCATGTGCCTGACAGGGTTTTTATAATTTCCAGCTTGGTTCTCACAGCAGGATGTGTAATATAATCCACAAAGTCTGTCTTGGTCTTGTTCCACCACTTAAAGGTAATCGTCCAGCACCCAATTCCCCTTCGCAAGTAAAACCAGCCTTGTGTAGGACACCTCCTAAGCTTTGCAGACCTACCAATGCTGTTCTCCAGATAAAAATGTATCCATTTATGCAAATGAGCTTCTTGGCGGACAATAGCTGAGATTATTCCTACTGATGGACCTGGTTTTCTTCATTATATGAATCAATCATTATGCAAATTGGCAGATGTGGATTGTTCTTGGAACTCAAAATGAAGAATAGATGCATCATTAGACGCACACCCTAATGCACCAATATTCTAATTTGCATAAGGAATGTTATTGTCTGTTGACTGTTACAATCTCGCCCTATCCCCTGCTCCCTCAGCACTTCCCCTGTTCCATCTTCACTGCCCAAGTACTGCGGAAGCAGGGGGGAGGGTGAGACATTGTAACAGTCTGTAAAGCCAGATCACAGAGGAGCAAGGGGAGCCTCTCAGGATTATTAGCGTAATTATAAAAGTTGATTTTATAAGACATGGATAACAAACATAAGAAGATTAGCACAGTCACAGTGCCTTGATTTATGAGTAAGTGTCCCTGGTTTATCATGATTGGATTAAAAATCTTTAAAATGTAACAGTGTAATACTTTATTTCTCCAGTGGGGGCACTGTAGGAAAAAGTAACACTTACTATTAGATCGTCCTAGACCACAGATGATCATGTGATGGATGCTCTTTGATCAGTTTATTGCAGGAGATCTTTATAAAGTTGTAAACATTTTTTTAGATGACCCTTTAACAGTCTAAGACTGATTGAACAACAAAGTAAATAGCATAAAGTCATTTTTTTGTAAAGGTGATAAAATGTTAGAACAAAGTAATACTAATTATCACATTCCTTATAATGGCTTATAAAGCAAGTCCTCAATTATAATCTACAGGGTAAGAGGGGCTCATTTCCTCCCGGGCCTGTGATGGGCTCGGTGTGGGCGAGGTAAGGAAATCCTCTTCATTATCTCTGTATTAGCGGAGGAAACTCATCAGACAGGATGGGACATGATCATAACAGTGACTTCTTGCTTTTGGGACATCCTTTAAGAGGCTTTCCCTTGAAGCACTGTTATGACTTGGGTTGAAGAGAAAAGAATGAATGGATTGTGTAGTCGTCAGTGGGCCCCGGCCTCCAGTAGTCAGCGGGGCCCCGGCCTCCAGTAGTCAGTGGGCCCCTTAAGACAATGTAGCTGCTTTCTTCTGAAAACTGCGCCATACTTGTCAATAGGCTGTGTCCGGTATTGCAGCTCCTAGTCCCTTCAATGAAAGTTAGTTGTAACATAACCCATGGACAGAAAGCGGCCATCTTTCTCTAATAGGGACACAACCCCTTTAATAAACTCATCACTGATTGTCATGATGTTCCGCACTGTCGTATCTGTCCTGACCAGAGATTGAAAGGGGCATCATAAAACGTGTGTGGGCGGACATCTGGAGGACCTGGCGACTTTTATACGTCAGACTTGACTCTAAATCAGTTGACACTGCTTCTAGGTTGAAGGGCGTTTATAATGAGACACCAAATGCTGACCCCTGTCCCACAATGACCTGACCTGTAGATGTCCGAAATGTAAAGATGTTTAGTAAGAAGTGAAGGCTGACATCCATCTCTCCAACAATGACTCGAAACACAAGTTTCTCACAATAATCCTGCTATGTAGTTGGTTCCATCGCCTCCTCTGGGTCGCTGTATGAGCAGATTATAGAATTATAAGAAATATAACAAGTGAAAGTAGAAGTAACAGCTTTGAGCAGTGAGGCCTCGTCAGTATAAGAGCTTTTACTCAGCTCTTATTTCGGAGGGATTTCTTGGGTTGACCGCCATATTTGTTATTCCTCTACAGATCGACCATTTTGGGTTTTATGAAGACTCCACCTTCAAGCAGCGTTACCTTGTCTCTGATACCCACTGGAGAAAGCCCGGGGGTCCAATCCTCTTCTATACTGGCAATGAAGGAGACATCGCCTTGTTCAGCAATAATACAGTATGTATAGACAGTGTATGAATGGATAATATGGGTACACGGGGCATCACTGGTGGGTATGAGGGATACGTGGGGCCTCACTGGTGGGCCAGACACTATACAGATGGATATGAAGGGTACATGGGTTATCGCTGGTGGGCTGGGCACTGCACAGATGGATATGAGGGGTACGTGGGACATCACTGGTGGGCTGGGCACTGCACAGATGGATATGAGGGGTACACGGGTCATCACTGGTGGGTCGGACACTACACAGATGGATATGAGGGGTACACGGGTCATCACTGGTGGGTCGGACACTGCACAGATGGATAATATGGGTACACGGGGCATCACTGGTGGGCCGGACGCTGCACAGATGGATATGAGGGGTACGTGGGGCTTCACTGGTGGGCCGGACACTGCACAGATGGATAGTATGGGTACACGGGGCATCACTGGTGGGCCAGACACTACATAGATGTATATGAGGGGTACATGGATCATCACTGGTGGGCCAGACACTACACAGATGGATATGAGGGGTACACGGGTCATCACTGGTGGGTCGGACACTACACAGATAGATATGAGGGGCACATGGGTCATCACTGGTGGGCCAGACACTGCACAGATGGATAGTAGGGGTACACAGGTCATCACTGGTGGGTCGGACACTGCACAGATGGATATGAGGGGTACACGGGTCATCACTGGTGGGTCGGACACTGCACAGATGGATATGAGGGGTACGTGGGGCAACACTGGTGGGGCCGGGCACTACACAGATGGATATGAGGGGTACACAGGTCATCACTGGTGGGCTGGACACTGCACTGATGGATATGAGGGGTACGTGGGACATCACTGGTGAGCCAGACACTACACAGATGGATTTGAGTGGTACGTGGGGCAACACTGGTGGGCCGGGCACTACACAGATGGATATGAGGGGTACATGCGCCATCACTGGTGGGCCGGGCACTACACAGATGGATATGAGGGGTACACAGGTCATCACTGGTGGGCTGGACACTGCACTGATGGATATGAGGGGTACACGGGCATAACTGGTGGGCTGGGCACTACACAAATGGATATGAGGGGTACGTGGGGCATCACTGGTGGGCCGGGCACTACACAGATGGATATGAGGGGTACACAGGTCATCACTGGTGGGCTGGACACTGCACTGATGAATATGAGGGGTACGTGGGACATCACTGGTGGGCCAGACACTACACAGATGGATATGAGGGGTACGTGGGGCAACACTGGTGGGCCGGGCACTACACAGATGGATATGAGGGGTACATGCGCCATCACTGGTGGGCTGGACACTGCACTGATGGATATGAGGGGTACGTGGGACATCACTGGTGGGCCAGACACTACACAGATGGATATGAGGGGTACGTGGGGCAACACTGGTGGGCCGGGCACTACACAGATGGATATGAGGGGTACATGCGCCATCACTGGTGGGCCGGGCACTACACAGATGGATATGAGGGGTACACAGGTCATCACTGGTGGGCTGGACACTGCACTGATGGATATGAGGGGTACACGGGCATAACTGGTGGGCTGGGCACTACACAAATGGATATGAGGGGTACGTGGGGCATCACTGGTGGGCCGGGCACTACACAGATGGATATGAGGGGTACATGCGCCATCACTGGTGGGCCGGGCACTACACAGATGGATATGAGGGGTACGTCGGCCGGACAGTGCACAGATATATTAGACTGTAATCATTACAGGAATACATTGTTCATAATTGGTGGGTCAGACACTGCACAGATGTATATGAGTTTATAATAGTATATAGGAATTTAGTGAGGAGCTGGATAAATCCTACAAGGAGCTCCCCCTAGTGGTGGCTGTAGGTACACAAAAATCTATAACTTTCCCTCTTGCTTTTGTGGAGCACGGAATATGGAGCTCTGTATCCGCAAACCTGAAACCTGAAAAAATGATATTATTGTTATATTAAATCATTCCTGGTCTCTATTATTTTTCAGGGATTTATGTGGGATATAGCGGAAGAGTTCGGAGCCATGTTGGTATTTGCAGAGCACCGCTACTATGGGGAATCTTTGCCCTTCGGTAACCTGTCGTATAGTGTAAGTATTTTTACGGATCTTCAATTCTAAGCTCTGCGGGGTGTTGTCTAGGATAAGAAAAAACAAGTCCGCTTCTCCTATACACAGCGCCACCCTTGCTCGTGAGTTGTCTCTGGGGTATTGCAGCTCAACTCTATTTTCAGTGTGTCTTTAAAATTCTGGACAATCCCTTTAAGAATAAATTGACTTTTTTTAAATGTCTTTTCAGGATCCCAAATACTTGAATTACCTGACCTCTGAGCAGGCTCTGGCAGACTTTGCACTTCTAATCCGCTTTCTCAAGGAAAGGTCGGAGGCCAGGGATAGCGCAGTGATCGCCATCGGGGGCTCGTATGGGGGGATGCTGGCGGCCTGGATGAGAATGAAGTATCCTCACGTTGTAGTGGGGTAAGTGCGTTGATGTATGGGGTAGTACGCCCCCTAGTGTTAATTATAAGCACTTTTCATGACTTCCCCCTTTTGCATTGAAAAAAACTTTATGCACCTAAAACAGGACATCCCCTTGTTGGACGACTATAATGTAGATTAACCCTCGCTCTGTCCGAGAGAATAAAAGGTCATCTAGGAAGGAAGTCGGGCTGCAGTATTTAAAATCATTTAGAAGTTGAATGTTTTTTGCTTTTATTTATTTTTTATGAAGATGCCGCGAGGATCCATTGTTCTGGGTGTGTGCAGGAAAAGACGGCACTGTCACAATCATGTACCGGGAAGAGAGACCATTTCCTCAACACCGAAACTTAAAAAAATCTCAGTTTTTTATTCTCCCTCTTTTTCCGTTTTAGGGCCCTTGCAGCTTCCGCCCCCATCTGGCAATTTGAAGAATTGGTTCCCTGTAATCTGTATTATCAGATCGTGACAAACGACTTTAAGAAAAGTGGACCAGGGTGTGCCGAGAGTATCAACAAGACTTGGTCAGCTTTAAATCGCATGTTTGAAAGTGGTGAGTGTTTCTTTATTATTATGTTATTACATAATTTTGGTGATTTTCTCAAATATGACTATTGTAGTCTATTTAGAGCAACAGTGAGTGCAGCTCTGGAGTATAATACAGGATGTAACTCAGGATCAGTACAGGATAAGTAATGTCATGTATGTACACAGTGACTGCACCAGCAGCAGAATAGTGAGTACAGCTCTGGAGTATAATACAGGATGTAACTCAGGATCAGTACAGGATAAGTAATGTCATGTATGTACACTGTGACTGCACCAGCAGCAGAATAGTGAGTGCAGCTCTGGAATATAATACAGGATGTAACTCAGGATCAGTACAGGATAAGTAATGTCATGTATGTACACTGTGACTGCACCAGCAGCAGAATAGTGAGTGCAGCTCTGGAGTATAATACAGGATGTAACTCAGGATCAGTACAGGATAAGTAATGTCATGTATGTACACAGTGACTGCACCAGCAGCAGAATAGTGAGTGCAGCTCTGGGGTATAATACAGGATGTAACTCAGGATCAGTACAGGATAAGTAATGTCATGTATGTACACAGTGACTGCATCACCACCAGCAGAATAGTGAGTGCAGCTCTGGAGTATAATACAGGATGTAACTCAGGATCAGTACAGGATAAGTAATGTCATGTATGTACACAGTGACTGCACCAGCAGCAGAATAGTGAGTGCAGCTCTGGTGTATAATACAGGATGTAACTCAGGATCAGTACAGGATAAGTAATGTCATGTATGTACACAGTGACTGCACCAGCAGCAGAATAGTGAGTGCAGCTCTGGTGTATAATACAGGATGTAACTCAGGATCTGTACAGGATAAGTAATGCCATGTATGTACACAGTGACTGCACCAGCAGAATAGTGAGTGTAGCTCTGGAGTATAATACTTTATGTGATTTCTGATGCAGGCAGGATAAGTCCATTGCTGTACAGACATTACAAGACTTTTTGCCTGAATCCTCCCCTAACCTTTCCCCTCCTATGTGTCTGTATTAGATGAAGGTATCAGATGGCTGTCAGGCACATTTCGCCTTTGTGCTCCGCTTAAGTCCCAGGATGACGCCGCAGGATTTAAGAACTGGTTAAGTGAGACCTGGGTGAACCTGGCAATGGTGGACTATCCGTACCCGGCTGATTTCCTGATGCCTTTGCCGGCCTGGCCTATCAAGGTAATGATGAGTGACAGGGTGAGGACCTGAGAATTGGGGATGGATACAGGAAAACCACAATGGAACATGAACCTGTAGATGAACCCTAGGGGCCTGTACAGGGGATAAGACACAAGTGTTCTGCTCAAACCTACGGAGGCCCCCAAAATTCCACCAAGTTCCCCGCACACCACAACGTTGTCTTCTTGGCTATAATATGGTCCTGTTTCTCTTCTTATTCTTCTACATAGGAAGTCTGCAAGTATTTGAGGAATCCAAACCTTGACGACAAACAGCTGCTGCAGAACCTCTTCCAAGCAATAAATGTCTATTATAACTACACCGGAAACACCCAGTGTCTCAACACCTCGCAGACGGCTGTCGGGAGCCTGGATGACCTCGGCTGGAGTTATCAGGTAGTTTTTACATTTCGTGCAATTTGTGCGTCATGTACAGCCTACCTTAAAGGGAATGTACCGGAAAGTGTGACCATCACAAGCTGTAGATCGTGTTATGTATTGTTCCTGGAAAGGGGAGGTGTTAGTAGCAGCAGGACTGTGAAATCTAGTTCAGTACTAAAATATAAATCCATATTTCACAGTCCTGCTGCTACTAACAATTTATGATTCCACAGACTGGCAGCAGAGAAACATAGTTCAGTACTAAAATCTAATTCCATGTTTCTCTGCTGCCACTCAGTCCCTGGAGAGATGTGCAATCATAAATTGTTAGTAGCAGCAGGACTGTGAAATATGGAATTATATTTTAGTACTGAATTATGTTTCTCTGCTACCACTCTGTCCCTGGAGAACTGTGTAATCATAAATTGTTAGTAGCAGCAGGACTGTGAAATTATATTTTAGTACTGAACTATGTTTCTCTGCTGCCAGTCTGTCCCTGGGGAGATATGTAATCATAAATTGTTAGTAGCAGCAGGACTGTGAAATATGGAATTATATTTTAGTACTGAATTATGTTTCTCTGCTACCACTCTGTCCCTGGAGAACTGTGTAATCATAAATTGTTAGTAGCAGCAGGACTGTGAAATTATATTTTAGTACTGAACTATGTTTCTCTGCTGCCAGTCTGTCCCTGGGGGATATGTAATCATAAATTGTTAGTAGCAGCAGGACTGTGAAATATGGAATTATATTTTAGTACTGAATTATGTTTCTCTGCTACCACTCTGTCCCTGGAGAACTGTGTAATCATAAATTGTTAGTAGCAGCAGGACTGTGAAATTATATTTTAGTACTGAACTATGTTTCTCTGCTGCCAGTCTGTCCCTGGGGAGATATGTAATCATAAATTGTTAGTAGCAGCAGGACTGTGAAATATGGAATTATATTTTAGTACTGAATTATGTTTCTCTGCTACCACTCTGTCCCTGGAGAACTGTGTAATCATAAATTGTTAGTAGCAGCAGGAATGTGAAATTATATTTTAGTACTGAATTATGTTTCTCTGCTGCCAGTCTGTCCCTGGAGAAATATATAATCATAAACTGTAAGTAGCAGCAGGACTGTGAAATATGGAATTATATTTTATTACTGAACTATTTTTCTCTGCTACCAGTCTGTCCCTGGAGAAATGTGGAATCAGGAATTGTTAGTAGCAGCAGGACTGTAAAAAAAATGGATTTATATTCAAGAACTGAAGTTTCTACATGTTCTCTGGTGGCATTTCCTCTAAATTTGGACCATTTAACCTCGTTTCAGTATACGGAAGTAGATTTAGGTTAAAGAAGGGTTAAAGGGCCATTTTATGGAAGGTTTCATATCTGATGGGACCTACATGACAATATCAGACGATCTCCCAGGAACCCTCATGTCCCCGATGAATTCCAGGAAGAGAGATCTCCATGCTGATTGCCTCCTTACAATGTTTTGTATAAGGGTCGGTTCGCTCCACGGTGAACACCCCAGGGATGTGTCTCCGTCTTCATGGAGTCTTGCAGGTTTTAGGAACTAATGAAGAATAGATAAGTCTAATTAGTCTAAACAGACTCCACACATAGACGCCTTATAGATCAGAACTACTGCTGATACAATTCTCTAATCATTCCTCCAATTCCAGTACATTGATTCATCATTCACACGTTCATTCATTATCATTTAGTTATTCACTGTATGAAGTTATGGCCATTCATTGATTAATTTATGCTAATTTAATCCTGTATTCTTGCATTCATTCATTCACTTTCCTATCTTCATGCAATTTTCAACCTCATCCTTTTAATCACCCGTGATGATTCATTTGATCTTTATATAATCATTCACTCGTTCATTCATCACTCGTTATTTGATCAGTAACTTATACCTGTACGTTCATTCATCCTCATCCAGTCATTCATGTATAACGATAATCTATTTATGATTAATTTATTCATGATCTTCCATTTATTCTTACAGACAATCATTGATGACCGTTTAATCAGTCATTCCATTATATGTAATCATCCATTCTTTTATTCATTCATCAGTTCATACGTTCACTTCCCTATCCTACGTTCAGCCATCATTATCCATTTTTTTTTCTCCCATGATGATATATTTGATGTTTATGTAGTCATTTATTGTTCATTTTATGATCATTCAATCAAACATTTATCTATCATTAGATTTGTTCATTCCACTGTCATCCTACATACATACATTCATTCATTCATTCATTCATTCAATAATAAGATTCATTTCTTTACTTTGTTTAATCATCCCTTCATTAATTCATGATCAGATATTCCTCCATTCATTCACACTCCCATCATTCATTCATTTGTGCATTCATTCATTCATCCGTGCATTAATTAATTAATTCATTCATCCATGCATCTATTCATTCATTTACTCACACACATCAACCATCAATTCATTCATCCATGTTCCAGTGAATGCCCAGAATCTCCAGTTCTACACAATGAACCAAATGATAGGGTTCCCCAGATCACCAGAATCTAAAAACTTTTTACTTCTGATAGTTTGGAATTAGAATGAATGAAGTCGTTAAGAATTAAAATCAAGGACCAGTTCATGATCTCCAGGGGAACCCTGCGGTGTTTCCCTATGTGGTTGTGGTTGGTGGTCTCTCCAGTCCGGTATCAGAGGAGGAGGAGGAGGTCCATTTGCTGGTTCATTACTGTCCTGTTCTCCATGTCTATGATGGTGATGTTCACACTTTTTTGTCCCTCAGGCCTGCACAGAGATGGTGATGCCCTTCTGCTCTGATGGGATCACGGACATGTTTGAGCCTCAGACATGGAATTTTGAGGCTTTTTCAGACGATTGTTATAAACAGTGGGGTATCCGGCCTCGTCCTAAGTGGATCACGTCTGTGTATGGTGGAAAGAACATTCATGCCGCTAGTAACATCATCTTCAGGTAAGTGACAGGGGAAAGGTACAGATGAAAGACCAAGATAGTTCTTTTGGACCTCATCATGTCCAATATCTGCTCTTCATAGTGGTCAATGACCGCAGCTCTCTTGACCAAGTGCCTTCTAATAGAACACAAAAACTATGCCCAAGGAACTATCCCAGACCACCTGGGATCTTCTTCTCCCGAAGATCCTCAACTATCCCAGACCACTGGGATCTTCTTCTCCCGAAGATCCTCAACTATCCCAGACCACCTGGGATCTTCTTCTCCCGAAGATCCTCAACTATCCCAGACCACCTGGGATCTTCTCCTGAAGATCCTCAACTATCACTTAAGACCACCTAGGATCTTCTCCTGAAGATCCTCAACTATCCCAGACCACCTGGGATCTTCTTCTCCCGAAGATCCTCAACTATCCCAGACCACCTGGGATCTTCTTCTCCCGAAGATCCTCAACTATCCCAGACCACCTGGGATCTTCTCCTGAAGATCCTCAACTATCACTTAAGACCACCTGGGATCTTCTCCTGAAGATCCTCAACTATCCCAGACCACCTGGGATCTTCTTCTCCCGAAGATCCTCAACTATCCCAGACCACCTGGGATCTTCTTCTCCCGAAGATCCTCAACTATCCCAGACCACCTAGGATCTTCTCCTGAAGATCCTGAACTATCCAGACCACCTGGGATCTTCTCCCAAAGACCCCCTGGGATCTACTCCTGAAGATCCTCAACTATCCAGACCCCATGGGATCTTCTCCTGAAGATCCTCAACTATCCAGACCCCCTGGGATCTTCTTCCGAAGATCCTCAACTATCCAGACCACCTGACCAGTCCCTTACCATGACCAACATGAATATTTTCATTAAGACCACAACAATACCATCTCCCCCATCTTGCTGATTGCAGAAATATAACCCATGTAGACTCTTCATAGGGCCCAGAAGTCTGCGGTAGAAAAATGTTATTTGAATGTATAATATCTATAATGGCCATTGAAACATGGATACATCTGGAATATAACATCTAATTTTAATTACTCTCCTACAGTAATGGTGACCTGGATCCGTGGTCCGCTGGTGGCGTGAAGCAGAGCCTTAGCGACTCCCTAGTTGCCATCCTCATTGCTGATGGGGCTCATCACCTGGACCTCCGCTCCAATGACCCCAATGACCCCAAATCCGTGATTGAAGCTCGGGCCTTGGAAGTGGCCTATATGAAGAAGTGGATAAAACAGCACAGTCAGCAAGTGAATGGAATTTAATGGCCCAGTACCTCCTGTACCCAAGTGGGCCACATCTGAAACTTCTCAGGACCTGGATGGTAGAACTTTCTTTGAGACTTTCTTATATTTCTATGTGGAAATCGAAAGCATCTAATTGTTGGATGTTGCTGGACATTGACTGCTAAAAGGCGAGGATATCTCTTAAAGGGATGGACATTGGGCCTGGGTGGGGCTTCATGGCACTTTTACCCCTTTTGTCACATTGTCAATACTTTCCATATAGAAAATGGCAAATTAGACAATTATGGGGTTTGGATTTTTGAAACACCTTTTCTTATGCAATTTTAGGTTATGCTTACTGCTTATAACTAGACCATCCCCCCGCAACCTCATGGCCACCAGAATATCTTGATTGTTATAGTAAATCCATGACTGGTACCAACTCCATTCCGCAGTACCAAAAATTTATAAAGCAGAAACTCCAAATGTTACAGAGCTATGTACATGTGACTTTATATTATATGTACTAATCCATTATAGACCCTGCACCATCTCTATCAGTCTAGCCTTAAGTGATGGCTGGAATCGGGGGTTGATCCATTCCCTGTTGTTTCAACCTAAAAATAACCAATCAGAGGGAAGGGGTTCACTCCTGTTATGCCATTGGCCCCTTTTGACAATACGTATTCTATTTTTGTCAGAGAATCACAATACTAAATCTTGCACTAATAAAAATATATAGCTCTACCAACAAAAAGCAAACCCTCAATAAAGCTGTGCAAGGTCTTGTTTTGTATGGGTTGAGGTATACGTTTTTAGGTTGTGCAATATTGGGAGGCTTAAAGGGATTTCCTGGACTAAAATATTCATGCTCTATCCATAGCATAGTTCATCAATATCAGAGGTGGTGGTTTAACATCTTGCACTCCCACTTTGTGGCTGTACTGAGTCAGTGTAGCTGGTCTGTTGTTGAAATGAATGGGAGATGATTTGCAGTACAAAGAGAAAACAACTGTCAGCAGCTGATACACAGAATGGGACAGAAAACTAAAAAAAAAAGCTGATCTGTGGGGTTGATATCTCTTGTACTTTCAGCAAAAACTATTCTCTGTAGAGAAAAACCTATTCTCTGTAGAGGTTATTTTCTTATTAACAGGGAAAACGCTTTTAAGCTCTCTACCACTGAAAAATATAGCCCAATCCACAAAAAGCAAGGCCAGCACATATCTACTAGGGTTTGTTTTTTGTGGGCTTAGCTATATTTTTCATTAGTTCAAGATTTAAAATAAAGCCCTAAAGACTATAATAACTAAATGTCATTTAATATACCGTAAATACTCGAGTATAAGCCGACCCAAGTATAAGCCGAGGCCCCTAATTTTACCACAAAAACCTGGTAAAACCTATATATTTTTTACTCGCGTATAAGCCGAGTTTAGGTTTTCAGCACATTTTTTTGTGCTGAAAAACTAGGCTTATACTCGAGTATATAAGGTAATTCATATATTTATTTGGCGAATACCTTTTAAATTGAAGACTATGTTGAGTTGCTCCCTTTTGCAGAGGTTTCCCCAACATGCTGTACAGGAACAAAAAAATTGGTGCAAGTTTATAGAACTCTATTTTTTTGACTCCATATACACTTCTAAAATTTAAAAAGCCACCCTAGGGTGAAGGTATAAAGACTGTGGGATCTACACCAGGGCTATAAAAGAAAAACAAAAATGTTCCCATAATTTGGGGTGATGCTGAGGATGGTTGTTTTTTTTTTTTTTCTCCTGTATGTCTTTATGTGTTTTTCTATGATGGGAGGTTACAGTAAATGTGAGGCACTTGATGCCTCAGACCTCTCCTGTAATGTCCTATTTCTGTGATTGAGGACTGGATCCTTACACTTCTGTCAGATTATACCACAAGTATCAGGTTTACATGATTGTGTTTGATACAGAGAACTGCAATAAATCTGAAATTGACTTTGTTACACGCCGATTGACTGGATTGTCTGATCTAGATTTGTGTGCTTGGGCCTCAAAACCTTAAAGGACATCTAACACCAGGATGTAGAATTGTAAACCAAGCACACTGACAAACTGGTGTGTGCCCCCTCTGGCAGGATCTGCTTTTTTTTTAAACTTCCTATGCCCTTGTTTTTAAGAAACAAATGCTTCAAACATCATGCAAATGAGCCTGCAGGGCTTCAGACCACATAAATAACCATGGAGCCCCCGAGGCTCATTTACATAATTTATAACGCCCCCTTTTTTGTAAAATCCTGGGCATAAGAAGCTAAAAGAAGAGGCAGATCTTGGCAGAGGGGGCGCACACCAGTTTGTCAGTGTGCTTGGTTTACAATCCTTCATTCTGGTATAAATGTCCTTTTATAGGAAATCTGCTATTTGTTTTTATGCATTATGAACCAAACTTACTTGAGAATCCCTGAGCCGAGTGGTTCTGCTGAAAAAAACAATTATAAAGTTATGATTATGAGGCTCTGTTGCTCCTGTGGCTGCCCCAATGCTCTCCTCACCCTTATTTTGCAGTCCTCCAGAGATTGATGTATTCACTGTGTTGTCCCCGACAGGCAGAAGTAATCAATCGCTGCACCATCTCCCAGCTGCTTTGTAAGAGTCATCCAGCTGAGGTTGATTAGTCCTGTCTGGATAGTTCAGGAAGCTTCGTGGTATGTAAGCTCCTAAGTACTGTGTTTATGTACGGAAGTCTGGGCACCCAGCTTTCCCAAGGTCCTGAATTTTATAATCGTTTTTTGAGCAAAACCACTCAGTTCAGGGACTAAACAAGATATGTTTCAGCATCAGTGTAGGTACAGCATTCTCGAGGTACGTTTAGTTCACAATGCATAAAAACAAATGGTGGATTTCCTTTAACCTCTTAACGCTCAGCGTCCGATATATTGGACGCTGAGCCGATGGCGGTTCCGCCCAAGATCTGAAACACGGGGTGCCGGCTGTGACTGATAGCCGACACCCCAATGTAACACCCGCGATCAGAGTTGTCTCCGATCACGGGTGCTTAACCCGTTAAATGCCGCGGTCAGGACATCTAACATGCATCTGGGGGGTCTTTTCCCCCACGATCGCCCCCCCCCCCCCCGAACCATTTTCGGGGGGCGGTGATCGTTGCTATAGCAACTCTGGGGTCTGTTCAGGACCCCAGAGTTACCTGCAAGAACTGCCCGTCTATGACGTCATCTTACTGGTAAAGTGCCAGCCTATGCAAGTGCACAGGCTGACACTGCTAATACCCTGCAATACATGAATATTGCAGAGTATTATCATAAACAGCAATCAGATGATTGCTTGTTCATGTCCCATGGTAAAACAAAAAGTGAAAAAGTAAAAAAAAAAAGTTATTCAATAAAAAAATAAAGTAATAAATCACTAAAAATGCCCAAAAGCCCCAACACATATAAAGAGACATATACGTAAAAAAAAGTCTAAATCATAACACAAACCCCACATATATAGTATCACTGCGTCCGTAACAACCCGTAGAATAAAAATAAATCGTTATTGAACCCCCACGATAAATGCCGTAAAAAAAAAAAACTGTTATAAACCCTCCAAAAATTATGATTTTTACCTATTCAATCCCACAAAAAATGCTATAAAAAGTGATCAAAAAAACAAATGTACTCAGACATGATACTGGTGCAAAGTACAACATGTCCCGCAAAAAAATAAGCCATCAACCAGCTCCGTAGCCACAAAAGTAACAATGTTATGCCACTTGGAAGACGGCAATACATAAATGATAGATTTTTCCCCAAATTAGGGTTTTGTTTGACAAATTTAGTAAAACGTAAGAAAATATATTGATGTCTGGTATCCCCGTAATCGTACGGACCCATAGAATAAAGATAACAGGATTATTAGTCTATACGGTGAACACCAAAAAAAAAAAAGTAAAAAATCCAGTACAGAATTGATGCTTTTCTACTCCTGCCCTCAAAAAAAGTTCCTAAATTTTCAACAATAGGTGATACCAACCCCAAAATGGTAACACTGGAAAAAGCATCTCATCCCGCAAAAAAAATTCCGCCACATGGCCCCAATAACGGAAAAGCGAAAATTTTAGAGCCAAAAAAGGAGGCAACGAGAAAACTAAAATCCTGGCAGCTGCAGGGTGCCTCCTGCGCATCGCTTTGCCCCCATAAAACAATTTTGATTCAATTACTATGAAGATCTCAAGGGGTTAACAATCTTCGTAAAAGCTGTTTCTGATAGCTTGAGGGGAGAAGATTTGAAAATGGGTTGGTTATATAGGGGGTTTTGATACTAAATATGTAAAATTTCATTCAAAACTGTATTTATCCCCAAAATAGTCAATTCTGAAAATCCGGAAAAGCGATATTCAATTTGTAAGCCGCGTGACATCAAAATAAATCAGCCAAAATTTACCACTAAAATTTAGTACAACATGTGGGGGAAAAAAACTATCTCAGAATCTTTTAGATAAGTAACAGTGTTCAAAAGTTATAACAACATATAAAGCGACGCAACTCAGAATCCAAAAAAATCGGCTGAGCCTTAAGCTACAAAACGGCTGCGTCCTTAAGGGGTTAAGGACTCTCCTTTTGGGGAATGTGCCTCCCCAATGTTGCACATTGTGCATTGAGCAAACTGAAGGAACTTCAAAGAAATAATGGCTTGTGACCACCACAAATCGTCACTTTAAAAGAGTTTTTTTTGTTAATAATAATAATCCTATTTATATAGCGCACACAGATCACGTAGCGCTGCACAGAACTTGCCAAATCAGTCCCTGTCCCCAATGGGGCTCACAATCTAATCAACCTACCAGTATATTTTGGAGTGTGGGAGGAAACCAGAGGACCCAGAGGATACTCACGAAAACACAGTGAGAACATACAAGCCCTTTGCGGATGTTGAACTGGATGGGACCCAGCACTGCAAGGCTGTAGTGCTAACCACTGAGTCACCGTGCTTCCATACCTTTATTTAGCCCATTTTGGGTTAGGTCATTAACTGGTGATGCTTGAGAGAGTTAAACCAGTTGATCAGCCCTCTCCCTAGATGATGGGTGTCTGCTGTTTTATACAGAATGAAACTCTTAGTGCCGGAACCTATTATAGCTGTCAACAACTTGGATACCGTGGCACCAGAATGACCAGGGCCCATGAGCAGTAGCGGATTATAATATTTGCAGTCTAAGCGGCTGCCTGGATCCCAAGGATTGTGAAGGGGTCCATAGCCACCCAAACTACCCACCAAGTTCTTTACTGCCCTGGAGATAGGGCCCTGCAGCCCTGAAATCCTACATCTGTGCTGGCTCCCGACACACCGGTATAGAACAGCCCTCACAGGACCTTTAAAGATCCTCCATTACCTGTCCTCAATATTGCAATGTTACTTTGGCTCTGCACATTATACTAGTTATATGTGAGCCCTATGGCTGTGGAGTCCTCTGTCCTACATGCAGGGGCTGGGACTTTTCATATACTCCCTGGAACAGATCTCCATCTGTGCTGGGGAGAGGAACGCTACCGTACAAGAGGCCGATCCATCTGTAAGTAACATTTTCCTGCCAGCAGGTGTCTCTCTCAGACTTTGGGATAGAACAATTGAATTCCTATTTGAAAGAATTAGGATCCTCACCGTCAAGTACTGACTGCTCCAACCACCATATCTATATGTTCCATCTCAACATGGTCTTTTAGTCTCTGATCACACCAGCAGGGGGCAGTGTGTCCTCATGTCACTTCTAGGGGTAACTAACTGTCCCATACCTTGGCTCCGCACATCCTCACATCATCCCACCAGCAGGGGGCAGTGTGTCCTCCTATCACTTCTAGGGGTGACTGTCCTTTACCATGGTTGCCACATCATCACACCAGCAGGGGGCAGTGTTTCCTCCTATCACTACTAGGGGTGACTGTCCTATACCATGGCTCCCCACATTATCACACCAGCAGGGGGCAGTGTGTCCTCCTATCACTTCTAGGGGTGACTGTCCTATACCATGGCTTCCACATCATCACACCAGCAGGGGGCAGTGTGTCCTCCTATCACTTCTAGGGGTGACTGTCCTATACCATGGCTCCTCATATCATCAAACCAGCAGGGGGCTGTGTGTCCTATCACTTCTAGGGGTGACTGTCCTATATCATGGCTCCTCATATCATCACACCAGCAGGGGGTAGTGTGTCCTCCTATCACTTCTAGGGTTGACTGACTGTCCTATGCCATGGCTCCACATATCATCACACCAGCAGGGGGCAGTGTGTCCTCCTATCACTTCTAGGGTTGACTGACTGTCCTATGCCATGGCTCCACATATCATCACACCAGCAGGGGGCAGTGTGTCCTCCTATCACTTCTAGGAGTGACTGTCCTATGCCATGGCTCCCACATCATCACACCAGCAGGGGGCAGTGTGTCCTATCACTACTAGGGGCGACTGATTCTACTATATCATGGCTCCCACATCATCACACTAGCAGGGGGCACTGTGTCCTCCTATCATTTCTAGGAGTGACTGTACTATACCATGACTCCCACATCATCACACCAGCAGGGGGCAGTGTGTCCTCCTATCACTGCTATGGGTTACTGTCCTATGCCATGGCTCCCCACATCATCACACCAGCAGGGGGCAGTGTGTCCTCCTATCACTTCTAGGGATGACTGACTGTCCTATGCCATGGCCCCCACATCATCACACCAGCAGGGGGCAGTGTGTCCTCCTATCACTTCTAGGGATGCCTGTCCTATACCAAGGCTCCCCACATCATCACACCAGCAGGGGGCAGTGTGTCCTCCTATCACTTCTAGGGATGACTGACTGTCCTATGCCATGGCTCACCACATCATCACACCAGCAGGGGGCAGTGTGTCCTCCTATCACTACGGATGCCTGTCCTATACCAAGGCTCCCCACATCATCATACCAGCAGGGGGCAGTGTGTCCTTCTATCACTTCTAGGGATGACTGACTGTCCTATGCCATGGCTCACCACATCATCACACTAGCAGGGGGCAGTGTGTCCTCCTATCACTCCTAGGGATGCCTGTCCTATACCAAGGCTCCCCACATCATCACACCAGCAGGGGGCAGTGTGTCCTCCTATCACTCCTAGGGATGCCTGTCCTATACCAAGGCTCCCCACATCATCACACCAGCAGGGGGCAGTGTGTCCTCCTATCACTTCTAGGGATGACTGACTGTCCTATGCCATGGCTCTTCACATCATCCCACCAGCAGGGGGCAGTGTGTCCTCCTATCACTTCTAGGGATGACTGACTGTCCTATGCCATGGCTCACCACATCATCACACCAGCAGGGGGCAGTGTGTCCCCCTATCACTTCCAGGGTGACTGACTGTCCTATGTCATGGCTCCCACATCATCCCACCAGCAGGGGGCAGTGTGTCCCCCTATCACTTCCAGGGTGACTGACTGTCCTATGTCATGGCTCCCACATCATCCCACCAGCAGGGGGCAGTGTGTCCTCCTATCACTTTTAGGGATGACTGACTGTCCTATGTCATGGCTCCCACATCATCCCACCAGCAGGGGGCAGTGTGTCCTCCTATCACTGCTAGGGGTGACTGTCCTATGCCATGGCTCCCACATCATCCCACCAGCAGGGGGCAGTGAGTCCTCCTATCACTTCCAGGGTGACTGACTGTCCTATGTTATGGCTCCCACATCATCCCACCAGCAGGGGGCAGCGCGTCCTCCTATCACTTCTAGGGGTGACTGTCCTATGCCATGGCTCACCACATCATCACACCAGCAGGGGGCAGTGTGTCCCCCTATCACTTCTAGGGATGACTGACTGTCCTATGCCATGGCTCACCACATCATCACACCAGCAGGGGGCAGTGTGTCCTCCTATCACTTCCAGGGTGACTGACTGTCCTATGTTATGGCTCCCACATCATCACACCAGCAGGGGGCAGTGTCTCCTCCTATCACTTCCAGGGTGACTGACTGTCCTATGTTATGGCTCCCACATCATCCCACCAGCAGGGGGCAGTGTTTCCTGGTATTATTACTAGTGATGACTTTTCTATGGCATTCCTCCCAATTCCCATTTTTGTCAGATCCCTAGTATTAGACATCCTGGCGCAGATTTTGGACTGTGCGCCACATGCATCATGCAGCGTCCAAAAGAATTGGGTTGCACGTCGTATGTTAAAGTGCAGGGGGCGCTAGATTCATGAAAAATGGGTGCCACGAATCCTAAATCTGACCCCTCTGCACATACTGCAGACTGCACTACTTGTGAGAAATGTGGCCCCTGTGTAAAATGTCTGTAACAAACAGAACCTAGAATCCTCCTTGTCCCTGTGCAGGTCTGTCCGCGGCCGCGCTGTGTCATGTGCTGCTGTAATAAGCCCTGACAGCAGGGGGGGCCAGTGTAATGAAGTGTCAGGCTGCTGGATGCCGGGTCACACGGTAATTTATAGAGCCGCCCTGCACTAATAATTATTTAGCGCGTCCCCTCCGTGGCGCTCAGCGTCCTGCTGACTGTGTTATTAATTCCATCAGCAAACGACGGGACATTGGGATGAGATAAAAGGGAAAGAAAAATCACCCCCACAATAAAACACAACATCCCGTCTGATGGATCTTTAAGAAGACGTAAGTAATTCCTGCAGGATTATCCATAGTCTGTTTTCTCACAATTATAACAGGAAAAAGGAAAAAAATATATTAGCATAATGATGACATAACTTATCCCTGTACTGTGACATCACTGTGTGTTATTCCTGTACTGTGACATCACTGTGTATATTATCCCTGTACTGTGACATCACTGTGTGTATTATTCCTGTACTGTGACATCACTGTGTGTATTATCCCTGTATTGTGACATCACTGTGTGTATTATCCCTGTACTGTGACATCACTGTGTGTATTATCCCTGTACCGTGACATCACTGTGTGTATTATCCTCTGTACTGTGACATCACTGTGTGTATTATCCCTGTACTGTGACATCACTGTGTGTATTATCCTCTGTACTGTGACATCACTGTGTGTATTATCCCTGTACTGTGACATCACTGTGTGTATTATCTCTGTACTGTGACATCACTGTGTGTATTATCCCTGTACTGTGACATCACTGTGTGTATTATCCCTGTACTGTGACATCACTGTGTGTATTATCCTGTACTGTGACATCACTGTGTGTATTATCCCTGTACTGTGACATCACTGTGTGTATTATCCCTGTACTGTGACATCACTGTGTGTATTATCTCTGTACTGTGACATCACTGTGTGTATTACCCCTGTACTGTGACATCTCTGTGTGTATTATCCCTGTACTGTGACATTGCTGTGTGTATTATCCCTGTACTGTGACATCACTGTGTGTATTACCCCTGTACTGTGACATCACTGTGTGTATTATCCCTGTGCTGTGACATCACTGTGTGTATTATCCCTGTGCTGTGACATCACTGTGTGTATTATCCCCTGTACTGTGACATCACTGTGTGTATTATCCCTGTACTGTGACATCACTGTGTGTATTATCCCCTGTACTGTGACATCACTGTGTGTATTATCCCTGTACTGTGACATCACTGTGTGTATTATCCCTGTACTGTGACATCACTGTGTGTAATTATCCATGTACTGTGACATCACTGTGTGTATTATCCCTGTACTGTGACATCACTGTGTGTATTATCCCTGTACCGTGACATCGCTGTGTGCATTATCCCTGTACTGTGACATCACTGTGTGTATTATCCCTGTACTGTGACATTACTGTGTGTATTATCCCTGTACTGTGAAATCACTGTGTGCATTATCCCTGTGCTGTGACATCACTGTGTGCATTATCCCTGTGCTGTGACATCACTGTGTGTATTATCCCTGTACTGTGACATCACTGTGTGTATTATCCCTGTGCTGTGACATCACTGTGTGTATTATCTCTGTACTGTGACATTACCTGTACTGTGACATCACTGCATGTATTATCCCCTGTACTGTGACATCACTGCATGTAATATCCCCTGTACTGTGAAATTACTGTGTGTATTATCCCCTGTACTGTGACATCACTGTGTGTATTATCCCTGTACTGTGACATCACTGTGTGTATTATCCCTGTACTGTGACATCACTGTGTGTATTATCTCTGTACTGTGACATCACTGTGTGTATTATCCCTGTGCTGTGACATCACTGTGTGTATTATCCCTGTACTGTGACATCACTGTGTGTATTATCCCTGTACTGTGACATCACTGTGTGTATTATCCCTGTACTGTGACATCACTGTGTGTATTATCTCTGTACTGTGACATTACCTGTACTGTGACATCACTGCATGTATTATCCCCTGTACTGTGACATCACTGTGTATTATCCCTGTACAGTGACATCACTGTGTGTATTATCTCTGTACTGTGACATCACTGTGTGTATTATCCCTGTACTGTGACATCACTGTGTGTATTATCCCTGTACCGTGACATCACTGTGTGTATTATCCCTGTACTGTAACATCGCTGTGTGTATTATCCCTGTACAGTGACATCACTGTGTGTATTATCCCTGTACTGTGACATCACTGTGTGTATTATCCCTGTACTGTGACATCACTGTGTGCATTATCCCTGTACTGTGACATCACTGTGTGTATTATCCCTTTACTGTGACATCACTGTTTGTATTATCCCTGTACTTTGACATCACTGTGTGTATGATCCCGGTACTGTGACATCACTGTGTATTATCCCTGTACTGTGACATCTCTGTGTGTATTATCCCTGTACTGTGACATCACTGTGTATTATCCCTGTACTGTGACATCACTGTGTGTATTATCTCTGTACTGTGACATCACTGTGTGTAATTATCTCTGTACTGTGACATCACTGTGTGTATTATCCCTGTACAGTGACATCACTGTGTGTAATTATCTCTGTACTGTGACATCACTGTGTGTAATTATCTCTGTACTGTGACATCACTGTGTGTATTATCCCTGTACTGTGACATCACTGTGTGTATACATCTGTACTGTGACATCACTGTGTGTGTTATCCCTGTACTGTGACATCACTGTGTGTATACATCTGTACTGTGACATCACTGTGTGTGTTATCCCTGTACTGTGACATCACTGTGTGTATTATCCCTGTACTGTGACATCACTGTGTGTATTATCTCTGTACTGTGACATCACTGTGTGTATTACCCCTGTACTGTGACATCACTGTGTGTATTATCCCTGTACTGTGACATTGCGGTGTGTATTATCCCTGTACTGTGACATCACTGTGTGTATTATCTCTGTACTGTGACATCACTGTGTGTATTATCCCTGTGCTGTGACATCACCGTGTGTATTATCTCTGTACTGTGACATCACCGTGTGTATTATCCCTGTACTGTGACATCACAGTGTGTATTATCCCTGTACTGTGACATCACTGTGTGTATTATTCCTGTACTGTGACATCACTGTGTGTATTATCCCTGTACTGTGACATCACTGTGTGTGTATTATCCCTGTACTGTGACATCACTGTGTGTATTATCCCTGTACTGTGACATCACTGTGTGTATTATCCCTGTACTGTGACATCACTGTGTGTATTATCCCTGTACTGTGACATCACTGTGTGCATTATCCCTGTACTGTGACATCACTGTGTGTATTATTTCTGTGCTGTGACATCACTGTGTGTATTATCCCTGTGCTGTGATATCACTGTGTGTATTATCCCTGTACTGTGACATCACTGTGTGTATTATCCCTGTACTGTGACATCACTGTGTGTATTATCTCTGTACTGTGACATCACTGTGTGTATTATCCCTGTACTGTCACATCACAGTGTGTATCATCCCTGTACTGTGACATCACTGTGTGTATTATCTCTGTACTGTGACATCGCTGTGTGTATTATCCCTGTACTGTGACATCACTGTGTGTATTATCCCTGTACTGTCACATCACTGTGTGTATTATCCCCTGTACTGTGACATCACTGTGTGTATTATCCCTGTACTGTCACATCACTGTGTGTATAATCCCTGTATTGTGACATCATTGACAAAGGCCTCATGTAGAAGGTGAAACGTTGCGATGTTGTTGTTTTTCCACTGATTATTTGGAGTGCTGCTGAGTCTGGCTACATGGAGGATCACCGCTTGCCCCCGGGATTACGTATATCCCGTTATTATATATATAGATATATATTCATAGCTCCCAACCGTCCTGATTTTGACGGGACTTTCCCGTTTTTCTTACCTCTGCCCCGCGTCACGGGCAGCTGTCAGATTGTCACGGATTTTCTCCCCAGGTTCCGCTGTGTCCCGGCGCTGTGTCCGCATAGTAAATACTTTGAAAGCCTGAACCCATAGTACAGAATGGCTTCTACAGACATCGGGAGGGAATCCTTTTCAGAGAAGTGTCGGGCTTAGCGGAGAGCAGGGACCACGTCATCAGGTTCAGATATCTATCCATATATGGTCACTGCATCTCCTAGGGTTCCCCAGAGCAGACATAGAGAGCAGGGACCACGTCATCAGGCTCAGATCAGCATCTGTCCATATATGGTCACTGCATCTCCTAGGCTTCCCCAGAGCAGACATCGGGAGGGAATCCTTTTCAGAGAAGTGTCGGCTTAGCGGAGAGCAGGGACCACGTCATCAGGTTCAGAAATCTATCCATATATGGTCACTGCATCTCCTAGGGTTCCCCAGAGCAGACATCGGGAGGGAATCCTTTTCAGAGAAGTGTCGGCTTAGCCGGAGAGCAGGGAGCACGTCATCAGGCTCAGATCTCTGTCCATATATGGTCACTGCATCTCCTAGGGTTCCCCAGAGCAGACATCGGGAGGGAATCCTTTTCAGAGAAGTGTCGGCTTAGCGGAGAGCAGGGACCACGTCATCAGGTTCAGAAATCTATCCATATATGGTCACTGCATCTCCTAGGGTTCCCCAGAGCAGACATCGGGAGGGAATCCTTTTCAGAGAAGTGTTGGCTTAGCCGGAGAGCAGGGAGCACGTCATCAGGCTCAGATCTCTGTCCATATATGGTCACTGCATCTCCTAGGGTTCCCCAGAGCAGACATCGGGAGGGAATCCTTTTCAGAGAAGTGTCGGCTTAGCCGGAGAGCAGGGAGCACGTCATCAGGCTCAGATCTCTGTCCATATATGGTCACTGCATCTCCTAGGGTTCCCCAGAGCAGACATCGGGAGGGAATCCTTTTCAGAGAAGTGTCGGCTTAGCGGAGAGCAGGGACCACGTCATTAGGTCAGATCAGCATCTCTCCATATATGGTCTCTGCATCTCCTAGGGTTCCCCAGAGCAGACATCAGGTCAGATCAGCATCTGTCCATATATGGTCTCCAGGGCTTCCCCAGACACAAGCTCTTTATATAATTAAATTGCATAAAGTTTTGGCCAGGCTGAGATTCGAACCTGGGACCCTCTGCACCATAGACAGGAGCTTAACTAACTGAACTCTAAGCCCAGTGATACAGAGCTGAGGATTTCTGGTAACTAAGAAGTGTTATCTGCTAATGTCACACTGTGACACAGACTAATGCACTGATATATAGAGAGGGATCTTCTCAGAGGTTATTATTGTAATTATTGAGACTATTATTATTATTATTATAAATTTTATTATTTTTATTATTATGGAGATGATTATTAATAATAGTGAAAATAATAATCATCTCAATAATAATAATAATAATCTCCAATAATTACAATAATCTCTGAGAAGTTCCCTCCCTATATACCAAGGCATTAAATCTGTGTCACAGTGTAACAGTGGTCATAGTTCTTAGTTACCAAAATTCTACACCTAGATAATCACAGAGGTTATAGCTCAGTTGGTTGATGCGCTGTGTCATTATTGTACATGGACACTGCAGGTTCTGGGTTCTAATCCCAATGAGGATAATATATATATTTTTTTTTATTGAGATGATTTTTATTATTATAATATGGCTAAAATTTTGGGGCGTGGCCAGGGAGTGATTGGGGGTGTGACTTAGGGGGATCGCGTGCCGCCATTTTGTCCCTCTTTCCCTTTCACAAATGTTGGGAGGTATGATATATTATTTCCTTTCCTTATGTAGGAGAACATAGGAGCTGGAGAAGCCTGTTCCCAGGATGAGTGGACGCTCTGTCTGTCCTCTGTCAGGGGCACAGATGTTTCCTGTGATAGCACCGGATTTCAGTGAAATATAAAGCGCGTTTTATCGGTATTCGCCAAGTGTCTGATACAAATGCAAATGAGCCCCAAGTGGCGCGGGCTGTGCGCTGGGCTCCGCTCTCATACAGCTGATGGCTCTGCCGGCTTTTGACTCTTATGTGAATCTGTCACCAATAATGAGCCATGGTCTATTGTATCTTACCACAGTTCATCCTGAGCAGCCTGGTTCATGTACAGAAAACATATGCAGAGGATAGTGGAAAGGGAAAGATATGGTAATATGATCTACTACATGACAAGTAAATGAGCCAACATGGATGGTGGAGGAGATCCACTAAATGGGTGTATTATAAGGAGAGGTTAAAGACATCTTTATTCAGAACTATAGAAGGACCAGCACAGATAAGATCTCACGGCTATATGTGTTCAGTACCTGATACTGTAAAAGGACCTGTATAGATATGGTCTTATAACTATATGTATATAGGACCTTTTACTATAGAAGGACCTCTATAGATAAGGTCTCATGGACATATGTGAGCAGGACCTGTTACTATAGAAGGACCTGTATAGATAAGGTCTCATGGACATATGTGAGCAGGACCTGTTACTGTAGAAGGACCTGTATAGATAAGTTCTCATGACTATATGTATTTAGGACCTTTTACTATAGAAGGACCTGTATAGATAAGGTCTCATGACTATATGTGAGCAGGACCTGATACTATAGAAGGACCTGTATAGATAAGGTCTCATGACTATATGTGAGCAGGACCTGATACTATAGAAGGACCTGTATAGATAAGGTCTCATGACTATATGTGAGCAGGACCTGATACTGTAGAAGGACCTGTATAGATAAGGTCTCATGACTATATGTGAGCAGGACCTGTTACTGTAGAAGGACCTGTATAGATAAGTTCTCATGACTATATGTGAGCAGGACCTGATACTGTAGAAGGACCTGTATAGATAAGTTCTCATGACTATATGTGAGCAGGACCTGATACTATAGAAGGACCTGTATAGATAAGGTCTCATGACTATATGTGAGCAGGACCTGATACTATAGAAGGACCTGTATAGATAAGTTCTCATGACTATATGTGAGCAGGACCTGATACTATAGAAGGACCTGTATAGATAAGGGCTCATGACTATATGTGAGCAGGACCTGATACTGTAGAAGGACCTGTATAGATAAGGTATCATGGACATATGTGAGCAGGACCTTCTATAGAGACCTGTACAAGTAAATGTCATCTGGGGTCTGTGGCAAAAACATAATACAAAATAATAAAGGATTATATAAACATTAGGCAAAAAAAAAAAAAATAATAATGATGTAAAAAATATTTATATATAAAAATATAAACAAAATAATAAAGAATGAAATAATTATGTAAACAAATATATAAAAGCTCATTCATGTAAAAAAAAGTCATCAAAAATATTTATAAAGATATTTATTGGAAAATCTAAACACAATAAAAAAAACATTAAATAGAAGTTAAAAATGATGTAAAAATGATATCAAGAAAAATATTTTATATATGTGAAGGTAAAAATATACAGCAAAAATAAAAATGTAGAAAAAATATATATATATGTGTGTGTAAAAACATAAATTTATTAAAAAAAAATTAATAAAAATAGGAAAACTCTCCCATTTTGTTGTGAACAGTCTATAAATAAAGCGACATTCCTGGCGAGCAGAGGCATCAGATCATTTGGGTTTATACATATAATCCCATCCTGTGCCAAGCTCTGCAGAAGGCTTCCGCCGCTTCCCGTGTGTGGTCCAATTTTTCCATTCTTCCCTTTTCTCCTCTTCAGAACTTGAAGGTCGCGCAGGTCATCGGAATACTAATAGGAGACCTGATTGATGAGCTGATGTCATAGGAAGAATAGGAAACTTAATTAATGACTTCTGCTCGGATGAAGAACGAGAGCTTCCTCTTAGGCCAGGCCCCGTCTCTGCACAAAATCGGCTTTTAATCCTGGATTTTTCCAGACAACATTAGAAGGAACTTCAAAGATCCACATGGTCAGTTTTATGTCCTGGGTCGGTTCACTGGGTTTGTTTTTTTCATTTACAAGGGACCAGGCTTGGTTCCAAGACAGAAGCATAAAGGGCCACATTGTTTGGGATAGGCCTCAAATTTATAGACCCTAAAAACTTGAATTCTAGATCCATTCAAGTCATTCTATAAACCCTGGGCCACATTTATCACTTTTGTGCGCCTAAGTGTAGTAGTTGCGCCTCAATTCTGGTGCACTGTTTTGCCAGAATTATCACCATCTGTGATAAGGTAAACGTGATGTCACGTCTTATTAATCACTTTACTTTAACACAGTTTTGGTGCAGTTTAGGCACTTACATGTAATCCTGCTACAAGCTCCTCTCTGCTTCTCCCACAGCCCAGAATGAAGATAACACTCACAGCAGCACCCAGGTGTGTGACACCCAGCACCCAGTGACCTCCTCAGCAGTGGCTTCTCCTGGAGGGGATCCCCCAGTGCTGGTCTCCTGCTGCACCCCTGTAATTCTGCACAGTATCCCCCTCAGAAACACTGGTGATACTGTGCAGAATTACATGGGGGACACTTGACTGCAAAATTCTGCAAAGTTCTGCAAACATTCTGCAAAGTTCTCTTCTCTCCTGCTTTGAGCTGAAGATTTTGCAGAATGTTTTGTAAATAGAAGGTGATGAACTGTAAATAGAGTCTGCAGCTCCTGTCTGCAGTGTCTGTGTTATCTGTACTAGTGTCTGCAGTGTATGTAATGTCTGTACTAGTGTCTGCAGTGTATGTAATGTCTGTAATGTCTGTACTAGTGTCTGCAGTGTATGTAATGTCTGTAATGTCTGTACTAGTGTCTGCAGTGTATGTAATGTCTGTAATGTCTGTACTAGTGTCTGCAGTGTATGTAATGTCTGTAATGTCTGTACTAGTGTCTGCAGTGTATGTAATGTCTGTAATGTCTGTACTAGTGTCTGCAGTGTATGTAATATCTGTAATGTCTGTACCAGTGTCTGCAGTGTATGTAATGTATCTATTATATGTCTGGCTGAGCTTTGCTGCTAGAAATGAGCTGTTCTGCAAAGGGGCTCAGTGCTACTTCTCAGATAACGCCACCTTCGGGCTGGAGTGTTTTTGCTGCGCGGCTAGTTTGGCGTTTAGTCGCAAAAATGGTGCGCCTGAATGAAAAGGCGCAAAAACAACAGAAAAAACGAGTGATATATGTGACCCCTTATCTTTTTGAAGTTCCATATAACAAATTAAATCCAAATGCTGCCTTATTTTGATATACAGACCCCTACTTAAGGACACCCGACTTACAGACGACTCCTAGTTACAGACAGACCCCTCTGCCCCCTGGTGAAGCTCTCTGGATGTTACTATAGTCCCAGACTGCAATAATCAGCTGTAAAGTGCTTGTAATGAAGCTTTATTGATAATCCTTGGACCCATGACAGCAAAAAATTTGGAAACTCCAATTGTCTTTGGGGAAAAATTTTTTTTGTCCGGATGTACCATTATAAAATATACAGTTTCGGCTTACATACAAATTCAACTTAAGAACAAACCTCCGGACCCCATCTTATACGTAACCTGGGGACTGCCTGTATATATATTTATTCATTTAAATGAAGTCCTCCAATATTCATGTGACCTTGAAATCCTTCTCCATGATTGGTTACTGTCTATCTAGAGCTTTCAAGAATCAGTTAGTGATGGCAAGAACATTGGAGCACAAGGCTTTGGTAGCTAAATCTTGAGTGCTCACCCTTGGTATTCAAAGGTTTGAAGAACCAGAAGAATTGACAAGAAGAAGAGTGGAGCACAAGTCTTGGCAAGTAAATGTTGGGTGATCTAGCACCGAGTATCTAGGATGTTTAGGCTCCAGATTCTGGCGTCTAGCAGTTTGGGGATGTTGTTCTAATCTAGAGGAGAGAAGAATTGGTTTCTGTTAACAAGAACATTGCAACACAAGTCCTAGTATCGAAATGTTGGGTGATCTAGCACCAAGTATCTAGGAGTTGGAAGCTCAAGTTCCTGGTGTCTTGACGTTTGGGGCATCAGTTCCTATCTAGAGATGAGAAGAACCGGTTTCTAACAACAAGAACATTGCAGCATAAGTCTTGGTATCTAAATGTTGGGTAATCTAGAACCAAGCATCTAGGACAGTGATGGCGAACCTTTTAGAGACCGAGTGCCCAAGCTACAACTAAAATCCACTTTTTTACCGACATGGCATTTTAATCAGCAATTTATTGCTACCTGTTCTTCCACATCTTTCAATCGTATTAATTCCTGGGGCCACTATTACAGTTGAAAGAAGGAGGGCAAATTCAGACCATCATTGTAGCTTCTCTACAGGGTCTCTCTGTACAGGAAGAGTGGCGAATCCAGCAGGAAGACCTCCAAAGATAATGCAGCCCTGTCCACACCTTCTAACTTTTCCCACAGTTCCAAACAGCCAATGAAGTGTCACTTTAAAATAGCGCTGAGAGCAGCAACTCTTAAGTTGCCTGGGACTGCAGGATATGGCGGATTTGTTTCTGTCTGGTGAGCTCTGTCCTGGGTTGACAACCTGAGTGCCCACAGAAATGGCTCTGAGTGCCACCTCTGGCACCCGTGCCATAGGTTCGCCACCACTGATCTAGGATAAAGTAGCTCCATTTCCATGTCTAGAAGTTTTGGGTGGCAGTTCCTATTACCTAAAGTTCTTCACATCTAGAGGGGTAAAGTTCACACTCTAAATTCTAAAGAAATTTAGCAATAATTCCTGGTATCTGAAGGTTTGGCACTCCTTGTTATGTAGCGGTTTCGTGTCTCAGTCCTTTGTATTGGAGGTCCCATACTCTAGTATCTAGAAGTAGCAAGTGGTAAGTTTGGAGCATACTAGGGTTTGGTGCTTCAGTCCTTTGTTATTGAGATGTTGCTTCGATCTCTGGTATCTATAGATTGGTGCTCCGAATACTCATGCAATATGGAGAGGCTTGGAATACCATTTGTTGATATTTGAAAGTTCTCCAGATGTGGAAAGGTTTATTCCCTTAGTCGCTTGTGTCTAGGGGTCTAGTGTCAAAAATTCTAATAGAGTAACTGCTCCAGTTTGTGGCTGCTCTAGCTTCTAGTATCTAGATCTCAGATGCTTTAGTCCCTGATATCCAAAGATTTTCTGACCCAGTTTTTGGTATCTAGAGATTTTGTGTTTCAGTACATTCCATCTATTGTTTTGATGCCCTGAACATTGGTATCTAAACATATAGGGGGTCATTTACTAAGGGCCCGATTCACGTTTTTTTTGCGACGGGTTACCCAAATTTTTCCATTTCGCGACGATTTTCCATGTATTGCCCTGGGATTTCGGCGCACGCGATCGGATTGTGGTGCATTGGCGCCGGCATGCACGCGACGGGGGAGGGGGTGGCCGTAAAAAAAACCCGACGGATTTGGAAAAACCGCCACATTTTAAAAAAAAAGTGTCGCTGGACACGCGCTTACCTTCATCCATGATAGCTCGGTGAACTCCAGTGCGTTCCGATGCTCTTCAGCGCAGCAGCGGAGGAACTGCTTTAGTGAATCGCCGGAAGACCCGAATCCACCGCGGAGAACGCGCCGCTGGATCGCGAATGGACCGGGTAAGTAAATCTGCCCCATAGTACCATAGTCCCTGACATCTAGATATTTGGTTCTCTGGTTCCTGGTTTTGGAGGTTTGGTGCCACAGCATTTTCCTCTTGAGATTTGTCTTTAGACCGTCATATCTAGAGGGCGTCTTACCATTCTAGATATGTCCTTCATTTGTGCCACTACTCATTGGGACACATTTACTTACCCGGTCCATTCGTGATCCCGTGTCCAACGTTGATTCGGAGCTTACCGGGATTCACTAAGGTCTGTGCGCCCTATATCCACTAGGTGTCGCTGCTGCGCCGAGGTCCGCCGGAGTTCACCTTCTTCGTCCCAGTGTATGTGAGTGCTATTCTTGCGACACAAAATTTTTTTACAAAATTCACCGCTTTTTCCAAATCCATTGGGTTTTCCGACGGCCACGGCCCCCGATTTTTGTTGCGTGAAAGCCGGTGCACCACAATCCGATCGCGTGCGCCAAAATCCAGGGGCAATTTGTCGCAAATCGGAAATAATTTGGAAATCCGCCAAAAATGCGCGATTCAGACCCTTAGTAAATGAGCCCCATTGTATCTAGACATATGGTGCTCCAATCCATGTGTAGTGTCCCAGACCCACCAAATCCTGGTCAATGTTAATTTTTCTCAACTTAGTCTTGTGCCCTTGACCTTGACCATTCAATTGACTTTGAGTTGTAGTAACCAATACTTGGTCCCTTTACCGAATTACATTACAATTGAGACATTTTGGGAATATTTTAAAACATTCATGTTGAACACCAAGTAATAAAAGTAACATAAAAAGGAAGGAGAACGCTGGAGAAAAGAAGAACATAAGAGGAAGTCAAAAAGTTGTAGTAAAATTGTATTATACGACTGTGTGACATTTTTATACTTTTGCTTCCTTTTTGTTCCTGATTAGCAAATCACATAAAACTCAGCGAAAAATAAACTTTTATAAGTCAATTGACTCTACTTTTATTATGCACAAGATGGGAATGAGGAATCCCCCTCCCCCTGTACTGGTGAATTACCCACTGTGCCACTGAATAGGGGAAGGCTTTTCCCATAAGCTCAGGAATGCTTTAAATACTACACAGATATTTTTTTACATGGCAAATAAAAAACTGTATATTTTTGTGTTTTTTTGGCTAAGATTCTCCAGGTTAATAATTTATTTATTTACTTCGACTATTAAGCTTGGTCCATTGGTGAGAAACTTCTTCTTAGATAGATATGACTGATGCTGGTTACACGTACTAAATAAGTAAACATGGCAAAACCAAAAATGTACTAAAATATTACTTTTAATACTACTTTTAAAAATGCATACTAAAAACAAATGGCAGAACATGCCACAATAGAGATACAAAGCCCATTAGATCATGTCCCAGTTGCCGCTGCCCCTAGTGTACCCTAAGTCTACATAAACTGTGATCCCCAGTAATACTGGTTGTAACTCAGGATGAGTATAAAATAAGTAACGTCATGTATGTACACAGTGACTGCACCAGCAGCAGAATAGTGAGTGCAGCTCTGGAGTATAATACAGGATGTAACTCAGGATCAGTACAGGATAAGTAATGTCATGTATGTACCCAGTGACTGCACCAGCAGCAGAATAGAGAGTGCAGCTCTGGAGTATAATACAGGATGTAACTTAGGATCAGTACAGGATAAGTAATGTCATGTATGTACCCAGTGACTGCACCAGCAGCAGAATAGTGAGTGCAGCTCTGGGGTATAATACAGGATGTAACTCAGGATCAGTACAGGATAAGTAATGTCATGTATGTACACAGTGACTGCACCAGCAGCAGAATAGTGAGTGCAGCTCTGGAGTATAATACAGGATGTAACTCAGGATCAGTACAGGATAAGTAATGTCATGTATGTACATAGTGACTGCACCAGCAGCAGAATAGTGAGTGCAGCTCTGGGGTATAATACAGGATGTAACTCAGGATCAGTACAGGATAAGTAATGTCATGTATGTACATAGTGACTGCACCAGCAGCAGAATAGTGAGTGCAGCTCTGGGGTATAATACAGGATGTAACTCAGGATCAGTACAGGATAAGTAATGTCATGTATGTACACAGTGACTGCACCAGCAGCAGAATAGTGAGTGCAGCTCTGGAGTATAATACAGGATGTAACTCAGGATCAGTACAGGATAAGTAATGTCATGTATGTATCCAGTGACTGCACCAGCAGCAGAATAGTGAGTGCAGCTCTGGAGTATAATACAGGATGTAACTCAGGATCAGTACAGGATACGTAATGTCATGTATGTACATAGTGACTGCACCAGCAGCAGAATAGTGAGTGCGGCTCTGGGGTATAATACAGGATGTAACTCAGGATCAGTACAGGATAAGTAATGTCATGTATGTACACAGTGACTGCACCAGCAGCAGAATAGTGAGTGCAGCTCTGGAGTATAATACAGGATGTAACTCAGGATCAGTACAGGATAAGTAATGTCATGTATGTACATAGTGACTGCACCAGCAGCAGAATAGTGAGTGCAGCTCTGGGGTATAATACAGGATGTAACTCAGGATCAGTACAGGATAAGTAATGTCATGTATGTACATAGTGACTGCACCAGCAGCAGCATAGTGAGTGCAGCTCTGGAGTATAATACAGGATGTAACTCAGGATCAGTACAGGATAAGTAATGTCATGTATGTACACAGTGACTGCACCAGCAGCAGAATAGTGAGTGCAGCTCTGGGGTATAATACAGAATGTAACTCAGGATCAGTACAGGATAAGAAATGACATGTATGTACACAGTGACTGCACCAGCAGCAGAATAGTGAGTGCAGCTCTGGTGTATAATAAAGGATGTAACTCAGGATCAGTACAGGATAAGTAATGTCATGTATGTACACAGTGACTGCACCAGCAGAATAGTGAGTGCAGCTCTGGAGTATAATACAGGATGTAACTCAGGATCAGTACAGGATAAGTAATGTCATGTATGTACACAGTGACTGCACCAGCAGCAGAATAGTGAGTGCAGCTCTGGAGTATAATACAGGATGTAACTCAGGATCAGTACAGGATAAGTAATGTCATGTATGTACACAGTGACTGCACCAGCAGCAGAATAGTGAGAGCAGCTCTGGAACATAATACAGGATGTAACTCAGGATCAGTACAGGATAAGTAATGTCATGTATGTACACAGTGACTGCACCAGCAGCAGCAGAATAGTGAGTGCAGCTCTGGAGTATAATACAGGATGTAACTCAGGATCAGTACAGGATAAGTAATGTCATGTATGTACATAGTGACTGCACCAGCAGCAGAATAGTGAGTGCAGCTCTGGAGTATAATACAGGATGTAACTCAGGATCAGTACAGGATAAGTAATGTCATGTATGTACACAGTGACTGCACCAGCAGAATAGTGAGTGCAGCTCTGGAGTATAATACAGGATGTAACTCAGGATCAGTACAGGATAAGTAATGTCATGTATGTACACAGTGACTGCACCAGCAGCAGAATAGTGAGAGCAGCTCTGGAATATAATACAGGATGTAACTCAGGATCAGTACAGGATAAGTAATGTCATGTATGTACATAGTGACTGCACCAGCAGCAGCATAGTGAGTGCAGCTCTGGAGTATAATACAGGATGTAACTCAGGATCAGTACAGGATAAGTAATGTCATGTATGTACACAGTGACTGCACCAGCAGAATAGTTAGTGCAGCTCTGGAGTATAATACAGGATGTAACTCAGGATCAGTACAGGATAAGTAATTTCATGTATGTACAGTGACTGCACCAGCAGAATAGTGATTGCAGCTCTGGAGTATAATACAGGATGTAACTCAGGATCAGTACAGGATAAGTAATGTCATGTATGTGCACAGTGACTGCACCAGCAGCAGAATAGTGAGTGCAGCTCTGGAGTATAATGCATGATGTAACTCAGGATCAGTACAGGATAAGTAATGTCATGTATGTACACAGTGACTGCACCAGCAGCAGCATAGTGAGTGCAGCTCTGGAGTATAATACAGGATGTAACTCAGGATCAGTACAGGATAAGTAATGTCATGTATGTACACAGTGACTGCACCAGTAGCAGAATAGTGAGTACAGCTCTTGAGTATAATACAGGATGTAACTCAGGATCAGTACAGGATAAGTAATGTCATGTATGTACACAGTGACTGCACCAGCAGCAGAATAGTGAGTGCAGCTCTGGAGTATAATACAGGATGTAACTCAGGATCAGTACAGGATAAGTAATGTCATGTATGTACACAGTGACTGCACCAGCAGCAGCAGAATAGTGAGTGCAGCTCTGGAGTATAATACAGGATGTAACTCAGGATCAGTACAGGATAAGTAATGTCATGTATGTACACAGTGACTGCACCAGCAGCAGAATAGTGAGTGCAGCTCTGGAGTATAATACAGGATGTAACTCAGGATCAGTACAGGATAAGTAATGTCATGTATGTACACAGTCACTGCACCAGCAGCAGAATAGTGAGTGCAGCTCTGGAGTATAATACAGGATGTAACTCAGGATCAGTACAGGATAAGTAATGTCATGTATGTACACAGTGACTGCACCAGCAGCAGAATAGTGAGTGCAGCTCTGGGGTATAATACAGGATGTAACTCAGGATCAGTACAGGATAAGTAATGTCATGTATGTACACAGTGACTGCACCAGCAGCAGAATAGTGAGTGCAGCTCTGGAGTATAATACAGGATGTAACTCAGGATCAGTACAGGATAAGTAATGTCATGTATGTACACAGTGACTGCACCAGCAGAATAGTGAGTGCAGCTCTGGAGTATAATACAGGATGTAACTCAGGATCAGTACAGGATAAGTAATGTCATGTATGTACACAGTGACTGCACCAGCAGCAGAATAGTGAGTGCAGCTCTGGAGTATAATACAGGATGTAACTCAGGATCAGTACAGGATAAGTAATGTCATGTATGTACACAGTGACTGCACCAGCAGCAGAATAGTGAGAGCAGCTCTGGAACATAATACAGGATGTAACTCAGGATCAGTACAGGATAAGTAATGTCATGTATGTACACAGTGACTGCACCAGCAGCAGCAGAATAGTGAGTGCAGCTCTGGAGTATAATACAGGATGTAACTCAGGATCAGTACAGGATAAGTAATGTCATGTATGTACATAGTGACTGCACCAGCAGCAGAATAGTGAGTGCAGCTCTGGAGTATAATACAGGATGTAACTCAGGATCAGTACAGGATAAGTAATGTCATGTATGTACACAGTGACTGCACCAGCAGAATAGTGAGTGCAGCTCTGGAGTATAATACAGGATGTAACTCAGGATCAGTACAGGATAAGTAATGTCATGTATGTACACAGTGACTGCACCAGCAGCAGAATAGTGAGAGCAGCTCTGGAATATAATACAGGATGTAACTCAGGATCAGTACAGGATAAGTAATGTCATGTATGTACATAGTGACTGCACCAGCAGCAGCATAGTGAGTGCAGCTCTGGAGTATAATACAGGATGTAACTCAGGATCAGTACAGGATAAGTAATGTCATGTATGTACACAGTGACTGCACCAGCAGAATAGTTAGTGCAGCTCTGGAGTATAATACAGGATGTAACTCAGGATCAGTACAGGATAAGTAATTTCATGTATGTACAGTGACTGCACCAGCAGAATAGTGATTGCAGCTCTGGAGTATAATACAGGATGTAACTCAGGATCAGTACAGGATAAGTAATGTCATGTATGTGCACAGTGACTGCACCAGCAGCAGAATAGTGAGTGCAGCTCTGGAGTATAATGCATGATGTAACTCAGGATCAGTACAGGATAAGTAATGTCATGTATGTACACAGTGACTGCACCAGCAGCAGCATAGTGAGTGCAGCTCTGGAGTATAATACAGGATGTAACTCAGGATCAGTACAGGATAAGTAATGTCATGTATGTACACAGTGACTGCACCAGTAGCAGAATAGTGAGTACAGCTCTTGAGTATAATACAGGATGTAACTCAGGATCAGTACAGGATAAGTAATGTCATGTATGTACACAGTGACTGCACCAGCAGCAGAATAGTGAGTGCAGCTCTGGAGTATAATACAGGATGTAACTCAGGATCAGTACAGGATAAGTAATGTCATGTATGTACACAGTGACTGCACCAGCAGCAGCAGAATAGTGAGTGCAGCTCTGGAGTATAATACAGGATGTAACTCAGGATCAGTACAGGATAAGTAATGTCATGTATGTACACAGTGACTGCACCAGCAGCAGAATAGTGAGTGCAGCTCTGGAGTATAATACAGGATGTAACTCAGGATCAGTACAGGATAAGTAATGTCATGTATGTACACAGTCACTGCACCAGCAGCAGAATAGTGAGTGCAGCTCTGGAGTATAATACAGGATGTAACTCAGGATCAGTACAGGATAAGTAATGTCATGTATGTACACAGTGACTGCACCAGCAGCAGAATAGTGAGTGCAGCTCTGGGGTATAATACAGGATGTAACTCAGGATCAGTATAGGATAAGTAATGTCATGTATGTACACAGTCACTGCACGAGCAGCAGAATAGTGAGTGCAGCTCTGGAGTATAATACAGGATGTAACTCAGGATCAGTACAGGATAAGTAATGTCATGTATGTACACAGTGACTGCACCAGCAGCAGAATAGTGAGTGCAGCTCTGGAGTATAATACAGGATGTAACTCAGGATCAGTACAGGATAAGTAATGTCATGTATGTACAGTGACTGCACCAGCAGAATAGTGATTGCAGCTCTGGAGTATAATACAGGATGTAACTCAGGATCAGTACAGGATAAGTAATGTCATGTATGTACACAGTGACTGCACCAGCAGCAGAATAGTGAGTGCAGCTCTGGAGTATAATGCATGATGTAACTCAGGATCAGTACAGGATAAGTAATGTCATGTATGTACACAGTGACTGCACCAGCAGCAGAATAGTGAGTGCAGCTCTGGAGTATAATACAGGATGTAACTCAGGATCAGTACAGGATAAGTAATGTCATGTATGTACACAGTGACTGCACCAGTAGCAGAATAGTGAGTACAGCTCTGGAGTATAATACAGGATGTAACTCAGGATCAGTACAGGATAAGTAATGTCATGTATGTACACAGTGACTGCACCAGCAGCAGAATAGTGAGTGCAGCTCTGGAGTATAATACAGGATGTAACTCAGGATCAGTACAGGATAAGTAATGTCATGTATGTACACAGTCACTGCACCAGCAGCAGAATAGTGAGTGCAGCTCTGGAGTATAATACAGGATGTAACTCAGGATCAGTACAGGATAAGTAATGTCATGTATGTACACAGTGACTGCACCAGCAGCAGAATAGTGAGTGCAGCTCTGGGGTATAATACAGGATGTAACTCAGGATCAGTACAGGATAAGTAATGTCATGTATGTACACAGTGACTGCACGAGCAGCAGCAGAATAGTGAGTGCAGCTCTGGAGTATAATACAGGATGTAACTCAGGATCAGTACAGGATAAGTAATGTCATGTATGTACACAGTGACTGCACCAGCAGCAGAATAGTGAGTGCAGCTCTGGAGTATAATACAGGATGTAACTCAGGATCAGTACAGGATAAGTAATGTCATGTATGTACACAGTCACTGCACCAGCAGCAGAATAGTGAGTGCAGCTCTGGAGTATAATACAGGATGTAACTCAGGATCAGTACAGGATAAGTAATGTCATGTATGTACACAGTGACTGCACCAGCAGCAGAATAGTGAGTGCAGCTTTGGGGTATAATACAGGATGTAACTCAGGATCAGTATAGGATAAGTAATGTCATGTATGTACACAGTCACTACACGAGCAGCAGAATAGTGAGTGCAGCTCTGGAGTATAATACAGGATGTAACTCAGGATCAGTACAGGATAAGTAATGTCATGTATGTACACAGTGACTGCACCAGCAGCAGAATAGTGAGTGCAGCTCTGCAGTATAATACAGGATGTAACTCAGGATCAGTACAGGATAAGTAATGTCATGTATGTACACAGTGACTGCACCAGCAGCAGAATAGTGAGTGCAGCTCTGGAGTATAATACAGGATGTAACTCAGGATCAGTACAGGATAAGTAATGTCATGTATGTACAGTGACTGCACCAGCAGAATAGTGATTGCAGCTCTGGAGTATAATACAGGATGTAACTCAGGATCAGTACAGGATAAGTAATGTCATGTATGTACACAGTGACTGCACCAGCAGCAGAATAGTGAGTGCAGCTCTGGAGTATAATGCATGATGTAACTCAGGATCAGTACAGGATAAGTAATGTCATGTATGTACACAGTGACTGCACCAGCAGCAGAATAGTGAGTGCAGCTCTGGAGTATAATACAGGATGTAACTCAGGATCAGTACAGGATAAGTAATGTCATGTATGTACACAGTGACTGCACCAGTAGCAGAATAGTGAGTACAGCTCTGGAGTATAATACAGGATGTAACTCAGGATCAGTACAGGATAAGTAATGTCATGTATGTACACAGTGACTGCACCAGCAGCAGAATAGTGAGTGCAGCTCTGGAGTATAATACAGGATGTAACTCAGGATCAGTACAGGATAAGTAATGTCATGTATGTACACAGTCACTGCACCAGCAGCAGAATAGTGAGTGCAGCTCTGGAGTATAATACAGGATGTAACTCAGGATCAGTACAGGATAAGTAATGTCATGTATGTACACAGTGACTGCACCAGCAGCAGAATAGTGAGTGCAGCTCTGGGGTATAATACAGGATGTAACTCAGGATCAGTACAGGATAAGTAATGTCATGTATGTACACAGTGACTGCACGAGCAGCAGCAGAATAGTGAGTGCAGCTCTGGAGTATAATACAGGATGTAACTCAGGATCAGTACAGGATAAGTAATGTCATGTATGTACACAGTGACTGCACCAGCAGCAGAATAGTGAGTGCAGCTCTGGAGTATAATACAGGATGTAACTCAGGATCAGTACAGGATAAGTAATGTCATGTATGTACACAGTCACTGCACCAGCAGCAGAATAGTGAGTGCAGCTCTGGAGTATAATACAGGATGTAACTCAGGATCAGTACAGGATAAGTAATGTCATGTATGTACACAGTGACTGCACCAGCAGCAGAATAGTGAGTGCAGCTTTGGGGTATAATACAGGATGTAACTCAGGATCAGTATAGGATAAGTAATGTCATGTATGTACACAGTCACTACACGAGCAGCAGAATAGTGAGTGCAGCTCTGGAGTATAATACAGGATGTAACTCAGGATCAGTACAGGATAAGTAATGTCATGTATGTACACAGTGACTGCACCAGCAGCAGAATAGTGAGTGCAGCTCTGCAGTATAATACAGGATGTAACTCAGGATCAGTACAGGATAAGTAATGTCATGTATGTACACAGTGACTGCACCAGCAGCAGAATAGTGAGTGCAGCTCTGGAGTATAATGCATGATGTAACTCAGGATCAGTACAGGATAAGTAATGTCATGTATGTACACAGTGACTGCACCAGCAGCAGAATAGTGAGTGCAGCTCTGGAGTATAATACAGGATGTAACTCAGGATCAGTACAGGATAAGTAATGTCATGTATGTACACAGTCACTGCACCAGCAGCAGAATAGTGAGTGCAGCTCTGGAGTATAATACAGGATGTAACTCAGGATCAGTACAGGATAAGTAATGTCATGTATGTACACAGTGACTGCACCAGCAGCAGAATAGTGAGTGCAGCTCTGGGGTATAATACAGGATGTAACTCAGGATCAGTATAGGATAAGTAATGTCATGTATGTACACAGTCACTGCACCAGCAGCAGAATAGTTCGTGCTGGCTCATTCCCCTGTGAACTGCTGACGGGTGTGGTTGTCTGTGACTGAGCTCCTGCACCACCTGGTGGAAGACCAATCCACCCAGGCCTGCTCTCTCCTCCCCAGGGAGGGAGTAGGTTTCTGGGATGAGTGAGCCAGGAAAATCCCAGGCTTCTGCCTCCCGGACCAGGCCGGCGGGGGGCAGGAGAAGCCAGTTGCCGGCCAAAGCGGAGGGGGTGAGAAGATCTGCCCGGAGCCAAGGACGCAGCGATGTGACCTCGGCTGCCACCCCCAAGACCCAGGGAAGCTGCAAGGTCTCCAGATCACAAAAGATCAAGGCAAGTAACATCAGCCTGAGTGCTCCTCCTGGAAAGCTGAGTGACTGTGCGGGAAAGCTGGGTGGTTCAGCTGAAAAGCTGGGTGCTCACGGAGGTGTGCAAAAGGCATGGGGTGATCTTAAGGCCCGGGAGTCTGCTACCATCTATGGCTCCCGGATTGCTGAGAACCTCCGTGAGTACGAGGAAGCCGGAAAAGCGCTGAGGAGGCTCCAGGAGGAGATAAGGGAGACCTTGGCCCTAGCGGGGGTGGCTACGCAGAGAAAGAAAAAGTCTGATCTTCTTACCACCATAGACAGACTAAAAGCCGAGGTCACCGCTCTGCAGGAGAAGCGACATCTAATCCGCGAGCACAGCGGTCCGTTCCGCGAAAAGTTGGAAAACGACGCCCGGTTTGAGGAAATGCGCCAGGAGCAGTTAAAAAAGCAAAAGGGGCTTGAGATCCAGGCGGATGATGGCGATGATGAGGAGGATGAGGAAGACCTGCCGTGTCCGTCTGGTGGCCTGCACCAACACCAGCAGGCCTCGCACGACAGGCTGCCTGCGGAGCAAGCGCCATTACCATCAGGCTGCGGCTCTGCCAACCTGGAGGAGGAAAGTGATGACAGCAGCCAGGGAGGGGCGCTAATGGCTCAGATCCGTCAGCTTGAGTCCCCAGTTCACCTCCAGAACTTCTCCTTCGGCGATGATATCCCAGATGACGACCTAAAGAGAAAGAAGAGAGCCAGGAAGACCAAGGCGTCTCAGGAGGTGAATCTGGTGTTTCGTCCCCTCCCTGTTCCCTCCGGGCGGGCAGCAGTGCCAGCCTGTCGTGTAGGCCCCGTTACCCAGCCCAGCACGAATCCTGCAGTGGACTCGGTGCCAGGGTGCGGGGAGATTGCAAAGCCACGTTCTATCATGGCGCAGAGCACCAGCCTTGTTTGTAGTAGCAAGGATGGTGCAGGGAAGGCATCGGCCGAAAGGCCGGACAGTGAGGGCGATCCAGCAAGTCCTGGTACTGTGCGCTGCCCCCCAGTGGGAGGGGGGGGTGGCCCAGTGCCAGGGGCAGTGGCGGTGGCTCCTGTAGTCCCTAGCACTGTGGCTGCTGCTAGGTCCGGTGAGCGGCGGCAGTGTGATGGGGCTGCTGGGGCTTGTGGTGCGGCGCCTCCCAAGCGTCCTGTGCAGCCTGCGGGAAAGGGCGCAGGAAAGGTTTTATTTTGTATTGGCTCATCTGACCCTGGAGATGGCACAAAGAGACTGTCCGGAGTAAATAAAGACAGGAGGCCTCTTTCATCCAGCGAGCAGCGATGCTCCAACCTTAGAAAAACTGCGGGACAACAAGGGGTTAATGCCAATGAGGCAGAGGGCACAAGTAAGATCGGGGTTGGAGCTGCCTCTTCTCAGGCTGAATCAGCTATGGAGGCGGCTCTACCCCCAGTGCCCAGTGACGCTGAGGCAACCCCAGGTCCTCCTGGCCCAGCTGGTGTGAGTGATGCAAGGAAGCGAGGGAAGCGAGACAGTAATGTACATAGTGTGGGAGTGGTGGATGGTGGTGAGGGGGTTAATCATGTGGTTTGTGCTGATCCATCTGCACCCCCAGTGGTGGCCGCTCCCATAAGGAGCTATGCGAGTGTCACCGCTGGGGCAAGTGGGCTTAACTCCTTGTCTCCTGGCTCTGGGAACAGCGTTTTGCAAAGGCGTCTTCTGGAGGCTCTCAGGAGAGGGGAAAAGTCAATCAATGTAGAGGGGAGAGAGGTTGATCTGTCCTTCTGGACAGACAGGCATGGCCTGGCAGCCTTCCAAGAGAAAAGGGGGGGAGAGACTGTATGGTCTTTACCCACAACCGGGCCCGGAGCTTCCCGTAGGAATGTGGTTCGTCTTCGCTGGAGGGGCAGTGACGCATGCCCACCCAGGTCAAGGGTGGTGGAGCTCCTCCTGAAGATGAACTTCAGGGCTAGTGACATCTTTGCCCTGATACATCCTTATGGTACTCCGGAGTTTGATGTCAGCTTTGTCCGGCCGGAGGGCTTAGAGCTCTTCTGGTCGAATTATGAGCTGGCAAAGAACGAGCCTGGCTGGCGAGACTTTGCTGTGCAAGCAGTGTCTCGCCAAAACACAGTCAAGAAGGTGACCGTTTTGACCCGTAACAAGTCACTTTCTTGCATGGACATCATGACGTGGCTCAGTCGTTATGGTGAGGTTGTACAGGTACCTCAGAAAAACCGTGATGAATTTGGCATTTGGTCTGGGGCCTGGACCTTCATGATGAAGTTGAAGTGTTCAGGCGGCACAGTCGCCCACATTCCCTCTTCAGCCTTTCTTGGGCGGGACAGAATCCTGATTTTCTACCAGGGGCAGCCGAAGGTCTGTCACAGGTGCGGTGACCCCACACACTTTAGCGCCAGCTGCCAAGTGCAGAAGTGCGCTTTGTGTGGTGGGCTAGGTCATCTCGCTGCATCCTGTAAGGACATTAGGTGTAACCTGTGTGGTGAGCTCGGTCACCCTTTCAGCCGTTGTCCTCGCTCCTTTGCCAATGCGGTTGTGACCCCAGTGGAGGAGAGCCATGAGGTTGCTTCTGCTGGGGAAGGTACCAGCAGAGGTGGAGGAGCTGAGGGGCCTGTGAAGAAAAGCAAGAATAAGTCACCTTCTCAGTTGAGGCGGCTTGAAGCCAGACAAAAAGGGAGAGAACTGGGGAAGCCTCAGGTTGCTGGGGTGACCCTTGGTCCTTCCTCAGAGGCTGGTCATGCTACTGAGGCCCTGAGGGATGATGAGTTGGATGAGGAGGTCAGGAGGATGGAGCGCGAGAAAGGTGCCATGTCCTCCACGTCCTCCCATTATGAGAGTATGGATGAGGATAACAGGATTTGGCTAGAAAATAAGCGCAAGCAGAAAAAGAAAAAACGCGGCCGATCTAAGGTACCTAAGGAAGGGAAAACTTCCTCCCCTCTGGTTGAGCTTTCCAACCGGTTCCTCACCCTCGATGAGATCGCCTCCTCGGAAGGAGAGGCTGAGGGTGGGGTTCTGGAGGTGGCGGCGGAGCAGCCTGCAGGGGGCGCCGAGTCTCTATCCTCTGGGGAAGCCGGGTCCTCAGAGTGGGAGACTGACTCAGAGTCAGGAGACAAGGACGAAGGAGAGGGTGGTCCGGGTGGGTCCTTGGGGGCCAGTAATAACATGGACACCTCAATTTCGTTAAAAAGAAGTTGCCCCAATTCTGAAGGGAAAAGGGAAAAGGCATCATCTTCAGAGGAGAGTCGGGGGAAGGGAAATAGTAAGAAAAAAGCCGTCTAACTTAATCACTCATGATGGCGGCACCCACTCCGTTGACGCTGGCGTCCATTAATGTCGCCAGCATTAAGTCTGATGCGGCTAGATTTGCGGCCTTTGATTTTCTCGGCCGTGTTGAAGCCGACATTTTATTTTTGCAGGAGACCAGGCTGCCAGATTTGGCGGCCGTGTTTAAAGCTAAGAGGGAATGGAGACACGGGCCTTCCTATTGGTCTCTTGCAGCCGAGCCGTATAGCGGAGTGGCGGTCCTTTTTACCGCGCCGGTAGAATGCCGACGAGTTATTGAGTTAGAAATGGGGAGGTGCCTGATCCTGGATGTCCTCATGAAGGGACAAGAACTGCGCCTAATTAACATCTATGGTCCCCAGTCCAAGTGGGACAGGAAGTGTCTCTTTATGAGGATCAAGCCCTACCTTTTTACAAGTCGGCAGGTGGTCTTTGGAGGGGACTTCAATGCTGTCACGAGGTCCCAGGATAGGGGAGGTTCCAGAGACAAGCTGACTTATGATAGCGTCGCTCTTAATAGCATAGCTAGTGAGGCTCGCCTGGTGGATGTCCACATCCGGCACACCCCAGGCCACGCGGGGTTCACCTATTATAGGGGTAGCTGCAGGTCTAGAATAGACAGGTTTTATTTAAAGGAGGAAGCCATTTCTTCAGCAGTGTCCGTTGTTGAGGTGGAGTTCTCCGACCACTGTCTAATTTTGTTTTCTCTGAATGTTACAGAGACCCCCCGGATGGGAAGAGGCTACTGGAAGCTCAATTCGTCTCTCCTGGAAGAAGCAGAAATCAGACAATCCTTTGAGGACTTTCTTCAGAGCCAGGTACCATTGCTGGGCCTTTGTAGCAGTAAGTCAGAGTGGTGGGAGATGCTCAAGAAAAGGGTGGCGAGATTCTTCCGCCAGCTCTCGAGCCTCAGGAGCCTGGACAGGTACCGCCTGTATCAGGGCCTGAGGAGGAAACTCGAGCATCTCGTCTCGACTGGAGGTAGTCGTGAGGACATCTCCAGAGTGAAATCCTTGCTGAAGAGGTGTCAGTACGATAGACACGCATCTTTGGTTTTTGAGAGGGATTACGGGAAATACCGCTCGCCCGACCCTTACAGAAACTGCAAGATGTCAGTGAATGGTAAAGTTGTCACAGGACTGGTTGACAGTACGGGATCCCTGAAAAGGTCCAGATCAGGGATTCTGGAGGTCGTCAGATCCTTCTACTCGCACCTCTTGGGCAGGAAGGATCTAGATCGGGATGTGATGTCAGGTTTCCTGGCTGAAACTGTCCCTGAGCCAGGAGTAGACCCCTCTCTTGATGTTTTGACAGAGATGATCAGGGAAGAGGAAGTCAGCCGGGCGATTGAAGGGCTAGCCCTCAAGAAATCGCCAGGTCCGGATGGCTTAACATCTGAGTTCTATAAGACCTTTAAGGACGCCTTGGTTCCCCTCTTGACCGAGGTATATAATGAGTGTCTTTCCTCGGGCGCTCTGCCGAAGTCAATGAGGAGGTCTGCCCTGATCATTTTGTCAAAGGGTAAGGACCGATCTCGTGTTGAGAACTGGCGTCCCATAGCGCTTCTCAATACGGACAGAAAGGTTTTGGCAAAGGTGCTGTTTAATCGGCTGGTGCAGTTTGCACCCCGGCTCCTTTCGGGGACCCAGCACTGCTCTGTTCCAGGCCGCAGTACATTTAGTGCTGTGCTTTGTGTTCGGGAGGCAGTGGAGCAGGGCAGGGCTGGTAACTGGAAGGGGTGCTTGCTGTCCTTGGATCAGGCAAAAGCATTTGATCGGGTTAACCACGAGTACCTCTGGTCTGTCCTTCTGAGGTATGGCCTGCCGGGGGAGTTTGTCAATTGGCTAAAGGTTTTGTACGCAGGGGCAGAGAGTTTCCCGCTTGTGAACGGTTGGATTGGCCGCTCTTTTGAGGTCGGGTCTGGTGTTCGCCAGGGTTGTCCTCTGAGCCCACTTTTATACGTGTTCGCGATTGACCCATTCCTGAGGAGGGTGGATCGTGGGCCGTTGGTGGGAGTCGGGATGGATCAGGCAGCACCGGAAGCCACTCTTAGAGTGGTAGCGTATGCTGATGATGTCACCCTTTTCGTGTCCTCGGGAGGGGAGGCGCAATGGGTGATGTCAGAGGTTGACCGCTACTCAGAGGCTTCTGGGTCCAAGATCAACCGGGATAAGTGTGAGAGTCTCTGGCTGGGAGAGGGGGATCCAGGCTTTGATCTCCCGGACACTCTTCCAGGGCCCCAGGACTCTGCCAAAGTTCTCGGCATCGAATTCGGCCAGGGGGATTACCCCATGCAAAACTGGGACGGCAGGCTTAAGATCGCCGCTCAGAAGGTGGACCAGTGGAAGGGTTGGTCTTTGACCCTCAGGGAAAGGGTGAACCTGATTAAAACTTACCTGCTCCCGTTGCTGATTTATCTGGGCAGTGTGTGCATGTTGCCAGAACCCCTCTGGACTCGGGTCTACAGTCTGTTCTTCCAGCTGTTATGGGGGAATAGGCTGAACCTTATCAAGAGGGAGGTTACTTACCGCACGAGGAGACAAGGAGGGTTGTGTATGGTCAACCCTGTGGTGTTCCTAGTGAATACCTTTCTTAAGATCAATGTTGCAAACCTCTGGAAAGAGAGGGCTCCTCCGTGGGTATACTCCTGCAGGGGATGGTTTCGGCCTTTCTTCCAGGAATGGGAGACAGGAGGACAAGTGAAGGATCTTCGCACACCGCATGGGCATCTTCCGGCTTTCGCTACCCCGGTTCTGAAGGTGATTCGCCGGTGGGGTCTGGGAATGTGGGAGATCAGGACCATGTCGAGGAAAATCCTTGACAAAAGGGTTCTGTTGACCCATTTCCAGAAGCCTCTGGCCCTCAGGGATTGCCCAAGTCGGGATCTTGGGGTGGGTTTGAGTTTACTGAATTCCATCAGGATCCCCTTGAAGTTTTGGGACGTGACTTGGCGCTGCTTCCGTGGAAAGCTGTGTGTGAGGGACAATCTGAAGTGTAGGAGCTCTGAGGAAAGGGGTTGTCCCCGGGAGGAGTGCGGTGGCCTGCTGGACAGCATGGACCACTTCCTGCTTCAGTGCCCCTTTAACACAGAGGTGTACAACCGGGTGGGCGCTTCCATCCATTGGCCCGGGTTGGCCGGTCTCTCCTATGCGGAGTGGGCCTATGGAGCATTCAGAGGCCTGGGTGGCCGGGACCGATGCACGTTATTCCTAGTCAGTCTAGTGGTCAGGTACCACACGTGGAACGCACGGTGCTTAGTGTCGACGCAGCGTAAAATCCTCCCGGTGGATGATGTGGTTAGGAACATTCTGGGTGACCTGGTGAAGGTGCGCTCTCTGGAGTATGAGAGGCTGGGCACGGGGAGGGCCTCTCTCCTTTGGAGGGGGTTCTCCTTTAGTGTCCCTTAGTCTGTCATCTCCGCTCCTGGTGTTGGGCTGAAGCTGCACAGTAGATTTTTGTTTTGTATCTGAGCAAGAAGTGATGTAGGGGCTTGCAGGTGCCAAACCTGGGCTTTAAGTGGTTTGTATTTATGTTGTTCAGGTTTTATTTGTATTCTGTTTTCTTTATGTTGTGTTGTAAATACTGTATATATTGTATATATTGTATATAGTGGGGTTTGGGACATAGTGTTAGGTTGGGAGGGGGGTGATGGTGGTGGGATTTTGGGATTTATGAACTGACCTTGGACTCTATGACCCTGGGCACTGGTCTGGACTACTTAACGCAAACTTTGGACGTTAGACCAGTGTCTGGGGGGATGGGGAGGGTGCGGGCGAGGGATCTAGTTTAGTGTAGTGTTATGTGTATTATGTGTTTGTTATTATATATTTATATTTATTAAAAAAAAAAAAAAATGGGTGTGGGATGTGATCTGTGTGGGGTGGTTTGTTATTAGAGGGTGTGGGGTGGGTTTATGTATATTTATAGTCATTTATGTTTATTTGTGGGTGTGGCTTGTCTTATTGTTTATTGGTTTGGTTGAGGATGTGACAATCGGTTGGGTGGGGGTTGTGATATTTGCTGTTTATTTATTTTTGGTGTATTTTAAATTATTGTTTTTGCTAGGAGTGAATGTGGCTGGACCAGCAGGTAAGACATTGTATATATTTTGTATATATTATATTTTATGTTTGGTTTGTATTGTTATGTTTTTTATTTTTATATAAAATAAAAGATCTACAGGATGTAACTCAGGATCAGTACAGGATAAGTAATGTCATGTATGTACACAGTGACTGCACCAGCAGCAGAATAGTGAGTGCAGCTCTGGGGTATAATACAGGATGTAACTCAGGATCAGTACAGGATAAGTAATGTCATGTATGTACACAGTGACTGCACCAGCAGCAGAATAGTGAGTGCAGCTCTGGAGCGTAATACAGGATGTAACTCAGGATCAGTACAGGATAAGTAATGTCATGTATGTACACAGTCACTGCACCAGCAGCAGAATAGTGAGTGCAGCTCTGGGGTATAATACAAGATGTAACTCAGGATCAGTACAGGATAAGTAATGTCATGTATGTACACAGTGACTGCACCAGCAGCAGAATAGTGAGTGCGATCTCTTTAAATGTGTGGCCTGACATTTCCTGTAAATGCAAAACAAGACAAAAATGCTCATAAAACTGTCCTTTGTGGCGGGGGAGAAGCCTCTTTCTCCCTGTTGCTAAGTGTTGCATTGTTCTCCGGGTGTTTTGTGTTGCTCGCAGTCTTTTCCCGGAGTCTCTTTCAGCCGCTCTCTTATATATCAGCCTGTCGATAATTAGATCACCGCTATCATTTGGCGCTCTCTCTTTCTCTGGGCTATTAGCATGAGAATGGCGCACTGCGGTACATGTTTTTGTTTGCAGTTTGTGTTTTTGTGTTACTATTTCTTCAAGACGTTTGTTGACTCTTTTTTTTTATTAACCCCTTCAGCCTCTCGAGTTTATACACGGATCAGCGTCGAGCGCTGTCACTCCCACCACCCATCAACAATTACACGTAACAGTCGTCTTTTAAACTTTACATGATTTTTAGGTGGAAATCTAGAGAATATTGGGACATTTGCTTACTACCTTGTCATATTTCCCAAAACGTTCTGTAAGACTATGTCCTGGAGTCCGGGGAAGATCTGGCACATCTCCCATGGTCTAGACATTGCTTGTAGTGGTGCCAGGAGGGAAGGGCACTAGAGGAAGTCTGGGGTCTGCATCTCGATGTAAGGTTTGTATAAAAGGGGAGTTCGGTCTATTATATGTTTTGGGGTCCTGGAAGACTTGAATGCATTCTGAGGGTCTGGGGTTTGTATCTATAAAGGGAATCTGGTCTGGGGTCTGGTAGTTATTTAAGTGTCTGGGATAAGGTTTGAGGCTTGTATTCATATAGGGGATCTATACCATCAGAATCCATCCTGATATACCAGGGACACTTACTCATAGATCCAAGCACCGTGACTGTAGTATCTTCTTATATTTGTGATCCATGGGCTCCTTCCTTCTCACAACAACCTTTAACATTATGTTAATGAACATGAAGGGCTCTGGGGGCGGTACCAAAGCTCCTCCATTATGCAGCTTCACAGGCTATTACACTGTCTCCCCTGCTCCCTCAGCACTCACCCCTTTCTCTACCTATTGCAATCTCACTTTTGCAGGGGAAGTTTCTGCATCTAAAAGGTAATGTGTGTGGTTTGTGTAAACAAACATGGCCGCGGGAGCAGCGCTGGATTCAACTTCTGGCTTGACCTGACACCTATCTGTCCCGCATATACAATGCTGTGACTAGGGACGGGTGGGCGAGGCTGGCCATGGCCGTCCGGAAGATGAATCCAGCGCTACTCCCGCGGCCATGTTTGTTTACATGGTGCACATAGTCATAGTAGCGCGGGACACCCGGAGGGCAGCGGAAGGTAACTACGGGGGACATTAATCATAGTGGGTCTCAGGTTCGCCTATTTTTGCGCCTGGTTTGTTCTTCTTTTTGGCTCCTGATCTATGATGGATCTAGTTCTGCCTTAGTAAATGCACTTTGGAATTGTTGCATGTCCGATTCATTAGCGCCTAATTTTGCGCTAAATTTGTCTCTAATTTTTACCCTACAAAGTACCGTATTTTTCAGACTATAAGGCGCACAAAAATCCTCTGATTTTCTCAGAAATCAAAGGTGCGCCTTATAGTCCAGTGCGTCTTATATATGAACCGTACTTACAGACGCCTTGAACTGTGCACAGGTCTGCCACCTGCTGGTCATTCATCCTTATAATCAGGTGCGCCTTATATATGAACCTAGACATTTTAGCAGGCATTTATTGATGGTGCGCCTTATAGTCCGAAAAATACTGTAAATCTCATTTGTGACTAATAATGGAACAAGATTCAAAAAGGGGACAGAACGTTCAGGGCTTCATCTCTGCACATAAAGTCTCAGCTTGTACAATGTCCGGACCACATTGTGATGTAACTGCAGGGACTAAAAGTTACAGATATTTAAAAAAAAAAATTCTTGCTGAAATGAGTCTTTTCCTTTTTTATTATAATATACAGTAAATGGAGACTGATAATATTCTCAGATCTGTACAATAAGACAATAATCACTCACAGAGATGATCCCATAGACAATGATGAAGTCGTTACTGGAGAAATTTTACATTTTAAAACTGCTCCGAAGTATTTTCCATGTTGCATAGAGGTTATTCTTCATTTGGGAACCTAAAATGTATGTTTTTAGTATTGAAAAGGGAAGTTTTTTGAAGTGCACCTGCTCAGAGTAGGTGCGTTTTTGCGCCTTTTTAGGTGCAAATTAGTGATAGATCCCGTGCAAACATCTGTATAGGACGCACTCACTATGTCAGATAAGGCGCAGGGACTCACAACCACTAAGTGCCGGACTTTAGCCAGCACCAGAAAATGGCGCATAAATGCTCCAAATTAGCAAACTGTGCCAGATTTTTGCGCAAAAATACGCTAGAAACAGTCTAAATGATTAATGTCATCCCTACATCTTTACTTTTTTAAGCAGCCCCCTCCCAGCCACCTTTTGGTTTTTTTAATACGTCTCGGGCAACCCCCTGTAATTTGGGAAAATGTAAGCTGAGCTCTGATTGGTTCTCACGGGCAACTAGAACAGTTCTGCTCTCAGACACTTCTGATACTTCTCCCCCATATATAATAAATATATGAATTAGATGATAAATAGATTCATGGGGGAGATTTATTAGAACTGTGCGAGGGCAAAACTGTTCTAGTAGCTCATGGCAACCAATCAGAGCTCAGCTTACATTTTATTAATTGCTATGTGAAAGTGATTAGACTTAGATAGATCCAGTGACAAATATATTGATATAAAATGTACATATTATATAAGGTATTTTTCGAAATATAAGGAGCACCATCAATAAATGCCTGCTAAATGTCTAGGTTCATATAAGGCACACCTGATTGTTAGGTGCACCTGATTATAAGGCGCACCTGATTATAACGCACACCTGATTATAAGGATGAATGGCCAGCAGGTGGCAGACCTGTGCACAGTTCAAGGCAGCTGTTGTCTGTAAGTAAGGTTCATATATAAGGCACTGGACTATAAGGCGCACCTATGATTTCTGAGAAAATCAAAGGATTTTTTGTGCGCCTTATAGTCCGAAAAAGACGGTAGATAAATAGGTATATACATAAAGAAAGATATGTGGATAAAAGAAAATATATGGATAGCTATCTAGCAATGGATAGATACTTTCCATGGAAACATCAGTACATAAACATTAGATTTACAGGCAGTCCCCGGGTTACGTACAAGATAGGTTGTGTAGGTTTGTTCTTAAAGGGGTTCTCTGGAGGTGGAAAAACATGGCTGCAGTCTTCCAAAAACAGCGCCTCAACTGACCATGGGTAGTGTGTGGTATTGCAACTAAGCTCCATTGATTATAAGGCGCACCTGATTATAAGGCGCACCTGATTAGAAGGCGCACCTGATTATAAGGTGCACCTGATAATAAGGCGCACCTGATTATAAGGATGAATGACCAGCAGGTGGCAGACCTGTGCACAGTTCAAGGCAGCTGTTGTCTGTAAGTAAGGTTCATATATAAGGCGCACTGGACTATAAGGCGCACCTTTGATTTCTGAGAAAGTCCCCGGGTTACGCACAAGATAGGTTCTGTAGGTTTGTTCTTAAAGGGGTTCTCTGGAGGTGGAAAAACATGGCTGCAGTCTTCCAAAAACAGCGCCTCACCTGACCATGGGTAGTGTGTGGTATTGCAACTAAGCTCCATTCATTTCTATACAGCTGAGCTGCAGTACTGGCAGTAACCATGGTCAGGTGTGGCGCTGTTTTTGGAAGACTGAAGCCATGTTTTTCCACCTCCTGAGAACCCCTTTAAGTTGAGTTTGTATGTAAGTCGGAACTGTATACTTTATAATTGTAACCCGAGTCACAAATTTTTTGGTCTCTGTGACAATTGGATTTTAAAAATGTAGAGTTGTCATAAGAACCAGGAGTAACAATAAAGCTTCATTACAGACGCCTGTGATAACTGTTACAGCTGATAATTGTAACCTAGGACTAAAGTACAGGAAATTACCAACATCCAGAGGTCCGTTTGAAACTAGGGGTCGTCTGTAAGTCGGGTGTTCTTAAGTAGGGGGCCGCCTGGTAGAAATATACAGATAGATACAGAGGCATACACAGGTATGAGGTAGACAGAACTTTCTAGATACTTTTTCTAACCATCCACTGTATTATATAATGACGTCTTAGTGCTGCACTTTCTGTGGGGGTGGGGGCGAGGGGGGGGCAGTTTATTTCCCTTTAATTTTACAACTCCAGCAGCTTTTCCAGTTAAATCGCCTGTTCATTATTGGGTCCTATTTAGGAAGGTCTGTGCGGCGCAGTTTAATGAATCCCTGGCACAAAGCTCCCATTCAGCGGTTGGGAAAGAATGGAGCCCTATTTAGGCTCTGCAGGGCTGTATGTCAAAGCCGGCCCATAATACTTGTCAGGGGAGGCCAGAAATTCCCACTGATACCCCAATGTGCAGGAAATCTCACTTCTCCGTCATCAGATTAAGATGCCATGAGGAGACCAGACCGCGCCGCTGCAGCCCTGACACTTATTTACCTCGCTGAATTTTTCCCAGAGGGGTTTCCCAAACAAATCGAAAACAATAAGGTCTAGAAACTGAAAAACCAATTAAATTAACCCAAATGTTCACACAGTGACAACACGTTCCAACGTTCACACGTTGCCAATATGACCAGTTTTGAGTTTTTATCAATTTTTTTTCCGTAGAAATTTTATGCAATCAATATTTTTCCAAATAATAATTAGAAAACAAAAAAAGTTCCAAAAACTTTTTTAAAAAAGAAATCCAATTTGGCTAAATAAATAAAATAAAATAAATTAAATTAACCATGGTCACCCAGACAAATAGCTAAAATCACTACTCAATTTAGTTTTTAATTTTTTTTTTTAAGGTTTTTTTTTAGGTTTGGGAAAGTTTGCTCGAATCAAATTGTTTCCTAAATGTAAAAAAAAAAATTGATGTAAAAAAAATAAATAAATAAAAAAATTCTTATATAAAAAAAATGTAATAAAATTTTTTTTTGGGTCTGAATCAAACCTTTAACACACCAGAATTGCCATAGGGTAATGATGATACCATAAAGTCGGACTATACTAGTTTTGGGGAGGAGGGGTCTTGGCGTGTCCCATCCCCCTGTGTTGTAGGGTGAGAGAACCCAGATAAAGCGATGGGAAATTGGCCTGGGGTCATGGAAAGGGTGTGAAGGGCAAAACAACAGCCACAGGGTCCTTCTGTCCTAGATTGGAGGGCTCATACACGACAACACTCCATAGTTCTGTAAACCGGGATCAAAAGTGGGGGCAAGGATTATTTAAATTAACCCCAAATGTTATTACCCTGAGGTGGCCGTATCCAAGACTGATGCTTAAATGTTCAATTTTTGTAATTTTACATGTTGAAACTTATAGAAAGTCCCATCTGACCCCTGTTTATAGGACCCTCTTTCTATTCACCCCTTGATTTACTATCATTAACGGCCCCTTAAAGGAAAATCTACCAGGGACATTACTCATAGATCCAGGCACCGTGACTGTGGGAATCTTCTTATACTTGTTATCCACGGTCTCCTTCCTTCTAAAATCTACTTCGATGCTAATGAGCCACATATGGCACTGGGGACAATACCAGAGACCCTTTGTGCTGCAGATTCACAGGATGTTACAATGAGCAGAACATGTCTTACTACTACCAATAATAATCTTTATTTATATATCGCCATCAAATTCCGTAGTGCTTTACAATGTCTTACCCAACCCCCTGCTCTCTCTCTCCTCTTTCTGTCTGTGTAATTTAGCAGCAGCAGGAAGTGAGGGGGGGGGAGACCTTCTCTGCTCATTGTAACAGCTTGTGAAGCAACAGCAAGGAGGGGCTCCGGTAACACCCCCCAGAACCCTATGGGGTCATTAGCATAATTCTAAAAGTTGATTTTAGAAAGAAGGAGGCCACAGATAACAAATATTAGAAGATTACCATAGTCACGGTGCCTGGATCTATGAGTTAGTGTCCCTGGCTCTTGAGGGATTTAGATTTCCTTTAATGGTCATTGGAAGACCAGATCTGGGTCTAGTGGAACCAGAAGCTTTGCCATACTGAGGGCATGAGTACTGCTAGGGCTGGGATCACTGCATGTGGCCACCACTCAAGTCCCCAGGTAGGTACCCCAAACCCACATCTTCCATTTACAATTACAGGTTGTTACAAAGGGGCTATGGACCCATTGGGGCTCATTTACTAAGGGTCCGTGGAGCGCATTTTCGTCGGTTTTTACGTTTTGTGCCGCATTTAACAGGGGATTGTGGCGCACACGATCGAAATTTTGGTGCATTAGCGCCGGCTTGCACGTGACACAAGTTGGGGGGCGTGGCCGTCAGACAACCCGACGGATTTGGACAACGCGCAGGATTGAACATTTCGAATTGTGTCGCAAGACATGCACTTACATACACCGGGAAGAAGCAGGTGAACTCCGGCGGACCTCCGTGGGGAAGCAACGGATGCAGGAAATCGGGCGCACAAGCTACGTGAATCGTGCCGGACTTCATCTTCGTCGGAACGTCCGAATCGGGGATCGCGTCAGGACCGGGTAAGTAAATGTGCCCCATTGTGTATTTTCACCAAAGCAATACCCAATGATCCGATATCCTTGTGTGACATCCCATTTCCATGAAGAATCCTCATCAGTTTAGCCGACGGAATCAACTATTTAAATTTTTCAAAAAAAAAAAGAGCAAATCATTCTGAAATTTTTTTTTTTTTGGAAAGGTTAAAACTGTTTAGATTTTTTTTTTTTAAAGTTATTTCTCGAACGTGTGCGTCATCTTTACGGATTGGAGAGGACATTTCACACCATACTATTCCTTCCCACGCTCTTCCCTGCAACACATCCCCCAATCCCAAGATTAAAAAATAATTTGTCAAAGTTTATTTTATGATTTTTTAAAATAATTTCGTATTCCACAGTCCAGCAGGGAGTCAGCAGATGCTCAGGCTCAGTGCAATCATGCGGCCTTGATAATCTGTAAGCCCTACCTATAGTATGTAAATGAGCCCTAAATACAATTGAATGAGGCCCTCCCTGATGCATGCTGGGGCATTGTTGGGGGCTCCTGCTATATTTAGGAGGTAATAACAGCGACTGAGCCCTTTAATCTGTTTACTTGGATTAATTCACCCCCAAATAATAGGATCCAGCTCCTCTCGGATCTCTCAGCCATTCCCCCGGATATTTGTTCATTTACAATTCTCCCCTTCGCTGCCTGTTAACCCATTCACTGCCCATTCTCCCCTTCCTCTATATTGTGCTCAAATGACCATGTAATGTTTCCTGAGATGGGATTATCCACTTCAGTGAGAAAAGAAGGTCTTAACTCCTGGGCCCGGGACACCCCGACTCTTTATGTGTGACCTTCTAGGCGGATACAGGATTCCCATTCACTAAAACATAAGGTTATAATGGAATTAGTACAAGATAATGGGATTTCACTTCCGACTGCTGCACCCAAAATTCCTAAAATAAATCATTACTGCCGGGTGATTGAGCAGATCATGTAATGGACAGGACAATCTATATATCTAATCCTTATCTATATCATTATCTATCTATCATCTACAGTATCTATCTATCTCATATCTATCTATCTATCTCATATCTATCTATCTATCTCATATCTATCTCATATCTATCTCCTATCTATCTCATATTTATCTATCTATCTATCTATCTCATATCTATCTATCTATCTATCTATCTATCTATCTATCTATCTATCGATCTATCTCATATTTATCTATCTATCTATCTCATATCTATCTATCGATCTATCTCATATCTATCTATCTATCTATCTATCTATCTACCTATCTATATATCTATCTCATATCTATCTATCTATCTCATATCTATCTATCTATCTATCTATCTATCTATCTATCTCATATCTATCTCATATCTATCTACCTCTCTCATATCTATCTATCTATCTCATATCTATCTATCTATCTATCTCATATCTATCTATCTCATATCTATCTCATATCTATCTATCTATCTCCTATCTATCTATCTATCTATCTATCTATCTATCTATCTATCTATCTATCTCCTATCTATCTATCTATCTATCTATCTCATATCTATCTATCTATCTATCTATCTATCTATCTATCTCATATCTATCTATCTCCTATCTATCTATCTATCTATCTATCTATCTATCTATCTATCTCATATCTATCTATCTCATATCTATCTCCTATCTATCTATCTCCTATCTATCTATCTCATATCTATCTCATATCTATCTCATATCTATCTATCTACCTATCTCATATCTATCTATCTATCTCATATCTATCTATCTATCTATCTATCTATCTATCTATCTATCTCATATCTATCTCATATCTATCTATCTATCTATCTATCTATCTATCTATCTATCTCATATCTATCTATCTCATATCTATCTATCTATGTATCTCATATCTATCTATCTCATATCTATCTCCTATCTATCTATCTATCTATCTCCTATCTATCTATCTCCTATCTATCTATCTCATATCTATCTCATATCTATCTATCTATCTATCTATCTCATATCTATCTCATATCTATCTCATATCTATCTATCTATCTATCTATCTATCTATCTATCTATCTATCTATCTATCTCCTATCTATCTATCTATCTATCTCATATCTATCTATCTCCTATCTATCTATCTATCTATCTATCTATCTATCTATCTATCTATCTATCTATCTCATATCTATCTATCTCATATCTATCTCCTATCTATCTATCTATCTATCTATCTATCTCCTATCTATCTATCTCCTATCTATCTATCTCCTATCTATCTATCTATCTCATATCTATCTATCTCATATCTATCTCATATCTATCTATCTATCTATCTCATATCTATCTATCTATCTATCTATCTATCTATATCCTATCTATCTATCTATCTATCTATCTATCTATCTATCTATATCCTATCTATCTATCTATCTATCTATCTATCTATCTATCTATCTCATATCTATCTATCTCCTATCTATCTATCTATCTATCTATCTATCTATCTATCACATATCTATCTATCTCCTATCTATCTATCTATCTATCTATTAAAGAAGAAGCAGCAGCACTCCGGTGGTGAATCAAAGCTGGGTGATCTTTATTTCAAGGAAAAGGTGGACACACCGAAACGTTGCACCCTTGAAATAAAGATCACCCAGCTTTGATTCACCACCGGAGTGCTGCTGCTTCTTCTTTAATATATCAAGAATCCTTTGCCACGGATTGCGTATCCTGCACCCGGCTACAGAGGTTGTGCTGCCTTGAATCTCCTTCTTATCTATCTATCTATCTATCTATCTATCTATCTATCTATCTCATATCTATCTATCTATCTATCTCATATCTATCTATCTATCTATCTATCTATCTATCTATCTATCTATCTATCTATCTCATATCTATCTCATATCTATCTCCTATCTATCTCTCATATCTATCTCATATCTATCTCCTATCTATCTATCTATCTATCTATCTCATATCTATCTATCTATCTATCTATCTATCTCATATCTATCTGTCTCATATCTATCTATCTATCTCCTATCTATCTATCTATATATCTATCTCATATCTATCTGTCTCATATCTATCTCATATCTATCTATCTATCTGTCCATTGTCTATTTTTTCTTTTCCCATTAAAATACAAAGGGGGACATTAATCATAGTCTGTTAGACTGTTTTGAGCGTTTTTTAGCGCAAAAATCTGGCGCATCTTGTTAATTTGGCGCACGGCAAAGTTTGGCACTTAGTGGTTTTGAGTCCCTGTGCCTTATCTGACATAGTGGGGCAGATTTACTTACCCGGCCCATTCGCGATCCAGCGGCGCGTTCTTTGCACAGGATTCGGGTCCGGCCGGGATTTATGAAGGTAGTTCCTCCGCCGTCCACCAGGTGGCGCTGCTGCGCTGAAAATCATCTCAACGCGCCGGAATGCACTACCTCGGACCAGGTGAAGGTAAGCGCTCCCCAAGCGACACTTTTTCGGTTTTTAAATGCGGCGGTTTTTCCGAATACGTCAGGCTTTCGTTCGGCCACGCCCCCCGATTTCCGTCGCGCGCATGCCGGCGCCGATGCGCCACAATCCGATAGCGTGCACCACAATCCCGGGGCAATTCAGGTACAATCGGCGCAATTCGGAAATATTCGGGTAACACGTCGGGAAAACGCGAATCGGGCCCTTAGTAAATGACCCCCAGTGAGTGCCTCCTATGCAGATGTTTGCACTGGATCTATCACAAATTTGCGCCTAAAAAGGCGCAAAATAAGCGCAGAAAATGCACTTCCAAAAAAAAAAACACTTTTCATTACTAAAAACATAAATTTTAGGTTCCAAAATGAAAAATTTCCTCTACGCAACATGGAAAATACTTCGGAGCAGTTTTAAAATGTAAAATTTCTCCAGTAACGACTTCATCATTGTCTAGGGCAGTGTTGGTGAACCTTTTGGAGACCGAGTGCCCAAACTACGACCAAAATCCACTTATTTACCGTGAAGTGCCAACATTGCATTTTAAGCAGTAACTTATTGCTATGTGTTCTTCCACATCTTTCAATCGTATCGGCCGCCTGAGGCCACCAATACAGTTGAAAGAAGGAGGGTAAAATCAGGCTCTCGTTGTAGCTTCTTTACAGGGTCTCTCTGTACAGGAAGAATGGTGGGTCCAGAATGAGAACCTCTAAAGATATTGCAGTTCTGTCAACACCTTTTCAATTTTCCCCCAGTTCCAAACAGTCAATGAAGCGTCACTTTATTTGGTGAACTCTGTCCTGGAGTGATGGTCTGAGTGCCCACAGAAAGGGCTCTGAGTGCCACCTCTGGCACCGGTGCCATAGGTTCGCCACCACTGGTCTATGGGATCATCTCTGTGAGTGATTATTGTCTTATTGTACAGATCTGAGAATATTATCAGTCTCCATTTACTGTACATTATAATATAAAAAAGGCAAAGACTCATTTCAGCAAGAATTTTTTCTTCTTCTTACATCTCTGTCACTTTTAGTCCCTGCAGTTACATCACAATGATAGTGTTTTGAGCAGAGATGACGCCCTGAACGTTCTGTCACATTTTCTCAGTCTCCTTTCATTATTGCTCACAAATGAGATCTAACAATTTGAGACAAATTTGACACAAATGAATCGGACATGCGACAATTCCAAAACGCATTTACTAAGGCAGAACCAGATCCATCATAGATCAGGAGCCAAAAAGAAGAACAAACCAGGCGCAAAAATAGGCGAACCTGAGACCCCACTATGATTAATGTTCCCCAAACATTTATAATCCTAAATCCTTTTGGGACACCAGCCTGACACCTTTCTATCATAGCCAGCAGTGGTCAGGGGTCAGCATGGGCGCTCTGACCTCTCTGTGACTACACCCCCCATACACAGTGAGCTGCCATGTCCTGTGTGTCCTGACACCTTTCTATCATAGCCAGCAGTGGTCAGGGGTCAGCATGGGCGCTCTGACCTCCCTGTGACTACACCCCCCATACACAGCGAGCTGCCAAGTCCTGTGTGTCCTGACACCTTTCTATCATAGCCAGCAGTGGTCAGGGGTCAGCATGGGCGCTCTGACCCCTCTGTGACTACACCTCCCCATACACAGCGAGCTGCCATGTCCTGTGTGTCCTGACACCTTTCTATCATAGCCAGCAGTGGTCAGGGGTCAGCATGGGCGCTCTGACCTCTCTGTGACTACACCCCCCATACACAGCGAGCTGCCATGTCCTGTGTGTCCTGACACCTTTCTATCATAGCCAGCAGTGGTCAGCATGGTCGCTCTGACCCCTCTGTGACTACACCCCCCTTACACAGTGAGCTGCCATGTCCTGTGTGTCCTGACACCTTTCTATCATAGCCAGCAGTGGTCAGGGGTCAGCATGGGTGCTCTGACCCCTCTGTGACTACACCCCCCATACACAGCGAGCTGCCATGTCCTGTGTGCCCTGACACCTTTCTATCATAGCCAGCAGTGGTCAGGGGTCAGCATGGGCGCTCTGACCTCTCTGTGACTACACCCCCCATACACAGTGAGCTGCCATGTCCTGTGTGTCCTGACACCTTTCTATCATAGCCAGCAGTGGTCAGGGGTCAGCATGGGTGCTCTGACCCCTCTGTGACTACACCCCCCATACACAGCGAGCTGCCATGTCCTGTGTGCCCTGACACCTTTCTATCATAGCCAGCAGTGGTCAGGGGTCAGCATGGGCGCTCTGACCTCTCTGTGACTACACCCCCCATACACAGTGAGCTGCCATGTCCTGTGTGTCCTGACACCTTTCTATCATAGCCAGCAGTGGTCAGGGGTCAGCATGGGCGCTCTGACCTCCCTGTGACTACACCCCCCATACACAGCGAGCTGCCATGTCCTGTGTGTCCTGATACCTTTCTATTATAGCGAGCAGTGGTCAGGGGTCAGCATGGGCGCTCTGACCTCTCTGTGACTACACCCCCCATACACAGTGAGCTGCCATGTCCTGTGTGTCCTGACACCTTTCTATCATAGCCAGCAGTGGTCAGGGGTCAGCATGGGCGCTCTGACCTCTCTGTGACTACACCTCCATACACAGCGAGCTGCCATGTCCTGTGTGTCCTGACACCTTTCTATCATAGCCAGCAGTGGTCAGGGGTCAGCATGGGTGCTCTGACCCCTCTGTGACTACACCCCCCATACACAGGGAGCTGCCATGTTCTGTGTGTCCTGACATCTTTCTATCATAGCCAGCAGTGGTCAGGGGGCAGCATGGGGGCTCTGACCCCTCTGTGACTACACCCCCCATACACAGCGAGCTGCCACGTCCTGTGTCCTGACACCTTTCTATCATAGCCAGCAGTGGTCAGGGGTCAGCATGGGTGCTCTGACCCCTCTGTGACTACACCCCCCATACACAGCGAGCTGCCATGTCCTGTGTCCTGACACCTTTCTATCATAGCCAGCAGTGGTCAGGGGTCAGCATGGGAGCTCTGACCTCTCTGTGACTACAACCCCCCATACACAGCGAGCTGCCATGTCCTGTGTGTCCTGACACCTTTCTATCATAGCCAGCAGTGGTCAGGGGTCAGCATGGGCGCTCTGACCTCTCTGTGACTACACCCCCCTTACACAGCGAGCTGCCATGTCCTGTGTGTCCTGACACCTTTCTATCATAGCCAGCAGTGGTCAGGGGTCAGCATGGGAGCTCTGACCTCTCTGTGACTACACCTCCATACACAGGGAGCTGCCATGTCCTGTGTGTCCTGACACCTTTCTATCATAGCCAGCAGTGGTCAGGGGTCAGCATGGGCGCTCTGACCCCTCTGTGACTACACCCCTTACACAGCGAGGTGCCATGTCCTGTGTGTCCTGACACCTTTCTATCATAGCCAGCAGTGGTCAGGGGTCAGCATGGGCGCTCTGACCTCTCTGTGACTACACCCCCCATACACAGCGAGCTGCCATGTCCTGTGTGTCCTGACACCTTTCTATCATAGCCAGCAGTGGTCAGGGGTCAGCATGGGTGCTCTGACCCCTCTGTGACTACATCCCCCATACACAGCGAGCTGCCACGTCCTGTGTCCTGACACCTTTCTATCATAGCCAGCAGTGGTCAGGGGTCAGCATGGGCGCTCTGACCCCTCTGTGACTACATCCCCCATACACAGCGAGCTGCCACGTCCTGTGTCCTGACACCTTTCTATCATAGCCAGCAGTGGTCAGGGGTCAGCATGGGAGCTCTGACCTCTCTGTGACTACAACCCCCCATACACAGCGAGCTGCCATGTCCTGTGTGTCCTGACACCTTTCTATCATAGCCAGCAGTGGTCAGGGGTCAGCATGGGCGCTCTGACCTCTCTGTGACTACACCCCCCTTACACAGCGAGCTGCCATGTCCTGTGTGTCCTGACACCTTTCTATCATAGCCAGCAGTGGTCAGGGGTCAGCATGGGAGCTCTGACCTCTCTGTGACTACACCCCCCCATACACAGCGAGCTGCCATGTCCTGTGTGTCCTGACACCTTTCTATCATAGCCAGCAGTGGTCAGGGGTCAGCATGGGCGCTCTGACCTCTCTGTGACTACACCCCCCTTACACAGCGAGCTGCCTTGTCCTGTGTGTCCTGATACCTTTCTATTATAGCCAGCAGTGGTCAGGGGTCAGCATGGGCGCTCTGACCTCTCTGTGACTACACCCCCCATACAAAGTGAGCTGCCATGTCCTGTGTGTCCTGACACCTTTCTATCATAGCCAGCAGTGGTCAGGGGTCAGGCGGTCTGACCTCCCTGTGACTATACCCCCCATACACAGCGAGCTGCCATGTCCTGTGTGTCCTGATACCTTTCTATTATAGCGAGCAGTGGTCAGGGGTCAGCATGGGCGCTCTGACCTCTCTGTGACTACACCCCCCATACACAGTGAGCTGCCATGTCCTGTGTATCCTGACACCTTTCTATCATAGCCAGCAGTGGTCAGGGGTCAGCATGGGCGCTCTGACCTCTTTGTGACTACACCTCCATACACAGCGAGCTGCCATGTCCTGTGTGTCCTGACACCTTTCTATCATAGCCAGCAGTGGTCAGGGGTCAGCATGGGTGCTCTGACCCCTCTGTGACTACATCCCCCATACACAGCGAGCTGCCACGTCCTGTGTCCTGACACCTTTCTATCATAGCCAGCAGTGGTCAGGGGTCAGCATGGGCGCTCTGACCCCTCTGTGACTACACCCCCCATACACAACGAGCTGCCATGTCCTGTGTCCTGACACCTTTCTATCATAGCCAGCAGTGGTCAGGGGTCAGCATGGGCGCTCTGATCTCTCTGTGACTACACCCCCCATACACAGCGAGCTGCCATGTCCTGTGTGACCTGACACCTTTCTATCATAGCCAGCAGTGGTCAGGGGTCAGCATGGGCGCTCTGTCCTCTCTGTGACTACACCCCCATACACAGCGAGCTGCCATGTCCTGTGTCCTGACACCTTTCTATCATAGCCAGCAGTGGTCAGGGGTCAGCATGGGCGCTCTGACCGCTCTGTGACTACACCCTCCATACACAGTGAGATGCCATGCCCTGTGTGTCCTGACACCTTTCTATCATAGCGAGCAGTGGTCAGGGGTCAGCATGGGCACTCTGACCTCTCTGTGACTACACCCCCATACACAGCGAGCTGCCATGTCCTGTGTGTCCTGACACCTTTCTATCATAGCCAGCAGTGGTCAGGGGTCAGCATGGGCGCTCTGACCCCTCTGTGACTACACCCCCCATACACAGGGAGCTGCCATGCCCTGTGTGTCCTGACACCTTTCTATCATAGCCAGCAGTGGTCAGGGGTCAGCATGGGCGCTCTGACCCCTCTGTGACTACACCCCCCATACACAGCGATCTGCCATGTCCTGTGTGTCCTGACACCTTTCTATCATAGCCAGCAGTGGTCAGGGGTCAGCATGGGTGCTCTGACCGCTCTGTGACTACACCCCCCATACACAGGGAGCTGCCATGTCCTGTGTGTCCTGACACCTTTCTATCATAGCCAGCAGTGGTCAGGGGTCAGCATGGGTGCTCTGGCCCCTCTGTGACTACACTCCCCATACACAGCGAGCTGCCATGTCCTGTGTGTCCTGACACCTTTCTATCATAGCCAGCAGTGGTCATGGGTCAGCATGGGCGCTCTGACCACTCTGTGAATACACCCTCCATACACAGTGAGATGCCCTGCCCTGTGTGTCCTGACACCTTTCTATCATAGCCAGCAGTGGTCAGGGGTCAGCATGGGTGCTCTGACCCCTCTGTGACTACACCCCCCATACACAGCGAGCTGCCATGTCCTGTGTATCCTGACACCTTTCTATCATAGCCAGCAGTGGTCTGGGGTCAGTATGGGTGCTCTGACCCCTCTGTGACTACACCCCCATACACAGTGAGCTGCCATGTCCTGTGTGTCCTGACACCTTTCTATCATAGCCAGCAGTGGTCAGGGGTCAGCATGGGCTCTCTGACCTCCCTGTGACTACACCCCCCATACACAGCGAGCTGCCATGTCCTGTGTGTCCTGACACCTTTCTATCATAGCCAGCAGTGGTCAGGGGTCAGCATGGGCGCTCTGACCCCTCTGTGACTACACCCCCCATACACAGCGAGCTGCCATGTCCTGTGTGTCCTGACACCTTTCTATCATAGCCAGCAGTGGTCAGGGGTCAGCATGGGATCTCTGACCCCTCTGTGACTACACCCCCCATACACAGGGAGCTGCCATGTCCTGTGTGTCCTGACACCTTTCTATCATAGCCAGCAGTGGTCAGGGGTCAGCATGGGCGCTCTGACCCCTCTGTAACTACACCCCCCATACACAGCGAGCTGCCATGTCCTGTGTGTCCTGACACCTTTCTATCATAGCCAGCAGTGGTCAGGGATCAGCATGGGCGCTCTGACCCCTCTGTGACTACACCCGCCATACACAGCGAGCTGCCATGTCCTGTGTGTCCTGACACCTTTCTATCATAGCCAGCAGTGGTCAGGGATCAGCATGGGCGCTCTGACCCCTCTGTGACTACACCCCCCATACACAGCGAGCTGCCATGTCCTGTGTGTCCTGACACCTTTCTATCATAGCCAGCAGTGGTCAGGGGTCAGCATGGGAGCTCTGACCTCTCTGTGACTACACCCCCCCATACACAGCGAGCTGCCATGTCCTGTGTGTCCTGACACCTTTCTATCATAGCCAGCAGTGGTCAGGGGTCAGCATGGGCGCTCTGACCTCTCTGTGACTACACCCCCCTTACACAGCGAGCTGCCTTGTCCTGTGTGTCCTGATACCTTTCTATTATAGCGAGCAGTGGTCAGGGGTCAGCATGGGCGCTCTGACCTCTCTGTGACTACACCCCCCATACACAGTGAGCTGCCATGTCCTGTGTGTCCTGACACCTTTCTATCATAGCCAGCAGTGGTCAGGGGTCAGGCGGTCTGACCTCCCTGTGACTATACCCCCCATTCCCAGCGAGCTGCCATGTCCTGTGTGTCCTGATACCTTTCTATTATAGCGAGCAGTGGTCAGGGGTCAGCATGGGCGCTCTGACCTCTCTGTGACTACACCCCCCATACACAGTGAGCTGCCATGTCCTGTGTATCCTGACATCTTTCTATCATAGCCAGCAGTGGTCAGGGGTCAGCATGGGCGCTCTGACCTCTTTGTGACTACACCTCCATACACAGCGAGCTGCCATGTCCTGTGTGTCCTGACACCTTTCTATCATAGCCAGCAGTGGTCAGGGGTCAGCATGGGTGCTCTGACCCCTCTGTGACTACATCCCCCATACACAGCGAGCTGCCACGTCCTGTGTCCTGACACCTTTCTATCATAGCCAGCAGTGGTCAGGGGTCAGCATGGGCGCTCTGACCCCTCTGTGACTACACCCCCCATACACAGCGAGCTGCCATGTCCTGTGTCCTGACACCTTTCTATCATAGCCAGCAGTGGTCAGGGGTCAGCATGGGCGCTCTGATCTCTCTGTGACTACACCCCCCATACACAGCGAGCTGCCATGTCCTGTGTGTCCTGACACCTTTCTATCATAGCCAGCAGTGGTCAGGGGTCAGCATGGGCGCTCTGTCCTCTCTGTGACTACACCCCGCATACACAGCGAGCTGCCATGCCCTGTGTGTCCTGACACCTTTCTATCATAGCCAGCAGTGGTCAGGGGTCAGCATGGGCGCTCTGACCGCTCTGTGACTACACCCTCCATACACAGTGAGATGCCATGCCCTGTGTGTCCTGACACCTTTCTATCATAGCCAGCAGTGGTCAGGGGTCAGCATGGGCACTCTGACCTCTCTGTGACTACACCCCCATACACAGCGAGCTGCCATGTCCTGTGTGTCCTGACACCTTTCTATCATAGCCAGCAGTGGTCAGGGGTCAGCATGGGCGCTCTGACCCCTCTGTGACTACACCCCCCATACACAGGGAGCTGCCATGCCCTGTGTGTCCTGACACCTTTCTATCATAGCCAGCAGTGGTCAGGGGTCAGCATGGGCGCTCTGACCCCTCTGTGACTACACCCCCCATACACAGCGATCTGCCATGTCCTGTGTGTCCTGACACCTTTCTATCATAGCCAGCAGTGGTCAGGGGTCAGCATGGGTGCTCTGACCGCTCTGTGACTACACCCCCCATACACAGGGAGCTGCCATGTCCTGTGTGTCCTGACACCTTTCTATCATAGCCAGCAGTGGTCAGGGGTCAGCATGGGTGCTCTGGCCCCTCTGTGACTACACTCCCCATACACAGCGAGCTGCCATGTCCTGTGTGTCCTGACACCTTTCTATCATAGCCAGCAGTGGTCATGGGTCAGCATGGGCGCTCTGACCACTCTGTGAATACACCCTCCATACACAGTGAGATGCCCTGCCCTGTGTGTCCTGACACCTTTCTATCATAGCCAGCAGTGGTCAGGGGTCAGCATGGGTGCTCTGACCCCTCTGTGACTACACCCCCCATACACAGCGAGCTGCCATGTCCTGTGTATCCTGACACCTTTCTATCATAGCCAGCAGTGGTCTGGGGTCAGTATGGGTGCTCTGACCCCTATGTGACTACACCCCCCATACACAGCGAGCTGCCATGTCCTGTGTCCTGACTCCTTTCTATCATAGCCAGCAGTGGTCAGGGGTCAGCATGGGTGCTCTGACCCCTCTGTGACTACACCCCCATACACAGTGAGCTGCCATGTCCTGTGTGTCCTGACACCTTTCTATCATAGCCAGCAGTGGTCAGGGGTCAGCATGGGCTCTCTGACCTCCCTGTGACTACACCCCCCATACACAGCGAGCTGCCATGTCCTGTGTGTCCTGACACCTTTCTATCATAGCCAGCAGTGGTCAGGGGTCAGCATGGGCGCTCTGACCCCTCTGTGACTACACCCCCCATACACAGCGAGCTGCCATGTCCTGTGTGTCCTGACACCTTTCTATCATAGCCAGCAGTGGTCAGGGGTCAGCATGGGATCTCTGACCCCTCTGTGACTACACCCCCCATACACAGGGAGCTGCCATGTCCTGTGTGTCCTGACACCTTTCTATCATAGCCAGCAGTGGTCAGGGGTCAGCATGGGCGCTCTGACCCCTCTGTAACTACACCCCCCATACACAGCGAGCTGCCATGTCCTGTGTGTCCTGACACCTTTCTATCATAGCCAGCAGTGGTCAGGGATCAGCATGGGCGCTCTGACCCCTCTGTGACTACACCCGCCATACACAGCGAGCTGCCATGTCCTGTGTGTCCTGACACCTTTCTATCATAGCCAGCAGTGGTCAGGGATCAGCATGGGCGCTCTGACCCCTCTGTGACTACACCCCCCATACACAGCGAGCTGCCATGTCCTGTGTGTCCTGACACCTTTCTATCATAGCCAGCAGGAAGTTTTTCAGTAATTTTTCTCGAGTAATTTTGACTTTTTTTGATATATACTAATAAACCTTACATGCCCATCATCCTTCCCCAGCCTGCCCATTAACCTTCCTAAGTAAAAGTTGTTCATATCCTAACAATTTCCCATTTTTTCGCTTAAAACACATCGCCCTTAAAAATGAAATGTGATTTAAATTTCAGCCTCACCTATTCTGCTGGCCTAACAAAAATTGCAATGAATGAATAAAGTACCTTAAAAAAAATGATTGGAAGAAATTGCCATTTAAAAAATTAACAAATTCAAAATATTGAACTACAAAAGTCATTTTAAGGGACTGAAATTTTAGATTTCTTAGGAATAAATTATTATACATGGATAAATTAAAAATAATGAAATCAACAAAAATTCTTAAAAAAATACCTTTGTGCAACAATTGGGTAAAGTGAAGTTTCGGTTGCATTTTGTGCTAAAGCAAAAACAAAAACTTTGTGTTAAGCCCCCCAAAAAGTTAAGACAACAGCAGTATTTATGTTATTGTTGGCTTGAATGGAAACAGGGCAATTGTACTTTGTTTTGTGGCTGGAGGAGAAGGGAGCACAGTGAGGCCTTTATTCCAGACCTTGCATGATGTATCATTCCCAGCCCACGGATTTAGTGAAAGCTGATACCATTGAGTCCCGCAGACCTCCTACTTATCCGTCCCTCCCATTCTTTTCAGGATGTGTGTTTCTGGTGAGAACAAATTAAACTGAGAAGGAGCTGAAAGCCTGACACTGAATGCATCTCTCTCCCTCTCGGCATCTCTACATCTTTACCTGGTGAGATTTTGCCAATTTTTTTGCTTTTTTCTTAGGATGAAGCTCAACTTTTTGAAAAATCTTGATTGCTAAAAATTGATGAACGCATAAAAAAAATTAAAAATATTCTTTGGGATCTACTGATTTTACTGACAGGTGTTCCACCTGAATATGATCCTCAAGACCACCGGTCTACAGAAGTCTAGGCTTGATATTTTTGACTCTTGATAGACCAAGGGGAACCGTCAGTCGTGATGGCCATCCAAGCCGAAATTATGAATCATTTTATGCCGCTCTACTTTGCCGGATCTGCTGTGGACTTTGACAAAGGATATCATGAAGGAGTCGACATCCTGGGAGCTGTTGAAAACGGCGACTATAAAGAATCAAGTAAGGATTTGCTTAGTTTTATTAATACGGCTTCGAGTAACATCAAACTAGCTTTGGACAAACCGGTGAAGTCAAAAAGGAAGGTCAACCATAGAAAGTACCTACAAAAGCAGATAAAAAGATGTACGGGTATGATCAGTAATGGAGTTACGTCAAGTCAAGGGTCTCCGAAAGGTCAGGTTACGTCGCCCAGCACTAACAATAGCCCCCCAAATTATCACTATAAGCCTCCTCCGAAGAGAGACAATAACCAGACCAACTTACAGAGCAAGAGCTTGGCTGCTCTTTTTGAAAACGCCAGGGAAATACGTGGGGAAAAATGCAAAAAAGTGCCCTTAAGGAATCGTAATCTGCCGCCTTCGTTCTTTACCGAACCGGCTTATTCTTCACCAGGATTTCTTACTAATTCCGAAGTGCTGACCTTAAAGGACTTGGATAAAGCCAACCAGGACACTGTGGAATTTTTTGACCTGTTGGGCCCTGATTATAACAACATGATCTCAGAGCAAGAGATCATCCAGGGAGCATCCGTAAAGATACACCAGGACATCCCGACGGAACATTCTGTTTACGAGCCACATCACTTACTAAATGGGCTCCTTTATTCCGACCCCTGGAATCCATGTAATCCAATTAAAAAGAGTCCTGTGGGAACTTGCAGTCCAAACTTGAATGAAACTTTGAAATGTATTCCCGTGCCAGTCCCTGTCTTTTCAAACACCACCGAGTCTACGACCATCTCAGCTTCCTTGGAGGACAACTGTCCCAACATCACACCATTTAACCCCTGCTATCCCGAGTGCTCCTTGCCTCAAATGTTTTACGATTGTGCTTCAGGATACAACAGAATTGGATACTCAGTTTTGTAGAACTTTCCAAAACTTTTTTTTAAGGACCTTCTATACAGACGACTGTGCAATAAACTCACATAGTGACGACTTAACCCTCCCACCTCAGAAAGACCCTCGGCATTTACCAGAATAACAGTCGTTACATTGACGTTCAACTTTTTGAATTTTTTTTTCCCCCAAAAAAATTCCCAATGTAATAAGCTATTTCAATGAAGCGATTGGGAGATATAACATTACACTGAAAGCCATATCCGCAGATGTGTAAATATACTGGTAGGCTAAGTATTGGATGACACTAATTTTTTTTTTGTTTTTAATGTATAATTTTTATAAACAATGCAAAAAAAAAAGTTTTATGCAATAAAAAACAATTTAGCACTGAGAATGATTTTTTTTTTTAGGATAAATGAGAGTAAGTAATTGTGATCTGTGTTGGATCTATCTCTGGTTTAGTTTTTTGTGCTATTTTTTTTTCCGACAATCTTTAGGCACCCGACTGTGGTCCCTTTAAGTGCAGTTGCCTTTCCATCTTCTCTGAACTCCTGACCCCTTCCTTAAGACAATTTATTTTCTTTATTGATGGACTGGAGGTTGCCCCCCCCCCTTCCGCCCCCCCATTTCTATTAACTGTATGCTGACTGTTGTGGTTGATGCCATAGCCATGTTAAAAGTAAACTTTGTTTTCTTGTGAAGTTATGTCTCTGTCCTTATTATATTATTATTATTATTATTATTATTATTATTATTTGTAAGGACAGAACTACCCATAGGGAACCATATTGTACCATACAGAAACAATGTATCTTCCTATAATTTTTTTAATTTCAAAAAGTTGCACTTAACTTGGTTGGCCTGGGAGCTTTGTAAGTCAAAATGTTGAATATTGGTGACATTTTTGGGTGCATACTTCATGGTTGGTGTCTATTTATTTTGTTTTTTTTACATTCTAACAGAATAAATCATAAGGCCAGGAACAGATTCATATTTTATACCCCATGGGGGGGATTTATTATTGGGTTTCCTGGACTTTTTTTTGGTATACAAAGTCTCAGAGTAGTCGCATTGAGGGTTTCTGAGACTTTTCATTGCTAGAAAGTCTCACAGGACTAATGTGGCCTAAACATAGAACTGCTACTAGTGCAATAATAATAATAATAATTCTTTATTTATATAGCGCACACAGATTACACAGAGTTTACCAAATCAGTCCCCAATGGGGCTCACAATCTAATCAGCCTACTATTATGTTTTGGAGTGTGGGAGGAAACTGGAGGACCCGAAAGAAACCCACGCCAACACAGAGACACTGTGCATGACTTGAGAATTTCAGAAAAAGTCTCACAGTTACTCTAAAAGTCTCTATGTGCCCAGATTTTTTATGCATTTTGAGACTTTTTTGAGACTTTTTAAAAAAAAAATCCCAGACAAAAAATAGACCATTAGAACATTTATTAAAGGGCTAAAGCCACTTTAATGAATGTGATGGGTAGCGAAACTCCAAAAATAGACTCTCTAGAGGAACTGGTCTAATGATAATTAACCCCTCAATGTCTTTATCCTCTTTTGACCACATTTAGTGAATCATTTTTGTGTAAAATGTGTTGGGTGTTGTTTGCATCTTGTTTCCATCAGTAGTATATGGGGGATTATTCCACAAGGAATTCCTAAAGTAGTCACAAATGTGGACCCTGTAGGTAAGAGTAAAATATCAGTATATGTTCTATCACCATAGAAACACAATGGGGGTTATTTACTAAGGGCCCGATGCGCCTTTTCCCGACGTGTTACCCGAATATTTCCGATTTGCGCCGTTTTCCCCTGAATTGCCCTGGGATTTTGGCGCACGCGATTGGATTTTGGGGCATCGGCGCTGGCATGCGCGCGACGGAAATCAGGGGGCGTGGCCGGACGAAAAGCCGACAGATTCGGAAAAACCGCCGCATTTATAAAAAAAAAAAAGTGTCGCGAAACTTGAACTTACCTTCACTAGGAATAGGCCGGTGAACTTGAGTGCATTTCGGGGAACTTTAGCGCAGGAGCACCACCTGGTGGATGTCGGAGGAACTACCTTAGTGAATCCCGGCCGGACCCGAATCCACCGCAGAGAACGCGATGCTGGATCGCAAATGGACCGGGTAAGTAAATCTGCCCCAATGGGGGTGATTTTTCATACTATGGGGCGCTGATATATCCGGTGGATGGGTAGGCTGCCGGGTAACTCTACACTCGGGGGCATATTTATCAGGGCATCGGGGCCACATCAGTGGTGTAGAGGCCCTAAAATAATTGTAAATGCTACCTTATTGCTAGCACTTGCGATTATTTTGCCCTTTCCGCCACCTTCATGTTAGTGGGGCATGAAGGGGGGGATGCGGCCGGCTGAGTGGAGGGCGCGGCCGGCCAGGAGTGGCGCTCTTGTTGCTGCTGACAACTTTTCATAAGTGAAAAATCGCAGCCTGCTTTTTATTCTACGCCAGGTGGAAGCCTGGTGTTTTTGCTCCTTTTTGCTGCTTAATGGCTGTTTTGCGCCTATTTTGCGCTTTTATGAAATGTTACGCCTCAATTCGCCGTGTGTTGTTGCGCCCTATTTGTCATCACATTGCGCCTCTTTACAGATGTTTGCGCCCCAATTTATTATACTATTGCGCCTATATTGCAAAATAAAATGCCGGTCCTGACCATACTTAGGAAAGGGAATGGTATCATTTGCGCAAAAATTGCGCCGTTTTAAAATTTGCACCTAGTAAGGCGCAAAAAAAACCTCTGCATTTGACAAAGAGCCAAAACGACAAAGCCAAATGAGGTGCAAAAATAGACTCACAAGAGGCGCAAAAAGAGCGCAGAGAAGGGGGGAATAAGATAAATGACCCCCATAGAGCTGCCTAGAGGAACTGGTCTAGTAATAAATAACCCCCCTCCGTGTCTTTATGCTCGTTTGAACACATTGGGGCAGATTTACTTACCCGGTCCATTCGCGATCCAGCGGCGCGTTCTCTGCGGTGGATTCGGGTCCGGACGGGATTCATTAAGGTAGTTCCTCCGCCGTCCACCAGGTGTCGCTGCTGCGCTGAAGATCCCCGGAATGCACTGATCTTCACCAAGCCGGACCGAGTGAAGGTAAGCGCGAGTCCCAAAACACTTTTTTTTTTTTTAAATGCTGCGGTTTTTGCGAATCCGTCGGGTTTTCGTTCGGCCACGCCCCCCGATTTCCGTCGCGCGCATGCCGGCGCCGATGCGCCACAATCCGATCGCATGCGCCAAAATCCCGGAGCAATTCAGGGAAAATCGGCGCAAATCGGAAATATTCGGGTAACACGTCGGGAAAACGCGAATCGGGCCCTTAGTAAATGACCCCCAATGTGTACATTTAGGAAATGTGTCAGACCCTTTATGAAATGTTAACAGAGCCTTGTAATTAGTGTCAGACTGGGTTGCTTTGGGCCCACCAGTTTTAACCTGGTTCCTCGGACCAACAACCATATGGCTACAGACATATGTTACCTGACTCCCAGTGTCGGCTCCAGGTTCAGTAGGACCCCTGGGCAATAGAGCCTCAGTGGGCCCCTTTGCAGTGGACTTACGTGGTGGCATTAAAAATTCAGAAATTTGTTTCCTAAAATATTCCCTAGTTTATCATCCCAAACAGCCCCCTCATTGTTATTTTATATAAGCTTTCTTCACCCCCTATGGATTCATTAGATACAGCCGCCCTCACTCCCTTGGATTCCTTATGTACAGCCTAATGCGGGCCCCCCAGCAGCTCTGGGCCCCAGCACTTGCTCGGGTATGTCCATTGCTGGCGCCGGCCCTGTTGACTCTCATTCCTAAACATGGCTGAGACAAATTTCTTTCAGTAGTTGTAGGCTGGCAGCTCTTACATTAGTCTGTTATTGGACTGGGATTGCCTGTCAGTAACCTACTGACCAGCACCCGACTTAAACTTGGCCCCATGTATGGCCATGAGCCATATTAATATACAAGTCACGTTGAATCTGCTGAATATTTGTGAGCTCACCACTTATTCCAGGGCTTGAGGCCCCAGTGGGAGATTTACCTGTGAGCCACTTTACACTACAATGAATCTATATAATTGATTTACATATTTTCTTTTATTTTGCATAAAATATACATTTTAGATTTTTTCCCCCCTCCACTTTTTGCCATTTTTTTGTCTCCTTCCTGTATATCTGTTTACACTTCCTTTTTATGAGATGTCAATCAGGGGGCGTAACTACAGCGATAGCAGCTGCTATGGGGCCCACAGTGTAATGGGGCCACACCATTGATCCAAAACACAACAGAATGGAGGATGTGCACTATTACATACATGTGTGTCAGAGCGTATAAATGTGTGAGTATATAAATATGTATATTTTCTGAGGGAGTAGGGGGGGGGGGGGGCATTCAGGATTATGCTATGGGGCCCTTACTCTTTTAGTTACGCCCCTGATGTCAGCCCTAGCAAAAAAGTGGCACCAGAGCAGGACAACCAGCACAGCCTGATGAAGGGACAGCCCAAATATTTCAGTAAACATATGTAGAAACAAGATGGGATACTAATGGTCGCTATATGTAGTCTGTTACCATGGAGACCCATTGACGTGTAATAAGAAAACATAAGACGCTATTGATGTGTGATATATAAATAGTAAATATTTGGGGTACTATATGATGTACTATCTGTTTGGCACGTTTATTTTTAGGGGGTACTGTCTATCTATCTCTTGTTGTAGTTTGGCTAAGTAATAAATTGGATATTGATTGTGTAAAGTATAAAAATGTTTTTTTTTTAAAAAATCACACGTCATATATGTCCCTGCTTCCCTTTAGTGTGGTATTAGAGCCTTTGGAAACTAAGGGGTGGATACAGTCACCACTGTGGCGCCCCCTATAGGTTTTAGTAATGACTATGAGGGTCATTTACTAAGGGCCCGAATCGCGTTTTTCCGACAGGTTATCCGAAAATTTCCGATTTGCGACAATTTTTCCTGAATTGCCCCAGGATTTTGGCGCACGTGACCGGATTGTGGCGCATCAGCGCCGGCATGCACGCGCCGGAGATGGGGGGCATGGCCGTACGAAAAACCGCCGCTTTAAAAAAAAAAAAAAGGGTCGCTTGACACGCGCTTACCTGCACCCAGCGTAGGACGGTGAACTTCAGTGCACTCCGATGAACTTCAGCGCAGCAGCGACACCTGGTGGACATCGGGGGAACTACCTTAGTGAATCGCCGGAAGACCCGAATCCGCCGCAGAGAACACGCCTCTCGATCGCGAATGGACCTATGGGGCAGATTTACTTACCTGGTCCATTTGCGATCCAGCGGCGCGTTCCCTGCGGCGGATTCGGGTCTTCTGGTGATTCACTAAGGTAGTTCCCCCGATGTCCACCAGGTGTCGCTGCTGCGCTGAAGTTCATCGTCCTACGCTGGGTGCAGGTAAGCGCGTGTCAAGCGACACTTTTTAAAAAAAAAAAAAATGCGGCCATGCCCCCCGATTTTCGTCACGTGCATGCCGGCGCAATTCAGGGAAAATCGTCGCAAATCGGAAATTTTTGGATAACCCGTCGGAAAAACGCGATTCGAGCCCTTAGTAAATGACCCCCTATGTGTTACATTGACAGTGCAGCTAGTGACATCTAGTGGACAAATTAGAGTTTGCTTGTTTTCCATTTCCAATAAATGTTATTGTTCTTTGTAACATATTTTATAGATGTAATTGTTGGCAGAATATAGTTTGTAGGGCTCGGTAAATTCCGTGGGTTTAGCCTCTACAGGTGCACAGGGATCACCTAACCCAGGAACCTAATGGATACGTAAGGTTTCTCTTAAAGGAAATCTCAAAATCCATTATAATAAACAAGGGACACTTACTGATAGGTCCAGGCACAGTGACTGTGTGTTGTATTTGTTATCTATGGCCTCCTTCCTTCTAAAATCAACTATTATAATTATGCTTAAGAGCCATGCTGTAGCTTCATAGCCTTTTACACTGTGCAGAACACCTCATGACTCTTGCTTTGTGAGATTACATCAGGGAGAGGGATGGGAAAAAAGAGGGAGGAAGGGCAGTGTAACAGCTTGGGAAGCTACAGTATGGAAGATGAGGGGGTGACACAAGAGCTTACAGTCTATGAGGATGAGAGGGTGACACAAGAGCTTACAGTCTATGAGGATGAGGGGGTGACACAAGAGCTTACAATCTATGAGGATGAGGGGGTGACACAAGAGCTTACAGTCTATGAGGATGAGGAAGGACACAAGAGCTTACAGTCTATGAGGATGAGGGGGTGACACAAGAGCTTACAGTCTATGAGGATGAGGGGGTGACACAAGAGCTTACAGTCTATGAGGATGAGGAGGTGACACAAGAGCTTACAGTCTATAAGGATGAGGGGGAGACACAAGAGCTTACAGTCTATGAGGATGAGGGGGAGACACAAGAGCTTACAGTCTATGAGGATGAAGGGGCGACACAAGAGCTTACAGTCTATGAGGATGAGGGGGTGACACAAGAGCTTACAGTCTATAAGGATGAGGAGGTGACACAAGAGCTTACAGTCTATAAGGATGAGGGGGAGACACAAGAGCTTACAGTCTATGAGGATGAGGGGGAGACACAAGAGCTTAAAGTCTATGAGGATGAGGGGGAGACACAAGAGCTTACAGTCTATGAGGATGAAGGGGCGACACAAGAGCTTACAGTCTATGAGGATGAGGGGGAGACACAAGAGCTTACAGTCTATGAGGATGAGGGGGAGACACAAGAGCTTACAGTCTATGAGGATGAGGGGGAGACACAAGAGCTTACAGTCTATGAGGATGAGGGGGAGACACAAGAGCTTACAGTCTATGAGAATGAGGGGGTGACACAAGAGCTTACAGTCTATGAGGATGAGGAGGTGACACAAGAGCTTACAGTCTATGAGGATGAGGGAATGACACAAGAGCTTACAGTCTATGAGGATGAGGGGGTGACACAAGAGCTTACAGTCTATGAGGATGAGGGGGTGACACAAGAGCTTACAGTCTATAAGGATGAGGGGGTGACACAAGAGCTTACAGTCTATGAGGATGAGGAGGTGACACAAGAGCTTACAGTCTATGAGGATGAGGGGGTGACACAAGAGCTTACAGTCTATGAGGATGAGGGGGTGACACAAGAGCTTACAGTCTATGAGGATAAGGGGGTGACACAAGAGCTTAAAGTCTATGAGGAAGAGGGGGTGACACAAGAGCTTACAGTCTATGAGGATGAGGGGATGACACAAGAGCTTACAGTCTATGAGGATGGGGGGTGACACAAGAGCTTACAGTCTAAGAGGATGAGGGGATGACACAAGAGCTTACAGTCTATGAGGATGAGGGGATGACACAAGAGCTTACAGTCTATGAGGATGAGGGGTGACACAAAAACTTACAGTCTATGAGGATGAGGGGGAGACACAAGAGCTTACAGTCTATGAGGATGAGGGGTGACACAAGAGCTTACAGTCTGAGGATGAGGGGGAGACACAAGAGCTTACAGTCTATGAGGATGAGGGGGTGACACAAGAGCTTACAGTCTATGAGAATGAGGGGGTGACACAAGAGCTTACAGTCTATGAGGATGAGGGGTGACACAAGAGCTTACAGACTATGAGGATGAGGGGGTGACACAAGAGCTTACAGTCTATGAGGATGAGGGGGGACACAAGAGCTTACAGTCTGAGGATGAGGGGTGACACAAGAGCTTACAGTCTATGAGGATGAGGGGGTGACACAAGAGCTTACAGTCTGTGAGGATGAGGGGTGACACAAGAGCTTACAGACTATGAGGATGAGAGGGTTACACAAGAGCTTAAAGTCTATGAGGATGAGGGGTGACATAAGAGCTTACAGTCTTTGAAGATGAGAGGGTGACACAAGAGCTTGCAGTCTATGTGGATGAGGGGGTGACACAAGAGCTTACAGTCTATGAGGATGAGGGGGTGACACAAGAGCTTACAGTCTATGAGGATGAGGGGGTGACACAAGAGCTTACAGCCTATGAGGATGAGAGGGTGACACAAGAGCTTACAGTCTATGAGGATGAGGGGGAGACACAAGAGCTTACAGTCTATGAGGATGAGGGGGTGACACAAGAGCTTACAGTCTATGAGGATGAGGGGGTGACACAAGAGCTTACAGTCTATGAGGATGAGGGGGACACAAGAGCTTACAGTCTATGAGGATGAGGGGGTGACACAAGAGCTTACAGTCTATGAGGATGAGGGGTTGACACAAGAGCTTACAGTCTATGTGGATGAGGAGGTGACACCAGAGCTTACAGTCTATGAGGATGGGGGGGACACAAGAGCTTACAGTCTATGAGGATGAGGGGGTGACACAAGAGCTTACAGTCTATGAGGATGAGGGGGTGACACAAGAGCTTACAGTCTATGAGGATGAGGAGGTGACACAAGAGCTTACAGTCTATGAGGATGAGGGGGTGACACAAGAGCTTACAGTCTATGAGGATGGGGGGGACACAAGAGCTTACAGTCTATGAGGATGAGGGGGTGACACAAGAGCTTACAGTCTATGAGGATGAGGGGGGACACAAGAGCTTACAGTCTATGAGGATGAGGGGGGACACAAGAGCTTACAGTCTATGAGGATGAGGGGGTGACACAAGAGCTTACAGTCTATGTGGATGAGGAGGTGACACAAGAGCTTACAGTCTATGAGGATGAGGGGGTGACACAAGAGCTTACAGTCTATGAGGATAAGGGGGTGACACAAGAGCTTACAGTCTATGAGGATAAGGGGGTGATACAAGAGCTTACAGTCTATGAGGATGAGGGGGTGACACAAGAGCTTACAGTCTATGAGGATGAGGAGGTGACACAAGAGCTTACAGTCTATGAGGATGAGGGGGTGACACAAGAGCTTACAGTCTATAAGGATAAGGGGGTGATACAAGAGCTTACAGTCTATGAGGATGAGGGGGTGACACAAGAGCTTACAGTCTATGAGGATGAGAGGGTGACACAAGAGCTTACAGTCTATGAGGATGAGGGGGTGACACAAGAGCTTACAGTCTATGAGGATGAGGGGGTGACACATGAGCTTACAGTCTATGAGGATGAGGGGGTGACACAAGAGCTTACAGTCTATGAGGATGAGGGGGGACACAAGAGCTTACAGTCTATGAGGATGAGGAGGTGACACAAGAGCTTACAGTCTACGAGGATGAGGGGTTGACACAAGAGCTTACAGTCTATGTGGATGAGGAGGTGACACCAGAGCTTACAGTCTATGAGGATGAGGGGGTGACACAAGAGCTTACAGTCTATGAGGATGAGGGGGTGACACAAGAGCTTACAGTCTATGAGGATGAGGAGGTGACACAAGAGCTTACAGTCTATGAGGATGAGGGGGTGACACAAGAGCTTACAGTCTATGAGGATGAGGGGTTGACACAAGAGCTTACAGTCTATGTGGATGAGGAGGTGACACCAGAGCTTACAGTCTATGAGGATGAGGGGGTGACACAAGAGCTTACAGTCTATGAGGATGAGGGGGTGACACAAGAGCTTACAGTCTATGAGGATGAGGGGGTGACACAAAAGCTTACAGTCTATGAGGATGAGGGGGTGACACAAGAGCTTACAGTCTATGTGGATGAGGAGGTGACACAAGAGCTTACAGTCTATGAGGATGAGGGGGTGACACAAGAGCTTACAGTCTATGAGGATGAGGGGGTGACACAAGAGCTTACAGTCTGAGGATGAGGGGGAGACACAAGAGCTTACAGTCTATGAGGATGAGGGGGTGACACAAGAGCTTACAGTCTATGTGGATGAGGAGGTGACACAAGAGCTTACAGTCTATGAGGATGAGGGGGTGACAAAAGAGCTTACAGTCTATGAGGATGAGGGGGTGACACAAGAGCTTACAGTTTATGAGGATAAGGGGGTGATACAAGAGCTTACAGTCCATGAGGATGAGGGGGTGACACAAGAGCTTACAGTCTATGAGGATAAGGGGGTGATACAAGAGCTTACAGTCTATGAGGATGAGGAGGTGACACAAGATCTTACAGTCTATGAGGATGAGGGGGTGACACAAGAGCTTACAGTCTATGAGGATGAGGGGGTGACACAAGAGCTTACAGTCTATGAGGATGAGGGGGTGACATAAGAGCTTACAGTCTATGAGGATGAGGAGGTGACACAAGATCTTACAGTCTATGAGGATGAGGGGGTGACACAAGAGCTTACAGTCTATGAGGATGAGGAGGTGACACAAGATCTTACAGTCTATGAGGATGAGGGGGTGACACAAGAGCTTACAGTCTATGAGGATGAGAGGGTGACACAAGAGCTTACAGTCTATGAGGATGAGGGGGTGACACAAGAGCTTACAGTCTATGACAGTGGTGGCGAACCTATGGCACGGGTGCCAGAGGTGGCACTCAGAGCCCTCTCTATTGGCACCTGCGCCATCACTCCAGGCCAGACAGGACTCAAGGTCTCTTGCAGTCCCAGGCAGCCCAGGACCCTAGGAGGAAGCTACAATGATAATCAAAACTTCTTCTCCTTCTTTCTACTGTATTGTTGTCCTCAGGTGCCTATACAATTTAAACATGTGACAGAGCAGGGAGTAATAAGTTACTGCTTAAATGTTGCATCGGCACTTCGCGAAAAATATGTGGGTTTTAGTTGTAGTTTGGGCACTCAGCGTCGAAAAGGTTTGCCATCACTGGTCTATGAGGATGAGGAGGTGACACAAGAGCTTACAGTCTATGAGGATAAGGGGGTGACACAAGAGCTTACAGTCTATGAGGATGGGGGGGACACAAGAGCTTACAGTCTATGAGGATGAGGGGTGACACAAGAGCTTACAGTCTATGAGGATGAGGGGTGACACAAGAGCTTACAGTCTGAGGATGAGGGGGAGACACAAGAGCTTACAGTCTATGAGGATGAGGGGGTGACACAAGAGCTTACAGTCTATGTGGATGAGGAGGTGACACAAGAGCTTACAGTCTATGAGGATGAGGGGGTGACAAAAGAGCTTACAGTCTATGAGGATGAGGGGGTGACACAAGAGCTTACAGTTTATGAGGATAAGGGGGTGATACAAGAGCTTACAGTCCATGAGGATGAGGGGGTGACACAAGAGCTTACAGTCTATGAGGATAAGGGGGTGATACAAGAGCTTACAGTCTATGAGGATGAGGGGGTGACACAAGAGCTTACAGTCTATGAGGATGGGGGTGACACAAGAGCTTACAGTTTTCGAGGATGAGGGGATGACACAAGAGCTTACAGTCTATGAGGATGGGGGTGACACAAGAGCTTACAGTCTAAGAGGTTGAGGGGGGGACACAAGAGCTAACAGTCTATGAGGATGAGGGGATGACACAAGAGCTTACAGTCTATGAGGATGAGGGGTGACACAAAAACTTACAGTCTATGAGGATGAGGGGGAGACACAAGAGCTTACAGTCTGAGGATGAGGGGGAGACACAAGAGCTTACAGTCTATGAGGATGAGGGGATGACACAAGAGCTTACAGTCTATGAGGATGAGGGGTGACACAAAAACTTACAGTCTATGAGGATGAGGGGGAGACACAAGAGCTTACAGTCTATGAGGATGAGGGGTGACACAAGAGCTTACAGTCTGAGGATGAGGGGGAGACACAAGAGCTTACAGTCTATGAGGATGAGGGGGTGACACAAGAGCTTACAGTCTATGAGAATGAGGCGGTGACACAAGAGCTTACAGTCTATGAGGATGAGGGGGTGACACAAGAGCTTACAGACTATGAGGATGAGGGGGTGACACAAGAGCTTACAGTCTATGAGGATGAGGGGGGGACACAAGAGCTTACAGTCTATGAGGATGAGGGGTGACACAAGAACTTACAGACTATGAGGATGAGGGGGGGGGACACAAGAGCTTACAGTCCATGAGGATGAGGGGGTGACACAAGAGCTTACAGTCTATGAGGATGAGGGGGTGACACAATAGCTTACAGTCTATGAGGATGAGGAGGTGACACCAGAGCTTACAGTCTATGAGGATGAGGGGGTGACACAAGAGCTTACAGTCTATGAGGATGAGGGGGTGACACAAGAGCTTACAGTCTATGAGGATGAGGAGGTGACACAAGAGCTTACAGTCTATGAGGATGAGGGGGTGACACAAGAGCTTACAGTCTATGAGGATGAGGGGTTGACACAAGAGCTTACAGTCTATGTGGATGAGGAGGTGACACCAGAGCTTACAGTCTATGAGGATGAGGGGGTGACACAAGAGCTTACAGTCTATGAGGATGAGGGGGTGACACAAGAGCTTACAGTCTATGAGGATGAGGGGGTGACACAAAAGCTTACAGTCTATGAGGATGAGGGGGTGACACAAGAGCTTACAGTCTATGTGGATGAGGAGGTGACACAAGAGCTTACAGTCTATGAGGATGAGGGGGTGACACAAGAGCTTACAGTCTATGAGGATGAGGGGGTGACACAAGAGCTTACAGTCTGAGGATGAGGGGGAGACACAAGAGCTTACAGTCTATGAGGATGAGGGGGTGACACAAGAGCTTACAGTCTATGTGGATGAGGAGGTGACACAAGAGCTTACAGTCTATGAGGATGAGGGGGTGACAAAAGAGCTTACAGTCTATGAGGATGAGGGGGTGACACAAGAGCTTACAGTTTATGAGGATAAGGGGGTGATACAAGAGCTTACAGTCCATGAGGATGAGGGGGTGACACAAGAGCTTACAGTCTATGAGGATAAGGGGGTGATACAAGAGCTTACAGTCTATGAGGATGAGGAGGTGACACAAGATCTTACAGTCTATGAGGATGAGGGGGTGACACAAGAGCTTACAGTCTATGAGGATGAGGGGGTGACACAAGAGCTTACAGTCTATGAGGATGAGGGGGTGACATAAGAGCTTACAGTCTATGAGGATGAGGAGGTGACACAAGATCTTACAGTCTATGAGGATGAGGGGGTGACACAAGAGCTTACAGTCTATGAGGATGAGGAGGTGACACAAGATCTTACAGTCTATGAGGATGAGGGGGTGACACAAGAGCTTACAGTCTATGAGGATGAGAGGGTGACACAAGAGCTTACAGTCTATGAGGATGAGGGGGTGACACAAGAGCTTACAGTCTATGACAGTGGTGGCGAACCTATGGCACGGGTGCCAGAGGTGGCACTCAGAGCCCTCTCTATTGGCACCTGCGCCATCACTCCAGGCCAGACAGGACTCAAGGTCTCTTGCAGTCCCAGGCAGCCCAGGACCCTAGGAGGAAGCTACAATGATAATCAAAACTTCTTCTCCTTCTTTCTACTGTATTGTTGTCCTCAGGTGCCTATACAATTTAAACATGTGACAGAGCAGGGAGTAATAAGTTACTGCTTAAATGTTGCATCGGCACTTCGCGAAAAATATGTGGGTTTTAGTTGTAGTTTGGGCACTCAGCGTCGAAAAGGTTTGCCATCACTGGTCTATGAGGATGAGGAGGTGACACAAGAGCTTACAGTCTATGAGGATAAGGGGGTGACACAAGAGCTTACAGTCTATGAGGATGAGGGGGTGACACAAGAGCTTACAGTCTATGAGGATGAGGGGGTGACACAAGAGATTACAGTCTATGAGGATGGGGGGGACACAAGAGCTTACAGTCTATGAGGATGAGGGGTGACACAAGAGCTTACAGTCTATGAGGATGAGGGGTGACACAAGAGCTTACAGTCTGAGGATGAGGGGGAGACACAAGAGCTTACAGTCTATGAGGATGAGGGGGTGACACAAGAGCTTACAGTCTATGTGGATGAGGAGGTGACACAAGAGCTTACAGTCTATGAGGATGAGGGGGTGACAAAAGAGCTTACAGTCTATGAGGATGAGGGGGTGACACAAGAGCTTACAGTTTATGAGGATAAGGGGGTGATACAAGAGCTTACAGTCCATGAGGATGAGGGGGTGACACAAGAGCTTACAGTCTATGAGGATAAGGGGGTGATACAAGAGCTTACAGTCTATGAGGATGAGGGGGTGACACAAGAGCTTACAGTCTATGAGGATGGGGGTGACACAAGAGCTTACAGTTTTCGAGGATGAGGGGATGACACAAGAGCTTACAGTCTATGAGGATGGGGGTGACACAAGAGCTTACAGTCTAAGAGGTTGAGGGGGGGACACAAGAGCTAACAGTCTATGAGGATGAGGGGATGACACAAGAGCTTACAGTCTATGAGGATGAGGGGTGACACAAAAACTTACAGTCTATGAGGATGAGGGGGAGACACAAGAGCTTACAGTCTGAGGATGAGGGGGAGACACAAGAGCTTACAGTCTATGAGGATGAGGGGATGACACAAGAGCTTACAGTCTATGAGGATGAGGGGTGACACAAAAACTTACAGTCTATGAGGATGAGGGGGAGACACAAGAGCTTACAGTCTATGAGGATGAGGGGTGACACAAGAGCTTACAGTCTGAGGATGAGGGGGAGACACAAGAGCTTACAGTCTATGAGGATGAGGGGGTGACACAAGAGCTTACAGTCTATGAGAATGAGGCGGTGACACAAGAGCTTACAGTCTATGAGGATGAGGGGGTGACACAAGAGCTTACAGACTATGAGGATGAGGGGGTGACACAAGAGCTTACAGTCTATGAGGATGAGGGGGGGACACAAGAGCTTACAGTCTATGAGGATGAGGGGTGACACAAGAACTTACAGACTATGAGGATGAGGGGGGGGGGACACAAGAGCTTACAGTCCATGAGGATGAGGGGGTGACACAAGAGCTTACAGTCTATGAGGATGAGGGGGTGACACAATAGCTTACAGTCTATGAGGATGAGGGGTGGACACAAGAGCTTACAGTCTATGAGGATGAGGGGGGGGGGGGACACAAGAGCTTAAAGTCCATGAGGATGAGGGGGTGACACAAGAGCTTACAGTCTATGAGGATGAGGGGGTGACAAAAGAGCTTACAGTCTATGAGGATGAGGGGGTGACACAAGAGCTTACAGTCTATGAGGATGGGGGGGACACAAGAGCTTACAGTCTATGAGGATGAGGGGGTGACACAAGAGGTATAACTGTTTGTATAATGCTCCAGCCATTTTTACAAGGGAATGCCGTAAAAATAAAAATAGTGCTTATATAATAGCACCAGACAGTGTAAACATAATGGGGCAGATTTACTTACCCAGCCCATTCGCGATCCAGCGGCGCGTTCTCTGAACAGGATTCGGGTCCGGACGGGACTTATGAAGGTAGTTCCTCCGCCGTCCACCAAGTGGCGCTGCTGCGCTGAAAATCATCAGAACACGCCGGAATACACCGAGCTGGACCAGGTGAAGGTAAGCGCTTCCCAAGCGACACATTTTTGGTTTTCAAATGCGGCGGTTTTTCCGAATACGTCGGGTTTTCGTTCGGCCACGCCCCCGATTTCCGTCGCGTGCATGCCAGCGCCGATGCGCCACAATCCGATCGCGTGCGCCAAAATCCCGGGACAATTCAGGTACAATCGGCGCAAATCAGAAATATTCGGGTAACACGTCGGGAAAACGCGAATCGGGCCCTTAGTAAATGACCCCCAATGATGCTATATGATGCACATGTAATTGTGCACAAATACTAGTAGTACCATGCACTGCACATATGATAGCTCTACCCCAAACATAATGGGGCACATTTACTAAGAACCGTGCAGCTACCTGTGTAGTATGCAGGGGGCGCCAGATTCAGGATTTCTGGTGTACGATCTTCATGAATCTGGCGCCCCCTACACTGCCTTGACAGAATGCACCATTTTTTGTTTGGTGCTCATTTAACATGGGGCGGGCGACACATTTCTGTCGGACTTTGCATGACGGCCCGACTGAGCAACGGAACACCCCCTAATTTGTGCCCCATAATGCCTAGTACAGCCCCGACACAAAAGGGTCGCATGCGACACAAATGTGGAACGGACACTTGTTGTATACCTGTGCAAGCAGTTTGCACTTAAAAGAACCTGCAAAGACATACATTTGTCATACAGTGCTAAATAATAAGATAGTGCACACATAATATAATACATACAAGTAATATAACCATACGCTGCATATATAATTCTGCCATATTGTGCACTTATAATAATACAATACAACATGAACATAATGGGGGTCATTTACTAAGGGCCCGATTCGCGTTTTCCCGACGTGTTACCGTTTTTCCGTTTTGCGCCGATTTTCCCTGTATTGCCCCGGGTTTTTGGCGTACGCGAACGGATTGTGGCGCATCGGCGCCGGCATGCACGCGACGGAAATCGGGGGGGCGTGGCTAAACGAAAACCCGACAGATTCGGAAAAACCGCCGCAAAAAAAAGGTGGCGCTGGACATGCGCTTACCTTCATCAAGTATAGGATCGTGCACTCCGGCGGGCCTCAGCGGACTTCAGACTCCTGGTGGACTGGATTATTGAATCCAGGCAGAACCCGAATCCACCGCAGAGAACGCGCCGCTGGATCGCGAATGGACCGGGTAAGTAAATCTGCCCCAATATTGCCGTACTGTGTACAAATAATAGCACTACGGTGTACACATAATACCGCCATATGGTGCTTATATGGCAGAAACCTCTAAATTATAGTTTAATTCCACAATTCAACTTTATAAAGATTTTGGATGAGATTTAAGTATACATTGATCTGCAAAGCTTCACCCCCCCCCAACTCCAGGCCCCCTGCTGTATGCCCTCTCTGTTCTCTTACATGTATCATATCGCCCCCTAGTGTTCATCGAGAGCAGTTTCATAAATATTTCATAATCACATTGGTTTCCTCCATTCTGTAGAACAGATTCTTTAACTATTTCCTATTATTGTGGATGGATTCTTAAAATCAGTCTTCTTCACCTTCTGGCAGCTGCTTTAGACAAAATAAGACTCCTTCTGCCCTGGCAGCTGCTTATTTTACATTACATTTACTCATTGATTTTATTAAGACCTGTATAATACTAGACTACCCCTCTGGTGGCGATGCAGGGATCCCAGCCCTGGGATTCCCAGAGATCAGCTCATACTTATGAGGTTCATTTGAAAAAAAAAGGAAAATTAAAGGGATTATTAAATGTAAAATCCCTTTTAATGTCATTTGTGTTTTGTCATTCCCCTCCTGCTCACACAGACACATGACTGGTCCTGAGAGTCTTGGAGTCTGGTCAGATAGCTGTCACCCAGTTCCGGACAGTCAGGGGATGTTGGCAGGACACGGCGTCCTACTTCATTCGGATGCGCGGGTCAGTGGTTCACAAGACAATCGCTGTCTCTTTAAAGGGATTAAATATGGCAGATGGGAGGAGCTAATGCTGATTAGGAAGAGAGTCTCCAGGAATTCAACAATAGTTACAATATACAATAATATATTATTACCATTCTATATACATAGGGCCACATTTATCACTTTTGTGCGCCTAAGTGTAGTAGTTGCGCCTAAATTCTGGCGCACTGTTTTGCCAGAATTATCACAAGCCACAACCATCTGTGATAAGTATATTTTCTGCCTCTTATTAATCACTTTACTTTAACACAGTTTAGGCGCAATTTTGGCGCAGTTTAGGCGCAATGTTAGATTCGGGCACTTACATGTGATCCTGCTACAAGCTCCTCTCTGCTTCTCCCACAGCCCAGAATGAAGATAACACTCACAGCAGCACCCAGGTGTGTGACACCCAGCACCCAGTGACCTCCTCAGCAGTGGCTTCTCCTGGAGGGGATCCCCCAGTGCTGGTCTCCTGCTGCACCCCTGTAATTCTGCACAGTATCCCCCTCAGACACACTGGTGATACTGTGCAGAATTACATGGGGGACACTTTATACTGCAAATAGAAGATTTTGTAAATAGAAGGTGATGAACTTTGTGATGAAGCTTGCAGATACTACAAACAAGTGTCCCCCATGTAATTCTGCACAGTATCACCAGTGTCTGAGGGGGATACTGTGCAGAATTACAGGGGTGCAGCAGGAGACCAGCACTGGGGGATCCCCTCCAGGAGAAGCCACTGCTGAGGAGGTCACTGGGTGCAGGGTGTCACACACCTGGGTGCTGCTGTGAGTGTTATCTCCATTCTGGGCTGTGGGAGAAGCAGAGAGGAGCTTGTAGCAGGATCACATGTGCGTGCCCGAATCTAACATTGCGCCTAAACTGCGCCTAAACTGTGTTAAAGTAAAGTGATTAATAAGAGGCAGAAAATATACTTATCACAGATGGTTGTAGCTTGTGATAATTCTGGCAAAACGCCCGAATTTAGGCGCAACTACTACACTTAGGCGCATAAATGTGGCCCTAAGTGTAGTAGTTGCACTGTTTTGCCAGAATTATCACAAGCTACAACCATCTGTGATAAGTATATTTTCTGCCTCTTATTAATCACTTTACTTTAACACAGTTTAGGCGCAGTTTAGGCGCAATGTTAGATTCAGGCACTTACATGTGATCCTGCTACAAGCTCCTCTCTGCTTCTCTCACAGCCCAGCATGAAGATAACACTCACAGCAGCACCCAGGTGTGTGACACCCAGCACCCAGTGACCTCCTCAGCAGTGGCTTCTCCTGGAGGGGATCCCCCAGTGCTGGTCTCCTGCTGCACCCCTGTAATTCTGCACAGTATCCCCCTCAGATACACTGGTGATACTGTGCAGAATTACATGGGGGACACTTGTTTGCAGTATCTGCAAAATTCTGCAAGCTTCTGCAAACTTGTGCAAAGTTCTCTTCTCTCTTGCTCTGAGCTCAGCGTTTTGCAGAATGTTTTGTAAATAGAAGGTGATGAACTGTAAATAGAGTCTGCAGCTCCTGTCTGTAATGTATCTAATGTATCTATTATATGTTCCAGTGTCTGCAGTGTATCTAATGTATCTATTATATGTTCCAGTGTCTGCAGTGTATCTAATGTATCTATTATATGTTCTAGTGTCTGCAGTGTATCTAATGTATCTATTATATGTTCCAGTGTCTGCAGTGTATCTAATGTATCTATTATATGTTCTAGTGTCTGCAGTGTATCTAATGTATCTATTATATGTTCTAGTGTCTGCAGTGTATCTAATGTATCTATTATATGTTCCAGTGTCTGCAGTGTATCTAATGTATCTATTATATGTTCTAGTGTCTGCAGTGTATCTAATGTATCTATTATATGTACCAGTGTCTGCAGTGTATCTAATGTATCTATTATATGTTCCAGTGTCTGCAGTGTATCTAATGTATCTATTATATGTTCCAGTGTCTGCAGTGTATCTAATGTATCTATTATATGTTCCAGTGTCTGCAGTGTATCTAATGTATCTATTATATGTTCCAGTGTCTGCAGTGTATCTAATGTATCTATTATATGTTCCAGTGTCTGCAGTGTATCTAATGTATCTATTATATGTTCCAGTGTCTGCAGTGTATCTAATGTATCTATTATCTGTTCCAGTGTCTGCAGTGTATCTCATGTATCTATTATATGTTCCAGTGTCTGGCTGAGCTCTGCTGCTAGAAATGAGCTGTTCTGCAAAGGGGCTCAGTGCTTTCTTCTCAGATAACGCCACCTTCGGGCTGGAGTGTTTTTGCGCCCGTTTTTGCGCCTAAATGCAAAAGTCGCACGTGATGAATATCATTAGGCGCAGCAAAACATCTGGAATTGAACGATAGATGAGGGAAAGCTGGTTATTTTAGCTGCGCGGCTAATTTGACGTTTAATCGCAAAAATGGCGCAAAAACGACAGAAAAAACAAGTGATAAATGTGGCCCCAGGTTTTTAAAAGATCATTACTTTTTCTACTTGACAACCCACGTCTTGGAGTGCTGCTTTTTTCTATTGCCTACTTGGAGGATCTGGAGCCTGATCTTATTGAGCCTGCACCCATACTCTTCTCTCACAAGAAAAACGTGTGCTGTTTGAATTTTCTGCAAGTATCTATCTATCTCATATCTATCTATACATCTATGTATCTATCTATCTCATATTTATCTATCTCATATCTATCTATCTATCTATCTATCTATCTATCTATCTATCTATCTATCTCATATTTATCTATCTCATATCTATCTATCTATCTATCTCATATCTATCTATCTATCTATCTCATATTTATCTATCTCATATCTATCTATCTATCTATCTATCTATCTATCTATCTATCTATCTATCTATCTATCTATCCAGGGGTGTACCAAGCCTGTCTGCTGCCTGAGGCGAGCCATAGAGAGACGCCCCCCCCCCTACCCCCCATATATGTAATATATCAGGGAATGTCAGGACCAGATCCATCATATTGGTTTGGTGTAAAATTGCAAAATGCCTACAGCGTGCCGCCATATAGTATAAGATAGATAAAGCGTATCGTACCGCCATGCAGTATAAAATGCACACAGCGTACCACCATGTAGAATAAAATACATACAGTGTACTGCCATGTAGTATAAAATGCATATAGTGTACTGCCATGTAGTATAAAATGCATACAGTGTACTGCCATGTAGTATAAAATGCATACAGCGTATCACCATGTAGTATAAAATGCATACCGCATTCCGCCATGTAGTGTAAAATGCATACAGAATATCACCATGTAGTATAAAATGCATAGAGAGTACCACCATGTAGTATAAAATGCATACAGCGTACCGCCATGTAGTATAAAATGCATACAGCGTACCGCCATGTAGTATAAAATGCATACAGCGTACCGCCATGTAGTATAAAATGCTCACAGCATACTGCCATATAGTATAAGATAGATACAGCGTGCCGCCATTAAGTATAGAATAGATACAGAGTACCGCCATGTAGTATAAAATGCATACAGCATGACGCCATGTAGAATAAACTGCATACAGCGTACCGCCATGTAGAATAAGATAGATACAGCATACCATCATGTACTATAAAATGCATACAGCATATCTCCATGTAGTACAAAATAGAAGTCCTGATAAATATTACAAATACAGCATATATACACACATACAAACAGTAGTTACAGCATATACACACACTGCACATACATATAGCAAATATACACACATATCCTATATATATATATATATATACACACACACATATTCATATATACACACGCATATACACACAAGAATATACACACACATATATATATATGCAAAGATAAAATACCATTACCTTTCTTGGGGTCTTGGTAAGTGCTGCCTTGTCCTGCGGCGGTGGCGGGCAGTTTCAGGCCGGGAGCGAGGGTTGGCGGGGTAAGGGGTAGAGTCGGGACCGCGGGAGCGGAGGAGGGGGGGTCGGAGCCGGGAGCCAGCAGCCCAGCAGCGAGGGTTTGGGGGAGGGGGGGGGGTTGAGAGCCAAGACCATGGGAGCAGGGTCGGAGCCGGGAGCTTGTGCTGGCGGGAGTGCAGCTGGGACCGCGGGAGCAGGGTCAGAGCCGGGAGCTTTCGTTGGGGGGAGTGCAGCCGGGACCGCGGGAGCGAGAGCAGTGGGGGGAGCGGCGGAGTGTGGGGGGCGGGAGCGGAGGTATGCGGGGAGCAGAGGTATGCGGGGGCGGGAGTGTCGGCCAGCGGCCGGAAGCATGGAGCTGGACAGAGCAGTGGAGTGCCGGAACCACGGTGTCCGCGGCAGCGGGGGCGGGCGCACAGTGCCAGTGGGGAGCATGGTTTCCGACAGAGGGCTGCAACGCGGTCCTGTCCGGCGGCAGCGGGGGTCAGGCACACGGTACCGGCGGCGACGGGGCAATCGGTACCGGCCTGCGGAGAGTGGGAACACGGTGCCGCCCCCTCGCCCAGCAGAAGGCGCGCCGCCTGAGGCGAGATGCTCAACTCGCCTCATGGCAGGTGCGCCCCTGTATCTATCTATCTCTCATATTTATCTATCTCATATCTATCTATCTATATATCTATCTATCTATCTACTCAAAAGAAAGTCCAAGCAGCATAAACCTTAAAGGAGGGGAATGGGTGCAGGCATCCCAGGACTTGGCCACAAGTCCTCCAGTAACAATATGAAGAAAGCGGGCAGCACTCCGTTTGTAGGTAAAAATTACAAAAGTGTCTTTATTCCATAGTGAGTGACAATGACAGCGACGTTTCGGCTCTGCAAGAGCCTTTTTCAAGCCTTTTTGAAAAAGGCTCTGGCAGAGCCGAAAGGTCGCTGTCATTGTCACTCACTATGGAATAAAGACACTTTTGTAATTTTTACCTACAAACGGAGTGCTGCCCGCTTTCTTCATATTGTATCTATCTATCTATCTATCTATCTATCTATCTATCTATCTATCTATCTCATATCTATCTATCTATCTATCTATCTATCTCATATCTATCTATCTAAGTCCAAAAAATAGGCAGCACTCCAAGGTTGTAGTCAAAAATGTGAGGGTGAAGCTTTATTCCATGGCAACGTTTCGGTGGATTAATCCACCTTTATCAAGCATAACAACAATCATTACATACCAGCTATTTAAAGGTGCATAGTGCCTCTCATTGGTCAGATGGTGGTAAAGTGCATACAGGTAAGCACATACAGAAACAGCATTAAACGTGAATATTCATGATGACATATTACAATTCATACATGTTATATATATTGGCAGTGAAAATTCATAATGCAGTGGCGATAAAGTGCAATAGTGTCAAACATTAAAAACAGGAAGTCCCACCTATCGGGATATGACCAGCCCACGTCTCCTTCTCCATTCATAAAGTTGGTACACACCTGTGATTAAAGCACCTGTATAGGCGCGATGTTCAGAGGGAATAGCGGAAGTGTGTGGTGTAAGCATATCATCGGCTCCCCTGCAGTGTCACAATGGGAGCTACTTCCGGGGAATGTCAGGTGCGCGTGCGCCACAATCAGGTGCACATGCGCCATAATGGCAAGAGGCGAAGCGGTGGCCATCTTAGATGAGGGCACATTCCCAGAACAGACCAGCTGTAGAGTAAATGAAGGCAAGTATAAAAATACAGAAGTCGACAATCAGGGCATCAATGGGTGCGTCTAGCGTGTACTCACAGTATACCTGTGAGTTCGCTTTTCGCAGAGGGTCGTCCAGGGGTCGGGAGTCAGATGCAATTCCGTCACTCCGCCTTAGGGCGATGCAACTCCTTAGCCCAAGCCCTGATAGCTGTCAACGGGGGCGATAACCCCACCTCCAAATATCTGTCGCTGTGGTCCTTTTCTCAGGGTATAAGTGCCTAGTGATGGAAAATTGAACAATTGCGACGTAGGTGTGTAGAAAAGGGAGACGTGTAAGCGAAATTGGTCCATCCGATGGGGGTATACAATTCTTATTGTCTAAAAGAAGAAGAAACAAAGACAAAATCAGAAATACTGGTATAAGGGAAATATCCCATAGGGATACATATACGAAAGATGACCTGTTCCGGATATCAAGATTACATGGTCACACAATTCTCAATGACACATAATTACGTAATACTTGAGAGGTTAAACTCTATATTCAGGCCATTGGGGTGAAGTGTGTTAAGGCGATGGATCCATCTCAATTCACATCTACGAAGTAATAATTCCCTGTTACCCCCTCGTCTGAGAGGTGGGATGTGGTCAATGAGAGTAAACCTCAATTGTGATTCCTTATGTTGCATTTCTGCGAAGTGTCGGCTTACTGGTAGATCCATTCTGCGTTTGCGAATGGTGTATCGGTGGTGAGTGATACGGGTTTTAAAATCGTTGGTGGTTTCGCCAACGTATTTGAGATCGCAGGGGCAACTGAGCATATATATAACATGGTCACTGTTGCATGTCAAATAGTGGTGGATTTTATAAGTCTGGCTGGCATGTGAGAAGGTCTCCCCTTTGAGCATAAGGGGACAATTTATACAGGATCTGCATGGGAAACTGCCCTTTCTTGTAGTTCCCATGATGCCTCTTTGTGTAATCGTTTTTAAGGGGCCTATATCTGATTTTATTAGGCGATCCCTGATGTTTTTTGCTCTCCTGTAGGATAAAAGTGGAGGACATTGAAATTCAGGTACATTTGATGGGTCTCTGCTGAGGACTGACCAATGTTTTTTGATGATTGATGCAATGTGATTGCTGCTGTCACAGTAGGTGGAAATGAATGGGATTCTAGAGGTGTGTCTCTCCTTTATTCGAGGTGAGAGTAATTCTTCTCTGGATCTTGTTTCGGCTGTGAGCCTATGTTTCTGTATGATTCTGTTGGGGTAACCTCTCTGTCTAAATTTGTGAGACATCATTTCCATATTAGTGGAAAGGTGGGCTGTATCACTGGAGATTCGCCTTACCCTAAGAAATTGGCTTAAAGGGAGTGAGTCAAGCATGGTGCGCAGATGATTACTGTCATATCTTAACAGTGTATTCCTGTCTGTAGGTTTTACAAAGAGATCGGTGGTAAAACCATTAGTTTCGCATTTAACTGACACATCAAGGAATTGAATTTCATGGTCAGAGAACACTTTTGTGAATTTGATGTCCTCATCTATCGTATTGAGGAACATGTGGAATTCTTCTAATTCCATAGTACTACCTGTCCACAGGAGGAAGACATCGTCTATGTATCGCCACCACTCCACAACATGTTGAAAGTGGTGGGACACATAGACGAAATCTTCCTCGAGTGCAGCCATCATGATGTTGGCATATGTGGGGGCCATATTCGCCCCCATAGCCACTCCCTTCAATTGCACAAAAAATTTGTTGCCAAATAGGAAATAATTAGAGTGTAATACAAGATGTAACAAATCCATAATAAACATCATTTTTTGTTCTGAGAAGCCTGACTTGTCTAGACATTTTTTTACCGCAAGGAGACCTCTAGTGTGGTCTATGGACGTGTATAGTGAAGTGACGTCAAATGAAACCAATGTGATCTGGTTGTAATCTAAGATTTGTACCTTATTAAGTTTGTCTAGAAAGTCAGATGTATCTCTAATGTAAGATTTACTGGATGTAACGTAATCTCTTAACAAAGCATCTAAAAAAATGGTAATATGGGAGAAGATGGAGTCGCTACCGGAGACTATGGGCCTCCCGGGGGGTGATGTCAGGTCCTTATGAATTTTAGGGAGGATATAAATAACGGGCGTAATAGGGAATTCCACCGTAAGATATTTTCTCGTGTCCTCCGTGATTACGTGTTCCTGTACTGCAGTGTCGAGTAAAGATTTAATGCGTCTGCCAATCTCGAATTTTGGGTCCATAGATACCTGTTTGTATACAGACTCATCGTTGAGTTGTCGGCGGATCTCCGCAATGTATGCCGTGGTATCCATGACGACGATAGCTCCGCCTTTGTCGGCGGGCTTGATGGTAATCTCGCCGTCATGGGCCAGGCGTTCCAGAGCGGAGATCTCTTCCCTGGTCATATTGGCATGTGTCAATAAGGGGGAGACATTATTGCGTAACTTAGAAATATCATTTTTCACAGCTTCTATAAAAGCCGCAACAGCTGGTGCCTCTATATTAGGAGTAAAGTTACTCTTGTTAAACAGATTGAATTGTTTGATGTCTAAAACATTTTGTACATTAGGTTTAGGGATTATGGTGTTATAATGAAACCAATGCTTCAACTTGATATTACGAAAAAAACTGTGAAGATCTTGTTCCAATTGGAACCAATCAACAGGACAACATAGGCTAAAAGAGAGTCCCTTTTGCAATACAGAATATTGAAATTCATCTAGTAATTTGGAAGAAATTTTTACCACTATCATCTTGGTTTGGTTGTCACAGTCCTATGTGGTAGGTTCCGTGTCCTGGGGGTCTTGGCTTTTCCTTCCTCTGTGCCGGTGCCGTCCGCCCCGCCGGGTTCTTTTTCTATATTCAAGGCCTGGCCTAAAAAAAGGATCATTTGGAGCTGATGTGGATTGTTCCTTTTCTCCTGTCGGTGCAGGTCTTCTGGGGGGAATCCTTTTCTTTTTTGTGGCGTCTTTGGTGGATGTATTGAAGGCGCAGTCAGGGTCTCCTTTAGGGTGGTTTCCATATTCAGGGAATGTTCTTGTAGTTTCTTGATCTCGTTTTGTAAAAACTCAATGTTGAGTAACATCAGATCTATTGCATATTTATTAGAAATATGCATGAATTTGGTACAAAAAGCGGTTTCTTGAGAGAAGATATTTGGTCGTATGTTGGACCTCATCCCTCGTGGTATCCTTTTCGCCTTAAAATATTCTCCCAAGGTAATCATATGAAGTTGCAGCGAAGTGATGCGTTTAGAAGTTAATTCATATTTCCGTTTCAATTCGTTTGTAGTAGGGGTGTTCAGAAAGGTTGTTTCTCCATGAAGTTCCTGAAGAATCCGGTCCTGGTCTTCCAAGGTATATGCAAAGGTGTGGAATGGTTCACCCCCTTGGGGTTCAATAGCAAAAGAAATTTTTTTGGTGGAGGGTAAAAAATGGGATAAATGGCGTGTGCACTTTCTCCAGTGCCTTTAGATAGGAAAAAAAGAGAAGTCCGGAGCAGCACTACTGGTTAAGTGATAAAGTGGTGCAAAGCCGTAAGTTCCGTGGCAAGCGGTCTTTTGTAGATAAGTCCAAAAAATAGGCAGCACTCCAAGGTTGTAGTCAAAAATGTGAGGGTGAAGCTTTATTCCATGGCAACGTTTCGGTGGATTAATCCACCTTTATCAAGCATAACAACAATCGCCACAAAAAAGAAAAGGATTCCCCCCAGAAGACCTGCACCGACAGGAGAAAAGGAACAATCCACATCAGCTCCAAATGATCCTTTTTTAGGCCAGGCCTTGAATTATAGAAAAAGAACCCGGCGGGGCGGACGGCACCGGCACAGAGGAAGGAAAAGCCAAGACCCCCAGGACACGGAACCTACCACATAGGACTGTGACAACCAAACCAAGATGATAGTGGTAAAAATTTCTTCCAAATTACTAGATGAATTTCAATATTCTGTATTGCAAAAGGGACTCTCTTTTAGCCTATGTTGTCCTGTTGATTGGTTCCAATTGGAACAAGATCTTCACAGTTTTTTTCGTAATATCAAGTTGAAGCATTGGTTTCATTATAACACCATAATCCCTAAACCTAATGTACAAAATGTTTTAGACATCAAACAATTCAATCTGTTTAACAAGAGTAACTTTACTCCTAATATAGAGGCACCAGCTGTTGCGGCTTTTATAGAAGCTGTGAAAAATGATATTTCTAAGTTACGCAATAATGTCTCCCCCTTATTGACACATGCCAATATGACCAGGGAAGAGATCTCCGCTCTGGAACGCCTGGCCCATGACGGCAAGATTACCATCAAGCCCGCCGACAAAGGCGGGGCTATTGTCGTCATGGATACCACGGCATACATTGCGGAGATCCGCCGACAACTCAACGATGAGTCTGTATACAAACAGGTATCTATGGACCCAAAATTCGAGATTGGCAGACGCATTAAATCTTTACTCGACACTGCAGTACAGGAACACGTAATCACGGAGGACACGAGAAAATATCTTACGGTGGAATTCCCTATTACGCCCGTTATTTATATCCTCCCTAAAATTCATAAGGACCTGACATCACCCCCCGGGAGGCCCATAGTCTCCGGTAGCGACTCCATCTTCTCCCATATTACCATTTTTCTAGATGCTTTGTTAAGAGATTACGTTACATCCAGTAAATCTTACATTAGAGATACATCTGACTTTCTAGACAAACTTAATAAGGTACAAATCTTAGATTACAACCAGATCACATTGGTTTCATTTGACGTCACTTCACTATACACGTCCATAGACCACACTAGAGGTCTCCTTGCGGTAAAAAAATGTCTAGACAAGTCAGGCTTCTCAGAACAAAAAATGATGTTTATTATGGATTTGTTACATCTTGTACTACACTCTAATTATTTCCTATTTGGCAACTAATTTTTTGTGCAATTGAAGGGAGTGGCTATGGGGGCGAATATGGCCCCCACATATGCCAACATCATGATGGCTGCACTCGAGGAAGATTTCGTCTATGTGTCCCACCACTTTCAACATGTTGTGGAGTGGTGGCGATACATAGACGATGTCTTCCTCCTGTGGACAGGTAGTACTATGGAATTAGAAGAATTCCACATGTTCCTCAATACGATAGATGAGGACATCAAATTCACAAAAGTGTTCTCTGACCATGAAATTCAATTCCTTGATGTGTCAGTTAAATGCGAAACTAATGGTTTTACCACCGATCTCTTTGTAAAACCTACAGACAGGAATACACTGTTAAGATATGACAGTAATCATCTGCGCACCATGCTTGACTCACTCCCTTTAAGCCAATTTCTTAGGGTAAGGCGAATCTCCAGTGATACAGCCCACCTTTCCACTAATATGGAAATGATGTCTCACAAATTTAGACAGAGAGGTTACCCCAACAGAATCATACAGAAACATAGGCTCACAGCCGAAACAAGATCCAGAGAAGAATTACTCGCACCTCGAATAAAGGAGAGACACACCTCTAGAATCCCATTCATTTCCACCTACTGTGACAGCAGCAATCACATTGCATCAATCATCAAAAAACATTGGTCAGTCCTCAGCAGAGACCCATCAAATGTACCTGAATTTCAATGTCCTCCACTTTTATCCTACAGGAGAGCAAAAAACATCAGGGATCGCCTAATAAAATCAGATATAGGCCCCTTAAAAACGATTACACAAAGAGGCATCATGGGAACTACAAGAAAGGGCAGTTTCCCATGCAGATCCTGTATAAATTGTCCCCTTATGCTCAAAGGGGAGACCTTCTCACATGCCAGCCAGACTTATAAAATCCACCACTATTTGACATGCAACAGTGACCATGTTATATATATGCTCAGTTGCCCCTGCGATCTCAAATACGTTGGCGAAACCACCAACGATTTTAAAACCCGTATCACTCACCACCGATACACCATTCGCAAACGCAGAATGGATCTACCAGTAAGCCGACACTTCGCAGAAATGCAACATAAGGAATCACAATTGAGGTTTACTCTCATTGACCACATCCCACCTCTCAGACGAGGGGGTAACAGGGAATTATTACTTCGTAGATGTGAATTGAGATGGATCCATCGCCTTAACACACTTCACCCCAATGGCCTGAATATAGAGTTTAACCTCTCAAGTATTATGTAATTACACTCACTGGCCACTTTATTAGGTACACCTGTCCAACTGCTCGTTAACACTTAATTTCTAATCAGCCAATCACATGGCGGCAACTCAGTGCATTTAGGCATGTAGACATGGTCAAGACAATCTCCTGCAGTTCAAACCGAGCATCAGTATGGGGAAGAAAGGTGATTTGAGGCCTTTGAACGTGGCATGGTTGTTGGTGCCAGAAGGGCTGGTCTGAGTATTTCAGAAACTGCTGATCTACTGGGATTTTCACGCACAACCATCTCTAAGGTTTACAGAGAATTGTCCGAAAAAGAAAAAACATCCAGTGAGCGGCAGTTCTGTGGGCAGAAATGCCTTGTTGATGCCAGAGGTCAGAGGAGAATGGGCAGCCTGGTTCGAGCTGATAGAAAGGCAACAGTGACTCAAATCGCCACCCGTTACAACCAAGGTAGGCAGAAGAGCATCTCTGAACGCACAGTACGTCCAACTTTGAGGCAGATGGGCTACAGCAGCAGAAGACCACACCGGGTGCCACTCCTTTCAGCTAAGAACAGGAAACTGAGGCTACAATTTGCACAAGCTCATCGAAATTGGACAGTAGAAGATTGGAAAAACGTTGCCTGGTCTGATGAGTCTCGATTTCTGCTGCGACATTCGGATGGTAGGGTCAGAATTTGGTGTCAACAACATGAAAGCATGGATCCATCCTGCCTTGTATCAACGGTTCAGGCTGGTGGTGGTGGTGTCGTGGTGTGGGGAATATTTTCTTGGCACGCTTTGGGCCCCTTGGTACCAATTGAGCATCGTTGCAACGCCACAGCCTACCTGAGTATTGTTGCTGACCATGTCCATCCCTTTATGACCACAATGTACCCTGTAACATCTGGTGGCTACTTTCAGCAGGATAATGCGCCATGTCATAAAGCTGGAATCATCTCAGACTAGTTTCTTGAACATGACAATGAGGTCACTGGACTCAAATGGCCTCCACAGTCACCAGATCTCAATCCAATAGAGCATCTTTGGGATGTGGTGGAACGGGAGATTCGCACCATGGATGTGCAGCCGACAAATCTGCTGCAACTGTGTGATGCCATCATGTCAATATGGACCAAAATCTCTGAGGAGCTTCCAGCACCTTGTTGTATCTATGCCACGAAGAATTGAGGCAGTTCTGAAGGCAAAAGGGGGTCCAACCCGTTACTAGCATGGTGTACCTAATAAAGTGGCCGGTGAGTGTATGTGTCATTGAGAATTGTGTGACCATGTAATCTTGATATCCGGAACAGGTCATCTTTCGTATATGTATCCCTATGGGATATTTCCCTTATACCAGTATTTCTGATTTTGTCTTTGTTTCTTCTTCTTTTAGACAATAAGAATTGTATACCCCCATCGGATGGACCAATTTCGCTTACACGTCTCCCTTTTCTACACACCTACATCGCAATTGTTCAATTTTCCATCACTAGGCACTTATACCCTGAGAAAAGGACCACAGCGACAGATATTTGGAGGTGGGGTTATCACCCCCGTTGACAGCTATCAGGGCTTGGGCTAAGGAGTTGCATCGCCCTAAGGCGGAGTGACGGAATTGCATTTGACACCCGACCCCTGGACGACCCTCTGCGAAAAGCGAACTCACAGGTATACTGTGAGTACACGCTAGACGCACCCATTGATGCCCTGATTGTCGACTTCTGTATTTTTATACTTGCCTTCATTTACTCTACAGCTGGTCTGTTCTGGGAACGTGCCCTCATCTAAGATGGCCACCGCCGCGCCTCTTGCCATTATGGCGCATGTGCACCTGATTGTGGCGCACGCGCACCTGACATTCCCCGGAAGTAGCTCCCATTGTGACACTGCAGGGGAGCCGATGATATGCTTACACCACACACTTCCACTATTCCCTCTGAACATCGCGCCTATACAGGTGCTTTAATCACAGGTGTGTACCAACTTTATGAATGGAGAAGGAGACGTGGGCTGGTCATATCCCGATAGGTGGGACTTCCTGTTTTTAATGTTTGACACTATGGCACTTTATCGCCACTGCATTATGAATTTTCACTGCCAATATATATAACATGTATGAATTGTAATATGTCATCATGAATATTCACGTTTAATGTTGTTTCTGTATGTGCTTACCTGTATGCACTTTACCACCATCTGACCAATGAGAGGCACTATGCACCTTTAAATAGCTGGTATGTAATGATTGTTGTTATGCTTGATAAAGGTGGATTAATCCACCGAAACGTTGCCATGGAATAAAGCTTCACCCTCACATTTTTGACTACAACCTATCTCATATCTATCTCTCTATCTCTATCATCTTTTCCATAAATCCTCGAAATCATTAAATATTTAGTCACGGAGCGCCCTCCAGTGGATAACCTTGTTATTTCATTGCTTCAGAAATGACAAAATCCTATTAATGGATGGCAAAATTACAATTATAAATAGGATCAACGCTCACCTTTTCCTGTCTCCAATCTTTGGTTGTAAGCGATGGGTTAGTGGAATTTTCTAAATATAAGGCCTCTTTCACACTTGACTCTGATCAGGTTGCGATCAGGGTTTTGGGTAGTGAAAAACTGACATTTTTCATCAGAGTTCAATCAGTTTAGAGTCAGAGTTTGTTCAGTTTCTCAGTTTTCCATGCGCGTTTTCACGTGCAGATAATGCACGTTAAAAGGACTCAGGACCGGGTAAGTAAATCTGCCCTAATGTATCAACAACTGGAAGCAGGAGAAATACAACAACAAACCAGGAACACTGCTACACAGCGAGCTCCAGGGCGCTGCTGGAAAAAGGCGCAAAAAAATCCAACGCAACCTCCCGACTTGAACGCTGAAAACCCAAACTGAACTGACATGCTGAGCACATTCTTACTCTTAGGCAGCTTGATAAATCTCCCCCAATGTGCCTAAAGTCACTAAAATACAACCCAAAAACCTACATCCAACTAACATTTTCTATACAGGATATATTGGGGCAGATTTACTTACCGGTCCATTTGCGATCCAGCAGCGCGTTCTCTGCGGTGGATTCGGGTCCGGCCGGGATTCACTAAGGTAGTTTCTCCGACGTCCACCAGATGTCGCTGCGGCGCTGAAGTTTCCCGAGGCCCGCCGGAATGCACTGAAGTTCACCGGCCTATTCTTGGTGAAGGTAAGTGTGAGTCCCGCGACACTTTTTTTTTAAATGCGGCGTTTTTTCCTAATCCGTCGGGTTTTTGTTCGGCCACGCCCCCTTATTTCCGTTGCGTGCATGCCGGCGCCGATGCGGCCCAATCCGATCGCATGCGCCAAAATCCCGGGGCAATACAGGGAAAATCGTCACAAATCGGAAATATTCGGGTAACACGTCGGGAAACCGCGAATCGGGCCCTTAGTAAATGACCCCCAATGAGAAGTAAGGATCAGGCAAACACAAAGGTGTTTGATATATGACTGGTTCCGTCTGGCTCAGGTGACATCATGACCAGTGAAGCAGTGTAGCAGTCCAGCTCCCTCCCCTGATTACTGCAGCAATCCGGGAGCCTTTAGCTTTAACCCCTTAACTACCAAGCCCTTTTTCATTTTTGAGTTTTCCTTTTTCACTCCCCACCTTCAAAAATCTACAATTTTTTTATTTTTCCATGTAAAGAGCTGTGTGGGGCTTGTTTTCTGCGTAACAAAGTGCACTTCAGAGTGACAGTATTGAATATTTCATGCCGTGTACCGGGAAGTGGGAAAAAATTCCAAATGCAGGGAAATTGGGGAAAAAAATCCATTTGCAGCGTTTTTCTTGTGGGCTTGGATTTTACGGCTTTTACTGTGCACCCCAAATTACAAGTATACTTTATTCTTTGGGTCCATGCTACCTTTTCGCGGACTGTACGGCCTTTTGAATACTTTTTCTGAAAAAATTTTGTGGCATTTTGACTTTGGGTGCTATTTTCCATTATGGGGAATAACCGTTATTATCTTTTGATAGATTGTACATTTTGGGAAGAGGTGATACCTAAAATGTTTATGATTTTTACTGTATATTTATATCAGTTCTAGGGAAAGGGGGATTTGATTTGAATTTTTAAATATTTTTAAATTTATTTTTAAATTTTTTTGGGATTCACACTCCCTAGGGTACTTTAACCCTAGGTCTGAGTGATAATACAACATACTGCCATACTGCAGTATGGCAGCGCATGGGGTTTTACGGATCATGCCACTGGCACATTGTAATGAATGATCAGATGCTACACAGCCTCGGGTCTTACAGAGACCCGAGGATGTCATAGCAACGGATCGTTACTTCCTGATGACGTGGTGATCGTGGGGTTAACATTTGCGATATGCAGCAAACACTCATCCTGTATGGAGAGGGCTCAGCCCATGAGCTTTCTCCAAACACCCATGGCCGACAGGTGATTTTCCCACAACACAAGTTAGACACTTCCCACAGCATAGGGCCTAACATGCTGATCGTTGGGGTTCTTAGTGATGAGCCCCCAACAGATCATGTCGGACCTCTTGTCGCTCTCCTAGATGAGCGAAGCAGACGGCCGCGCATGTCTGTTATACTCCATTGATCCATATGGAGCTGACGGAGATTGCTGAGCGTGAGTTAGGCTCTAACTTTTCGTAGGAAAACCCTTTTAACGGATTAAGTTCCTATGCGCCACTGCTCTCCTTCCATCACATGGGCACCCAGCACGTGCAGGGTCATTACATGTCACCAGACATGTGTCACATGACCCTCTGCTCGGTCAAATTTGTCCATATGAGCCCTCTGGGATCACAGACGAACAAGTTACTTTTTTTTTTTTTTATACAATTGGCTACTGGTCACATTTCTGTGCTGGCAACATCACTGTGACTGCTCGCTACTGGGGAAATCACTGTGACTGTTAGCTACTGGGGACATTACTGTCACTGCTGGCTACTGGGGATATCATTGTGACTGCTGGTTACTAATGACATCACTGTGACTGCTGGCTACAGGGGACATTACTGTGACTTCTGGCTACTTGCGACAACACTGTTACTGCTGGCTACTGGTGACATCACTTTTACTGCTGGGTACTGGCAACATCACTGTGACTGCTCGCTACTGGGGAAATCACTGTGACTGTTAACTAATGGGGTCATCACTGTGACTGCTGGCTACTGGGGACATCACTGTGACTGCTGGCTACTGGGAACATCACTGTGACTGTTAGCTACTGGGGACATTACTGTGACTGCTGGTTACAGGGGACATCACTGTGACTTCTGGCTACTGGCGACATCACTGTGACTGCTGGCTACTGTCGACATCACTGTGACTGCTGACTACTGGCGACATCACTGTGACTGCTGGTGACATCACTGTGACTGCTGGGTACTGAAGTCAATATGGTTGCTACATGTGGCAAATGGAGACATCACTGTGACTACTGGGGGCAAGCACTGTAACAACTGGCTACTGTGGGGCAGAAACTATGGGCCACATTTATTAAAGTGTTTTCGCCAGTTTTCTGTCAGACTTTGCACTGGAAGGAACCTGAAAACTGCTTGTACATGTATTTATAAAGTGTCTGCGCCAATTTTGTGTCACGGCTGCTCTGTGTCCTCCGCGCCAGAATATTCAGCACTTACGTATGCCGTGTGGGTATAATGATAAAAGATGGGAAACTAGAGGTACATGGGGAAGACTGGGGAGGTATAACATTCGTGGGCTAAGAATTCCTAGGTCGGTCTGTCTGTCTTCTTGATTTCTAGCTTTTGCTATTGGGCTCAGCCCCTTAACCCTTCATATACCGGCGCCTCCTCTCTGCGCGGTGATAAGGCGCGGGCGCTGTTACTCCGTTATATAGATGTGGAGGTTTGTGATGAATCAGTGTCACCAGACAACAATTACTGCTGCCATCGTATTCCTGACTACAGATGTGCAAATTTTCTGCTGATGTCCATGAAACGCTTCACCCGCCAATCAGTGACACATCCCGGGGAAATGCTACGTGTCAGCAGGAGCCGCGCTCCATCACTTCATTATTCTTCTCGGGAGTCGATGCTTTTATACACAGGGAAGTATCACTGCTGGAGCTGTTATATTCTGTCCTAAAAAAGAAGATTGCCTTTAATTTAGGATCAGTCACTCGGTTTTGCCGATTCGGCAATTCTCAGCTTTTTAGGATCCAATCGTCTTAAGTTTTGGGTATAAAAAGTCTGGTATAAAAGTTAGATATAGTGTGATACTACATAAGCAGACACCTCGACTCCAGGCATCCTACTATGTTACGTCGGCTTCTGCAGCTACTTGTGTGTGATAACTGTTACTGGGAAAGATGGATGACAACCTCCTAAGTTACTCCTGTATTGCTGCATGCAGGGTGCCACCAGCAATTTTGGCCCTACAGCCCCCCCAAAGCCAGCAGAGACATTACAATTTAGAACTGTGAAGCACATGACCATGGGGGCATAAAGATAGTGCTCACATGGCATGCAACCCGGCATGGAGCTGAAGGGAGGAGCATCTGCCAGTTGGCACATCGCTGGTACATGAAGGATGAAGAAAATCAATTGTATGTGTGTCTGTAAGACACACATACAATTGATCTTGAGAGCTGCAGAGATAGATGTCTGCAAACTTGCTGTTAGTCATAGGCGAGGGGGGTTGCTTAACTCATTATTAATAAGGGTGCTGCTGAACTCATTATTAATAAGGGGGCTGCTGAATTCACTATTAATAAAAAGCCTTCTGAACTCATTATTAATAAGGGGGCTGCTGAACTCATTTTTAATATGGGGGCTGCTGAACTCATTATTAATATGGGGGCTGCTGAACTCATTTTTAATATGGGGGCTGCTGAACTCAATATTAATAAGGGGGCTGCTGAACTTATAATAAATATGGGGGCTGCTGAACTCATGATTAATATGGGGGCTGCTGAACTCATGATTAATATGGGGGCTGCTGAACTCATTATTAATATGGGGGCTGCTGAACTCATTATTAATAAGGGGGGTGCTGAATTCACTATTAATAATGGGGCTACTGAACTCATTATTAATGTGGGGGCTGCTGAACTAATTATTAATAATGGGGCTGCTGAACTCATTAATGTGGGGGCTGCTGAACTCATCATTAATAAGGGGGCTGCTGAATTCACTATTAAGAGGTGGCAGCTGGACTCAGTGGGGTAATTTATCACATTTTTCTTTTAATAAGGGGGCTGCTGAACTCATTATTAATAAGGGGGCTGCTGAATTCATTATTAATAGGGGAAGCTGCTGAACTCATTAATAAGGGGGGCTGCTGAACTCATTATTAATAAGGGGGCTGCTGAACTCATTATTAATAGGGGGAGCTGCTGAACTCATTATTAATAAGGGGGCTGCTGAACTCATTATTGATGTGGGGCGCTGCTGAACTCATTATTAATGAGGGGGCTGCTGAACTCATTTTTAACGTTGGGAGTGCTGAACTCATTATTAATATTGGGTCTGCTGAACTCATTATTAATAAGGGGGCTCCTGGGTGGCTGCTGGACTGATTTGAGCCCTTTTCTTGCCTATGAAGGAGCATAGGAAGGAGGAGGATGAGGAATGCAGGCGTTTTGGGTTGATCCTGCGAACATTTGGTAATTGGCTGAATGCATTCGCAGTGCTGGGCAGTGTGGTTGGGGAAAAACACCCTGAGTGCTGCTCTGGGCTGTGGTGTTATTTCCACACAGTATGGGAGGCTTATAAAACATGGGGGAGCGGCATGGCTGCGCTATGTCGAGCAGTTTTGTCAACAGATGGCCGTGCAGCCTTCTTTGGAATGGGACAAAAAAACATAGACTTGCGGATGAGGTTGATGACAGCGTCCAGGGTACCCTGTTGGGGTTAGTATTTTGGCGGGGTGCGAGTGGCGCGATCATCCTTTCAGTTGGGGCCCGATGGGGAAAAATCTGGGGGCCCGTCGGGCGGTGTCAACAGGGGAGTGTGTTGGCAGTATACAATGAAAGCTCCTGCACCTGGGGGGCATCTTGTGCATTCAGACACGAGTGCTCTGGATTTAGAGGGGCTAATAATCCCTGGTCCAGGTACTTTAAGCGAGGGAGAAGTCAGCAGCAGGTATGTATACAGAATTGGGATCTGTACTATTAAATAACACCCAATCAAATGGGCTACACACATGCTAAAGTAGGCAACATAGAATAAGAACAGAAAAACATGTGTAGAGTAGCAAATAAGCACAAAATAACTTTATTGAAAGACTTGGACAAAGGACAAACATCAACAAGACAAAAATATCATAAAATCATTTAAAAAGGTTCCCCCTTTGTCATCTTCCACTCACCGCTTTCCCTCCCCTGTCCTCTCCTTCTTTCGTCTCTCCCTTTTTTCTTTCTTTTTTTCTCATTTTCCTCTTTCAGTGTTTTTCCATTTTTTCATTGTTTTCCCTTTCTTCTCACATCTTTCCCCTTCTCTTTCCCCTTTCTTCTTCTTTCACTTCATCCGTCACCTATGTACATATCTTACCCCAATAACGGCTCAAATCACGTATGTAACCAGGCACAGGCCCCTGTTAGCTTGCATTCTTTCTCTTCTTTATCTTGATGCCACCTCCTGGCCCATTGTTCTTGGACTTATTATAACCCTGCATTGCTTCATCACCTTTAGGTACATGACCTGACCCCACAAAAGTTCTCCTTGACCGCCTCCATTCTGGGTCCCCAAGACCTGTACGCTGTTTGCTTAACTCATGATTACTTCGCAGAGACCGACGTCTGCCTCCTACGTCTTTGGTCCTACCCTCCTGTGTATCTGGACCGTATACAAGTCCTGCATCTATGATATGTTTGGTCATTTTGACAAACTAAGTATCCTCCATTTTTGTACTCTTTGGTTCATATTATACCATTTTTTAGCCTCTTGATGCAACCACTATGAAATATTTTTGTGATGTGATTATTATGTTTGCTTGCATGTTCCGGTATGAGTGTTGGGTGAATGTGCATGGGCCCATGCAGGTATACGTGCTGGTCTGAGTGTGTTTATAACATCCGATGATGAAGATTCAGTTGGTACAAATTCGGCTGTTTATTTATGTGCATGTAGCACTTTACATGATTTACATATGCCCTTTTGCACCTTATTATTATTATTATTTTTAGATATGTGCAGCAGCATTTTCTGTGTATTATATCTCATGGATACACTCTCACTTATCATTCTTACTAACTTATCGCAATTTGGCCTGCCTCCTTCACTCAGATAGCACGTCTATACTCACCATTGTTCACCCATTGCTCATCTATTGGCGTCTTCGGCGTTGCCTGGACACGGGAGGCGCACGTGCGCGGTCGGCGAGCCGTGTCAGAGGAAGTGACGCCGTGCTGCGGCGGGCTCCTCCCTGTTTCCGGTGACGCTGACTCTGGCGCGGTCACGACACACACCGGCCGCCCATTCACTGCATCTGGCACAGGTATATATGTTTGGGTACTTTGTCAGCAAGGCACCCCTGAGGAAGCCGCGATACGCGGCAGAACGCGTGGGGAGACTTGTCCTGGGTCCACATCTCCACCTCACATCCTCTGGTAAATATTGCAGCCCAGACCGGTGTCCAGTGGGTTTGTCATTGCATTTCAGCCACTCCAGCACAGAGGATTCATATGCACTTTTGTGCTTTCATCATCACACATCCTCGGGCTGGCCTGTCTGACAGCTATTCCGCTAACATCTCTCTTGCCCACAGACGCATGCTCGGCTTACACACTCATTGTCTTGGTGGGATGGTTTTGTGAGGCCCAGGTCTGGTTAAACCCGACATTATCAGGTGTCGGGCACCAGTGGATTTTGTACGTATGGGTGCACTAGGGTGCATTCCTTTTTAAATGATTTTATGATATTTTTGTCTTGTTGATGTTTGTCCTTCGTCCAAGTCTTTCAATAAAGTTATTTTGTGCTTATTTGCTACTCTACACATGTTTTTCTGTTCTTATTCTAAGTTCTCAGAAAGGGGAGAAGCCAGTGCGTCTTGATGCCATGATGCCGTGGCTGGAGAAGTATCCAAATGAAGAGAAGACCTGTCTATTGATGGATTGTCTTAAGGTGGGGTTTCGCATTCCTTTTAGAGAGAGGATGGGGGCTTGTTTTGTGGGAAATTTAACGGTGGCTGAGTTTCTGGGGGTAGTTAGGGAAAAGTTATGTAGGGTGGTGGCGTTGGGCAGGATGTTATGCCCCATCACCTCACCGCCAGTTGCGGACCTGAGTGTGTCTCCCCTGGGATTGGTGCCAAAGATGGAAGAGGGCAAGTTTAGGCTTTGTCCTACCAAAAGGGAGCATCGGTGAATGATAATATTAATGCCTCTCTGATATCTGTGTTGTACACTTCATTTGACGCAGCGGTGTCTCTAGTGCGGGAGGCAGGTCAAGGTTGCGCTTATGGCAAAGGCAGACATTGAATTCGCCATCCGACTGTTGCCAGTCCATCCGGGGTCTATGCATTTATTGGGGTGTTGCTTTTAGGATCAGTTTTAGGTTGACGGGTGCCTCCCCATGAACTGCTCCATTTCTTGTGCATATTTCAAGGCATTTAGCACCTTTTTGGAGTGGGTCATCGGGTTCGAAGTCAGTCATACATTACTTAGATGACTTTTTATGCATTGGTTCCGCTAAGGGGTACGTGACATTATTTGCTGAATGCTGAGAAGGCATGCGGAGGAGCTGCTGGATTTATCCCGAAGAGGCTCCTGCTAGATCCAAATGTACTGTATGGCGGGCAAGATTATAAAGTTGATTTTATGAGGTTGTGAGGGAATCAAATTTTAGCTATGAGAAAGCTGTCAGTTACTTAATAGGAAACTAGAGAACCTGTCACTAGCTGTATATGTGAAAAAGGTTCCCTTTAAGAGCCGGGTATGTGAATTAGGGTCATTTGGATGCTGTTGGTTGTCATTATGATTTAAAAAGAGAAAACACAGTAGTTTGACAATAAATGGCTTTACCTATCAAGTAACCATGAGTGGAAAAAAGGTTTTGTGTTATTCTGAAAAAAGCCCAAGAAAACCAAAATTCTGCCGGGGTATGTAAACTTTTGAGCACAACTGTAAGCTATAATATCATCTATTGTCAGTAGTCATGTAATACTGATATTATTTGTAATTATAACCCTGTCTGTCATCAGCCCTGGGTCCAGCGGGAGAAGTTCAGAACGAGAAAGTTTGGTAAGAAACGTGTCATTTCGTGGTCCCTTTAAACATGTTGTTATTCCACCGTTCACCACTAGATGGCAGTGTAGTAATACAGTAATCCTCGAGGATCACGGCGGATCGGCAGGAATAATGCAGCTTTGTGTTTCTGTTGGAAACGTTTATTCTCCAGCAATAAAAGAAAAAAGAAAAAAAAAAAAAGAGGAAGAAAAAACAAAGAAAAAAGCCCGAGCTGAGGCTCCCAGATCTTCTTTTTTACAAGAAGCGCTAATTACATCCTCACAGCTGGAATTTCTGCGATTCCTTCGGCTATGAAATATCATCTGGAACGTACACTTTTGCACTTGCACACATTCGCTCGCGACGGGGAAGAGCGAGGACTGACGCATTGTGAGCATTATGCTGCAGCTGTCGGAGTTCTTCCCTCCGCTCCTTCGCTCTAGTAATTTGCTGTATTTTTTAATTTGTTGTAATTAGGATGGCGGAGGGGGCACGGCCATTACACGTGCGCCACCTAAAGATGCCCCCCGCAAAAAACACGAAACGCAGCAGTAAATTACTGGATACCAGCAGATAGAGCGGTATCATTATGGGGAATAGTCTATCTATATGTTATAATTGGTGCCGGAAATATACCTGATAATTATCCCGCATGTCTGCAATGTCTCCTAATGTTACGTTTCTACGACTCTTAAAGGGGAACTTTAGTGAGTCAGACTGAGCACCGAGTTTGGACAAGTTTTCAAACAGGACGGCTTAGCTACAGTGGCTCATGTATAGTGGATACCTCTTTAATGGCTTAAATACAGCCCCCTGTATGGTATAATTTGGATTACATATATGCTCGAGTATAAGCCTAGTTTTTCAGCACAAAAAAAAGTGCTGAAAACCCAAACTCGACTTATACTTGAGTAAAAAAAATATATCAAAACTCACCTTTCCGGCTTCCCCCGCTGCTGGCTATATACTGGTGCAGGGGGCTGGCTATATACTGGTGCAGGGGGCTGGCTATCTACTGGGTGATATGGGCTGGCAGGCTATATACTGGGGGCAGGTGCTGGCTATATACTATGGGGCAGGGTCCGGCAGGCTATATACTGGGAGGCTGTGACCAATGCATTTCTCACCACCGGCTTATACTCCAGTCAATAGGTTTTTCCAGGTTTTTGTGGTAAAATTAGGGGCCTCGGCTTATACTTGGGTCGGCTTATACTCGAGTATATACGGTATGTTTGATAGATATCTTAGCTTAGATACACCATATTAGCACCTTGTATGGTAGATACCTTTATAATAGCAGCTTAGATACAGCATCTAAGCTCTATGTATGGTAGATAAGCTGGGTATAGTCAGTCTTATAGTCAGTAAGGTTGGTGTGGTCACAGGGGTCGTTGTAGTGATGGGTTCGGGATAGTCAGCGGCGACCATATAGTCAGTACAGTTGGTGTAGTCACTGGGGTCTGGAAAGTGAGCAGGGTCTGGATAGTCGGTGGGGTAGATAATCATTGGTGTCAGGATAGTCAGTAGTATATAGGTACTCAGTAGGATCAGGATAGTCAGTGGGGTCAGGATAGTCTTTAGGGTCTTATAGTCAGTTGGGCTGCGATAGTCAGGGTTGGGATAATCAGAGGGGTCGGGATAGTCAGTGAGTTCAGGATAGTCGAAAGGGCCTTATAGTCAGTAGGATCTGTATAGTAATTGGGGTCAAAATAGTCAGTAGGTTCATTATAGTCCATAAGGTCAAGATAGTACAATCACTATTGTCAATGGGGTCATGATAGTCTTTAGGGTCTTATAGTCAGTGGGGCCTGGATAATCAGTGGGGTTGGTATAGTCAATAAGGTCAGGATGGTCAGTAGGATTCGCATAGTCAGTGAGGTTAGGATAATCTTTAGGGGCTTATAGTCAGTAGGATCAGTATAGTTAGTGGGGTTGGGATAGTCAGTGGGGTTGGGATAGTCAGTTGGGTCGGAATAGTCAGTGGGGTCGGAATAGTCAGTGGGGTCGGAATAGTCAGTAGGGTCGGAATAGTCAGTAGCATTGGTATAGTCACTGGGGTTCGGATAGTCAGTAGGGTCAGTATAGTCAGTGAGGTTGAGCACTGTGTGTCATGGGACAGATGAGGTCCTGCTGTATATTTTGCTGTTCTGCTCCTATGATGGATGTGACCTGCAACTATGATGACTGTATAGTATAGTAAAATGGGTGTTGTGATATCTATGAATGCAGATGGTATTGAAAACTTTGTATCCTATCCCGTCCACTTATTGTTCCGGCTAGTGACAGTATAACGTCAGAGCAGATCTCTGCCATCGGATATAATTAGTCCCTTTAACGATGGGCTGTGGTATTTTTCCATTATGGCTGGTGACGGTGGCGCCGCACAATAACTTTGACCACTTTGGGCGGTAATTACCTGGCATATATCATGGCGCATTGATCAATTCACTAATTGATTGCTGACTATGTGACGGGGAGACAATGTCAGGGACTTCTGTGGAGATTGATCCGAGCGTCGCGCCATTCACTGCTCACGAAGGAAAGAAATTCTAATTAAGTTTTGGGGGAATTTCTTTGTGTCTTTAACGCCGGAACGTAATCCTGTTAACATAATAGAAAATAGATGCGGAGAAGCGACTTACAGATGTAGCAGAGCTGAGATTACTCTCTGGAAATACAGAAATTCAGTATCACATAAGGCGCTATAATGTGGTAAACCTTAAAGGTGACGTCACACCTGGGGGGGGGCCTTAAGGACCTTTTTGTCACACACGGAGACTAATATTTTAAACTTATACTTGGGGTCATACAGGCTCGGACTAAATACACTACTTGTGGGTGAAATTTCAGGATTAACCTAAAATACATTTTAACCTTTAATGGTGAACTTTATGTGACTTTCCCTAAACTTTTGGATGTTCCAACTGTTCAATTGCTTCATTACTTTTTGCATAACTTGCTGTTCACCAACAAGGGGGTTAATAGAAAAAATTTTCCACAAGTGTTTGATCCATGCATCACTTAATAAATGCCCTGATTCAATTAGAATTGGAATTTAAACAGTCCTCCTCATCATGCTGTTCACATTCTGACATCATCACACTAAGACGACAAATAACAATTGATCAACATTATTATGAGGCTTTAAGCAGGATCAGTCATAAGTGGTCACTGAGCTTAGTGAGTCATATAGGGGGTCATTTACTAAGGGCCCGATTCGTGTTTTTGCGACGGGTTAAGCAAATTTTTCCGTTTTGCGCCGATTTTCCCTGTAATGCCCTGGGATTTTGGTGCAAGCGATCGGATTGTGGCTCATTGGCGCGTGACAGAAATGGGGGGGGGGGGGCATGGCCGTAAAAAAACCTGACTGATTCGTGCATTCCGATACTCTTCAGCGCAGCAGCGACACCTAGTGGAGGTTGGAGGAACTGCCTTAGCGAATTGCCGGAAGACCCGAATCCACCGCAGAGAACGCGCTGCTGGATCGCGAATGGACCGGGTAAGTAAATCTGCCCCATAGTGTCATAAGCAGGTTGTAACACAGATACAGAGAAACTTGAAGAGTCACAGAAAGACAGAGAAGTGGATGGTCTTTGGTCACATCCCACACTGATAATGCTTTATAGTGAACAATGCCTTGCACACCGGATGATGGATGCCAGATAAGTCCAGGCACATTGAAGGGAGGTGAGAGTTACCCAAGTGTCATGTGAGACCATTCCAATTGAGGTTTTCTTGGTAGATGATCTGCAAGGTACGAGACCACACCACCTGGCACACGCCTCATTGTCTTACATGGACCAGGAAGCATGTCGGGAATTTGAGGGGTCTGAGGACCAGGGCCGGCTCCAGGTTTTAGTGGGCCCCTGGGCGACAGAGCCTTAGTGGGCCCCTCCGTGGGCCGCCCTCCAGTGGCCACACTCCCCCCCCCCCCTCCCACAAACTGACCACCCCCCCTCCCCTGCGGACACACTGACCACCCCCCCTCCCCTGCGGACACACTGACCCCCCAAACCTCCCCCTGCGGACAAACTGACCCCCTCACCCCCCCCCTGCGGACACACTGAACCCCCCCTCCCCCCTGCAGACACACTGAACCCCCCCCCCTGCTGACACAATGACCCCCCCGCTGACACACTGACCCCCTTCTCCCCCTGTATACACAGTGACCCCATCCCTCCCCCCGCGGAGACACTGACCCCCCCTCGCCCCCTGTATACACACTGACCCCCATCCCAACCCCCGCGGACACACTGACCCCCCCTCCCCCTCTATACACACTGACCCCCTCCCCCCCCCCCCCCCGCGAACACACTGACCCCCCCCCCTCTCCCCCTGTATACACACTGACCCCATCTCTCCCCCCTCCCCCTGCAAACACACTGAAACCCCCCCTCCGGGAAAGAAGTATTTTACCTGTCCTGGTTCCCCCGGCGCAGCACCTGCAGCTGTCTTCGGCCTGGGCCTCCCGTACGCGCCGGCTCTGATGACGTCATCATGTGCGCCGGCTTCAAAGCCGTCGCATACCCTGCGGAGCGCTGCATCGTGGGAACCGGGACAGGTGAGTTGCAGATTCTGCCTCTATGCTGCGCTCCCGACCAGCGCAGCATAGAGGCAGAAAAATGATCAATCCGGATGGTGATCAATTGTACCAGTGTCTCATAGAGACACTGGTACAATTGAACCGGGGGCCCGAGTGGGCCCCTCCAGTACCCCGGGGCCCCGGCACTTGCCCGGGTTGGCCGGGTGCTGGCGCCGGGCCTGCTGAGGACCCTCTGGACCACCGCGGGAGATGGTACTAGCAAAACACCTGGGACCAGGGTGTAAGTGGCACCTGGTCTTCACCAGAGCCCGCCGCAAAGCAGGATGGACTTGCTGCGACGGGGTGCCACCAGGTTGTTCCACAGGTGCGACTAGCCCATGGTGGCAGCCAAAGTAGTAATGCAGAAAACTGACTTCACCCAGGATGACAGCGGGACTACAGTGCTGGAAGGAACCCTGGAACACGCAGCAGGAACACAGGAGCAGTCACATGGAACAGAAACGCTGAGACAGGAACACAGAAACGGGAACACAGAGGAACACTGGTAACACAGGAACACGGAGGAACACTGGAAATACTGGAACACAGGAGGGCTTTCATGTCACAGGAAATGGCTGACGTGGCCTATTCCGGCGCGCACATGGCCTAGGTAGCGGGGACGCGCGCGCTGCCTTGTCGGGTCCGGAGCAGGAGCGTTAAGTCCGGGCCTGGAGACGGGGAAGCGGGGACAGTGCCACGTAGAGGAGCACGGGTGGGCCCACGATCCGAGACATGGATCGCGGGATGACAGAGCCTCTCCAAGGGACCAGTGGCTTCCAGACTGTTCACTAATAAAAAGTCTATTCACGCTGAGCAGATGAGAGCCACCACTGATGCTGGAAACATCAAGAAAAGCGCTGTGCATTGTCACTGTTGTCACCAGATGAGTCTTTGGTGGTGGTGTTACAGGGTGGGCAGGTGTCTGGTCAATACAGAACTGCCCTGCACTTTGTGAAAGGTCCAGGGACAACCCATACTACTCGTATAGCATCATGAACCCAGTCGTCTTGTCTCTGCATGAACAACACAGGCCATAGGTCATCTTCATTGATGACGATGCTCCAGTTCATCAAGGTCACATCATTAGGCAACAGCTGCTGGAAAATGGGGAACCTCAAATGGAGTTTCCTGCACTTTCTCCAGACCTGAATCCCACTGAAAACCTATGCGATCAGCTGAGTTACCCTGCAGAAGCTCATAACTCTGCAGCCCGGAACCTCAATGACCTGAGGGAAGATCTTCTAGAAGAGCGGGATGCTGCTTCTAAATACAGAAACATCCTCAGACTTCATTGTTAAGCTGGAATTGATGCTTAAGACCACATTACAAGTTATTGGGACCCTGACATTTTTGTTGGGGCTTATCCAGCGCTGGTGTTGGCTTTTGTTTCAATACATGTTTTGAGATGAGGCTATCACCATTGGATGCTTCTATAAATGCCCTACATGATATAGTATCACTGCAGAGTGAACTGTTTCGTTTCTACCAATTTTTACCAATAACCACATATCCCTAACTTTATGTATGTATATATGGCAAGATTAGGCTCAGTAGGCACATGTCTATGGGGACACTTCCTCAGCGAAAGTGTCCATGGCCAATCCTCCGTGACCCTGGCTTAATTTGTCTTTGAACCATAGCTGTGCACCCTGAGCTGTGCCTGTCAGTGTCCATTCTCTACCTGTTGCTTTACACCAGTGTCTTCTTACTGGCTTGGATCAAGTACCCCCAGGATCAGGACTACTTAGATACAGGGGCCATGTTTCCTCTTTGAGGGACATACAGCATACTAATCCCCGCTATATAGCCCCTGATACTCATCTTTCCAAGTTTTTCCTCTTCTCTTGTCTGCTGCTGCTATCCATGGCTCCCTTCTTCACTTTTGCATTCAACTTCAAGGACACAGATGAATTTGTAGTGATCTCATTCTGGGATGGTTAGGATGTATGGTAAAAGGGTGCAAGCTGATGAGGTTTCTCAGATGACGCTCTTGGGATCACTAGGGCAGATTTACTTACCCGGTCCATTCGCGATCCAGCGGCGCGTTCTCTGCGCTGGATTCGTGTCCGGACAGGATTTATTAAGGTAGTTCCTCCTCCGTCCACCAGGTGGCGCTGCTGCGCTGAAAAGCATCGGAACGCACTGGAGTTCACCGGCTTGGGCTGAGTGAAGGTAAGTGCAAGCTCCGCGACAGATTTTTTGTTTTAAATGCAGCGGTTTTTCCGAATCCGTCGGGTTTCCGTTCGGCCATGCCCCCCGATTTCCGTCGCGTGCATACCAGCGCTGGTGCGCCACAATCCGATCGCGTGCGCCAAAATCCTGGGGCAATTCAGGGAGAATTGGCGCAAATCGGAAATATTCGGGTAACATGTCGGGAAAACGCGAATCGGGCCCTTAGTAAATGACCCCCACTGTGTTGATGGCCGGTCATAATTTAGTGCAAAACTTCCTGCTAGTGTCAGCTGTTGAGGCCGGTGAGGGTGGAGGAATGGCAAGGAACGCTTTCTTGGCGCACCCTGGGCCAGTTGAATGAGATTGGGTTATGCCAAGGTTAATGGGGACCAAAGTTTAGAAGAATGGAGGCCTCTAATAAAGTGTCCCTTCATTGTAGATTTTAAAATTTTGGACCAAATGTAATCAATATGGACATTTACACAAAGTTCTATTAATTTACATGCGCTCAAAATTCCAAATGGCATCAATGCATTCACACATCACATGACATCAAATATTACAAGAACATTGTAGTGACAGGAGGCGATTGGCCACTGTGATCACGTGACACCACTTTACTATGTTTTATAGAGATGAGAAAGTTCTATGTGACCTTCCCGCTCGCTACATTGTATCCTCCTTCCCCGACATCTCGCTGACCTTGGATCGGCATATTCCTAGACCTGAACGGAAAATGTATTGATGCAAATCTGCAGCTCGATATTCCTAAACTGCGATGACTGCGAATATTGGATTCTCATAAATCTTACTGTCATTACCAGCACTCATACAGCTTACTTTTTTTGGGGGGGGGGTCGGTTAAACTACACAGAAAGTGTCTTCGCGGTCAGTGGTGATAATTATGAAGATAGTAATATTTGGTAAAATGCCCAAAATTTGACACACAAAAAAATGGTATTCTAGTGTCCTAATGGCAATTATCAGTAAATTACATGATGGTTTGAAAATTCTTCATTGTTTTGCCTCTTTATTGTACCCAATTTTTCATTATACTCTCAATAACATACATAATGCACACAGGTGATTGCGGGTGCTGGTGCCACCTTACCCTGCCCACAGCCAGCTCGATTATGTCGTCAGCACTGCTCAGTAGGTGCCACATCCTATCGCCTTACTGAGCATGTGCATGGTCTGCAACCCAATCAAGCAATCAAGGGAGATTTTGTTTAGGGGAGGTGCCTGAGCTATAGGTTTCTGGTTCTTTAGTGTTTTAACAATTGAGTATTTTAAGCTGGTATATCATGGTACAGGCAATCCCCGGGTTACATACAAGATAGGGTCCGGAGGTTTGTTCTTAAGTTGAATTCGTATGCAAGTCAAACTGTATATTTTATAATTGTAGATCCAGACAAAAATTTTTTTGCCCCAGTGACATTTGGGACCAAGTATTATCAATAAAGCTTCATTATAGACAATTACAGCTGATTATTGCAGTCTGGGACTATAGTAAAGCATTCAGAAAGCTTCACCAGAGGTCAGAGGGGTCTGTCTGTAACTATGGGTTGTCTGTAAGTCGGGTGTCCTTAAGTAGGGGACTGCCTGTATATAGTCAGGGGTGAACCTAACCTATCTTCTGACTGAGGTGAGATATAGAACAGCTCCCCCTTCGCACTATCTCTTACTAATGTATCAGGTTTTTTTAGGAAGTGGCAGTGTTTCTCACACAAGCTTACATCAGGTGTGAAGAGACACTATTTTTAAAAGTCAGGTCCTGCTTTGTTGTAGACAACTGCACCCCTGATTCCTCCTTGCCCCCCTTTTGATGCAGGTGGTGCTGCCTGAGGCAAGAGGCTCAACTCCCCTTATGGCTGTATATAGTCCCAACATTTTCTTCCGGCCCCCATAATGGACTTTTTAAATTACATCTTTGCTTGTCCCCTCAGCTGGAAACACTGGGGCACATTTACTTACCCGTCCCATTGACGCCGCCGATCAGGAATGTCTGGCGAGGATTTGGGTCTGCCGCGATTCACTAAGATTGTGCGTCCAATTTCCTACATGTGTCGCTTCCCCCACTGAGGTCCGCCGGGTTTCACCTTCTTCTTCTCGGTGCATGTAAGTGCTGATCTTGCAACACAATTTCATTTTTAAATTCCGCGGTTTGTCCGAATCAGTCGGGTTGTCTGACGGCCACGCCCCGCTGATTTGTGTCACATGAAAGCTGTCGCCGATGCGCCAAAAAGCCGGAGCAATTAAGGGCAAAACATTAAAAATTCGGGAAACCCGACGGAAATGCTTCCGACGGACCCTTAGTAAATGTGCCCCATTGTCATTTACTCCATGCCTATATGTGCTGTAACTGAATGGACACCTGTACAAGAGGTAGCAACCTGGTGGTTTCCCTGTTTCCCAAGTCCAGATCCCCATATGGGGTTAAATGATCAATTCCAAGGAAATGAATCCACTTCATAATAGGATAATTATAATTTAAAAATGTCTTAAATCCAGCAAGTCTAGCGTGAAACCTTGTCTTCTACCTTGGCTTGATAGGCTTCTATCCCCTGGTGGCCTAGTGTTATGCTAGTGTTCACTTTTATTAAAATACATATTTGGTCCACATCAAAGATGGATAAAGGAGGAAGATGGTTTTTGGGGATGAACAATAGATACATTTATGGCCTCCGAGCTGATTTCCTTACTTGTAATCAAATACAAGGAAACTAGATTTAGAGTGAGTCTGTTGGGTATAATATGATAAACCAAGCCAATAATAGTGTTATGTAGTGACCTTTAATAGGAGCAGACACATAACTTTGTGGCCAAAAACTGACAAAGCAAAACAGAAAAAAAAAAATATTTTTATGAATATGCAAATTAACCAGCAAGTGCACTGGAGGCGGGGCAATTTAGCTGGATACTTCTACAGAGAGCTGTGACGCATGCAAGTGATGAAATGGGATTAATTCCTATTGATTCCATGGAAAAGCAAGATAACTTGCAGTTGTCTGATGGGAAATGAGGCCTGCCCCCATTGCACTTGAAGAATTGATTTGCATATCCATTAAGAATGGATTATTTCAGCATTGCTTTATCAGTTTTTGACCACAGAACTAAGTATCTACTCCTGTTAAAGGGCCCTACACAGTGCTACTATTGGTTTTCGAAGGTATTTTGGACCTGAAAGATTCCCTTTAAATTGCCATTGGCTTCTTCATCTATGGAGCCGTTGTGCAGGTGCCCACTTTGCACTTGTGATGTTGTATCCATCACTGATCAAGAAGCCCATCCATAATGTTCATGTCCATTCTTTTTCAGTGGAATCATAATCTGTGGCCCTGGTGGGCCAGTGGAATTAGTAACACCGCTTTGCCTGGCCCAGCCATCTGAGACCGATCCAACACATCCCTAAGGCCCTGTTCACTTTCTTCTCCGGAGAACAAGTAACGTAAAATATATTTGGGAAACTTTGGGAATTTCAGAAAAACTTTCCCGAACAATTACCAGATAAACTAGGAGTAGAAGATATATAGACGACGTAGCATGATAGATCTGCCTCTTGGCTCGCCAGCTGCCTACCCCATGCATATTCATGCTCATCTGGAAATATGAATTGAAGTAGCCCAGCAGTCCATATGTTCGTCTAACAACGGGGACAGGAGCCTTCACTTGTCACTAGCAATATTTTACTTTGGAGATGTTTTTTTTTCAAAACTTTTTTAATTCTAAAATTATTATATGTAAAAAGATTTAAATTTGGACATCTTAAAAGTGTCCCCCCTTTACATCTGAACTGAGTTGGATTTGCATAAACTAGGGGTACCTTCCGCACAGTAGGAGCACCGCAGTTCTCTTAGTTCTCTGCATTGAGAGGCTTCACATCGACCGTCTTGTTGTACTGCACAACTGTTATATTTACCCTTATTCCTGCTGCAGCTTTTACTCAGAGCAAAAGGGAGAGGCTGTGGAGGAGCTCAGTGTGGAAAGCTGTGGAAAGAGCACAGCAGTGTTAGAACAAACTCAGGACTAACAAGACTAACCTTCTACGCTCATTGAGGACCTTTTTTGGGGGTTCTTAGTTCAGATGGAGGGACGCCTCCTTGTCTCATGGAAGCACCTAGGTTTCATGGGTCAAACATGGGCCTATGTTAGTGGTCATCATCCTCTGGTTTTGTTTGGGTCATGTAAGAAGACAGAAAGCTATGGACAGGCAGACTGATAAGAGAAGCTTTAAAGCTAATTAGACACCGTTCCTCAGAGGCGGGGCCTTAAAGGAAATCTACCATCAATATCCATCATGATAAACCAGGGACACTTACTCATAGATCCAGTTAACGTGACTGTAGTAATCTTCTTATATTTGTTATCCATGGCTTCCGTCCTTCTAAAATAATAATAATAATAATCTTATTTATGTAGCCCCATCAAGTTCGGGATCGCTTTACAAATCAAATGTACTTTTATAATTATGATATGGAGCTAGAAAGGCTCTGGAGGGGGAGAGGGTGTTACCAGAGCCCCTCCAAACAGGGGGAGGGGAGACAGGTTAACAATTTGTAAAGCTACAGCACAGAGGTGTTCTGGTAACACTGCCCAGAGCGCTTCAGGATCTCAGTCTGAAAGATCAGCTGAGACCCACCCCAGAGGGAACCGGAAGCATCCCTAGGGGAACCTCATAACCATTTGACTTTCTGATCCTTGCTTGGTCCTAAGGGATATGAAAGAGGCCTATGCTACCTTGATAACCACCGCCAAGAGCCACTTGTCTCCTGGGAGTAACATCTGCCCCAACATAGTAGTAGAGTGGCACCGTGAGAAGCGATAGGGTGCAGTCATTCACAAAGGGTCCAACAAAACCCACCAGGTATAATAGCAATCGATGGTGGAGTAAAAATATTGTCACTGAAATTCATGGAGTGCTGCTTCATCATCGATTGCTATCTGCCCCAACATAATATTAGGCTTCGGTGGGGTATGTTGCACGGGCATGCCCACTAGAGCTCACTGATCTATCCAGGCTTGGTGACAGTGTTGTGAGCTGTTCAGTTCTTGTAGGTTTTCCTCCTATCCTGAAAACCCAATAAGCTGAGGTTAGAGATGAGTGGACCCGACGTTTGAGTTCAGGTGAGACCCTGGAATATTACCGGACTGGCAATCGAACAGCCAATCTGGCAAATTAAAGCTCCTAGCAACTAGTTATGGCTGTGATTGGGCTGGGGTTTCCTGTGGTTAGCCATAGCTAGTTGCTAGGGGCATCGAAATGCTGGATTGGCTTTTCGGCTGCCTAACGTTAATATGTTTGGGTCCTGAGGATGAACTCGCATGTTGAGTCTGCTCTTCTCTAGCTGTGGTATAAGAAGCTGAAAACACTGTCCTGACATCCTAATCCGAAATAGATTTCATCCTAGCAAGGACAAAGAGGGAATTTCGCACTGAAATGATCTCATAGATGAACAACACAATGGGGCACATTTACTTGCCCGGTCCTGTCGCGATCCCGCAGTGCGCTGTCCAACGAGGATTCAGGTCTGCCACGATTCACTAACCTCGTGCGTCCCAGTTCCTGCATCCGTCGCTTCTGCCCCGAGGTCCGCCAGAGTTCACCTTCTTCTTCCCGGTGCATGTGAGTGCTTAATCTTGCGACACATTTCCTTTTTTAAATTCCGTGGTTTGTCCGAATCCGCCAGGTTGTCCGACGTCCCGCCCCCCGATTTCTGTCGCGTGCAAGCCGGTGCCGATGCACCAAAATCCGATCGCATGTGCCAAAATACCGGGGCAATTCAGCGCAAAGCGGAAACCCGACAGAATTGGGGTCCGCGGACCCTTAGTAAATGAGCCCCAATCTGCCATATAACTCCAGTAGTAAAGGGGGAAGCAACACCATTTTAGCCCATATAAGACCCATATTGAAACCCAAATCTGGGGGGTCCCAAACTGATGTCCACAGGACACTAATCCAGGTAAGCCTGGAACTACAGTTTGCATTAGGAGGCCCCAGACACAACTTTACTTGGGACTCCAAAAATACTAAATCATACCCTATTTGCTTGTCAGGTGGAAGTTGGGTCACAACAAGGCTTGTTGTGTCATCCAACGGCCAATGCATGTCCCATTCTGGCTCTGTTTTATTAGCCTTTTGCCAATCCGGGACACAAATCCTTATAATATTCCATAGAATCGCACTGCCGGAGGAGAGTGAGACAAGGACAAATAAAAATCAATATTTTTAATGCCTTGTGGAACATCCGGAAGATAAAATGTTCCCCGACGCTCCTCAGCTTGTTCTCTACAGGATTTTGAATGTCTGATTTATAGTACAGGTCCATATATCACATGGAGCCGGATAGATGATGAATTATGACAGCACCACTGCCGAGATAAATATTATTTCTGAGGGAAAAGCAGAGGAAGCGCATTGTAATGGCCGGCGGACGGGTGTTTATTTTTTAAAGGGCATATTCACATTTGCCTTATGATTTAATGGCATAAGAAAAAAATGTATTGTCTTATCATAAGAGTAGTAGAGGCTTTGATATTTACTCCTCTCCTTTCATTATTGGTTTTTGAATTACCGTAGATATCTGTGACCACCGAGTCGCTGTATCTAAGCTGTTATCATACAGGTCTCCACCAAACATATAGCTGAACTGCTGTATCTAAGCTGCCATTATAAAGGCACCCACCTTACATAGAGCTGAGCTGCTGTATCTAAGCTTCCATTACATAGGCACCCACCATACATAGAGCTGAGCTGCCGTATCTAAGCTGCCCTTATATAGGCATCCACATTACATAGAGCTGAGCTGCTGTATCTAAGCTGCCCTTATATAGGCATCCACCTTACATAGATCTGAGCTGCTGTATCTAAGCTGCCCTTATATAGACCCTGACCATATACAGATATGTATAGCTATTGAGAAGATAACCCTATGTTTAAGCCTGTGTACCTAATTTTTTATACCCCGCTATGAACCAGGCTCTTTGGGGGACCCAAAGCTAAACTCTTGCAAGTTGCCCATGAGTCTATAATTATGTTCCTGTTAAAGGGCGTAAAAGGTAAAAAATGTAGAAGCTATCACATGCATATCACAACTTTTAAAAAGTGAAAAAGTCCCTTCCTCTTTTCCTTGCCCCACCCCCAAAATAAAATAATGTGGTCCTTAATGGATAATGCCCCCTTCCAGTGGCCAACTCTCCAATGGACCCATATAATACCCAATAACTCAACTCAGCAACATAAAGGGGCAGATTTACTTACCCGGTCCTGTCGCGATCCCCGAGGTGCCTTCTCCGACGAGGATGAAGTCATTCGCGAATCTTCAAGATGCGCCCGATCGGCCGCCAGATATCCTGCATGTGTCGCTTTCCCGCTGAGGTCCCCCGGAGTTCACCTTCTTCCTAGTGTTTGTGAGTGCATTGTCTTGCGCCACAATTTGAATTGTAAATCAAGCGCTTAGTCCAAATCAGTCGGGTTGTCCATCGGTCACGCCCCCCGATTTGTGTCGCATGCAAGTCATCGCCAGGGATGAGAGTGGAAAGATTTTGCTTGTACCGTGGGTCCAGGAGAGTGAATACCCAGTAATCGGTGCTGGAATAAATTCTTTGAACGCGAGGGTCACGGGATAGGCAGCCTAGCATGAAATCTGCCATATGCGCCAGAGTACCAACGCGCAAGAATTCACTCCCCTCACTGGCCTGACTGCCCATTTCCTCCTCCTCCAACTCCTCTTCTTCTGCCCATACACGCTGAACAGTGAAGGACTGAACAATGGTCCCCTCTTGTGTCTCGCCAACATTCTCCTCCTCTTCCTCCTCATCCTCCTCCACCTCCACCTCCTCCGATATGCGCTGAGAAACAGACCTGAGGGTGCTTTGGCTATCAACAAGGGGATCTTCTTCCCCCGTCTCTTGTGACGAGCGCAAAGCTTCCGACTTCATGCTGATCAGAGAGTTTTTCAACAGGCCAAGCAGCGGGATGGTGAGGCTGATGATGGCGGCATCGCCACTGACCATCTGTGTTGACTCCTCGAAGTTACTCAGCACCTGACAGATATCAGACATCCACGTCCACTCCTCATTGTAGACTTGAGGAAGCTGACTGACCTGACTACCAGTTCTGGTGGAAGTTGACATCTGGCAGTCTACAATCGCTCTGCGCTGCTGGTAAACTCTGGATAACATGGTCAGTGTTGAATTCCACCTCGTGGGCACGTCGCACAACAGTCGGTGAGCGGGCAGTTGGAGGCGGTGCTGCGCTGCCCTGAGAGTGGCAGCATCTGTGCTGGACTTCCTGAAATGCGCACAGATGCGGCGCACCTTCGTGAGCAAATAAGACAGATTGGGGTATGTCTTGAGGAAACGCTGAACTATCAGATTTAACACATGGGCCAGGCATGGCACATGTGTCAGTCTGCCGAGTTGCAGAGCCGCCACCAGGTTACGGCCGTTGTCACACACAACCATGCCTGGCTTCAGGTTCAGCGGTGCCAGCCACAGATCAGTCTGCGCCGTGATGCCCTGTAATAGTTCTTGGGCGGTGTGCCTTTTATCGCGTAGGCTCAGCAGTTTGAGCACCGCCTGCTGTCGCTTAGCGACGGCACTGCTGCTGTGCCTAGAGCTAGCGACTAATGGTGCCATGCCCACGGATGGTAGTTCGGAGGAGGAGGTGGAGGAGGGGTGGGAGGAGGAGGAGGCATAGTAGGCCTGAAAGACCTGGACCGAGGTAGGCCCCGCAATCCTCGGCGTCGGCAGTATATGACCAGCCGCAGGGTCAGACTCGGTCCCAGCCTCCACCAAGTTAACCCGATGTGCCCGCAGCGATATATAGTGGCCCTGCCCGGCAGCACTCGTCCACATGTCCGTGGTCAGGTGGACCTTGTCAGAAACGGCGTTGGTAAGGGCACGGATGATGTTGTCTGACACGTGCTGGTGCAGGGCTGGGACGGCACATCGGGAAAAGTAGTGGCGGCTGGGGACCGAATAACGAGGGGCGGCCGCCGCCATGAGGTTGCGAAAGGCCTCGGTCTCTACCAGCCTATAGGGCAGCATCTCCAGGCTAAGCAATCTGGAGATGTGCACATTAAGGGCTTGGGCGTGCGGGTGGGTTGCACTATATTTCCTTTTCCGCTCCAGCGTCTGGGGTATGGAGAGCTGAACGCTGGTGGATGCTGTGGAGGATCGTGGAGGCGACGATGGGGTTTTTGGGCCAGGGTCCTGGGCAGGGGGCTGACTATCAGCTGACACAGAGGAAGGAGCAGTGGTGTGCACGGCCGGAGGTGAACGGGCTTGGTGCCACTGAGTGGGGTGTTTAGCATTCATATGCCTGCGCATACTGGTGGTAGTTAAGCTAGTAGTGGTGGAACCCCTGCTGATCCTGGTTTGGCAAAGGTTGCACACCACAGTCCGTCGGTCATCCGGTGTTTCCTTAAAGAACCTCCAGACTTCTGAAAATCTAGCCCTCGCCGCGGGAGCCCTCGCCACGGGAGCTTCACTACGTGACACATTTGGCGCTGATGCACCAGCTCTGGCCCTGCCTCTCCGTCTGGCCCCACCACTGCCTCTTCCAACCTGTTCTGGTCGAGGACTCTCCTCCGTCTCAGAAGCACTGTGTTCACCCGGCCTCTCAACCCAGCTTGGGTCTGTCACCTCATCATCCTCCGATCCCTCAGTCTGCTCCCCCCTCGGACTTCCTGCCCTGACAACAACTTCACCACTGTCTGACAACCGTGTCTCCTCATCGTCGGACACCTCTTTACACACTTCTTCCACTACGTCAAGAAGGTCATCATCACCCACAGACTGCGACTGGTGGAAAACCTGGGCATCGGAAAATAGCTCAGCAGCAGCCGGACAAGTGGTTTGTGACTGTGGGAAGGGTCCAGAAAACAGTTCCTCAGAGTATGCCGGTTCAAATGCCAAATTTTCCTGGGAGGGGGCAGACTGGGGGGAAGGAGGCTGAGGTGCAGGAGCTGGAGGAGTGCCGATTTTGGTGACATGGGTGGACTGCGTGGAAGACTGACTGGTGGACAAATTGCTCGAATCATTGTCGGCAATCCACGACATCACCTGTTCGCACTGTTCTGGCCTCAACAGTGCTCTACCACGAGTCCCAGTAACTTCAGACATGAACCTAGGGAGTGTAGCTCTGCGGCGTTCCCCTGCTCCCTCATCAGCAGGTGGTGTCTCACCCCGCCCAGGACCACGGCCTCTGACCCCTGCAGTAGTTGGACGCCCACGTCCCCGCCCTCGTCCTCTACCCCTAGCCCTCGGGTTAAACATTTTGAAAATGAAAGTTATAACTTTAATTTTTTTTTTACTTTTTTTTTGTGGTTTTTTTTTTTTTTGTGTTTTTTAGTTTTTAAAACCAAACGATGCTATCCTATTGCTATGGCTATTTTCTAGCCAACTATGAAAGCACACTACTATGCCAGATGAGATGACGCTGAGTTATGAAAAAATAAACGTAAAATAAAAAGTAAATGGCAGACTGTGCCTAATTTCAATCAAACCCCTAATAAATTGTCCCACTTTGGTGTTTGAGATGGATATGTGCGTCACTAAGAGCTAAACACAACGGTCCCAAGTCTCACTGCAAATTCCTCACAATATGGTAGTAGATGCACTACAGCAAGTACAGCCACCAGCAGATCAACCAGAAATCAACTATATAACGCTATTGTAGGCCTAAGTAAGCCGTTTGGATTCTCCTTTGGCTATTTTCTAGCCAAGTATGAAAGCACACTGCTATGCCAGATGAGATGACGCTGAGTTATCAAAAAATAAACGTAAAATAAAAAGAAACTGGCAGACTGTGCCTAATTGAAATCAAACCCCTAATAAATTGTCCCACTTCGGTCTTTGCGATGGATATGTGCGTCACTAAGCGCAAAACACAGCGGTCGCAAGTCTGACTACAAATTGCTCACAATTGGCTAGTAGATGCACTGCAGCAAGTACAGCCACCAGCAGATCAACCAGAAATCAAATATATAGAACGCTACTGTAGGCGTAAGTAAGCCGTTTGGATTCTCCTTTGGGGTGGATATGTGTGTCACTAAGAGCTAAACACAACGGTAGCAAGTCCCCCGGCAAATTCCTCACAATATGGTACTAGCTGCACTACTAGTGCCAGCAAGCCCAGCCACAAGCAAATAAAAAAAAAAAGTATAACGTTATTGTAGCCCTAAGAAGGGCTGTTGGGTTCTTGTAGAATCACTCCTGCCTAACACTATTCTAATAGAACAGCCTAACGCTTTCCCTGACCAGCAGCAGCTCTCTCCCTAGCGGCATCCAGAGACAGAATGATCCGAGCAGCGCGGCCAGCGGCTAGTCTATCCCAGGGTCACCTGATCTGGCCAGCCAACCACTGCTATCGACGTGTAAGGGTACCACGTCATGCTGGGTGGAGTGCAGAGTCTCCTGGCTTGTGATTGGCTCTGTTTCTGGCCGCCAAAAAGCAAAACGGCGGGAGATGCCATTTTCTCGAGCGGGCGAAGTATTCGTCCGAGCAACGAGCAGTTTCGAGTACGCTAATGCTCGAACGAGCATCAAGCTCGGACGAGTATGTTCGCTCATCTCTATTTACAACCCATCAATACAATACAGAAGGGTGAACCTAGCCTCTTTGCTGCCTGAGGTAAACTATAGAAAGGTGAACCCCCCCCCGGTCAAATAGTTATATACTATGCTTACTGCAAATAATCAATGAGGGTACCCATGGATCTTGTAAAAAAAAGAGGGTCCTCTGTACCACAAATGTTGCTTATTGTTTTTACATATTTTCTTGTGCGGTCCAAATCACACTCCACCTTTATCATTGGGTTGGTAGAGTGGTTAATTAAAATGGGTTGTCCCATCACACACAGAAAAAGGAAAAATGAAAATCCAATCCATCATGATAAACCAGGGACACTTGGGTCCCTTTCACACTGCATGTTTGGGGACTTTTACATGGCGGCAAGTTTGTAGCTGGATATATGTTCCCATAGACGGCTATTGCACCCGGTGGTGGTACTGGTACCATACTGTACTCGGGTAAAAGATAGAACATACATCTTTCCCCGTACGTATGGCCGGATGCCATGCATAGCTACAGAGAGCGTAGCGGTGAGCAGCGCTCAGCCCTCCTTCTCTCCAGCATGCTGCCATGTGCACACTCGGGCTGCGACTGGGCAAATATAGGGCAGTGTGAAAGTAGCCTTACTCATAGATCCAAGCACTGTGACTATGGTAATCTTCTTATATTTCTTATCCATGGCCTCCTTCCTTTTAAAATCAACTTTTGAAATTCTAAAATCAACTTTTGAACCAGAAGGGCTCTTGGGGGCGTTACCAGTGCCCCTACATGTAGCGTCAGAAGCTGTTACACTGTGCAGAGCACTTCTTCCCTTCTACCTTGTGAGATTACAGGGAGAGAAAGTGGGTAAATGAGAGGGAGCAGGGGGGGAGAGTAAGACAGTGGGGGTAATTTACTAAGGGCCCGATTCGCATTTTTCCCGACGTGTTTCCGATTTGGGCCGATTTTTCCTGTATTGCCCCGGGATTTTGGCGCACACCAGGGGCGTTGCTAGGGTGGTAAAAGATCCGGGGCACGGGCCCCAATGCACATGTATCGAACTTTCAGTAATGCCCACTCCTGTACATGTGTGGTTGGACCTATAACTACTGTACCTAACATATAACAGCTCTAGAAACCACAGGAGAAATCCCTACCTGTTCCATCCAGTGACTGCAGGTGATATGTTCTCTATCTTCTCCATTAGACCCGGCATCACCACGTCTCCTCAGCCACGTGTCCTCCTTGTTGAGTTCACCACACAGACATCTTATGTTCTTCATTGTCCCTGCATCTTGGCCCCCTAACAGTGTTATCCTGCTGCTACCCCTAACACTCTTAACGCCTTTATTGTAAGGCCCATTTCACATACATGTATGCTCGCTCAGTCCAGGACTGCTTGGCAGGGGAGGTGCAGGGGTGACCGCTCCTCACATTCTCACGAAAGATCTTTTTTCTGGTGACACACAAGTGTGCTCACTGTACTGTGAACAATGCTCTCCTATGGTGGCCGTATGTTAGTTACTGTTCATATAGCTAGCATACGGCCAACATATACAATCATGTGAAAGGGGCCTACAGATACACAGAAAGTCCTCCTGAAAATACTGTTATTACAGAAATAATAAATGCTTCCTAATATAACATATTGTAAAAGCCATAAAACCTTATATATATCTTTAACTGTGGCCCCCCACTAATTTGCCCTCAATATGACCCTAAACTAAATGATGCCCTGCCTAATCATGTCCACATAAAGGAGCAGTCTGCACACTCCCCACTAAGAAGTCCCCCACAGTGCCCCAATGTCCTCACAGTCCCCAGTAATGTCCATCAAAGTCCCCTCTAATGTCCACCTGAGCCCCCTGCAATGTCTAAGGAGCCCCCTGTTATGTCTTCCACACACCCCCTGTGATGTCCAAAGAGCCCCCTGTTATGTCTTCCACACCCCCCCCCCTGTGATTTCCAAAGAGCCCCCTGTTATGTCCACAGATACCACTCTAATGCCCCTCACAGCCCCCCTGTAATGTTAAAAGAGCCCCCTCTAATGTTCCCCACAGCCCCCTGTAGTGTTTCCAGAGGCCCCGTGTAAGGTCCCCCACATTTTCCCTGTGATGTCCCTCACAGCCCCCACTAAGAAGACCCACCACAGTTCCCGGTAATGTTCCCCCACACCCTGCCTAATTTCCTCACAGGCCCCAGTGATGTCCCTAGAACTCCCTGTGATGTCCTGCACAGCCCCCCTGTAATGTCCACAGAGCCCCCTCTAATGTCCCTCACTAAGAATACCCCCCACATTTCCCAGTAATGCCCCCCCAATGCCCCCTAATTTCCTCACAGGTCCAGGAATGTCCCCAGAGCCCCCTGTAATGTCCCCCACAGCCCTCTATGATGTTCTCCAGAGCCCCGACTAAGAAGTCCCCCAAAGCTCCCTGTAACATCCCTACAGCCCCAGGGATGTCCCCAGCGCTCCCTGTAGCCATCAGCATGACTAAGTCGTCTGACTGTGCCTCTCTCCCCTCCCCCACTGCATAATAAAAAAACAAGAAAAATGCTGCCACTCACCTCAGTCTCCTCAGGCTTGTTGCTGTTCTCTGCAGGACCGAGTCGCGGTGACGTCATCACCCGGCGTCTCCTGCTCCTGGCAGCTGTAGTGAGCTGCTAGAAGCAGGAGACGCTGTGTGACTGTGTCTCCTGCTCCCTCTAGTGGAGAACGGAGCCGATGGCTCTGTTCACCATTACAGGGTACAGAGAGGGGAAATCTGCCCGGACAGCAGGAGAAGTGTCCTGCTGACCCGGGACATTCGGGGCACAAGGCAAAAGATTTGACCTAGATCTTTTGACCTAGCGACGCCCCTGGCGCACACGATCGGATTGTGGCGCATCGGCGCCGGCATGCACGCGACGGAAATCGGGGGGCGTGGCAGAACGTAAACCCGACGGATTCGGAAAAAACGCAGCATTTAAAAAAAAAAAAGTTTCGCGGAACTTGCACTTACCTTCACCAGGAATAGGCCGGTGAACTTGAGTGCATTCCGGCGGGCCTCGGGGAACTTCAGCGCAGCAGCGCCACTTGGTGGACGTCGGAGGAACTACCTTAGTGAATCCCGGCCGGACCCGAATCCACCGCACAGAACGCGCCGCTGGATCGCGAATGGACCGGGCAAGTAAATCTGCCCCAGTGTAACAACGTGGCCAAATCACAGAGGGGCTAGGGGAGCCCCTTAGGCTAATCGATATAATAATTAAAGTTGATTTTAGAAGGAAGGAGGCTATAGATCACAAATATAAGAGGATTACCACAGTCACGTTGGTCATGGATTTTGATGGGAGATTTCCTTTAACCCATGGACAATCTGGCTACACCAGAACATTGCTTCTTAGCTCCTAAAAAGGGGGCTTGAGTAGTGGACCCCCCTCTATACAGTCCACATACTGTTCCATCTTTGTGGTCCGTATGTCATCCGTTTTTGCATTTTCGCTCTCTGCAGTTCATCCAACTCTCATCCAATTTTTATACTCAATTTGCTAAATTTCTCCCCTAAAAACTTTTTTGGGCTCTTCCAAAATCTAAAAAAGATTTTTTGTAACCCAGTTATCTAAGAAGTTGTGACTATTTACATCACAGGGCCGTATATTGGATCCTCTGAAAAATTCATACTATCCTCCACCTGAGCACATCTTGGCGATACCATCGGGAAGGGAGAGATAGTTTCGTCATAAAATATAATTATCAAGCGGTTATTTTTCAAGTTGCAAGAACTGCAGAAAGAAATGGGAATGGGATGTAGCATTCATATTGTTAGAAGATGAATAACGTATTCATACGGGAAGAGGGAAATGACTTAAGACTAAAATATATAGATAATCTCGCGTCCCGGGTTAAATGGCTCTCTGAATTTATGAGATAGAATTTCATTCAATATCGCAGCTTGAGGCTCCGCGCGCCCGTTTCTGGCACAGCGGGGGAGTTTGGCTTTTGACATCCAATTTTCACTAACATATTAAGTAGTTCAGAATGGGCTTTTTTTCCTGACAACACAAGACAAAAAATCCTGGTGACCCGCAGGAAATCCGACTTGTGAAAAATACTGCGTGTCATCCCTTTTATGGGGCTGATGGCTCTACGCGGGATGTGCCTTATTTAGCGACAATTTTCTATATCCTCTACTGTCACATTGTCAAAAATTCAGATCTTTTATTCTCCTCGTTGTTCTGCTGAGTCCAAAATATAGGACACAAAATATGGAAAAAAATTATGTCCCTTTTGTTACAGACTATAGCCTGGGAGAGGTAAGTAATATGTATGGAGGACTATAGCAAGAAATGGGGGTTAATGTGCATAGGGGGGGCAGGGTGCCTGCACTGTACATTGGTATCCATCCATCAGTATTGCTATAGCCAAAAACAAACAGGAGTGGATTTGTTTAAAGTTCATTGTGGGAGCTCTGTACATTAGGAGGAATGTGACTGCACTGTACATTAGGAGGAATGTGACTGCACTGTACATTGGAGGGATGTGGCTGCACTGTACATTGAGAGGAATGGGGCTGCACTGTACATTGGGGGGGGGTGGCTGTACTGTACATTGGGGGTGGCTGCACTGAACATTGGGGATGTGGCTACACTGTATATTTGGGATAGGGATGTGGCTGAACTGTACATTGGAGGAAGAGTGGCTGAACTTTACACTGGGAGGATGTGGCTGCACTGTACATAGGGAGGAATGTGTCTGCACTGTACATTGGGGAATGTGGGTGCACTGTACATGGGGGAATATGTCTGCACTGTACATTTCAAGGAATGTGGCTGTACTGTACATGGGGGGAATGTAGCTTTATTGTATATTGGGGGGAATGTGGCTACACTGGTCATTGGAGACTATAGTTATACTAAATATAAGGGTGTGTGGTCACACTGTACATTTGGAGGTCAGGGGCCGTGTGACTACATTGTACATGGGTTTATATCTGCATGGTAGTTGGATGTGACTGCACTGTACACTGAGGCTTATGGCGTTCATGTATATAGGGGGAACATAGCATCTGCAATATACATGGGGGTATTGAAATTGTTATAGGAGCGGGTGGCTCCCCTATGTTTTGGGAGCATGTGCCCATCATTTTACATAGCGAGAGACTGGCACAATATATGTAGGCACATGGCAGACACTTTACATATATATATATATATATATTATGTATAAGGGGTCCCTGTATATATAGGGGTACAGATATAGGAATTGCAACTAATACAGATACATCCCTATACCTATCTGTCTACTGTATATATATATATATATACACAAGGATCATCCTGCAGGTAGTGAGCGCAGCTTCCAATAATTGCTCATACTTATCAAGTCTTGTTTAGAAGGAATCAGATTTAATTAGACTCGATAGTATTTTAATTATCTCCTGGAAGAAGAAGACACTTATTAAAGGATATTTAAATCTAACGACTTCATTGGTAGGAAAATAGCTTTACTTTAATTGCCCAATCAATGGGCTTCCGTTTAAGGTGACCTTTCTGCTATATCTCCCCGTATCCCCTGAGCCGCCTGTATATAGCGGAGCCCGGTAATCGCATCGCACTTTAATTAATTCTTCATATACAAACCTTACAGGGAGCCATAATGGGCGGCCATGATAACGAGCTGCTGGTAAATGAATATTTAAAGGAGAAGTACGAAGCCAAAGGAGATGAGTATATGGTCAGCGGTCAAAGCATCACCGATCAGCAGATCAAGAATAGATGTTCATTAAAGTGATGGCGTCTGCGGCTCATCGTCCAATCATCAGCCCCCGAGAGAATCTTCTCGGAATCTTTTAATCCACCCAAATAAGAATTTTAATAACAAATTAATTAAATTTTAACCACAGGGAATTTCGACCTCTTGAAATGTGCACCAATGGGTCCTGTGGTGACGGGGAGGGGGTCTGCAGATGAAGATGTGTGTAATAACTTCTACTCCCAATATTGTTCCGGGAAGGCTAGTGGGGATTGGGAACTGCATGGGATATAATCTGATTTCGGTTGGAATCATCATATATTTTCATCAAAAATTTGAAAGGTACCGTATATACTCGAGTATAAGCCGACTCGAGTATAAGCCGAGACCCCTAATTTTACCACTGAAAACTGGGAAAACCTATTGACTCGAGTATAAGCCGAGGGTGTAGTATACAGCCAGCCCCCATGTAGTATACAGCCAACCAGCCCCCACGTAGTATACAGCCAGCCCCCAGTAGTATACAGCTTGCCCCCAGTAGTATACAGCCTGCCCCCAGTAGTATACAGCCTGCCCCCATCAGTATACAGTCTGCCCTCAGTAGTATACAGCAACCCCTATTAGTATACAGATAAAGAAATAAATTTAATACTCACCCTCCGTTGTCCCGATGTTCCTCGCGGCTCCCGGCGGCTTCCGATCCCCATCGCGGCTCCCGGCGGCTGCTTCACTCTTCACTGGCCGGGAGATCGCGCTGGCCGTCGCACACTGTGATGCTGTGCTGTTGCCGCTGATGACGTCATCCGCGGCGACAGCGTCGCATCACTGTGTGCGACGGCCAGCGCGATCTCCCGGCCAGTGAAGAGTGAAGCAGCCGCCGGGAGCCGCGACAGGGATCGGGAGCCGCGAGGAACATCGGGGACACCGGAGGGTGAGTATTAATGTATTTATTTTTATCATTGACTCGTGTATAAGCCGAGGCGAGGTTTTTCAGCACATTTTTAGTGCTGAAAATCTCGGTTTATACACGAGTATATACGGTAAATCCTGCGCTCAGTCCGAATCAGTCGCATGGAAGCCAGGGCAGCTGTGCCAGAATCCGACCCCTTACCACACAATCCCAGTGCAGACCCCTGTTAAATATCTGTAAAAACCGCGCAAAACCTGTAAACGGCACAAAGTCCAACTAAAGTGAGCAGCGCGACCCTTAGTTAATAAGCCCCTATATCTATTCTTTTTGGTGTCCATGTGTCCAGCTTTACACCTTCTACTTGTTATCTTACATTGTGCCTATATTTTGGCTTATCTTAAAGGGGTGCTCCCATTTCAGCAAATTAATGTTAGACTGCCTGCATAACTTTTTCCAAAACCCAGATAGGCCCACCCAACTGCCCCTTCAACTCCAACCAGAAATGACCACAGACACCATTTGACCTTTAAACTTTGTGGTATGATGACTAGGAAGGCTTTATTTAACTTTATAACCAATAACTTTTACTCATAGAGTAGCACTGTTAAATCTAACAGAAAAATCCGGGCACCTGTGAGCCCACCTTTCAGGGGGCATGTAGGTCACAAACCCGATAAAAGAGCTGTGAGATTAGGTAGAATCGCAAAAGAGGGAAGGGTGGGCGGGAAAGAGGGTGAGCTCACACCAACAGCCTGCTTTTAACACTTTTAGCCCACCCCTTGATACCACCCACAACTGTATCCCACGTACCCAGGGAATAAACAAACTGCCGGGAGCAGAGGGGAAAACCGGGAGCAGAGGTATGCGAGGAGTGGGGGGGTGGGAGCACGGTGTCGCCCAGCGGGGGCAGGCGTACAGTGTCGGCAGCTCCCAGGAGCACGATGCCAGACGGAGGGCTGGAAAGCGGTGTCGCCCTGCGGGAGCACGGTGGCGCCCCCTTGTCCAGCAGGAGGCATGCTGCCTGAGGTGAGAATCTCAACTCTCCTCATGAAAGGTGCGCCTCTGCACACCCGTGCACAGCTCGTTAGTATCATAGAGAGTAATCAGAGCAGTGTCATATAATTAGCTGTGCACCTGTGTGACTATGGTCAGATTTATGTCCACTGGTAGTAAACATAAGCTACCTAAGCAAGCAGAGATCTAGAAAACTGTGAGGAATTGATACAGAAAGTATATTGGAAAATTGTATAACTTGTAATAATACAAACAATAACATTAATTTGCCGAATTGGGAACACCCCTTTAACCCCTTTACACCGCAGCACCTTCCTTTTCTGTGTTTAACATTTTAATCCCCTTCCTTCAAAAGCCATTGGGGCTCATTTACTAATGGTCGCGGAGCGCACTTTCGTCAGACTGTGTGCCTTTTTGGGGATTACATGGCTTGCACAGGTATTTAAGAAGTGTCTATGCTTGGATTTTGGCGCACGTGAACCTTTTTATGGCACAGCTGCGCTGGCTTCCATGCGGCACAATTTAGGGGGCGGGCCATCGGACAATCTGGCTGATTCGGAGTGAGTGTGGGATTTAACTTTCAAATTGTGTCGCAAGATCAAGCACTTACATGCACCAGGAAGAAGAAGGTGAACTCCTGCGGACCTGAGCGGGGAAGCGATACATACATCCGTTTTTTATTTTTTCCATTCACAGAAGCTTATGAGGGCTTTTTTTTAGGATAATTTGCACTTTCTAGTGGAACCATTTAAGATTCGGTGGCATCTATTGAAAAGCTGAAAAAAATTCCAAATGTGGTAAAACTGATAAAACTGATACCTGTAAGGCCCCTTCCACACTTGCGTTGCAGATGACGTCAGAGTCTGATCAGGGTGCGATCAGGGTTTGGTCAGTGAAAAACTGACATTTTGCATCAGAGTGCAATCAGTTTTCAGTCAGAGTTTGTTCAGTGTCTCAGTTTTTCACGCGCGTTTTCAATGCAATTTCAATGCGTTTTTCACACGCAGATAATGGGGCAGATTTACTTACCCGGTCCATTTGCGATCCAGCGGTGCGTTCTCTGCACTGTATTCGGGTCCGGCCGGGATTTATTAAGGTAGTTCCTCCGCCGTCCACCAGGTGGCGCTGCTGTGCTGAAAAGCATCGGAATGCGCTGGAGTTCACCGAGCCGGGCTGAGTGAAGGTAAGTGCAAGCTCCGCGACAGATTTTTTTTAAAATGCGGCGGTTTTTCCGAATCCGTCAGGTTTTCGTTCGGGCACGCCCCCGATTTCCGTCACGTGCATGCCTGCGCCGATGCGCCACAATCCGATCACGTGCGCCAAAATCCCGGGGCAATTCAGGGGAAATCGGCGCAAATCGGAAATATTCGGGTAACACGTCGGGAAAACGAGAATCGGGCCCTTAGTAAATGACCCCCAATGCGCGTGAAAGGACTCAGGCCTGAGCTCTATCTTTTCTATGGCAATTGATGCGTGAAAAACGCATTGCACTTGCATTGGACATGTGTCTCAGAGTGCAATGCATTTTTGATGCATCTCCATAGACTTGTATGGTGCGTTTTTCACGCGCGTGACTTGCAAAAGTAGAGCGTGTCGAGATTTAAACGCGCGTTAAAATACATGAAATACATGCGTTAAAAAAGCCCATTGATTACAATGGGTCAGAGTGCAATGCAAGTTCTGCGCGTCAAAAGCACGCGCAGAAAACGCGCGGGAAAAACGCAAGTGTGGAAGGGGCCCAACTTTTTTTTATCCTTGGGGGTACAGTGATGGGCAAGATGTTATTTTTTGTGGAATGGTCTCACGTTTTCATTGATACCATCTTCTCGGCATTGATGGGCGTCTCTCCATGGAGGATTAACGACCCTTCGCTGCATATGCCGTGCTAAGGTGAAGACTTCTCTACTGCTTAGCCACACCCACTTTCTACTAAAATTTAATAGCTTTATTAAATAAATGTGGTTGTCCAAAGTATGTAAGGCAATTTTAGGGGTCTTTCTTGAGAAGTAATTCCCCCTAATATTCTCACATATAATACAATGGGGCACATTTACTTACCCGGTCCAGTTGCGATCCAGTGGCGCGTTCTCCGACGAGGACTTGGGTCTGCCAGGATTCACTAAGATCCGTGCGCCCGATGTCCACCAAGTGTCGCTGCTGTGCCGAGGTCCTCCGGAGTTCACCTTCTTCTCCTCGGTGCACGTAAGTGCTTGATCTTGCGACACAAATAATTTTTTTAATTCAGCGGGTTTTCCGAATCCGTCGGGTTGTCCGGCGGCCACGTCCCTGATTTCTGTCGCGTGAAATCCAATTGCGTGCGCCAAAATCCCGGCGGAATTCGGCACAAAACTGTAAAATTCTGGAAACCCGACGAAAGTTCGGCCGCGTAGCCCTTAGTAAATGAGCCTCAATATAGTACAATTTAGTGCTATGGGTTAATTCAGTTTTTCGAAGGAGGCCATTATCATTTGCATTCATTTATAATCTCAAATTTTCCGGCTCCTCGAAGTGCCGAACCAGATCTGCAGACGTTGATTGGGATAAGATATTCTGATTGAGCCGTGGCTCTTTAAGACGAGGTCTATCTCGTAGTGTAACCTTCCTGAAGGCTCCTTAACGCGTTAAGTAATAGAGCCGTAAGATTGGAGCGTCTCACATCATTTCTCTGAAGAGACGCTCACGATGAGATCTCCCCACATCTCCTTCATTTCACAGAGGCCACGGAGGTCGCGCCATTCATCGGATATATTTAGCAAAGTAATTGCACAATTATATAACTACAGAACGTCTCCAAATACAAGGCTTAATTATATTGTTATATCGCTGGATTATGGCTTCACTATGGCTCATTACACCAGCAGCGCGAATACTACCCACTGACAGGATCACTTTAATTACACCCCATCTTTCTGTAAGAGGAGCCGAGTCTCCCCCGACCTGGTGAATATTTTATGAGTATTATTCCATAAAGGCGCACAGATCAGTCCAGACTGCAGTGTTTCATCTCATAGGACTACGCACCTGTACACATTACCAAACTGCTTTCAGATCTTTATATTCCATTATGAGAACATGCTGTATTATACTCCAGAGCTGCACTCACTATTCTGCTGCCGCTGGTGCAGTCACTGTGTACATACATGACATTACTTATCCTGTACTGATCCTGAGTTACATCCTGTATTATACTCCAGAGCTGCACTCACTATTCCGCTGCTGGTGCAGTCACTGTGTACATACATGACATTACTTATCCTGTACTGATCCTGAGTTACATCCTGTATTATACCCCAGAGCTGCACTCACTATTCTGCTGCTGGTGCAGTCACTGTGTACATACATGACATTACTTATCATGCACTGATCCTGAGTTACATCCTGTATTATACTCCAGAGCTGCACTCACTATTCTGCTGCTGGTGCAGTCACTGTGTACATACATGACATTACTTATCCTGTACTGATCCTGAGTTACATCCTGTATTATACACCAGAGCTGCACTCACTATTCTGCTGCCGCTGGTGCAGTCACTGTGTACATACATGACATTACTTATCCTGTACTGATCCTGAGTTACATCCTGTAGATCTTTTATTTTATATAAAAGTAAAAAACATAACAATACAAACAAAACATAATATACAATATATACAATCTTACTTGCTGGTCCAGCCCCATTCACACCTAGCAAAAACAATAACTTAAAATACACCGAAATGAATAAACACCAAATACCACAACCCCCACCCAACCGATTATTACATCCTAAACCAAACCAATAAACAAAGACAAGCCACAACCACAAATAAACATAAATGACTATAAATATACATAAACCCACCCCACACCCTCTAATAACAAACCACCCCACACAGATCACATCCCACACCCATATTTTTTGTTTTTAAATATAATAAAAAACACATAATACATAATACACATAACACTACACTAAACTAGATCCCTCGCCCGCACCCTCCCCTTCCCCCCAGACACTGGTCTAACGTCCAAAGTTTGTGTTAAGTAGTCCAGACCAGTGTCCAAGGTCAGTTCATAAATCCCACCACCATCACCCCCCTCCCAACCTAACACTGTGTCCCAAACCCAACTATATACAATATATACAATATATACAGTATTTACAACATAACAAAGAAAACAGAATACAAATAAAAGCTGAACAACGTAAATCTAAACCACATAAAGCCCAGGTTCGGTGCCTGCAAGCTGCTACATCACTATAACCTCAGAACACAAAACAAAAATCTACTGTGCAGCATCAGCCCAACACCAGGAGCGGAGATGACAGACTAAGGGACACTAAAGGAGAACCCCCTCCAAAGGAGAGAGGCCCTCCCCGTGCCCAGCCTCTCATACTCCAGAGAGCGCACCTTCACCAGGTCACCCACAATGTTCCTAACCACCTCATCCACCGGGAGGATTTTACGCTGCGTCGATACTAAGCACCGTGCGTTCCACGTGTGGTACCTGACCACTACACTAACTAGGAATAACGTGCAGCGGTCCCGGCCACCCAGGCCTCTGAATGCTCCATAGGCCCACTCCGCATAGGAGAGACCGGCCAACCCGGGCCAATGGATGGAAGCGCCCACCCGGTTGTACACCTCTGTGTTAAAGGGGCACTGAAGCAGGAAGTGGTCCATGCTCTCCAGCAGGCCACCGCACTCCTCCCGGGGACAACCCCTTTCCTCAGAGCTCCTACACTTCAGATTGTCCCTCACACACAGCTTTCCATGGAAGCAGCGCCAAGCCAAGTCCCAAAACTTCAAGGGGATCCTGATAGAATTCAAAAAACTCAAACCCACCCCAAGATCCCGACTTGGGCAATCCCTGAGGGCCAGAGGCTTCTGGAAACGGGCAAACAGAACCCTTTTGTCAAGGAGTTTCCTCGACATGGTCCTGATCTCCCACATTCCCAGACCCCACCGGCGAATCACCTTCAGAACCGGGGTAGCGTAAGCCGGAGAGATGCCCATGCGGTGTGCGAAGATCCTTCACTTGTCCTCCTGTCTCCCATTCCTGGAATAATAAAGGAAAAGAAAAATGCACCAAAACTTTAGTGGGGCGCTGACAGAACACGTTCCCAAAAACTTCAGATGCCTTTGACTTGCAGAAAAATAGTTACTTTTAATAGATAAGGTATAAAATATACATACATAAAAGCATAGGATGCCCAATCGTGACGCGTTTCGGGTGTACAACACCCTTTCTCAAACATAGGACAATACACTGATGGTCAAAAAACAGATCTTAAATAACATAAGACAGGATAATCCGCAGGTGACTTACGTTACTCATCGTTTCGGGAGGCCGGCTCCCGTCTGCGCGCGCCAGAATAACCCGCGAAATACAGCGGGCCAGTGCGCATGCGTGGTTGTCGCCCGCGCGCCGGATGTTTAGCCGGCGCGTCATGGCAACACTTACTACACTCATTGTGAATGGAGCGAGTGTTTGGAAACAAGGAGGCGTGCCGTCTCTCGGACTGGGGCTGATCGCTCTGAGTAGTGACTTAGCTACACTGCGATCTAAAGTCACGTAAATAGGTAGGATAAAGCATTATTGGGAAAAGTTCATCATGAACATAACCTATTATTGCAGATAAAAGCATATATAAAAAAACATATTTAAAAATACATATGAAAAATAATAAATAAATAAAACTTCAATTGATATATAATGGAATAATAATTTAAATTTAAAAATATATATAAAAAATATATATATAATATATATAATATATATAATGGAGAAAAACTGAATCACAACATCATCTGGACAAACTCTTCTTGGACACTTACCTCAAAGAAAAAATTATCCCAAGAGGTCTAAGACTACGTCCGGAACCAGCCTTTAAAAATGATGCATCCTTTGTAGAAAATTGGGACAACATTCTACATGACTGTTCTACATTACTTTTGAATAGTTTAAGTGAAAAAAGGTTGTCTCTTTCAGTAAATTGTGCTGAAAAAATAGATGAAATCCTTACTAAGTTGGCCCCCTTTGAACATTCTTCTCTATACATTAAATTAGAAAAGAAAGTTACAGCTAACATAGAGACACATGAGAAAGAAATATTAGAAAAGAAATTGGGCAAATTAGACAGAGATCGGAGAGATTATGGATCCAATAATATCAAATACTGGTCTAAAAACATAAATAGAGAGCCATGAAATTCAAGGAAATTCAAGAAAAAACAACACCTTAGAGGTAGAAGAGGAGGCAGAAACAGACACGGACACAGCCTCGTCCCAAGAGGACTCTCTAGTAGAGACGCCCAAACACAAAAAGAACAGACAGTCGAGAAACCACCATTAAATACTAGTAATAAAAATAATAATCTAGTAAAAATATTTAATTTGTCCAACCATTCTTTGTCTACACAAGAGACCACACTACTGGAAAAAGGACTTTCATTTTGCCCAACATCTAGATCTAAAGATTTTGATCTATTTGTTGATTTGAATAAATTTATCAGAAAATTGACTCTGAAGAGGCATTTTAATCTAAAAGATAAGGATAATGGTATACCCCGACTGACTACTCTGGAAGAGGATCGTACTACTTCTTTATCAACTTCCCTACCATCCGAAATTGTTATAGGTATACCTCTAACACACACGAATTTAAAACCTAAATCCACTTTTTATCCGGTACATCATAAAGGGAGTTTTGTGGAAACCTTCTATAGTTTAGTGTCCACTGAATTCCAAAACTTGCATTGTGTAAACAGTACCGAGTCTGTGAAAAAACGAAATAATTTATCCTTTAAAGAAAGGGCGGCACTTAAGGATCTTGCAACCAAACAGGATTTAGTTATAAAAGCTGCGGACAAAGGGGGGGGGGGGGGGATTGTCATCCAGAATAGGACTGATTATGTTCAGGAAGTAGAACGCCTTCTTGCAGATAAAGTATTCTACTCTAGATTGCAGCATAACCCTACCCTTGAGTTTAAGGCAGAACTCCATAAACTCTTAGATGAGGGCTTAAGAGTAGGGATTTTGAATACCAAAGAATATCATTATCTAAAAATAGAGGAGCCGGCAATGGCCCTCTTTTACCATCTACCCAAAGTCCACAAAAAACAGACAAACCCCCCGGAAGGCCTATTATCTCGGGAATAAATTCCCTAACGTCTAACCTCTCCCAGTATGTGGATCTACACCTCCAAAAGTACGTTAGGAACCTAGATGCCTTCCTACTAGACACATCGGATCTGATAAAACATGTAATTGAACAGAAATGGGACAACTCATGGCTATTCATCACAATGGACATCAGTTCACTGTATACCAACATCCCTCATGACCTTGGGGTCCATGCCATCTCCCACTATCTAAATAATGACCCATCGATCGCCAATATTCAAACCAATTTTATATTGAGGGCTACTAATTTTATTCTTAAACACAACTACTTTTCCTTCTTGAACAAAATATTTTTACAAAATAGGGGAACTGCCATGGGGAGCAAGTTTGCTCCAAGTTTTGCAAACCAATATGTCGGACTCTTTGAAGAGCAGGTGATCTATCAGCATAAAAACTTTACACTGTGTCAAATGTACAAAAGATTCATAGACAATGTATTTATCATCTGGAAGGGGAGTGAAGACGAGGCTAGGAATTTTGTGAGAGATATCAATGATAATATGTGGGGGCTCGAGTTTACATGTAACATCACCAAGAACAATGCAGAATTTCTGGATGTAGAAGTATTTCACACAACTGAAGGAGCAGTTAAGACTAAATCATTCTTCAAACAGGTAGATAGTAACAGCTATTTAGGTTTTGACAGTAACCACTTCAAGAAATGGTTGACCAACGTGCCATATGGTCAATATAAAAGAATTAGAAGAAACTGTACAGATAATTCAGACTATACTACCCAGAGCCAGGTCCTGACCGAAAGCTTTAAGGCCAAAGGCTATCCCCGTACTCTCATTAATACGGCAAGTAAGAAGGCCGGTGAACTTACACAAAAAGAGTGCCTAAAACCTAGGGAAAAATTAGAGGATAAAAGACCATTTGATGTAAATTTTATTACCACCTTCTCCTCAGATAGTAAGAAAATCAGGAATATCCTAACCAAACATTGGGACATTCTGTTGCACGACCCATATTTGAAAAATATCATTCCCAAAAACCCATGTTTAACCTTCAGGAGAGCTCAAACACTTAAAAATATTCTGGCCCCCAGTCGACTGAAACCTAGGGAGGCCAAAAATCCCTTGGTATCTCTCTTCCCTAAAGTCCTGGGCAGCTACAAGTGTGGACACGCAAGATGTAAATGTTGTGAAATGATTAAACATAGACAAAACACATTTACATCGAATATAACGAAAGAAACTTACCAGATAAAAAGTTTTGTAAACTGTGGTTCCAGCTACATTATTTATTTAATAGAATGCAGATGTAAACTACAATATATTGGGCGAACTATCCTACCTTTGAGAGAAAGGCTAAATACGCATAGGCATAATATTTCAAATGGTTTCACCCTTCATAGTGTATCCCACCACAATTGTAGCATCAAGGAATTCAGCATACTCCCGATAGAGCACATTGACCATACTGTCCCCCAGAGGTTTAACCATCTAAAAAAGAGAGAAATGTATTGGATATTCAAGCTTCAGAGCTTGATACCCGAAGGGCTGAATGAAGGTCTAGAAAACGTGTATTAAAGCACTCTCCGTTGCTCTTTAATAGGATATGTATTTCAATAGACACAATCATTTTTTATATGTATTTGTGGCCATATGTATGTATATTTATATATATGTATTTATGTGGTTGTATATATATGATTATTTGACTGTATATATATATTATATATATATTTTTTATATATATTTTTAAATTTAAATTATTATTCCATTATATATCAATTGAAGTTGTATTTATTTATTATTTTTCATATGTATTTTTAAATATGTTTTTTTATATATGCTTTTATCTGCAATAATAGGTTATGTTCATGATGAACTTTTCCCAATAATGCTTTATCCTACCTATTTACGTGACTTTAGATCGCAGTGTAGCTAAGTCACTACTCAGAGCGATCAGCCCCAGTCCGAGAGACGGCACGCCTCCTTGTTTCCAAACACTCGCTCCATTCACAATGAGTGTAGTAAGTGTTGCCATGACGCGCCGGCTAAACATCCGGCGCGCGGGCGACAACCACGCATGCGCACTAGCCCGCTGTATTTCGCGGGTTATTCTGGCGCGCGCAGACGGGAGCCGGCTTCCCGAAACGATGAGTAACGTAAGTCACCTGCGGATTATCCTGTCTTATGCTATTTAAGATCTGTTTTTTGACCATCAGTGTATTGTCCTATGTTTGAGAAAGGGTGTTGTACACCCGAAACGCGTCACGATTGGGCATCCTATGCTTTTATGTATGTATATTTTATACCTTATCTATTAAAAGTAACTATTTTTCTGCAAGTCAAAGGCATCTGAAGTTTTTGGGAACGTGTTCTGTCAGCGCCCCACTATAGTCTTGGTGCATTTTTCTTTTCCTTTATTATTCTTTACCGGACCATTCTCTTGGTGGTACCGGTTATCCAGACTGTGGGAGCTGCATAGACAGGAACATTCTCTACAGATACCACTTGCCAACCTTGGATTTACACCACCAGACAAGGAGTTGGAAGACACCACCTCCAGCAGTCTATGAGCCTTTATAAAGTTATACCAGGTGAGCACCTCCACTTTCTCCTACCACAGAGCCGGTTTAAAGACATTATCACCCGAGGCGCCGTCCTCTGTTGTCCCCTTTTTTTGTTCTTGTGTTGATCCCATTCCTGGAAGAAAGGCCTAAACCATCCCCTGCAGGAGTATACCCATGGAGGAGCCCTCTCTTTCCAGAGGTTTGCTACATTGATCTTAAGAAAGGTATTCACTAGGAATACCACAGGGTTGACCATACACAACCCTCCTTGTCTCCTCGTGCGGTAAGTAACCTCCCTCTTGATTAGGTTCAGCCTATTCCCCCATAACAGTTGGAAGAACAGACTGTAGACCCGAGTCCAGAGGGGCTCTGGCAACATGCACACACTGCCCAGATAAATCATCAACGGGAGCAGGTAAGTTTTAATCAGGTTAACCCTTTCCCTGAGGGTCAAAGACCAACCCTTCCACTGGTCCACCTTCTGAGCGGCGATCTTAAGCCTGCCGTCCCAGTTTTGCATGGGGTAATCCCCCTGGCCAAATTCGATGCCGAGAACTTTGGCAGAGTCTTGGGGCCCTGGAAGAGTGTCCGGGAGATCAAAGCCCGGACCTCCCTCTCCCAGCCAGAGACTCTCACACTTATCCCGGTTGATCTTGGACCCAGAAGCCTCTGAGTAGCGGTCAACCTCTGACATCACCCATTGCACCTCCCCTCCCGAGGACACGAAAACGGTGACATCATCGGCATACGCTACCACTCTAAGAGTGGCTTCCGGTGCTGCCCGATCCATCCCGACTCCCACCAACGGCCCACGATCAACCCTCCTAAGGAATGGGTCGATCGCAAACAGGTATAGAAGTAGGCTCAGAGGACAACCCTGGCGAACACCAGACCCGACCTCAAAAGAGCGGCCAATCCAACCGTTCACAAGCGGGAAACTCTCTGCCCCTGCGTACAAAACTTTAAGCCAATTGACAAACTCCCCCGGCAGGCCATACCTCAGAAGGACAGACCAGAGGTACTCATGGTTAACCCGATCAAACGCTTTTGCCTGATCCAAGGACAGCAAGTACCCCTTCCAGTTACCAGCCTGCCCTGCTCCACTGCCTCCCGGACACAAAGCACAGCACTAAATGTACTGCGGCCTGGAACAGAGCAGTGCCGAAAGGAGCCGGGCGCAAATTGCACCAGCCGATTAAACAGCACCTTTGCCAAAACCTTTCTGTCCGTATTGAGAAGCGCTATGGGACGCCAGTTCTCAATACGAGATCGGTCCTTACCCTTTGACAGGATGATCAGGGCAGACCTCCTCATTGACTTCGGCAGAGCGCCCGAGGAAAGACACTCATTGAATACCTCAGTCAAGAGGGGAACCAAGGCGTCCTTAAAGGTCTTAGATGTTAAGCCATCCAGGCCTGGCGATTTCTTGAGGGCGAGCCCTTCAATCGCCAGGCTGACTTCCTCTTCCCTGATCATCTCTATCAAAACATCAAGAGAGGGGTCTACTCCTGGCGCAGGGACAGTTTCAGCCAGGAAAGCCGACATCCCGATCTAGATCCTTCCTGCCCAAGAGGTGCGAGTAGAAGGATCTGACGACCTCCAGAATCCCTGATCTGGACCTTTTCAGGGATCCCGTACTGTCAACCAGTCCTGTGACAACTTTACCATTCACTGACATCTTGCAGTTTCTGTAAGGGTCGGGCGAGCGGTATTTCCCGTAATCCCTCTCAAAAACCAAAGATGCGTGTCTATCGTACTGACACCTCTTCAGCAAGGATTTCACTCTGGAGATGTCCTCACGACTACCTCCAGTCGAGACGAGATGCTCGAGTTTCCTCCTCGGGCCCTGATGCAGGCGGTACCTGTCCAGGCTCCTGAGGCTCGAGAGCTGGCGGAAGAATCTCGCCACCCTTTTCTTGAGCATCTCCCACCACTCTGACTTACTGCTACAAAGGCCCAGCAATGGTACCTGGCTCTGAAGAAAGTCCTCAAAGGATTGTCTGATCTCCGCTTCTTCCAGGAGAGACGAATTGAGCTTCCAATAGCCTCTTCCCATCCGGGGGGTCTCTGTAACATTCAGAGAAAACAAAATTAGACAGTGATCTGAGAACTCCACCTCAACAATAGACACTGCTGAAGAAATGGCTTCCTCCTTTAAATAAAACCTGTCTATTCTAGACCTACAGCTACCCCTATAATAGGTGAACCCCGTGTGGCCTGGGGTGTGCCGGATGTGGACATCCACCAGGCGAGCCTCACTAGCTATGCTATTAAGAGCGACGCTATCATAAGTCAGCTTGTCTCTGGAACCTCCCCTATCCTGGGACCTCGTGACAGCATTGAAGTCCCCTCCAAAGACCACCTGCCGACTTGTAAAAAGGTAGGGCTTGATCCTCATAAAGAGACACTTCCTGTCCCACTTGGACTGGGGACCATAGATGTTAATTAGACAAAGTTCTTGTCCCTTCATGAGGACATCCAGGATCAGGCACCTCCCCATTTCTAACTCAATAACTCGTCGGCATTCTACCGGTGCGGTAAAAAGGACTGCCACTCCGCTATACGGCTCGGCCGCAAGAGACCAATAGGAAGGCCCGTGTCTCCATTCCCTCTTAGCTTTAAACACGGCCGCCAAATCTGGCAGCCTGGTCTCCTGCAAAAGTAAAATGTCGGCTTCAACACGGCCGAGAAAATCAAAGGCCGCAAATCTAGCCGCATCAGACTTAATGCTGGCGACATTAATGGACGCCAGCGTCAACGGAGTGGGTGCCGCCATCATGAGTGATTGAGTTAGACGGCTTTCTTTTTACCCATCTCACCACCACCCTCGGGAAATGAACACCCCCTTTTTAGACATATTGTGGTGTCCATCTCCCGCAGCTCCGATGCTTCAGGGGCAGATCCAGGACCTGCCCCCTCATCCTCGTCTCCAGACTCTGGGCCAGTCTCCCCTCCTGAGGACCCTGACTCCCCAGGGGGAGACTCGGCACCCCCTGCAGGCTCCGCCACCTCTGGCACTTCACCCTCAGCCCCTCCATCGGCAGGAGAGGTCCATCCAGGGCCAGGAATCGATTTGAAAGTTCGACCAGTGGGGGTTGGTTGCACCTTCCTTGGGTACCTTAGTCAGGGAGGGAGGAGATCTTACACCTCCCTTCTTTTTACCCTTTTTCTTCTTTTTGGCGCCACGCTTACGCTTTTCCTCTAGCCATGCCCTATTATCCTCGTCCATACTCTCATAATGGGAGGAGTCTGAGGACCTGGCACCTTCCTCTCTCTCGATATTCCTGACCTCCTCATCCAGCACATCATCCCCTGGGGCCTCAGCGACAGGTGAGGTCTCCAGGATAGCGCCAGAGGTCGTCCCAGCAGCCGAGATTCCCCCCGCGCTCTCTCCTGTTGACGCTTCTCTAGACGCCTTAGCTGGGCAGGCGTCTTTTTCCTGTCTTTCTTCCCTCCTGTATTATACTCCAGAGCTGCACTCACTATTCTGCTGCTGGTGCAGTCACTGTATATGACATTACTTATCCTGTACTGATCCTGAGTTACATCCTGTACTATTCTCTAGAGCTGCACTCACTATTCTGTACACCTCCAACCTGAAAAAAAGGTTACTATATGGATTATGACCCAGCTTTCCCACAACACAGACTTTCATGCTACAATCAATTTGCAGATATTCTACAACATTGCAGATTTTTGAAACTCATTTATACTGCAACAAATTCACAGCTTTATTATCCTAGCAGAACTTTCAATTATTCAAAGAGTTTAGGCTTGATGGGGTTCTCTCCTTAAAGGGGTATTCACCGAAGACAAGATTCCTATGTACTCAGGATAACAGAATAGCACATTCTCTAATTCACTGTTATTAACAAAAATACAGTATTTCACAGATATAATTCCAACCTGTCTCTTTCAGTCCTGGTAATTTTGGTTGTCCCTGAATACAGCTGTAAATGTCCTGACTATATTCGGATTCTTCTCATGAATAGCTTCTCCTGCCTGCACGCTTCAGTGCCATCCCTGCCTCCTGCCCCTCCCATTTATGTGATTTGTGTGTGTGTGTGGGGGGGAAGGGGGGGTTCTGTATACTGATTGTAGTGGTTGTATATCATATCCTCTATCTTGTGAGATGGGGATAGCAATGTCTAATGGAAAGCAGAGTATCAGGGGATTTGACGTTCTCCAAGAGTGCAGACTGAATTAAGTACTCTTTTTAAAGGGAGTTGGCCCAAGAGTTAATATTATCCCCTGTCCCTTTAAAGCATAATGAAGCTGCCGAATGGACACTATGGGGCAGATTTATCAAGCTGTCTGAAAGTCAGAATATTTCTAGTTGCCCAGGGCAGCCAATCAGCCTATTTATGAGCACTGGTAAAATGAAAGCTGAGCTGTGATTGGTTGCCATGGACAACTAGAAATATTATGACTTTCAGACAGCTTGATAAATCTGCCCCTAAATCTTCCTATACAACCATTCGGCTAACGGCATTCCCACTATTGTGATCAGTGGGGTCTCAACGCTAAAGCCTCCATTGATCAGTATCATCACCTATTCTATAAATAGGGAGTTTTGTGCCAATCTCTTTATAGAGATTCATAAAAGGGTGGGCCTCTTTATTGCATAAGTCGCCCATGTGTCTCTGCTGCCTTGTGGATAATCAATGAATTTTCATCATTTGATTCAGTACTCCTGCTACTTACTTCTGTACTATGTGCAGACCCTCCCTGCTTCTTTGTTTTCATGTCTGAGCTCTGCTGAATAGGAGGAGCTGCAGTAGGAGACTATGACTCATCCTGCTTCCTCTCCTCAACTTTTCCTGTCTCTATCAGTATGGATGGACAGTGAAAATAGAAACACAGTGGGAAACTCTCTGCAAAGTGAGAAAGAGGAAGCTGTCGTGTAAATATGCAGAGGGCAGCATGCCAAGAACCAGGAAAGGCTGAATCTATACAAGGAGACATAGACACAGGTACATATACGGTACATGCAAAGAAATGTCTAATGGAACAGGGTTAATGAAAAGTGGCCAACCCCTTTAAATCTTTTCAAACCTTGCTATTTTATTTCATAAACAGCACCACACGTGTGTGCAGGCCATGTGTGGTATTGCAGCTCAACCGCTTTATGTTAATGTCACTGTGCTGCAAAACCAGACCCTAATACCCCATTGGCAAGGATATTAGGGTCACCATTACTTATTTCATATAAAGGGTAGCATTTTGTAAATATTTTGGAAATATTTATTCTTTTTTAATAATTCCGGCGGACTTCAGCGCAGCAGTGACACCTGGTGGACATCGGGCACACGGACCTTAGTGAATCCCGGCAGAACCCGCATCTGGATCGCTACTGGACCGGGTAAGTAAATCTGACCCATAGGGGGTCATTTACCAAGGACCCGATTCGCGTTTTCCCGATGTGTTACCCGAATATTTCCGATTTGCGCCGATTTCCCCTGAATTGCCCCGGGTTTTTGGCGCACGCGATCGGATTGTGGCGCATCGGCGCTGGCATGCACGCGACGGAAATGGGGGGGGCATGGCTGAACAAAAACCCGACGTATTCGTAAAAACCGCCGCATTTAAAATAAAAAATCTGTCGCGGAGCTTGCACTTACCTTCACTCAGCCCGGCTCGGTGAACTCCAGTGCGTTCCGATGCTTTTCAGAGCAGCAGCGCCACCTGGTGGATGGCGGAGAAACTACCTTAATAAATCCCGGCCGGACCCCAATCCAGCGCAGAAAACGCGCCGCTGGATCGCGAATGGACCGGGTAAGTAAATCTGCCCCTATGTTTTAAGTAATTCTTGCTGATTTAAATATTTTTATACTCATTTTCGATAATACTTAGAAATTTTAATATGTTTTTGGATAATATTGATCGCTTTGTCGATATTTATAACCATTTTCCTAAAAATACTTTTTGGCGATATTGATAATTATTTTTTGGTGATTTTTTTATAATGTTTTTTTTAATAATAAAAAAAAAAATTTGCAGATTTTTTGTTTTTGGGTATTGAGGTTTTATTTCGCTTAAAAATAACCCTTGGGGCTCAGCACACGCTATACATTAAATATCAATAGCGTTACACCTCTCCATGTGCACAAATCTGCCGAATGTTATTATCCATTCTTCTATGCACCCGGGCGGAAAACACGAAAAAATAACAGATTTACTTTAGGCTATTTAGACTAAATCTGCACAAATTGTGCATAATGCGTTGTCGAATCCGAGTGACAAGTTGACAGATTGTAGAGTCAGAGCCTTAGCGGTTAAATAATAAGCGTGGGGGATCGTATCGCCCCCTGTACACTCTCTACAGGTAGCGATGGGCTCGGAGATAATTGGAAGGATCCTTGTTTTTTAAGACAATACTTTGGAGAATGTTTTGTATCGGAAAAGTTAAACATTGTAACAATGGGAATATTTTTAGCGTCCGACTTGTTCGCTATCAGTCAGAAGTCGGGGGGAGTGTTTTTAATGAGTTGGTTTAGTTATTTATTTTTTACATAGGGAGCGTAACACTCTGACTGGACCGTAACATCAGGTTATTATCTTTACTAATGTGTCGGGACATTTGCAACACAAGTATGGTCCTATTACAGCCGTCGTATAATAGTACGTGCCATGGTGTTCCTATATTTGTATCCTATAAATATTTTCTATAATGGTACTTGCTATAGTCCCCCTATATAATAGCACCTCCATAGTCCCCCTATAATAACACCTCCATAGTCCCCCTATAATAACACCTCCATAGTCCCCCTATAATAGCACCTCCATAGTGCCCCTATAATAGCACTTCCATAGTCCCCCTATATAATAGCACCTCCATAGTGCCCCTATAATAGCATCTCCATAGTGCCCCTATAATAGCACCTCCATAGTGCCCCTATAATAGCACTTCCATAGTCCCCCTATATAATAGCACTTCCATAGTGCCCCTATAATAGCACTTCCATAGTCCCCCTATATCAGCACCTCCATAGTCCCCCTATAATAGCACTTCCATAGTCCCCCTATATAATAGCACCTCCATAGTGCCCCTATAATAGCACCTCCATAGTCCCCCTATAATAGTACCTCCATAGTCCCCCTATAATAGCACCTCCATAGTCCCCCTATAATAGCACCTCCATAGTCCCCCTATAATAGCACTTCCATAGTCCCCCTATATAATAGCACCTCCATAGTCCCCCTATAACAGCACCTCCATAGTGCCCCTATAATAGCACCTCCATAGTCCCCCTATAATAGTACCTCCATAGTCCCCCTATAATAGCACTTCCATATTCCCCCTATATAATAGCACCTCCATAGTGCCCCTATAATAGCACCTCCATAGTCCCCCTATAATAGTACCTCCATAGTCCCCCTATAATAGTACCTCCATAGTCCCCCTATAATAGTACCTCCATAGTCCCCCTATAATAGTACCTCCATAGTCCCCCTATAATAGTACCTCCATAGTCCCCCTATGATAGCACCTCCATAGTCCCCTATATCAGTACCTTCATAGTCCCCCTATAATAGTACCTCCATAGTCTCCCTATAATAGTACCTCCATAGTCTCCCTATAATAGCACCTCCATAGTCCCCTATATCAGCACCTTCATAGTCGCCCTATAATAGCACCTCCATAGTCTCCCTATAATAGTACCTCCATAGTGCCCCTAAAATAGTACCTCCATAGTCCCCCTAAAATAGTACCTCCATAGTCCCTCTATAATAACACCTCCATAGTCCCCCTATAATAACACCTCCATAGTCCCCCTATAATAGCACCTCCATAGTGCCCCTAAAATAGTACCTCCATAGTCCCTCTATAATAGCACCTCCATAGTCCCCCTATAATAGTACCTACATAGTGCCCCTATAATAGCACCTCCATAGTCCCCCTATAATAGCACCTCCATAGCCCCCCTATAATAGCACCTCCATAGTCCCCCTATAATAGCACCTCCATAGTGCCCCTATAATAGCACCTCCATATTCCCCCTATAATAGCACCTACATAGTCCCCCTATAATAGCACCTCCATAGTCCCCCTATAATAGCACCTCCATAGTCCCCCTATAATAGTACCTACATAGTGCCCCTATAATAGCACCTCCATAGTTCCCCTATAATAGCACCTCCATAGTCCCTCTATAATAACACCTCCATAGTCCCCCTATAATAACACCTCCATAGTCCCCCTATAATAACACCTCCATAGTCCCCCTAAAATAGTACCTCCATAGTGCCCCTAAAATAGTACCTCCATAGTCCCTCTATAATAACACCTCCATAGTCCCCCTATAATAACACCTCCATAGTCCCCCTATAATAACACCTCCCTAGTCCCCCTAAAATAGTACCTCCATAGTCCCTCTATAATAACACCTCCATAGTCCCCCTATAATAACACCTCCATAGTCCCCCTATAATAGCACCTCCATAGTGCCCCTAAAATAGTACCTCCATAGTCCCTCTATAATAGCAACTCCATAGTCCCCCTATAATAGTACCTACATAGTGCCCCTATAATAGCACCTCCATAGTCCCCCTATAATAGCACCTCCATAGCCCCCCTATAATAGCACCTCCATAGTCCCCCTATAATAGCACCTCCATAGTGCCCCTATAATAGCACCTCCATATTCCCCCTATAATAGCACCTACATAGTCCCCCTATAATAGCACCTCCATAGTCCCCCTATAATAGCACCTCCATAGTCCCCCTATAATAGTACCTACATAGTGCCCCTATAATAACACCTCCATAGTTCCCCTATAATAGCACCTCCATAGTCCCTCTATAATAACACCTCCATAGTCCCCCTATAATAACACCTCCATAGTCCCCCTATAATAACACCTCCATAGTCCCCCTAAAATAGTACCTCCATAGTCCCTCTATAATAACACCTCCATAGTCCCCCTATAATAACACCTCCATAGTCCCCCTATAATAGCACCTCCATAGTGCCCCTACAATAGTACCTCCATAGTCCCTCTATAATAGCACCTCCATAGTCCCCCTATAATAGTACCTACATATTGCCCCTATAATAGCACCTCCATAGTCCCCCTATAATAGCACCTCCATAGCCCCCCTATAATAGCACCTCCATAGTCCCCCTATAATAGCACCTCCATAGTGCCCCTATAATAGCACCTCCATATTCCCCCTATAATAGCACCTACATAGTCCCCCTATAATAGCACCTCCATAGTCCCCCTATAATAGCACCTCCATAGTCCCCCTATAATAGTACCTACATAGTGCCCCTATAATAGCACCTCCATAGTTCCCCTATAATAGCACCTCCATAGTTCCCCTATAATAGCACCTCCATAGTCCCCCTATAAAAGCACCTCCATAGTGCCCCTATAATAGCACCTCCATAGTTCCCCTATAATAGCACCTCCATAGTTCCCCTATAATAGCACCTCCATAGTCCCCCTATAATAGCACCTCCATAGTTCCCCTATAATAGCACCTCCATAGTCCCCCTATAATAGCACCTCCATAATCCCCCTATAATAGCACCTCCATAGTGCCCCTATAATAGCACCTCCAAAGTCCTCCTATAATAGCACCTCCATAATCCCCCTATAATAACACCTCCATAGTCCCCCTATAATAGCACCTCCATAGTCTCCCTATAATAACACCTCCATAGTCTCCCTATAATAGCACCTCCAAAGTCCTCCTATAATAGCACCTCCATAATCCCCCTATAATAACACCTCCATAGTCTCCCTATAATAGCACCTCCATAGTGCCCCTATAATAGCACCTCCATAGTCCCCCTATAATAGTACCTCCATAGTCCCCCTATAATAACACGTTTATAGTCCCCCTATAATAACACCTCCATAGTCCCCCTATAATAGCACCTTCATAGTCCCCCTATAATAGCACCTCCAATAAATAAGGGGGGTTTTGGGTTGCAGCTTGGGCACTTGGCCGCTAAAAGGTTTGCCATCACTGCTCTATAGAAACCTCATGATAGTGCCCGACTTTGTTGCCCGTACAAATTGATAGCCAGTATGCCCCAATTTGGTCATTTTGCAGAAACTTTTCAATTCCTTCTATAACAATGTCTTCCATATATTCTCTGCGGCAGTACCTCTCTATGGTAACGCCTGCATGAGTGCCCCCTTATTAGTGCCTGGCATATTGCTTAGAATAGTGTCTGCTGCAGCGCTTCTTTTATAATGCCTGTCATGGTGCCCCTTTCATAGCCCCTGTTATATGGTCATCGCTTATACTGCCCCTTATATAGTGCCTGCTATAGTAACCCTATAATAATCACCTCGTAATAGTGTTTGCCACCATCCTATAATTCAGGGTAGCCCTATAACAGTGCCTGGTAGAGATGAGCGGACACAATGGTCCGGAGGAGATCCCAAAAGTGCATTTTCCGACGACAATGCACTGTGCCGCGATTCAATAAGGATTGTGCGCCGATTTCCTGCATGTGTCGCTTCCCCGATCAGGTCCACAGGAGTTCACCTTCTTCTTCCTGGTGCATGTAAGTGCATGGCTTGCGACACAATTTTTAAGTTAAATCCTGCGGTTTGGCCGAATCTGTCGGATCGTCCGGCGGTCCGCCCCCCGATTTGTGTCGCTTGAAAGCCAGCGCAATTGCGACTAAATCCGATCGGGTGCAACACAATCGCCTGCTAAATACCTGTCCCAGCAGCGCAATTCCTCGAAATCGGCAGAAACCCCGATGGAAATGCGATCCACGGACCCGATGTTTGTGTTCAGGTTTGGGCCCATGAGTTGGACATATTATCCAACAGCCAATCCGACAAATTGACGCAACTAGATAAGGCTATGATTGGCCAGAAGTGTCGGGTCTGCTCATCTCTAATATAAGTACCCAACCCCATGTCCAACAACACCACCCACCAAACTAACCCTATTATAGTGCCCTCTATAGGGTATAATAATATTGCTCCTGCAAGTTACTATTATGGAATTGCTTATAATACAATTCCCTTCTATATGTCGGAGATTCAAGTAGAAAATAAACATGACTACAGCGCAGAACCCTTTGTTTTCCTCCCTCCGTCCTCCCGCTTATATTATTTTCTGCCATAAACCTAAATAATTTTTTATAGTCGCCGCGCTGATCTTCTTTTTGTGCTGAAGAGAACGCCAAGAGAAGGTGAACAGCAGGTAGTAAGTATCTTATTGCGGGAGAATCGCTTACCGATGATTGACTCCCGCTTCCCTTAAAGACGCGGTGAAAGATTTCAATAATAATAATAATAATGATAGGAAAATAAATAAATATGGAAATAATGGGCGATAAAACCCTCACTTACCCACAATTATTAGAAAAATGCAATTTCCCGGCTCTCGGGAGAGCACTAATGTTGTCGCTAATGTCGTCCACGCTGGTAATGGATTGGATTTATTCGAGCAGTGCATCCTGTGACACCTATTTAAAGCAATGGGAAAATGTTAGGTTGGGCTATATAAAGCGCCGAGCTCGTACGTCTTCCTGGAGTACATCCATTTCTAGGCTGCGGCGGCCCATACATTCTGCCTGAGAATGTCACCGGCCGAGAAGGAATGGCTGTTACTTTCACCTCCAGGAAATAATTACATTGACGGCAGCTGCAAGTGGAGAACAATCAAAGAAGCCTAGAAGAAGGTGGATGTTTTTGAAGAAGTTTGGAGAGGTGCCCTGATACCCCAGTCCCAAAGATATTACAGGGATCCCCCTGAAGTGCAGCAGATGGGCGCCCCCAACCCATCAAGACCATGGTGTGGTTACTCATTCCTTCTCAATATAGACGAAGGTCCAAGTCCTGGACCGAAACGCGTAGAAACCAATAAAAGGAAGAAGCCTGAAGAGGCGAAACCTGGGTCGGGCGAGGTGTTTGGCGTTTTCTACACTGTTACATGCGCGCTTTTTAACTCCACTTTGTGAGTATATACAATAAAATACCCTTCTTGAACCTTGGGATTCTGCACTATTTGTTTGTTTATCTTCTGGCACAGGACTAAGAGTGCACCACGGACACGGGAGTGGTTCAGGGGTGCATTGGAATCCAGTGTTCAGGACAACGAAGAAAAGGCAGGAGAAACCTAGGAGATCCTCAATTTCTAACTGAAGGGAAGGTGGTGAGATTACCTACTGAATGTGAATTGTGACTTAGAAGAGTTGAGCACTGACCTTTTTATACCCGCTTGAATTGGTTACTATAGTGGGAGAGAGCCGGTTCAGTAGCTCCTCTGTTTCTTCTTTTTTATCCCTGTTCTTTTTCCGGAGGTCGAATTTTTTGCAATATTTAACACATTTATTACAGCGTTGCGACACACTATTTTCGGGCTGTGCACCTTTTTTCAATTGAAAAAAGCTTGCACAGGTATTTTAGTAGCGGTGCTTTGCAATAGAGTCAACCCTTTTTTGGCGTAGCTGCACTGGTTTCCATGTGACACAATTTAGGGGGTGTGCCATTGGATGATCCGACAGATTCATACTGAACGCGGGATATAACTTTCAAATTGTGTCGCAAGCCCAACCACTTACATGCACCAGGAAGAAGAAGGTGAACTCTGGCGCACCTGAGCGGGGAAGCGACACATGCATCTTATATGTAATCTGGGGACTGCCTGTATATGGAGTTCCTGGGCCCCGCCCTGGCAACTGATAGGTTCAGCCATCCATCTGTCTCAAAACACCTAAAACACAAACCCTACTGTGCAACGAAGCCCTCTGCACAGTAAAAACCTGGGTGTGAACTAGTCATGAAAACTACTACAGATCTGGCACTCATTCGTCAGATTTCGTTGCAAATTTGTGATCCAGAAAAATTACTGTATATACTCGTGTATAAGCCGAGTTTTTCAGCACAAAAAATGTGCTGGCTGTATAGTACTTGGGGCTGGCTGTATACTACTTGGGGCTGGCTGTATACTACATGGGGCTGGCTGTATACTACTTGGGCCTTGCTGTATACTACTTGGGGCTGGCTGTATACTACATGGGGCTGGCAGTATACTACATGGGGCTGGCTGTATACTACATGGGTCTGGCTGTATACTACTTGGGGCTGGCTGTATACTACTTGGGCCTGGCTGTATACTACTTGGGCCTGGCTGTATACTACTTGGGGCTGGCTGTATACTACTTGGGCCTGGCTGTATACTACTTGGGGCTGGCTGTATACTACTTGGGACTGGCTGTATACTTCATGGGGCTGGCTGTATACTACTTGGGGCTGACTGTATACTACAGGGGGCTGGCTGTATACTACAGGGGGCTGGCTGACTGTATACTACAGAGGGCTGGCTGGCTGTATACTACAGGGGGCTGGCTGACTGTATACTACATGGGGGCTGGCTGACTGTATATTACATGGGGCTGACTGTATACTATGTGGGGGCTGGCTAGCTGTATACCACACCCTCAGCTTATACTCGAGGCAATAGGTTTTCACAGTTTTTGGTGGTAAAATTAGGGGTCTCGGCTTATACTCGGGTCGGCTTATACTCAAGTATATACGGTAACTCAGAATTAATCCATTCTAAATTATTATTTAGATTTGTTAGAATTTTTATTATTATTTTTTTTAAGTATCTCCAAATTGTATTGGTAATTTAATTTTTTTTTTCAAAGAAGTAAAAAAAAATTGTTCAAACTCTAGGACACCCCGTGAAAATTAAAATGTCCAGAAAGTCCTAATTCTGACAACTATTTTTAAGCAATGTCTCACTTTGATCCCGTTGAACCTAGAGGTAAAACATCAAAAACAATATATATATATACAGGTGTTCCCCTACTTAAGAACACCCCACTTACAGACAACCCCTAGTTAGAAACGGACCACTAGATATTGGTTATTTTCAGTTCTTTAGCCCTAGGCTACAATAATCAGCTGTAACAGTTATCACAGGTGTCTGTACTGAAGCTTTATTGTTACTTTTGGTTCTTATGACAATCCAACATTTTAAAAAAATCCAATTGTCACAGAGACCAAAAATAATTTGGCTGGGGTTACAATGATAAAATATACAGTTCCGACTTACATAAAAATTCAACTTAGGAACAAACCTACGGAACCCATCTTGTACGTAACCCGGGGACTGCCTGTATACTGTACATATAGCTAAAAAAAAAATATTGCTAAAAAAAATTAAAATGACATTTTTCTGTTTCGTTTTGCAACGCTACGAGATGAAACACAAGTCATTAGACTGACTTAGTCTTTCGGGAAGCAGTCACCACACGGATTCAGTCTCCTTGTTGTCTTGTCATAATATTTCACAGTCTAAAATGGTAATTATCAAAAAGATTTGCACATTCTGGGAAAAAAAAAAAAAAAAGAAAAAAGTGCAGCATGCGGACTTGTGCGTGGTGTCATTAGAGCCATTATTTTAACACTCCTTGCCGTCACACATCCTAAAGTTAATTAGTTGTTAATTAAACTTTATTGTAAAGATTAAATACCCAGATGACTGCGCAAATTAACAAATGGCGGCCACAGATGTTTTCTAGAAATTGCAAAAAAACATTTCGTCTTGTGTGTGAGTGGGTTTTTTTTTTTTTTTTTTGCTATCACAGTTGTTGCTGTGCTGGTAAATTTATTGAAAGGACTCGGAATCTTAATTACATTTTCAAAGCATTCATTACTTTTATGAAATAAAGATTTTAAAGAGTTTTTTTTTTTTTTTAAAGGGATTGGTCTTAATATAGACCTTAGGGCGATCTATTGCTACTTAGGTATAATAAATACAGGATATTTAATATATTAGTTTAAAGGAATCCTATCATTTGATTTCATGCATTATGAAGCACACATACTTTGAGAATGGTGTTGCTACACTGATGCAGGATCATATTTTGGTTAATCCCTGAGTTGAGGGTTTTTTGCTGAAAAAACAATTATAACATTCAGGACCTTGGGAAAGCTGGGTCAGCATGGCTGCCTCGATCAACACATAACACACGGGAGCTTGGAATTACAAATGGAGGTTAGTCAAGACTTGACTGATCAACCTGAGCTGGATCACTCATACACAGCAGCTGGTGGATGGTGCAGCAATTGATTATTCTGCCTTCAGGCACAACCAGGGATTACATCATCCTCTCCTGCATGAGAAAAACTCATAAGCTAAAAGCGCTGAACCAAGCGCTGAAGGAGCCATACAAGTGACAGAACTTCATTATTATATGTTATATCTGTTTTACCAATTTCTCATCTTTTCCTTCTGTCCCTGACCACCACGAGGACTTCTTCAAATGGCAAGACGTCTTTAAAGGAAATCTACCATTTGCTTTTATGCATTGTGAACCAAACATACCTTGAGAATGCTGTAGCTACACTGATGCAGAAATATATCTTGTGTAATCCCTAAATTGAGTGGTTTTGCAGAAAAAACTATTATAAAATTATGATAATGAGGCTCTGTGGCTCTTGCGCTTCTCCACTTACCCTAATTATGCACTGCTTCAGATAACGCTGTGTTCACTGTGTTCCCTGGCAGGCAGAAGTAATCAATCACTGCACCATCCCCCAGCTGCTGTGTATGAGTCATCCAGCTCAGGTTGATTAGTCCTGTCTGGACAGTTCAGGCAGCTCTTTTATGCACAGAAGCACCCAACTTTCCCAAAGGCCTGGATTTTATAAATGTTTTTTAAGCAAAACCACTCAGGGATTAAACAAGATATGTTTCTGCATCAGTGTCGCTTCAACATTTTCAAGGTATGTTTGGTTCACAATGCATAAAAACAAATGGTAGGTTTCCTTTAACCCCTTAACGACTTGGCCTTTTTTAGTTTTTTCACTTCCATTTTTCACTCACCACCTTCAAAAATCTATAACTTTTTTATTTTTCCACATAAAGAGCTGTGTTATGGCTTATTTTCTGCGTAACAAATCGCACTTCATAGTGACGGTATTTAATATTCTATGGCGTGTACTGGGAAGCGGGAAAAAAATTCCAAATGCAGTGAAAATGGTGAAAAAACGCATTTGTGACGTTTTCTTGTGGGCTTGGATTTTACAGCTTTCACTCTGCGTCCCAAATGACATGTCTACTTTATTCTATGGGTCGGTACGATCACGTGGATACCAAATTTGTATAGGTTTTGTAATGTTTTCATACATTTAAAAAAATTAAAACCTCCTGTACAAAATATTTTTTTTTTATTTTGCCATCTTCTGGGGCCAATAACTTTTTCATACTTTGGTGTACGGAGCTGTGGATAGTGTCATTTTTTGCGAATTTTGATGCCGTTTTCATTACTATAATTTTTGGGACTGTGCGACCTTTTGATCACTTTTTATTAATTTTTTTATATTTTTCAAAATGGCAAAAAAATGCCATTTTCGACTTTGGACGCTATTTTCCGTTACGGGGTTAAACATAGTGAAAAATCATTATCATATTTTGATAGATCGGGCATTTTCGGACGCGGCGATAACTAATGTGTTTATGATTTTTACTGTTTATTTTTATATCAGTTCTAGGGAAAGGGGGGTGATTTGAATTTTTAGGTTTTTTTATTATATTTTTTTTTTAAACTTTTTTTTATTTTTACTTTTACTATTTTTCAGACTCCCTAGGGTACTCTTACCCTAGGTAGTCTGATCGATCCTATCATATACTGCCATACTACAGTATGGCAGTATATGTGGATTTTACTCCCCATGCATTACAATGTGCAATTAGCACATTGTAATGCATGGGTTAAAACAAAGTAGCCTCGGGTGTTCGGAACACCCGAGGTTACCATGGCGACGGATCGCCGCTCCCCGTGACGTCATCGGGGAGCAGCGATCCACAACAAGATGGCGGCGCCCATGCGGCGCCATCTCTTTGAAGCCGCTGGCAGCATTGCCGGCGGCGATCGCGGAGAAAACACCCGCGATCGGTGCTAGCACCGATCGCTGGTGTTACCGGTAAGCCTTTGCTGCAATATGCAGCAAAGACTTACCGGCTATGGAGAGGGCTCGGCCCGCGAGCCCTCTCCATGCACCGGGACCCGGCGCGCGCCGTACTAGTACGGCGCGCGTCGGGAAGGGGTTAAAGTTTAAAACTCATTGCCTAGGCACCTATACACTGTGGGGGTCATTTACTAAGGGCCCGATTCGCGTTTTCCCAACGTGTTACCCGAATATTTCCGATTTGCACAGATTTTTCCTGAATTGCCCTGGGATTTTGGCGCACGCGATCAGATTGTGTCGCATCGGTGCCAGCATGCACGCGACGGAAATCGGGGGACGTGGCCAAACGAAAACCCGACGAATTCGGAAAAACCACCGCATTTTTTTTTAAAACGTCCTGGTGGACGTCGGATGAAATGCCTTAGAGAATCGCCGGAAGACCCGAATCCACCGCAGAGAACATGCCGCTGGATCGCGAATGGACGGGTAAGTAAATCTGCCCCTGTATCTTTTATTTATGTTTTTGCCCCCTGCTTGGGGATCTTTGGTGTTTTGTGCCTTATTGCTATCATCCTTTTTTGAATTCTGTAAATAAAAACCATTGAAAGTAAAGTTTACAACTCATGTTTCACTTCACTGTTCATCCTGTTACTACTTCCATTTTTTTTTTTTTTTACCTGTTACTTCTCATTTGTGCTTTATGTTATCTAGGGCACTAGATCAGAGGTCACTGTGCTCCAGATGTCTTGTGCTAGGGAAAGGAGCCAGTACCTTCTCTCCCCATCCATACAACAATTGGGTAGTGATAGGAAAGAAGACTTAAAGGGCATCTACCACCAGGATGAAAGACTGTATGCAAATGAGCCTGAGGGGCTCCAGGCTGCATTAAAGGGAACCTACCACCCTGATTCTACCTATAAAGGTAGAACGGGTGGTAGGTGGATGAATGGGACATGAGGGTAGCCCTTTTTTGGGCTAATCCTCACGTCCCGGGTGTCTTTTAGAAAACTATAATGTCAGAATATGTAAATTTTTTATGCGGCTACTGGGGCGACAGTAGCCTTGTTCCTCCACCTACCATTTAATCTTCAGCGTGCAGCTGGTCGTAGCTGCGCACCCTCATCCTAGTCCCTGGCGTTCTGCGCGGACGAGGGCGCGCAGCTACGAGGAGCTGCGTGCCGAAGAGTAAATGGTAGGCGGAGGAACAGGGCTACTGGGGTGTGGAGTAGCCGCGACTAGTAGCCTCATGTCCGGTTACTCCACGCCCCAGTAGCCGCATAAAAAAATGTACATATTCCGACATTAAAGTTTTCGAAAAGACACCCGGGACGTGAAGATTAGCCCAAAAAAGGGCTATCCTCACGTCCCATTCATCCACCTACCACCCCTTCTACCTTTATAGATAGAATCGGGGTGGTAGGTTCCCTTTAACACCTATAGAGCCTGGAGCCCCAGGATCATTTGCATAGAGTCCTTGGTAGATGCCCTTTAAACACCATCATAGACAGGATTCTTTACTGTAAAAGCAGTGACCCTACGGACTTCCCTGTCATGGTATATTGTCTGAATTCCTTTATTGAAACATTTAATAAAAAGTGAAAGGAACCAAATTTTTGGAGGAGGAACATCGATCCTGACAGATTAAGAATCAGGAAGGATTTTTCACCCTTATCAATACTTGATGGAACATAATCTATGGGCAGCGCGGTGGCTCAGTGGTTAGCATTACAGCCTAGCAGCGCTGGGTCCTGGGTTCACTTTCCATTCAACATCTGCAAAGATTTTGTATGTTCTCTCCGTGTTTACGTGGGTTTCCTCCGGGTCCTCCAGTTTCCTCCCACACTCCAAAATATACTGGTAGGTTCATTAGATTGTTAGCCCCATTGGGGACAGGGACCGATTTGGCAAACTCTGTTCAGCGCTGCATAATCTGTGTGCGCTATATAAATGCGGAGAGTGTACTGAGTATGGACAAAGTCATGTGCAGAGGTCACTGTGCTGCGAGAGAGGGAGGAGGGAGCTGAAGTTGTCTCTATTACCTATAATCAATGCTGTGATCCTGTGTCATCTATCATCATTTTATCCCATTTTTCCAGCACTCAATAGTTGTAGAAGAATTTCCATCAAGTTCTTCACTTTTAGAAACTCAAAATAAACTCAATCCATTTATTCCGTAAAAGTCTTAAACTAAAGTTCCTTCCATCAGCGGAATCCTCTTCCTCTGTGTATGGTTATCGCTAAACAGATTAATGATCGGGAAATGTCTAATTTAGTGTCTGATCGTTACATCTTTATATCGTAACAACAATCACTTCCTCTTTATGTCCCATTGTTCTGATGACAGATATGTGGCGACACTTAAACACATGACAGCGGAGATGAATCATCCCGGGATGGGAGTGTCTCCTGATTGGAAATTTCAGACCCGGAGCAGCTGCCTCTCCGTAGAGCGCTGGGGGAGATTCATCCTGGCGGTTTTATATCCGCGATCTGTTCTGCGCACTCCCTATGGTTATTAAGTGACAGTCCGGATACATGACAAGATGTTTTATATGGTTGACACCGGTTCTCCGCAGCTTAATAAATGTAAGTACCATAATGCAATGCAAATAGCAGCGGAGGGTGTTTGCTGCATTCATCATCTTTAGGTCACTTGCTGCTGCCCTTCTGCAAACTCCTCACCCCATTCTGGGTCCCTAATTTACCAGCCAATATCACCTTGTATTGTACCTTTAAAGAGGTCCTCCAACATTTTTATTGATCACCTATCCATATAATCACATGGGTGCGGGTCTGACACCCTCCACTAATACGTTTATTTGAAGGTGCCTCCACGCTTCCACGAGTTTCTCCGCCTCTTCAGTGGTCCGTGAGGTCAAGGTCATTGGTCAAATGATCTGTTTGCCAAATCAGTAGCGTATAGGTGAATGGGGCTGAGCTTCAATACCGATCATGACCACTATATAATGTATGGCGCTTTGTGTTTGGTGAGAAGTGAAGAGAGACTGCAGTGTTTATCTTAAAGGGAACCTGTCATCAGAAATTGGCCTAATAAACCACTTCCAGTATATTGTCAAGCAGTTGATCAGCTTCTAGATCATGTTTCTCTCATGCCTCAGTGTGGTGGCATTATCCAGAAAATCAAGTTAGAAGTGAGATGTAAGTTAGATGTATAAAGTCAAGGAGGCGGAGAGTTTAACACTGAAGTCAAGCTCTCCCAACTTCTGAACATCTCCACATGCACTGGACTTCAGGAGATCAGATCAATGATTTCCCTGGATGCAGGAACATCAATGACAGTCAAGTGAGCGTTCTAGGGCAGGGAGAGCTTGACTTCAGTGTTAAAGTCTCCGCCTCTTTGACTTCATATAAACAATTTACACGTCACTTCAAAGTTTTCTGGATGATGCCACCACACTGGGTCATGAAAGAAACATCATCAGCTGCTTTACAACATATTGGTAGTAATTTCTGATGGCAGGTTCCCTTTAACATTGCTGACTCAACAAGTTACCAGGGTGGAGCATGGTATTTACACCCCCCCCCCACTGATCAGATATGATTAAAAAATAAATTCTGGACAACCCATTATTATTATTATTATTATTAGCCCATTTGGTCACCGGTGAACTGCCACATAGTTTACAGATGACAAAACAGTCAAATATCAATAAGCAATATAAGTAGCCATATATTCGCATAATTCGAATGACATCTGAATAAGGTAAAAGTATAACGGCTAAATACAGCGCCCCTGACATATAGCGCCAAAGTAATGCAATGTGCAGGGTCACAAAATGACTAAATTCTGTAATTACTGTCATAAAATAGCAACATATAGTGACTAAATAACATCTAGCTTCATAGAGAATCTATTAAAGATGATACTACTGTCCTGTGCCCATATATACAGGATAGGAGTAGTAGTACTGTGCTGTGCCCATATATACAGGATAGGAGTAGTAGTACTGTGCTGTGCCCATATATACAGGATAGGAGTAGTAGTACTGTGCTGTGCCCATATATACAGGATAGGAGGAGTAGTACTGTGCTGTGCCCATATATACAGGATAGGAGTAGTAGTACTGTGCTTTGCCCATATATACAGGATAGGAGTAGTAGTACTGTGCTGTGTCCATATATACAGGATAGGAGTAGTAGTACTGTGCTGTGCCCATATATACAGGATAGGAGTAGTAGTACTGTGCTGTGCCCATATATACAGGATAGGAGTAGTAGTACTGTGCTGTGCCCATATATACAGGATAGGAGTAGTAGTACTGTGCTGTGCATATATATACAGGATAGGAGTAGTAGTACTGTGCTGTGCCCATATATACAGGATAGGAGTAGTAGTACTGTGCTGTGCCCATATATACAGGATAGGAGTAGTAGTACTGTGCTGTGCCCATATATACAGGATAGGAGGAGTAGTACTGTGCTGTGCCCATATATACAGGATAGGAGTAGTAGTACTGTGCTTTGCCCATATATACAGGATAGGAGTAGTAGTACTGTGCTGTGTCCATATATACAGGATAGGAGTAGTAGTACTGTGCTGTGCCCATATATACAGGATAGGAGTAGTAGTACTGTGCTGTGCCCATATATACAGGATAGGAGTAGTAGTACTGTGCTGTGCATATATATACAGGATAGGAGTAGTAGTACTGTGCTGTGCTCATATATACAGGATAGGAGTAGTAGTACTGTGCTGTGTCCATATATACAGGACAGGAGTAGTAGTACTGTGCTGTGTCCATATATACAGGATAGGAGTAGTAGTACTGTGCTGTGCATATATATACAGGACAGGAGTAGTAGTACTGTGCTGTGTCCATATATACAGGATAGGAGTAGTAGTACTGTGCTGTGCATATATATACAGGATAGGAGTAGTAGTACTGTGCTGTGCTCATATATACAGGATAGTAGCAGTAGTACTACTGTGCTGTGCTCATATATACAGTATAGGAGTAGTAGTACTGTGCTGTGCTCATATATACAGGATTGGAGTAGTAGTACTGTGCTGTGCTCATATATACAGGATTGGAGCAGTAGTACTGTGCTGATATATACAGGATAGGAGTAGTAGTACTGTGCTGTGCCCATATATACAGTATAGGAGTAGTAGTACTGTGCTATGCCCATATATACAGGATAGGAGTAGTAGTACTGTGCTATGCCCATATATACAGGATAGGAGTAGTAGTACTGTGCTGTGCCCATGTATACAGGATAGGAGTAGTAGTACTGTGCTGTGCCCATATATACAGTATAGGAGTAGTAGTACTGTGCTGTGCCCATATATACAGGATAGGAGTAGTAGTACTGTGCTGTGCCCATATATACAGGATAGGAGTGGTAGTACTGTGCTATGCCCATATATACAGGATAGGAGTAGTAGTACTGTGCTGTACACATACATACAGGATAGGAGTAGTAGTACTGTGCTGTGTTCACATATACAGATTAGGAGTAGTAGTACTTTGTTGTGTTCACAAATACAGATTCGGAGTAGCAGTATTGTGCTGCGCCTATGTATAGAGGATAGGAGTAGTAGTACTGTGCTGTGTTCACATATACCGATTAGGAGTAGCAGTAACGTGCTGTGTTCACATGTACAGATTAGGAGTAGTAGTACTGTGCTGCGCCTATGTATAAAGCTCTGAGTGGTGTAATGGCTGTATATAAAGTATAAATGAATGAGGCTAGGACAATCCATATTCCATAGAACTTTCTCTTCTCCAATTGTTTCATTCGCTGGTATTAGGGGACATCATCGTTGCTTAACATTCACATCGACATCCTGAACAAGAACCAAGTGCTATAAAATGTAACATACTGCATCATAATACAGAGATAAATCGCCGGCATGTAGTAAGAGAGAAGCGGAGCTGTCACCGGGAAAACAGGAGTGAGATCGGGTGTAAAATACACTGAATAAGTCACAAAATATAATGAAAATGTTCACATATTTATCTAGGAAAAATAATATTCCAGCAGTGTCAAAAGCATCAATCTATCTACAGTATCTACACCCCAACGGGTCGTATTTGGTGTTGATACAGCTCTAGGCACTATCAGCCCACTGTTGTTGTGCCTAAATTCCTCTGTCCATTCCATGCACGAACGAACCTTACTCTACCAGGACTAAACTTACTATATACCGTATTTTCTGGACTATAAGATGCACTTTTTAGCAAGAAAAAATCTTGCTAAAAATTGCCTGCGTCTAATAGACTGAAGGTCAGGAGGATCCACCACTGCCAGACCCTCCTCACCGCTGTAAGGGAGATCGGGTGATGCTCTTATACAGAGCTGCAGCCGATCTCCCAGAGAGGAGAGGCTCCGTACTACTCTTACCTCTCCCCGATGTCCTACAAGTCCAGGACCTGCGGTGATGTCAGATCACATGCTTCTTACATCACCGCAGGTCTCATACTGTCATGCTGCGCTGGGACAGGGTAAGAAGAAGGGAAATGGGGGAAGTATGAGTGTGTATAGGTGAGCTGAGTGTGTATAGGTATGGCTGATGCAGAGTTGAGTGTGTATAGGTATGGCTGATGCAGAGTTGAGTGTGTATGTGGATGGATGATGCAGAGTTGAGTGTGTATGTGGATGGATGATGCAGTGTAGAGTGTGTATGTGGATGGATGATGCAGTGTAGAGTGTGTATGTGGATGGATGATGCAGTGTAGAGTGTGTATGTGGATGGATGATGCAGTGTTGAGTGTGTATGTGGATGGATGATGCAGTGTTGAGTGTGTATGTGGATGGATGATGCAGTGTTGAGTGTGTATGTGGATGGATGATGCAGTGTTGAGTGTGTATGTGGATGGATGATGCAGTGTTGAGTGTGTATAGGTACGGATGATGCAGGGTTGAGTGTGTATGTGGATGGATGATGAAGTGTTGAGTGTGTATGTGGATGGATGATGAAGTGTTGAGTGTGTATGTGGATGGATGATGCAGAGTTGAGTGTGTAAATGTATGTCTGTGTGCGCTGTGCTTTAGTGCAACCAACAGGGATATTTTAATTGGTGTAAAATATATTTTTCCTTTTTTTGGAAGCCTAAATCTGGGGTGCGTCCTATCGTAAGAAGCGTCTTATAGTCCGAAAAATACGTTACAGTAGCAGAACCAAGCTTAGCGTAATAAGATGGTAACAGAAACAAGCTTAGTGTATAAATATGGATACAGAAACCAAGCTTACTGTATAAATTTGAGAAGAGAACCAAGCTTTCTGTATAGATACAGTTACAGAAACAAGCTTACTCTATCGATATGGTAAGAGAACCAAGCCTACTATACAGATACAAAAGCAGAACCAAGCTTACTGTATAGAGATGGTAAGAGAACCAAGCTTACTATATAGATACAGTAAAAGAACCAAGTTTACTGTGTAGATATGGTAACATATCCAAGATTACTGTATATATATATATATATATATATATATATATATATATATATATATATGACAACAGGAAGGAGGTAACTATATAGATATTGGAATGGCTTACTGTATGTATAGATAAGATAATAGACACGCATAATTTTTTTCCTTAAAGGAAATCTACCATCAACTATTCATAGATCCAGGCACTGTGACTGTGGTAATCTTCTTATATTTGTTATCCATGGCCTCCTTCTTTCTAAAATCAACTTTTAAAATTATACTAATGAGTAAGAAGGACTCTGTGATGTAGCTATACAGGCTGTTACACCCTGCAGGAGCACTCCCCCCACTAAAACTTCATTGGCTGCCATGAACTTACAGCGATCACAGGTAGGGGGAAAGTGCTGAGGGAGCAAGGGGAGGGTTATATGTGGTCCTGCACAGTGTAACAGCCTGGGAAGTTGCATCATGGAGGGGCTCCGGTAAACTTCTCCTGGGTTGTAAGTATAAGTTTAAAAGTTGATGTTAGAAGGAAGGGGGCCATGGATAACAAATTATCACAGTCACTGAGCCCGGATCTATCTGTGTCCCTGCTCCCCCTCCTCTTTTTTTCTGCAGCAGCCAGATACAAAAATCAACAGCAGCCTGATATTACTGTGGGGTGAGAGCCCCTGTTTTTGGGCTTTCCTATTCTAATAATAGCGGCCTGTATATATACATACTGGGGGTCATTTACTAAGGGCCCGAATTGCTATTTTCGTCGGGCTTCCCGAAAATTACCGATTTGCGCCGAATTGCCATGCGATTGGGATGTGGCGCATCATCGATGGCGTGCACGCAACGGAAATCGGGGGTGTGGATTCGGAAAAAACGCAGAATTTTTTAAAAAAAAGGTGTCGCTTGACACGCGCTTACCTGCACCCAAGATAGGACGGTGAACTCCAGCGAACTCCGGCGGACTTCAGCACAGCAGCGGCATCTGGTGGACATCAGGCACACTGAAGACCCGAATCCTCGTCGGAGAACGCGTCGCTGGATCGCGAATGGACCGGGTAAGTAAATGTGCCCCACTGTGTGCAGCCTATAACAACAATAATATCACTTATCAGAGACTAGGGGGAAAGCCATGCGGGATCAGAGGAAAGTGCTTCCTTCTCCACTTACTTGCCTCCTTTCCTGTTCTCTCCCTTCCTAATAAAGGGAGTTTCACTCTTGATTCTCTTCTGAATTCTTTCATTCTATAAAGATAGAAGCTGAGGAGACACTGAGGTGTCAGATTCTTTCACAGAATAATGAGGGGTAAGGGGTATTAGTCAATAGGAGCATCTAGGTCTCCACTCACTAATGCAAATCACAAGGACTACAGGATTATCAGGATATTAAAAAAGTCTATAAAATATAAAAATATACCGTATATACCCGTGTATAAGCCGAGTTTTTCAGCACAAAAAATGTGCTGAAAAACGTCCCCTCGGCTTATACACGAGTCAATATAAGTAAAAAATAATAAAAAATGGACTTAAAAAATAATAAACTTATATACTCATCCTCCGGTGGCCCCAATGCGCAGCGCTGCTCCCCCGATGTCATCGCGGCTCCTCTTCTGGCTTCCAGGCTCCTCTTCTTGCTTCAGCGCCCGTCTTCTGTCTTCTTTAACCATCATGCTAGGCGCCGCCATGTTTTTTTTTCCCAGGCGGCGCCTAGTATGACGTCAGCAGAGGTGCGTCATACTAGGCGCCGCCCGGGAGAAAACAATGGCAGTGCCCAGCACGATGGTTAAGGAAGACAGAAGACGGGTGCTGAAGCAAGAAGAGGAGCCGGGAAGCCAGAAGAAGAGCCGCAATGACATCGGGGGAGCAGCGCTGCGCATCGGGGCCACCAGAGGGTGAGTATATAAGTTTTTTTTAAATTCTGGGCTGTATACTACTGGGGGCAGGCTGGGGAGGCTGTATACTACTGGGGGCAGGCTGGGTGGCTGTATACTATTGGGGGCAGGCTGGGTGGCTGTATACTACTGGGGGCAGGCTGGGTGGCTGTATACTACTGGGGGCAGGCTGGGGTGGCTGTATACTACTGGGGTCATGCTGTATACTACTGGGGGCAGGTTGTATACTACTGGGGGCAGGCTGTGTGGCTGTATACTACTGGGGTCATGCTGTATACTACTGGGGGCAGGCTGTATAGTACTGGGGGCAGGCTGGGTGGCTGTATACTACTGGGGGCAGGTTTGGTGGCTGTATACTACTGGAGGCAGACTGGGTGGCTGTATACTACTGGGGGCAGGCTGTATACTACTGGGGGCAGGCTGGGTGGCTGTATACTACTGGGGGAAGGCTGGGATGGCTGTATACTACTGGGGGCAGGCTGGGGTGGCTGTATACTACTGGGGGCAGGCTGGGTTGGCTGTATACTACTGGGGTCATGCTGTATACTACTGGGGGCAGGCTGTATACTACTGGGGGGGAAGGCTGGGTGGCTGTATACTACTGGGGGCAGGCTAGGATGGCTGTATACTACTGGGGGCAGACTGGGGTGGCTATATACTACTGGGGTCATGCTGTATACTACTGGAAGCAGGCTGTATACTACTGGGGGGCAGGCTGGGTGGCTGCATACTACTGGGGGCAGGCTGGGATGGCTGTATACTACTGGGGGCAGGCTGGGGTGGCTGTATACTACTGGGGTCATGCTGTATACTACTGGGGGCAGGCTGTATACTACTGGGGGGCAGGCTGGGTGGCTGTATACTACTGGGGGCAGGCTGGGTGGCTGTATAATACTGGGGACAGGCTGGGTGGCTGTATACTACTGGGGGCAGGCTGGGTGGTTGTATACTACTGGGGTCATGGTGTATACTACTGGGGGCAGGCTTGGATGGCTGTATACTACTGGGGCAGGCTGGGGTGGCTGTATACTATTGGGGTCATGCTGTATACTACTGGGGGCAGGCTCTATACTACTGGGGGCAGGCTGGGTGGCTGTATACTACTGGGGTCATGCTGTATACTACTGGGGGCAGGCTGTATATTACTGGGGGCGGGCTGGGTGGCTGTATAATACTGGGGGCAGGCTGGGTGGCTGTATACTACTGGGGGCAGGTTGGGTGGCTGTATACTACTGGGGGCAGACTGGGTGGCTGTATACTACTGGGGGCAGGCTGTATACTACTGGGGGGCAGGCTGGGTGGCTGTATACTACTGGGGGCAGGCTGGGATAGCTGTATACTACTGGGGGCAGGCTGGGTGGCTGTATACTACTGGGGGCAGGCTGAGGTAGCTGTATACTACTGGGGGCAGGCTGGGGTGGCTGTATACTACTGGGGTCATGCTGTATACTACTGGGGGCAGGCTGTATACTACTGGGGGCAGGCTGGGGTGGCTATATACTACTGGGGTCATGCTGTATACTACTGGGGGCAGGCTGTATACTACTGGGGGGCAGGCTGGGTGGCTGTATACTACTGGGGGCAGGCTGGGGTGGCTGTATACTACTGGGGGCAGGCTGGGGTGGCTGTATACTACTAGGGGCACGCTGTATACTACTGGCGGCAGGCTGGGGTGGCTGTATACTACTGGGGGCAAGCTGTATATTATAGGGGGCTGGCTATATACTGGGGGGGTCTGTGACCAATGCATTTCCCACCCTCGGCTAAAATTAGGGGTCTCGGCTTATACTCGGGTATATACGGTACTTGTATGGCTTTACATTGCAGGATTGTAGCTTCTCCAAGTGCACTGGGGGTGTGTCCTCACACTGCTGTGCTCTTAGCTCACTTTATAAGTTGCTCCACAGCCCCTCCTCTCCGGTGTGAATAAAAGGAGTAACATTTGGATTTTGATACTACGGTGATCACAGATCAATGCAGAGAGCTAAGAGCACAGCAAAACCTACGATCCTGGATTTTAAATCCATTTTTTGGTCTAAAATTAACAGTGTTATTTAAACTTGGACCTTTAAATAATGAAGATATGGAGTGTAGTATGGAAGAACATAAGCCCCATGTGTACAATTTCATTACACTGTATAATATAGAAGGTTAATTCACAGGTTAAGGGATTTTATACATATTTCGTTTTATCAAGACCTTATAAAATCCCTATAATGATTGGGTCAGCTTGTCGGCAATGCAGTGCCATAAAATGGGAAATCCGCTGGAGCCTGATTCACATTGCAGAATTTTTTTTTTACCATTGTGAGAGTGTTTTTTTAATTAAATAGTAAATCTGTGTTACAGTGTAATGTTATCTTGAGCTCTCAGCCTTTTATAGTTTGCATTTGTGAATTCTGGATTATCACAAAAAAAAAGCAAAAAAAAACCTGTGCTCGACATTACACAAAGCTGTAATACGGTGCAATCTTTTTTTAGAATGGGAAAAAATTGGAAATTTATTATGATTTTTTTAAAAAAAAGTTGCAGAGCTGTCATCAATTAGACCCAAAGGTAATGTAAGGTGTGGAAGAACTGCCTTGGTTAAGTAGGAAGTGGGCCACCATCTTCCATGCGGGCCACCATCTTCCAAGCGGCCCACCATCTTCCAAGCGGGCCACCATCTTCCAAGCGGGCCACCATCTTCCAATAGGCCACCATCTTCCAAGCGGGCCACCATCTTCCAAGCGGGCCACCATCTTCCAAGCGGCCCACCATCTTCCAAGCGGGCCACCATCTTCCAAGCGGGCCACCATCTTCCAAGCGGCCCACCATCTTCCAAGTGGCCCACCATCTTCCAAGCGGGCCACCATCTTCCAAGCGGGCCACCATCTTCCAAGCGGGCCACCATCTTCCAAGCGGCCCACCATCTTCCAAGCGGGCCACCATCTTCCAAACGGCCCACCATCTTCCAACAGGCCACCATCTTCCAAGCGGGCCACCATCTTCCAAGCGGCCCACCATCTTCCAAACGGCCCACCATCTTCCAACAGGCCACCATCTTCCAGTATCCAGTTCTGTATCAGAGGAGGTCACCACTTGAAAATTGAAAAGATAGAGGTAGACATGACCCAAGTCTCAGAAGATAACTTGCCATTAAGCCAATAAGTGTCACAAAAAACCAACAGGTTCATGTACGGTTTGTCAAAATCAAGTACTGTACCACCACGGAGAACCACAAACTTCACGTATTTGAACCACCTCTCACTGCTGTCTCCTCTGATGATGGTTTATCTCTTTCGAGAACAAAAAAATCCAACATGGATGACTCCTTTTTTCCTCCAATATCAGTTGTTGAAGAGTTGGATGAAGCTTGTCTAAAATTTTATTGAAGTTCAGAAGAAGAAACTCTCCCACCCTTCCTCTACAGTGGGTCATTTTGAAAGACTCAAATAAACCTACTGTGAAAATTGGGAAAGCAATGAGGCTCATCCTGTGGCCAGACAAAATGTCTTTGAAGAACATTAGAAGCAACTCTGAAATTATCCTACCCTATTGTAAAGGAAAGTGTTGTAGAATATATTTGGATGTTGAGAGGAGTTCCTGTGTTCTTCTACCTCTCCCAGCATCGGGGGGGTCAGAAAATGGCTGAATACATATCCTATCCCGGACCTATATAGTATTGGATGGATAAAACATCTCTTTACTACCAGCCAGGGAGGAAACAAAGAACAGGTTTAAAAGGAAGCTTGGAGTTAAGGTGGGTGGGTATGAACAGTCTTCATAAGAAGACCATCCAAGAAGAACCCCCGTTATATTTAGTACCTAGTGTTTCAGAAGCCAGAATAGCTTAATCTGTGGCCAAACAAATTTTCTTTGATGAACTTGAGAAGGCATTCATCAACCCTACATTTAAACTGGGTCATCTTGAAAAACTGGCACAACCTCATCATACCATATCGGAAACCAATGAAGCTCATCGTCTGGCCACACACAAAATGTTTGAAGAACGTGAGAAGGAACTCTCTCACCCATCATTTTAAAAGACCATTTCGGAAAGCAAAAGAGCTCAGGCAGTAGCCACCCAAAATTAACTAAGGACATCAGTAGGAACTTTATGGCCTTTAGAGTGGGCAATCTCTATAGACTTCTTAGCTTTTGCAGGCCACAATTGCAGGAAACTATATACTTAAAGACCATGTTTTATTGCTTAATTCTTTTACTTCCTTACCCAAAATCCTCAGTGTAGCATGCATGGCATTTAAGACTCCATGCCTTTAAAGATGGCCTGCAAAAACAATAACCCGTGTTAATCAATGACCCATGTCTACCACCTGCCCCCAGGCCAAACCAGTTCCCCATACCATACTAAGGCTAGCGACTGATTTAGAAACAGAGCTGTCTGTAGTTGAATATCTATTACTTCTACTAGACATTTAGATGTTTGGGTAATAGCATGTCACAACATATCCTGAAAGTAGAGCATTGATATAGAGGCAGCTTCCTTATTTAAAAGAGTTTTCAAGGAAATCTGAAAAACCTTGTTGGGGCCAGGGCATATGATGTGAGAAAAAAGAAAGGATACTTACCCTTCTCTGACACTTCTGTTTATTACGGGTTCCAGGTTCTGAAAGTTTCAGAGAATTTGAGGACCTGCTTTGGCCAATGACTAGCCTCCCCGAACCTCTGACGACAGCATATCACTTGCTGGATGTCCATTGTTGTTCGTAGGTTAAAGAAGACCAATGATTGGCTGAAGTGGAACATCTGGCCAGGCACAGGCAAAAACCAGAACTAATAGAGCAGGTAAGTACACTTTGTTTAAGGTTGCACTAGAGACACATATTTCCTTTATCCAATGCTGGAAAACTTATTTACATATTCCTTATCTTGAAAGACAGAAAAAAAATCCCACAATTTTGTTGAGAAAATTGATGAAGCTCACAGTGTAGCCATCAAAAACTTCTTTGAAGAATATTAGAAGTAACTGTACAACCCTTCTTCTAGGCCGGATCATCAGGGTCATCATGAAAGACTGAAACCATCATGTCCACCAAATTTATAACCTCCATCTATGTTTTTGTATGATATCTCTACTAGACCCAACTACGTCTCTAAATCATCTTTCATGTAAATACATAAAGGTTTGTTTTTTATTGTAGAGCGATTTTAATTATCTGCACTTCAAAAAGCAATTGAGATTTGATGAGTTCATTTGGCTTACGGAGTTTATCTGGCTTACGACCCTTCTTCTAGGCGGGGTCATCTTGAAAGACTAAAACAATCATGTTCACCAAATTTATAGAAAAAAAATCCCACAATTTTGTTGAGAAAATTGATGAAGCTCACACTGTAGCCATCAAAAACTTCTTTGAAGAATTTTAGAAGGAACTCTACAACCCTTCTTCCAGACCGGGTCATCTTGAAAGACTGAAACAATCATGTCCACCAAATTTATAACCTTCATCTATGTTTTTGTATGATATCTCTACTAGACCCAACTACTAGAGATGAGCGAGCACTAAAATGCTCGGGTACTCGTTATTCGAGACAAACTTTTCCCGATGCTCGAGTGCTCGTCTCGAATAACGAGCCCCATTGAAGTCAATGGGAGACTCGAGCATTTTTCAAGGGGACCAAGGCTCTGCACAGGGAAGCTTGGCCAAACACCTGGGAACCTCAGAAAAGGATGGAAACACCACGGAAATGGACAGGAAACAGCAGGGGCAGCATGCATGGATGCCTCTGAGGCTGCTTAATCGCACCATTATGCCAAAATTATGGGCAACAGCATGGCCATGACAGAGTGACAGAATGAAGCTAGATAGCATCTAAAACATCCAATAATTGACCCTGACACTATAGGGGACGGCATGCAGAGGCAGCGGCAGCAGGCTAGAGAGTGTCATGGCGACATACCCTAAATGGACTCAGGCTTCAAACCAATGGGTGGCAGAGAGGAACCAAAGGAGGTGAGCAAGAAGCGCTCAAATAATATCGGTACATGATAAAAGTTTGGCAGTATATTTTGTGGATTACACAGCAGGGTGGCGACAAAGTTAACATGGAAGCCATGAAAACAACCCAAAATTCTGCCTGACACAGCTCGTTTGATAAGGGGACCATGTATGGAGGCAGTGAACTAGTAGTAGGTTAAAGGTGCTGCAGTTAAAACTATGTTAGTTGGATCTTGGCATGGAGCTGGCGCTCCGCTGCCAGGCGAGCTTTCGCCAATCCAAGCCCCTGTCTCTAGGCTACTCCCCAAACAGCACTTCTAAGAACCTTTTGTATAAGATCAAGTGTAGTAGCGTTCTTATAAGTTTAGGATATGGCCGGTGAGGGGAATGTAAACAGATGCGCAAGAAGCGCTGAAATAATATCGGTAAATGATAAAAGTTTGCCAGTATTTTTTGTGGATTACACAGCAGGGTGGCGACAAAGTTAACAAGTTTGTTGTGGAAGCCATGAAAACAACCCAAAATCCTGCCTGACACAGCTCGTTTGATAAGGGGACCATGTATGCTTACAGTTCATGCCAGTCGCTGCACTGGCTGCCAGTCTCCTTTCGAATAGTTTAAAATAATAACCCTCATCCATAAAGCTCTGTATAATGCTGCACCCCCCTACCTCTCCTCTCTTATCTCAGTCTATCACCCAACCCGTGCTCTTAGATCCGCCAGTGATCTTAGATTAACCTCTACCCTAGTGCGGACCTCCCACTCGCGTCTCCAAGACTTCTCTAGAGCTGCACCAATTCTATGGAATGCTCTGCCCTGGACTATCAGACTAATACCTAACCTCCAAAGTTTCAAACGTGCTCTTAAAACCCATTTCTTTAGGCAAGCCTATAACACTCATTAACTGCATGAAGTTTTAACTCTTCTACTAACCCGTCCTGTGTCGTCCTCCCATCTGTTATCCAGCAACCAACAGGCACCAGACTTCTCTACAGTCCCATTCACCCTGGACCTGGTATATAAGATGACGGCTGAGTGGTTCAAGCGACAGCAATTCCATTTATTATATTTTGTTCTATTCCCTAAGAAGAATGGCTTGACCATTAAATATTCTTTTACCTCGTGTTACCCCATCATCTTCATAAACCGTAAGCTCTGGCGAGCAGGGACCTCACTCCTGTTGTTCCATACAAATGTTGTGCTCTGTTACATTACATTTGTATTTGTTTCCTATGATTTGTAAAGCGCTACGGAATATGATGGCGCTATATAAATAAAGATTATTATTATTATTATGGAGGCAGTGAACTAGTAGTAGATTAAAGGTGCTGCAGTTAAAACTATGTTAGTTGGATCTTGGGATGGAGCTGGCGCTCCGCAGCCAGGCGAGCTTTCGCCAATCCAAGCCCCTGTCTCTAGGCTACTCCCCAAACAGCACTTCTAAGAACCTTTTGTATAAGATCAAGTGTAGTAGCGTTCTTATAAGTTTGGGATATGGCGGGTGAGGGGAATGTAAACAGATGCGCAAGAAGCGCTGAAATAATATTGGTAAATGATAAAAGTTTATTAGTATATTTTGTGGATAACACAGCTGGGTGGCGACAAAGTTAACAACTTTGATGTGGAATCCATGAAAACAACCCAAATTTCTGCCTGACACACCTCGTTTGATAAAGGGACGATGTATGGAGGCAGCTATATGGACGACTTTTGGAGGTAGCAATGGAGACAACGTGTGGAGGCTGCTATGGAGACAATTTAATTTGGATAGTGCCTGTATGTGGCAGTCCCAAAAATTTTTCAAACCAGAGGAGCAGGTAGGTGGCCCTCCAGAAAAATAGAATAGATTGAGTGCCTGTATGTGGCAGTCCCAAAAAGTTTTCAAACCAGAGGAGCAGGTAGGTGGCCCTCCAGAAAAATGGAATCGATTGAGTGCCTGTATGTGGCAGTCCCAAAAAGTTTTCAAACCAGAGGAGCAGGTAGGTGGCCCTCCAGAAAAATTGAATAGATTGAGTGCCTGTATGTGGCAGTCCCAAAAAGTTTTCAAACCAGAGGAGCAGGTAGGTGGCCCTCCAGAAAAATTGAATAGATTGAGTGCCTATATGTGGCACTCCCAAAAATTGTTTAAAACAGAGGAACGGGTCGGTGGCCCTCCAGAAAAATTGAATAGATTGAGTGCCTGTATGTGGCACTCCCAAAAATTGTTTAAAACAGAGGACCGGGTCGGTGGCCCTCCAGAAAAATTAAATGCATAAAGTACTATAGCTAGAGCCAGTGGGCCCTGTCAAAAAATAGCCAGTTTCCTCTGCTTTACTGTACAAAGAGGAGGAGAAGGAGGAAAATGAGGAGGAGGAGGAGTGGATCAATTATTCAGGTTGAGCTTCCTTCACCTGGTGGAGATTGGAAATTATGAGAAATCCAGGCTTTATTCATCTTAATAAGCGTCAGCCTGTCAGCGCTGTCAGTCGACAGGCGTGTACGCTTATCGGTGATGATGCCACCAGCTGCACTGAAAACCCGCTCGGACAAGACGCTAGCGGCAGGGCAGGCAAGAACCTCCAAGGCGTACAGCGCCAGTTCGTGCCACATGTCCAGCTTTGAAACCCAGTAGTTGTAGGGAGCTGTGTGATCATTTAGGACGATGGTATGGTCAGCTACGTACTCCCTCACCATCTTTCTGTAAAGATCAGCCCTACTCTGCCGAGACTGGGGACAGGTGACAGTGTCTTGCTGGGGTGACATAAAGCTGGCAAAAGCCTTGTAAAGCGTACCCTTGCCAGTGCTGGACAAGCTGCCTGCTCGCCTACTCTCCCTCGCTACTTGTCCCGCAGAACTACGCACTCTGCCGCTAGCGCTGTCAGAAGGGAAATACTGTTTCAGCTTGTGCACCAGGGTCTGCTGGTATTCATGCATTCTCACACTCCTTTCCTCTGCAGGGATGAGAGTGGAAAGATTTTGCTTGTACCGTGGGTCCAGGAGAGTGAACACCCAGTAATCGGTGCTGGAATAAATTCTTTGAACGCGAGGGTCACGGGATAGGCAGCCTAGCATGAAATCTGCCATATGCGCCAGAGTACCAACGCGTAAGAATTCACTCCCCTCACTGGCCTGACTGTCCATTTCCTCCTCCTCCAACTCCTCCAACTCCTCTTCTTCTGCCCATACACGCTGAACAGTGAAGGACTCAACAATGGTCCCCTCTTGTGTCTCGCCAACATTCTCCTCCTCTTCCTCCTCATCCTCCTCCGATATGCGCTGAGAAACAGACCTAAGGGTGCTTTGGCTATCAACAAGGGAATCTTCTTCCCCCGTCTCTTGTGACGAGCGCAAAGCTTCCGACTTCATGCTGATCAGAGAGTTTTTCAACAGGCCAAGCAGCGGGATGGTGAGGCTGATGATGGCGGCATCGCCACTGACCATCTGTGTTGACTCCTCAAAGTTACTCAGCACCTGACAGATATCAGACATCCACGTCCACTCCTCATTGTAGACTTGAGGAAGCTGACTGACCTGACTACCAGTTCTGGTGGAAGTTGACATCTGGCAGTCTACAATGGCTCGGCGCTGCTGGTAAACTCTGGATAACATGGTCAGTGTTGAATTCCACCTCGTGGGCACGTCGCACAACAGTCGGTGAGCGGGCAGTTGGAGGCGGCGCTGCGCTGCCCTGAGAGTGGCAGCATCTGTGCTGGACTTCCTGAAATGCGCACAGATGCGGCGCACCTTCGTGAGCAAATCTGACAGATTGGGGTATGTCTTGAGGAAACGCTGAACTATCAGATTTAACACATGGGCCAGGCATGGCACATGTGTCAGTCTGCCGAGTTGCACAGCCGCCACCAGGTTACGGCCGTTGTCACACACAACCATGCCTGGCTTCAGGTTCAGCGGTGCCAGCCACAGATCAGTCTGCGCCGTGATGCCCTGTAATAGCTCTTGGGCGGTGTGCCTTTTATCGCCTAGGCTCAGCAGTTTGAGCACCGCCTGCTGTCGCTTAGCGACGGCACTGCTGCTGTGCCTAGAGCTACCGACTGATGGCATCGTGCCCACGGATGGTAGTTCGGAGGAGGAGGTGGAGGAGGGGTGGGAGGAGGAGGAGGCATAGTAGGCCTGAAACACCTGGACCGAGGTAGGCCCCGCAATCCTCGGCGTTGGCAGTATATGACCAGCCCCAGGGTCAGACTCGGTCCCAGCCTCCACCAAGTTAACCCAATGTGCCGTCAGCGATATATAGTGGCCCTGCCCGGCAGCACTCGTCCACGTGTCCGTGGTCAGGTGGACCTTGTCAGAAACGGCGTTGGTCAGGGCACGGGTGATGTTGTCTGACACGTGCTGGTGCAGGGCTGGGACGGCACACCGGGAAAAGTAGTGGCGGCTGGGGACCGAATACCGAGGGGCGGCCGCCGCCATGAGGTTGCGAAAGGCCTCGGTCTCTACTAGCCTATAGGGCAGCATCTCCAGGCTAAGCAATCTGGAGATGTGGACATTAAGGGCTTGGGCGTGCGGGTGGGTTGCACTATATTTGCGTTTCCGCTCCAGCGTCTGGGGTATGGAGAGCTGAACGCTGGTGGATGCTGTGGAGGATCGTGGAGGCGACGATGGGGTTTTTGTGGCAGGGTCCTGGGCAGGGGGCTGACTATCAGCTGACACAGGGGAAGGAGCAGTGGTGTGCACGGCCGGAGGTGAACGGGCTTGTTGCCACTGAGTGGGGTGTTTAGCATTCATATGCCTGCGCATACTGGTGGTAGTTAAGCTAGTAGTGGTGGAACCCCTGCTGATCCTGGTTTGGCAAATGTTGCACACCACAGTCCGTCGGTCATCCGGTGTTTCCTTAAAGAACCTCCAGACTTCTGAAAATCTAGCCCTCGCCGCAAGAGCCCTCGCCATGGGAGCTTCACTAGTTGACACATTTGGCGCTGATGCACCAGCTCTGGCCCTGCCTCTCCGTCTGGCCCCACCACTGCCTCTTCCAACCTGTTCTGGTCGAGGACTCTCCTCCGTCTCAGAAGCACTGTGTTCACCCGGCCTATCAACCCAGCTTGGGTCTGTCACCTCATCATCCTCCGATCCCTCAGTCTGCTCCCCCCTCGGACTTCCTGCCCTGACAACAACTTCCCCACTGTCTGACAACCGTGTCTCCTCATCGTCGGACACCTCTTTACACACTTCTTCCACTACGTCAAGAAGGTCATCATCACCCACAGACTGTGACTGGTGGAAAACCTGGGCATCGGAAAATTGCTCAGCAGCAACCGGACAAGTGGTTTGTGAGTGTGGGAAGGGTCCAGAAAACAGTTCCTCAGAGTATGCCGGTTCAAATGCCAAATTTTCCTGGGAGGGGGCAGACTGGGGGGGAGGAGGCTGAGGTGCAGGAGCTGGAGGAGTGGCGATTTCGGTGACATGGGTGGACTGCGTGGAAGACTGACTGGTGGACAAATTGCTCGAAGCATTGTCGGCAATCCACGACATCACCTGTTCGCACTGTTCTGGCCTCAACAGTGCTCTACCACGAGTCCCAGTAACTTCAGACATGAACCTAGGGAGTGTAGCTCTGCGGCGTTCCCCTGCTCCCTCATAAGCAGGTGGTGTCTCACCCCGGCCAGGACCACGGCCTCTGACCCCTGCAGTAGTTGGACGCCCACGTCCCCGCCCTCGTCCTCTACCCCTAGCCCTCGGGTTAAACATTTTTAAAATGAGAGTTATAACTTTAATTTTTTTTTAACTTTTTTTTGTGTTTTTTGTTTTTTTTTGTGTTTTTGAGTTTTTAAAACCAAACGATGCTATCCTATTGCTATGGCTATTTTCTAGCCAAGTATGAAAGCACACTACTATGCCAGATGAGATGACGCTGAGTTATTAAACAAAATAAACGTAAAATAAAAAAGGACAAATGGCAGACTGTGCCTAATTGAAATCCAACCCCTACTAAATTTTCCCACTTCGGTCTTTGCAATGGATATGTGCGTCACTAAGCGCAAAACACACCGGTCACAAGTCTCACTACAAATTGCTCACAATTGGCTAGTAGATGCACTGCAGCAAGTACAGCCACCAGCAGATCAACCAGAAATCAAATATATATAACGCTACTGTAGGCGTAAGTAAGCCGTTTAGATTCTCCTATGGCTATTTTCTAGCCAAGTATGAAAGCACACTACTATGCCAGATGAGATGACGCAGAGTTATGAAACAAAATAAACGTAAAATAAAAAAGGAAAAATGGCAGACTGTGCCTAATTGAAATCCAACCCCTACTAAATTTTCCCACTTCGGTCTTTGCAATGGATATGTGCGTCACTAAGCGCAAAACACAGCGGTCGCAAGTCTCACTACAAATTGCTCACAATTTGCTAGTAGATGCACTGCAGCAAGTACAGCCACCAGCAGATCAACCAGAAATCAAATATATAACGCTACTGTAGGCGTAAGTAAGCTGTTTGGATTCTCCTATGGCTATTTTCTAGCCAAGTATGAAAGCACACTACTATGCCAGATGAGATGACACTGAGTTATTAAAAAAATAAACGTAAAATAAAAAGTAAATGGCAGACTGTGCCTAAATGAAATCAAACCCCTAATAAATTTTCCCACTTTGGTGTTTGAGGTGGATATGTGTGTCACTAAGAGCTAAACACAACGGTAGCAAGTCCCCCTGCAAATTCCTCACAATATGGTACTAGCTGCAAATAAAAAAAAAAAAGTAGAACGTTATTGTAGCCCTAAGAAGGGCTGTTGGGTTCTTGGAGAATCACTCCTGCCTAACAGTAAGCTAATAGAACACCCTAACGCTTTCCCTGACCAGCAGCAGCTCTCTCCCTAGCGGCATCCAGACACAGAATGATCCGAGCAGCGCGGGCAGCGGCTAGTCTATCCCAGGGTCACCTGATCTGGCCAGCCAACCACTGCTATCGACGTGTAAGGGTACCACGTCATGCTGGGTGGAGTGCAGAGTCTCCTGGCTTGTGATTGGATCTGTTTCTGGCCGCCAAAAAGCAAAACGGCGGGAGCTGCCATTTTCTCGAGCGGGCGAAGTATTCGTCCGAGCAACGAGCAGTTTCGAGTACGCTAATGCTCGACCGAGCATCAAGCTCGGACGAGCATGTTCGCTCATCTCTACCAACTACGTCTCTAAATAATCCTTCATGTATGGACATAAAGGTTTTATTTTTTATTTTTTTACAACCAATTCCTACAGGAATTTCTATTTTGAATTGTAGAGCGATTTTAATTATCTGCACTTCAAAAAGCAATTGAGATTTGATGAGTTCATCTGGCTTCCACATCGCACACTGTTTCCTAAATACGTCGAAAAAGGCAACTCCGCATGAACAACATGGTGTACAGATAATTAAAAACACCTCGAAACCCAATCCAGCTCCACAATTAACAGCAATATGCTAAGTTGTAAAAGACTTTTACGCTCGTTTACAGTGTTCGTCGACTCAAGACTCCGCTGTGGCGCTCCGTCACTGACGGCCAATTACATTCCGATCTCTTCGAAACATCTTTGCCAAGGCCGGTTGTTGAGTGAGGAAACGGCTATGCTCCATTGATTATGAGCTTGAATGTAAAGTTTAATTTGAAGGAAATATGCCACTTTAATGGACGAAAGACAGATGTGCTTTACTCGAGACTGCTGACAGCTACAGAGATCGTAACGCCAGGAAATCTTTTTGTTTGTCTTGATTTTTTCATCTCAACTTTCTTTATTTTAATGTCCATTATGAATGTTTGCAATTTTTATGGCAGAGTTTGTTTATGGACTTTACTGAGCCGTGCCATGGAGTTAAATTATGTGGGCGGAAAGATGAAAAGAAAGATGATGAGAAGGATGTGGATGGAGTTAAGATCAGGGTCGGATACAGATTTCAGTAGGCCCCTGGTCGACAGAGCCTCAATGGGCCCCTTTATAGTGAACTCATGTAGTGGTGGTGGGGGTCCTATGTCACCTGCATAAGTAGAACAGCTCGTCTCTGATAGTTCCATAAAGAAAAGGAAGAAGCAATAACCAGGACCCCAGATCTTGCTTCACCCAATAAGACAGATCACCTGACAGACTGAAAATGCCTTATGAACCACTTAATTGGCTCTTCTTGTGCTCCGCCCCTTCCTTGTTGTGGAATCTCTGCTGAATTTCATCTTGCTAGCATAGGTTGCATTAGATTGCATAATGCATGGACAACGGGGGAATCAGTACAACACAGCGGCTTGTTCTTTACTAGGAGCTAATGGAAGCTGAGCTCCAGTGGCCTGATCTGATCACTATACAAATAATGGAGCTGTTCTACAAACTTAGTAGATATACTTTAAAACCAACATAAAGAACTATCAAAATCCATCATGATAAACCGGGGACACTTACTCATAGATCTAGGCACCGTGACTGTGGTGATCTTCTTATATTTGTTACCCACGGCCTCAACTTTTATAATTATTTTAATGAGCCTGAAGGGCTACGATTGGTGTTTCCAGAGCCCACCAGTCCTGTAGCTTCACAGACCATTACAATGAGCAGAGCAGGTCTCCCATCCACCCAGCACTTTCTGCTGCTGCTAGATTACTGGTTTGGTTTTAATCCCGCATCATGTCATAAGGCCTCTTGTAGATCATGCCTGATGTCAAGGGAGCTGCCTTACAAGATGGCTAAAAGAGGCGTGGTTTTCCTTATCCCTTCCTGGAAAACTTTGCATATTTTCCCAGAATCCCCTAGTGGAGCATCCATGGCTATAAGACTCCACACACCTACATGGTGGCCTTAATTAGCAGTCTCCGTAAGGAGAACTCTTATTTCCTGATGCTAGATTACACAGGCAGAGGAAGGCGGAGAGATAAAGGGTTTGGTTGAGACATGTTCTGATTTTTGTAACAGCCCTGAGGGGCTCTGGTAACACCCATTAGCATAATTTTAAGAGTTGGTTTTAGAAGAAAGGAGGCCATGGATAAGAAATATAAGAAGATTACCACAGTCCACGGGGTCTGGATCTATGAGTAATTGTCCCTTGTTTATCATAATGGATTTTGATGGTAGGTTCCTAATAACCTCCTAATCTATTTTGCCCTAATCCTATAAATACTTAGATAATCTATACTTTATTTACCTAATATGCTAATTTTCGGCAGAGCCTACTGGGGTGTGGAGTAGCCTCTCCGTGCTGTAGGAGCAAAGGCTAATCCACTCCCTAATAGCCTTTGAAATCCCCCCTGCGTGCTCCGAACACTGGTGCCGTGGTCCCGGTTCTTTCGGAGTTCTGAGCATGTGCAGTAGCTAGAGTAACTAAATTACTGAGCATGGGACCATCAATGTAAGCATGGTCATAGGAACATAGCTAAGCAGGCAGGAAGTGTCAAACTGGAGAACCTTCTAGAACCAAATTTGGGCCACGAGAATGGGGTCTGATTTTGTCCATCCGCTTCATGGTCGCACCCGGTCATGTCTGTGACCTGAGCTCACCCTTGCATACTGCGAAACACTTTATGACTCCATTAGTGATGGGATTGTCACGTTCTGTGGACATTTTTCAAGCAACTTCATCTTCTTTGCCCTTTTCCTAATCACGGTGACTTTTTGTAATATTTTGTTGCCAGTTGGACAGAAGTGTCGTGTCTTTGGTGTAATTAATGATCAGGCTTTGCAGATGTCATCTCATACGGTTCATTACCTGCGAGACAGACGCTACCTGAGAGCTAAAGGTTTGTATCGCTGCCTTCCCCCGGCATCCATGAAGGATGAACTCATTAAAATAACTTTAACTAACGGAGACGCCGGAACATGTCACATTGTTCTGAGCTCACAGACTGAGACGGCACTGACAACGGTGTTTTATCAACTATCACCGGCAGTCATCGGAAGTGGGACAACGTGGTGAAGAGTATATAAAAGTATGGATGGTAGGTAGAATTGGTGCGTCCTGAGTTATCCTGTGTTGTACTCCAGTGCGGCATTCACTATTCTGCTTGTGGAGTCACTGAGACACATTTACTAAGAACAGTGCAGTGACCTGTGTAGTGTGCAGGGGGCGCCAGATTCAGGATTTCTGGTGCAAGTTCTTCATGAATCTGGTGCCCCCTGCACTGCTCCGACAGAACGCACCAGCCTTTTTTTTTGGTGTACCCTTAACATAGGATGTGCAACACAATTCTGTTGGACTTGTTGAGCAGAAAACTGGCGGACGGCCCTTAGTACATGTGCCACAATGTGTACATACATGACATTACTTATCCTGCACTGATCCTGAGTTACATCCTGTATTATACTCCAGAGCTGCACTCACTATTCTGCTGCTGGTGCAGTCACTGTGTACAAACATGACATTACTTATCCTGTACTGATCCTGAGTTACATCCTGTATTATACTCCAGAGCTGCACTCACTATTCTGCTGCTGGTGCAGCCACTGTGTACATACATGACATTACTTATCCTGTACTGATCCTGAGTTACATCCTGTATTATACTCCAGAGCTGCACTCACTATTCTGCTGCTGGTGCAGTCACTGTGTACATACATGACATTACTTATCCTGTACTGATCCTGAGTTACATCCTGCATTATACTCCAGAGCTGCACTCACTATTCTGCTGCTGGTGCAGTCACTGTGTACATACATGACATTACTTATCCTGTACTGATCCTGAGTTACATCCCATATTATACTCCAGAGCTGCACTCACTATTCTCCTGGTGCAGTCACTGTGTACATACATGGCATTACTTATCCTGTACTGATCCTGAGTTACATCCTGTATTATAATCCAGAGCTGCACTCACTATTATGCTGGTGCAGTCACTGTGTACATACATGACATGACTTATCCTGTACTGATCCTGAGTTACATCCTGTATTATACTCCAGAGCTGCACTCACTATTCTGCTGCTGGTGCAGTCACTGTGTACATACATGACATTACTTATCCTGTACTGATCCTGAGTTACATCCTGTATTATACTGCAGAGCTGCACTCACTATTCTGCTGCTGCTGGTGCAGTCACTGTGTACATACATGACATTACTTATCCTGTACTGATCCTGAGTTACATCCTATATAAAATTTCAGAGCTGCACTCACTATTCTGCTGCTGGTGCAGTCAATGTGTATATACATGACATTACTTATCCTGTACTGATCCTGAGTTACATCCTGTATTATACTCCAGAGCTGCACTCACTATTCTGCTGCTGGTGCAGTCACTGTGTACATACATGACATTACTTATCCTGTACTGATCCGGCAGTTACATCCTATATAATATTTCAGAGCTGCACTCACTATTCTGCTGCTGGTGCAGTCACTGTGTACATACATGACATTACTTATCCTGTACTGATCCTGAGTTACATCCTGTATTATAATCCAGAGCTGCACTCACTATTATGCTGGTGCAGTCACTGTGTACATACATGACATGACTTATCCTGTACTGATCCTGAGTTACATCCTGTATTATACTCCAGAGCTGCACTCACTATTCTGCTGCTGGTGCAGTCACTGTGTACATACATGACATTACTTATCCTGTACTGATCCTGAGTTACATCCTATATAATATTTTAGAGCTGCACTCACTATTCTGCTGCTGGTGCAGTCAATGTGTATATACATGACATTACTTATCCTGTACTGATCCTGAGTTACATCCTGTAATATACTCCAGAGCTGCACTCACTATTCTGCTGCTGGTGCAGTCACTGTGTACATACATGACATTACTTATCCTGTACTGATCCTGAGTTACATCCTGTATTACACTCCAGAGCTGAACTCACTATACTGCTGCTGGTGCAGTCACTGTGTATATACATGACATTACTTATCCTGTACTGATCCTGAGTTACATCCTGCATTATACCCCAGAGCTGCACTCACTATTCTGCTGCTGGTGCAGTCACTGTGTACATACATGACATTACTTATCCTGTACTGATCCTGAGTTACATCCTGTATTATACTCCAGAGCTGCACTCACTATTCTGCTGCTGGTGCAGTCACTGTGTACATACATTATATAGTTCTATACAGATAGATATTGTGTGATACGTCTGTGACATGATTGATCTTTCATCTTTCTCCATTAATTAGCTGAACATCTTAATTTAATAACATATTTCGCATCCACCGGCATTTCTCCCTCCTTGAACAATAAAAGAGCCATTACGGGGGGACGACAAGCTGGCGCTGGGTCTTCTTCTCCGCTGCTCCTCTTACATTAAGAGGAAGTGTAATTAACAGTATCGAGCATGACGGATATGGCGGCCATACTTTTAGATTAATTATCATAATTTGAATTAAATGTATGACAACAGATTTAAAGGGTCCCCGAGCGGAGGGAGACGTCTGATGATTGCACCCATGTGCCCGGGACAGGTGTACGGCGAGCAGGAAGGGGAATGTCTGCAGAATAATAAAGAAGAAGTACAGATACAAATGGCTGACAGCTGGCTCTCCAGAAGGCAGACGTTTCTTCATAACGACACTTATTTATTTAATTTTTTTTTCTTTTAAAAAAAAAAAAATTAGTAAATTTTGGTATATTTCAGGTGAAGGAGAAATACAATGAAAGATCATGGTGAGGATACTACGTTAGCCGGTCCTGGTTTCTGTAGACGTAATTAATTAATTTATATAGCACTCACAGAGTTTGCTAAATCAGTCCCTGTCCACATGGGGCTCACAATCTAATCAACCTACCAGTAGTTTTTGGAGTGTGGGAGGAAACCGGAGGACCCGGACCAAAATAGCTCTGGATGGCGTTACCAAGTCTCCTGGGGGATGTGTCGCAGTCTGTGCAGCTATAGCATGGAGGGGCTTTGGTAAAGAGCCCAGAGCACTTCTGGCTCATTAGCTTAATTTCAAAGTTTTATGTTAGAAGGAAGGAGGCCATGGATAAGAAATATAAGAAGATTACCACAGTCACAGTGCCTGGGTCTATGAGTAAGGTGCCCTGGGTTATCATAATGGATTTTGATGGTAGGTTTTCTTTAAAGTGTAACGGTAAAGTCACTGACAAAAAATCGTTTTCGCACAGTTGGAGAGAGCCTCTGATAACAATTCCAATGTTACCTGTATCGTGCTGCTGGCTTTTTCCTAGCCTTAGATATATCTGGTATATATAACATTAGATTCAGCTATTCCTGATGTGGGTGGGCACTTCCTGGTTGTGACATCAGCTCACCCCACCAAAGCCAGAAGAGGACTGCATGCTTGTAATTGGCCGATCTGAAGCATGTGATGAGTCACATGCTTGTGACATCACTACAGGTCCTTTGCATCAAACTAAGTACTTTCAAATGATGCAGGACAGCTTGTTTGCAGTGGGCTGGCTTGAAGCACGTGATGAGTCACATGCTTGTGACATCACTACAGGCCCTACAGACCATCTAAGCAAGCATCCTGTCCACTTTAGCTATACTGTACGGTTTCCCATGCCAACCAGAAAGCATGGCAAATGGAGATTAGCCTGGAATGGGACAAGGTAAAACCTCTGCTAGCAGCTAAACACCTGCAGGTAATTTAATTAGAGTAAATTCGAAAAATGCTTATTTTTACTTAGTGCAGAGTTAGGCAAAGGTTTTTATACTTTACAGTTGTACTTTAATGTTATATGCTATTTAAATGAGGGCAATGAGGGGATATATTATTTAGATATTGTCTATAAAGTTTAAGTGAATAATGTATGATAGCAGTAGTTGGTATTTTATAGCAGTATTATGTGAGGACTCCTGTATATGGTAGTATATATGGTTTTGTATTCTGTATAAAAGTACTGTTTATAAGGAGAGCTATTGAATCATCATCATATTGGATCATTTGTGTATGTTGTTAGCAGCAGGACAGGGGAAAGTTATAATGCAGCTCTTCAGTTTGTGCAAGAGGTCTGGATGGGTATCTCAGCCTGAAGAGCTTTCTACACTGTTTTGCTTTACAGTCCCTTCCCTCTGCAAAAAGTAGGAGCTGTATCTGGATTTTGATTCCTTACTTACAGCAGTCACTCAGAGCAGAGGGGAGGGGCTGTGGATCATGTTAGTTCAGAAAAAGCAGAAAGCTCTTCAGGCTGAATGACCTGTCCAGAACAGGCAGGAGCAGCAACCTGTGCAAGTACCCAGATTTGCAACTTTTTTTTTTTTAGAAAACTAGGGTACAAGGCATGAAAAATCAGGGCCAGGCAGTGTGTTTTTTTAGTAGGTGCTATTGTATGCCCATAGTTGGTTATAATGCATATTCGAGTTACTGCACCATTTAAAGGGGCAATCAACATTGTTTATGGATTTAGGGTGACAATAACTGCCTATGGTGATTGTATAATGGCAGCATTATAAAGGAACTAGATCAGGCTTTGTCATCCCTGGGTCGTGCTCTATTTCGGCCCAAATTCCCCATAACCAGAACACAAAGGTTCCCTGTTAATGAGTGCGGCCTGATGGGCATCTGATCCCCCGCTACATTTATTAATAGAGAGTTTAGACAAGAAAGTCACCGTAATGACGGCTCATTATCTGATCCGCCGCACACAGACAGCTGGGCAGGGATTTGGGCTCTGAACAGGCTAATATTTTCCTGACATTGACCAGGTTGTGCTCAGAGGTGGAGGCTTATTACTGAGCAATTAGTGATTGTCAAAAGCGAAAGAGACATGAAGAACACGGATACAGGGAAAGTTTAATACCGGATTATAGACTTGTAATTACAATGTAAAATTATTGTCAAGCCTTGTTACATGAAAAACTCTATCTTCTATCTCATATCTATCTCATATCTATCTCATATCTATCTATCTATCTATCTATCTATCTATCTATCTATCTATCTCATATCTATCTATCTCATATCTATCTCTCTCATATCTATCTATCTCATATCTATCTCATATCTATGTATCTATCTATCTATCTATCTATCTATCTATCTATCTATCTCATATCTATCTATCTCATATCTATCTCTCTCATATCTATCTATCTCATATCTATGTATCTATCTATCTATCTATCTATCTATCTATCTATCTATCTATCTATCTATCTATCTCTCTCATATCTATCTATCTCATATCTATCTATCTCATATCTATCTATCTATCTATCTATCTATCTATCTATCTATCTATCTATCTATCTCATATCTATCTATCTCATATCTATCTATCTCATATCTATCTATCTATCTATCTATCTATCTATCTATCTCATATCTATCTATCTATCTCATATCTATCCAGGGGCGGACTGGGAATTTAAAATGGCCCTGGAAAAAACTGTAAAAGTGGCCCCATTTTATGGGCGGAGTCAAAACAAGTGGGTGTGGTCAGATAATGTGGGTGGAGTTATAACAGACAAATTGTTGGTAGATGGCCTTAACGGAAAACAAGAACATCTTTTATTAGTAAGTGAATCTGATATGCAAAGAATGTGACCTGTCGATCAGTAAATGATGCAAACACACGACCCGGTAAGCCTTATATACCTTTCCCCTATGTACAGGAATATAACTACTATAATACTGCCCCCTATGTACAGGAATATAACTACTATAATACTGCCCCCTGTGTACAAGAATATAACTACTATAATACTGCTCCCTATGTACAAGAATATAACTACTATAATACTGCTCCCTATGTACAAGAATATAACTACTATAATACTGCTCCCTATGTACAAGAATATAACTACTATAATACTGCCCCCTATGTACAGGAATATAACTACTATAATACTGCCCCCTATGTACAGGAATATAACTACTATAATACTGCCCCCTGTGTACAAGAATATAACTACTATAATACTGCTCCCTATGTACAAGAATATAACTACTATAATACTGCTCCCTATGTACAAGAATATAACTACTATAATACTGCTCCCTATGTACAAGAATATAACTACTATAATACTGCTCCCTATGTACAGGAATATAACTACTATAATACTGCCCCCTATGTACAGGAATATAACTACTATAATACTGCCCCCTATGTACAGGGATATAACTACTATAATACTGCCCCCTATGTACAGGAATATAACTACTATAATACTGCCCCCTATGTACAAGAATATAACTACTATAATACTGCCCCCTATGTACAAGAATATAACTACTATAATACCGCCCCCTATGTACAAGAATATAACTACTATAATACTGCCCCCTATGTACAGGAATATAACTACTATAATACCGCCCCCTATGTACAAGAATATAACTACTATAATACTGCCCCCTATGTACAAGAATATAACTACTATAATACCGCCCCCTATGTACAAGAATATTACTACTATAATACTGCCCCTATGTACAAGAATATAACTACTATAATACTGCCCCCTATGTACAAGAATATAACTGGTATAATACTGCCCCCTATGTACAGGAATATAACTACTATAATACTGCCCCCTATGTACAGGAATATAACTACTATAATACTACATATATACACAGAAGCGAACATGCAAAAAATCAGTATTTATCATATACAGCTACAGAAAACACATGAGATCCTCACCTATTGCATCCAGTGACATCAGGTGACGTCTCCCCGGATTGTGCTTGTTCCTCATCTTCTCCATTAGTTCCACCATCACCTTCTCTCTTCCTCCAGGTACACAGCTTTCCTGCAGAGTTTACCACACAGACGTCTTATGTTCTGCACTTTCCCATTGTCCCTTCTTCTGCTACCACCAATACTGTGCCCCAAATACTGTAATAGAGCCCCCTACAATATTAGTACCACACAAATAGTGCCCCATAATGTAAGGATAATGTATTTCTTCTTTCTCACCTTTAACCTCCTTAACCCCCCACTTCCACCCCAGTATTGATAGAGCTCCGACTATGAACCAGGTGTAATAATAATGGCCCCGGCCTACCCCAGTCATAAAATTAATGCCCCCAGCCTGCCCCAGACACAGAATCAATGCCACAGACTGCCCCAGACATAAATTGAATGGCCCCAGCCTTCCCCAGTCATAAAATTAATGCCCCCAGCCTACCCCAGACATAGAATTTATGCCCCCAGCCCGCCCCAGACATATAATTAATGTCCCAGCCTACCCCAGACATAAAATTAATGGCCCCAGCCTGCCCCAGACATAGAATTAATGGCCCCAGCCTACCCCAGACATAGAATTAATGGCCCCAGCCTGCCCCAGACATAGAACTAATGGCCCCAGCCTACCCCAGACATAGAATTAATGGCCCCAGCCTACCCCAGACATAGAATTAATGGCCCCAGCCTGCCCCAGACATAGAATTAATGGCCCCAGCCTACCCCACACATAGAATTAATGGCCCCAGCCTGCCCCAGACATAGAACTAATGGCCCCAGCCTGCCCCAGACATAGAACTAATGGCCCCAGCCCGCCGCAGACATAGAACTAATGGCCCCAGCCCGCCCCAGACATAGAACTAATGGCCCCAGCCCGCCCCAGACATAGAACTAATGGCCCCAGCCCGCCCCAGACATAGAACTAATGGCCCCAGCCCGCCCCAGACATAGAACTAATGGCCCCAGCCCGCCCCAGACATAGAACCAATGGCCCCAGCCCGCCCCAGACATAGAACTAATGGCCCCAGCCCGCCCCAGACATAGAATTAATGGCCCCAGCCTGCCCCAGACATAGAATTAATGGCCCCAGCCTGCCCCAGACATAGAATTAATGGCCCCAGCCTACCCCAGACATAGAATTAATACCCCCAGCCTACCCCAGACATAGAATAATGGCCCCAACCTGCCCCAGACATAGAATAATGCCCCCCCGCCCCAGACATATAATTAATGCCCCCGCCAGCCCAAGATATAGAATAATGCCCCCGACATATAATTAATGCCCCCTGCCAGCTCCAGATATACAATAATGCCCCCACCATATAATTGATGCCCCTTGCCAGCCCCAGATGTAGAATTAATGCCCCCTGCTAGTCCTAGATATACAATAATGCCCCCCCACCCCAGACATATAATTTATGCCCCCTACCAGCCCCAGATATAGAATAATGACCTCCCCCCCGCCCCAGACATATAATTTATGAACCCTGCCAGCCCTCAGGCCCCCCCCCTGCCCCAGACCTATAATTTATGCCCCCTGCCAGCCTAAATGCACCCCCTCCCGCCCCAGAAATAATTATTGTCCCCATTCTATCATTAAAAACAAAACAAAACATCATACTCACCCTTTTAAGCACAGGTTTCTTCCCTCGGTCTTCTGTGGCTTGGTGTAGAGGCGCGGGATAGTGACGTCACTGCTCCGCGCCTCCACACCAAGCCGCGGAGCTGCAGGGAGGGCCGGACAGCTGACATGGTAAGTGCCAGCCTCCACCACGCTACACAGGTCGCGCAATTACGTCAATTGCGCGACCTGTGTAGCTGCCCGTTATACACAGACGCAGAAGCAGCGGTGCTGCGCTGCGTCTGTGTACTAATCAATAGTACCTGCATCGAACGATCGTACGATGCAGGTACTATAGATTAGATGAAAAGTTGTAGGGAGGGAGTGCGGACCGGCCCCGCACCAGCTCCGGACCGGCCCCACACCGGCCCAGGACCGACCGGCCCACCGGGAAAATTCCCGGTGGGTACAATGGCCAGTCCGCCCCTGTATCTATCTCATATCTATCTATCTATCTATCTATCTATCTATCTATCTATCTCATATCTATCTATCTATCTCATATCTATCTATCTATCTATCTATCTATCTATCTCATATCTATCTATCTATCTATCTCATATCTATCTATCTATCTATCTATCTATCTATCTATCTATCTCATATCTATCTATCTATCTATCTATCTATCTATCCATCTATCTCATATCTATCTATCCATCTATCTCATATCTATCTATCTATCTATCTATCTATCTCATATCTATCTATCTATCTATCTATCTCATATCTATCTATCTATCTATCTATCTATCCATCTATCTCATATCTATCTATCCATCTATCTCATATCTATCTATCCATCTATCTCATATCTATCTATCTAAAATGGAAAAAGTCCACACAGTAAAGTGACTCCTGAGAAGGAGGGGTGCAATGCCTCCAAGGATTTCAGCTTGATCCTGGTTTGTAGTCAACAAATCTATCTATCTATCTATCTCATATCTATCTATCTATCTATCTCATATCTATCTATCTATCTATCTATCCATCTATCTCATATCTATCTATCTATCTATCTATCTATCTATCTATCTATCTCCTATCTATCTATCTGTCTCCTATCTATCTATCTATCTCATATCTATCTATCTATCTATCTATCTCATATCTATCTATCTATCTATCTCATATCTATCTATCTATCTATCTATCTATCTATCTATCCATCTATCTCATATCTATCTATCTATCTATCTATCTCATATCTATCTATCTATCTATCTCATATCTATCTATCTATCTATCTATCTATCTATCTATCTCATATCTATCTATCTATCTATCTATCTATCTCATATCTATCTATCCATCTATCTCATATCTATCTATCTATCTCATATCTATCTATCTAAAATGGAAAAAGTTCAAGTCCACACAGTAAAGTGACTCCTGAGAAGGAGGGGTGCAATGCCTCCAAGGATTTCGGCTTGATCCTGGTTTGTAGTCAACGAATGGAAAAGGCAGGCAGCACTCCAAGGTTCAAATCAAACGTGAAACGGGTAGCAACGTTTCGGTGTTGGACACCTTTTGAAAAGGTGTCCAACACTGAAACGCTGCTACCTATCTCTCATATCTATCTATTTTGCATTTTGACATGTCCTATCTTTCTCCGGAATACGGCGCTGTGCACCATATATCACTATGGAGAGGGTCGGGGGTGAGCAGCGCTCATCCCCTCCTCCTCTCCCTGGCGCCGCCATTTGCCCGCCGTGCTCGGGTACGGCGGGCACACATCGTGTGAATGTAGCCTCAGTGTCTAGGTGTTAATTTATCTGATTACAAGACCCCTCTATTCTTTTGATCAACTTCCTAGTAGGGACGACCCGCACCAGACCTCCCGTCCCTGTCCAAGTTGTAGAAGTAATTTGGTGAAGTCATATATAAGAATGTGGACCACTATCCACATAAAGGAAAAGAAAAATGTAGAACTTGTGTAATATTGTCACAATGACCAATTATCTATGATGTATAATATTAGTCATGAACGTCGTAACAAACAAACTAAACATTGGAGAAATGTCTACAACTTTTGTAGAGGTCAGTAAGAAGCACTTCTATGCACAGGACTTACATGCCACATGCATCCTTAAACCCCTATTCCATGCAGTGGCGTAACTACCACCATAGGAGCCATAGTGGCTGCTTCGGGGCCCGTGAGGTTAAGGGGCCCGGGGATGCACGGCCCCTCCCTCTATGTCCCTGCAGTGCTGAGCCACGGCCCCATGGTAAGTGGTCCGGGGGTGCCGGCAGGGACGTGCCCCCGGGCCCCTCCCTCTGTGTCCCGGCTACACTCTTAAACCTGACCCGCCCACCTCCCTCCTGGCTAGCCCACCCACCACCTCCCGTAAGAACGACCATGCGGCGCTATTCTCTATGGAGAGAGGAGTGGGCCGTGATCACCTCTTTTCCTCTCCAGCACGCCAAACGTGTGCCTGCTAAGCTATAGCTGGGTGGGAACACATTTATGTGAATGCAGCCTAAATATGTATATTTTTTTAAGGGGAAGGGGGCCCCATACAGAAATCTGCCTCTCCTAGTTACGCCCCTGTTTTCATGGAAGAGGAGGAGGCATAATGGATATCATACAAGTTGTTACATTGATGAATCCACCGTCAGATATATCCTTAGATATCACAGTAACCCTGTATCGTCAAGATCTTTCTGCTTCCTCCAAAACTTTTCTTTGATCCGTTGTCCCCTGACTACGACTACCACCACAGAGATGAGTTTTCCTCGGATTATGGAATATTCCTACCAGATAACTACTTTTTGATGTAGCATGAAATCCTCTATTTACTGACACTAATAGGCTTCATCTAGTCGTCAAACATTTTAATTTGAGGATATAAACACGCGGCACTTTTGGGATTTTCTCTCCCCTTTTGCTTTATGAATAAAGTATTTAAACAAGAGCTATCGGCTGATGAGGTCTAATTGCATCTAATTATCTCATCGGCAACATTAAGACAGATGGCGAGGGATTCATACTTATAAATATCTCGTGTGATTAATCTGATGAGGTCCATATGAGCTGGAATCAATGACTCCGACATTCATGTCAGAATATATTATCCGTGCTGACCGGAGGGGCCCGAGCAATATGTGATATCTATTAAAGCTGCCACTCAACCATGTAACCGACACCACCTATAGGGGGCAGGTGTCCACACCATAAGGAAGGAGCTGGCGAAATGAGGAAACGTCCTATATGTGACTGTAAGATGATATATGTGGTGATGATAATATTAGGGTGAAAGGAGAAGTTGTTGGTAAAAACTGCACAATAAGGAGGAGGCACTAGGACCCCTCTGGGGCCTCTAGTCTGGATACAAGAGGAGATACAGCTCTAGTCTGAATATGCAACGCCCCTGCCAACGTATAGGCAAGGGAGTAGTTGCGAATAGGACCCTCTACCTGTCAGGATCCATCTGGTGAGCCCGCAACGCCCCTGCCAACGTATAGGTAAGGGAGTAGTTGCGAATAGGACCCTCTATCTGTCAGGATCCATCTGGTGAGCCTGCGCTACTCACCCCAGAGGATAATGCAGGGAGATCTCAGGTAATCTGCAGCTGTAGCCTCTGCCTGGACAGGCAATAGTTAAATGGGTGTAAGATGTTATCCAATTATGTGGCTGTATCGTAAACTGGAGTGTGATTGGAGAGGTGCTACCACCTGACCAGGGGGAGTATAAATCCCCTGTGTAGTGGAACCACATGGTCCAGTCCAGTCTACGGACAAGCAGGGCATTATAACCCATGAAAGGACAAAGGGGGTCACTTTTGGGCAGAGATTCAGTGAAGGGGGACCCAAGCTTAAATTTTGGTCCAGTTTTTTTGCTATAGTCTTCCCTAGCAGGCCGGGCAAAAACACAGTAGCCCGTCTCCCACCCTGCATAGAGGGTTAGGTTCATGCGCCTTCTCCACCAGAAAACTTTCTATGTGTTTGAGCAGATCATTTTTGTCCAAAATTGTCTTATGTCTGAGAGCTGTACAAAAGTTGGAACAAGATGCAAGATGGCTGCCCCATTACATTGTGAAGATATTAAATCACAAAAGAACACAATTAGAATGTATACTCTGTTTCAGTGTACATTTCAGATGAGTAGGAATCATTTTTTTCCTAATCATTTTTTGGGGCTAAAAACATCCCTTTAAGGCAGTGCTAATTTGCATATATTCTGTAACAACGTCCCTCAATGAATGTCTGTAGCACTTCCAAATAATTCTCGAAAAATCTTTCTAAAGTCTTGGTGATCCCTCATGTGTGACACAAATCCTAAACGTGGAATTACGGCATTGACCTCATTTACGGTAGAGTTGTGTCGTCGCCTTGGATACAGTCTGTAACATTTCATTGTTTCTTAATTGTTTTTATCTGTTTTGAATTCCGATTTGTCGCCACTTTAATCAGAGGCTGCCCCGTAGTGACAATGTTATGCGGCGATCGAGGGATGTTTGCGTTTCTTGAAAATAATTACAATCAGCGGTGATGATAATTAGATGAGCGGAAGAACGCTAGGACCTAACCGCGCATTTATTAGGCACACAAAAAGTGATCAGCTTCTGTGAATTTACATCTATTGTTTTATACTGTGGATAGTCTACAATGGGAAGATATCACCTATCCATAGGGAGCGCTGTGACCCCTCCCTGCTCATAGGATGTCCGTCATTTGAATGGAATAGTGGTCGCACATGCTCACTATTCAATTTTTATGGACCTGACGTCAGACCCATGTACTTTTGAACACTCCATTCAGATGGTTGGGGGCAGAGGACCGACCCCCTTACTATATGGGGTTAGCTAGTAGAGATGATCGGACCTGATGGTCAGGTTCAGGTTTTTTTGAATATTAGCTATTGAGAACAGCTGATCCATGGGGGTGCTGTGTGTTGGAGCCCCAACAATAGAATTTTTTGCCTAAAAAGCTCCTTAAATAATTGGTTATATAGAGGATCTCTTGCTTTGGAAGACCTGTTTGATGTGAATAAGCATGGTGTTATGCTATATTTCTCCTATGGGGGCGCTGTAGAGAAATTGAACACTTTACGATTGGTTTTCTCACACATCATAGCCGATCACTGATGGTCCTGGTAGGGAACAGTTTGTGATCACCTCATTGTCAAGGAACCTTCTAAGACGTAGGTTATGTCCAAAGTGGAGAAACCCTTTAAGTAAGAACATTAAAGTAGGTAATAAACACAAGATTTTCCATTTTCCTTTTATATTTGGATAAAATATATAAATTATTTATCCGTCGTAAAATAATATTGATTGACTGGTGCAGCATTCAGCCCTCTCCGTCCTAATTCAGGAAAAAGCAATTAAAGGAAATCATTGTATTCTCGAGTGTGTTCTTTATCATTCCACCTTGAAAGCTTTTCAATGCGTCGTCTAAAATAGCTCGCGAATCTTCAGATGCCTGAATAGCGCGTGCTATAAAAGATCAAATTCCCAAAATATCTCCAAATTTGCCAAAGTCATAAATGAACAAAAAAGTGAGTGTAATATGTTAAAACAATATTAATAATAACAATAATACATTATTAAAATTAATAATTCTGTTATTAGTTTTTAAAAAACGTAAATATAACAAAAATTCTCAACAGAAATTCAATTGTAAGGGAAATTATAGTCTAATGTGTGACTAGACTCTTATAGAGTTACTAGATAGATTGTTTGGCCCCACCCCTGACGAGTAAAAAAGTAGAAGACCCCGCCCCTGCACTGTAATATTAGCAAAAGTGTGAGGATGAGAAGTAATGGAAAAGTTATCTTGTGTAGGGGGGTAACTTGAAGGGTTAGAGATGCTGCAAGGAGTCTCTGGGGTGTCTATTTTAGTATAAGGAAACTATTACTATAGAAAATTCTATATAGTTGAGGACCTGTCACAGATTTTAGTATTAGCTTCTATTCTGAATCCATTTCACGGAACAATCCTTCAGAAATGTGTTTTCAGAAGCATGAGTTGAGTAATCACATTGACTATTAATGCATATCCCTTGAAATTTAAGGGGGCATTCCTTTGTCTGAAGCTACCCCCCCTATTTAGATAAATAGGTGGGCATCAACCTGGTTCTAATTAAATAGGATTATACCTAGTAACTTACAAAAATCCTAGGGCACATCAGCTGTAACTAATGGTATATAGGTGGAAGGACCACCTCCTTAAAGGGGTTGTATCAAGTTTATCCACACAGGATAGTGTAAAAAAATGTATAACTGAGGGTGCCTGATCATTGAAACCCCAAAAATCTATGACAGAGGTCAATGCACTCCATTTCATGGAACAATCCATGAATTTGACTTTGCAGAAGCATCAGTTGACTTCTGCTGCATATCCTTTGAAATTTAAAGGGGGCATTCATTTGTCTGAAGCAACCCCCCCCCCACATCAAACTGGTTGAACCCCCCACCAAAAAAAAAAAAAATCAGCTTTGACTGATGGTACATAGGTAGAAGGACCACCTCCTTAAAGGGGTTGAATCAAGTTTATCCACACAGGATAGTGTAAAAAATGTATGACTGAGGGTGTCTGATCATTGAAACCCCTAAAATCAAGGACAGGTGTCAATGATTTCAGTTCTTTCCTCTCTATTGGGTCCTTAATTCTACATTGTGTTCTCGTGAGGATCTACAATCCTCCAGTTAGGGAATAAATACTAAACTTGATACTACCCCTTTAAATACATAGGGCAGGATTGACCTTGTTTATAATTTTTTTAAGTTGTTAATTTAGCTTCAAACACTTGGGTGTGATTTACAATAATAAACTATTGCTTAACGAACTACTATGGTTTTAATTATCAATATTGCAATACCTCATTTTTCCTGCGGAGGCAGCGCAGGGAAATTGAACTCGTGCTTCCAGGTTCCAGGTGATCAGCAGGGGAACTGAATGGCAAAATGGTCAACATTTTTCAATCATTTCTTGTAATTTTTTAAAAATAATTACGTCGCAACAAAGTAGAATAGCAATATAAAAAAGATAAATAGAAATACGAAATAATAGAAATTTTCTGAATTCTCCCATTTCTGGACTCCTATGGCTGAGGCTGCGTTATAATATCTAAAGGTTCAGATTTATCTCCATGTGAATTCTTGTTTTTGCGATGCACTAAAATGTATTTTTTTCAGGTTCCGCTGGGTATAAATAAAACACAGAAAAAGTTGGCGTTCCGAGGAGATGTACACAGAAGGTGGTGGAGTTTATTGGAGCCCAGAATCCGAAGTTTCCAATGTGAGCACTTGACATCTTCACTAAGGAGCACTCTGCATGAATACCAATAACGAGACGAGCCGCAATGATATCTTCTCACGCAGAGAGATAAGACTTTCTTGGCTCACAATTGCTGCCTCCTGCATAATATTATAAAAGAGCTTGTCTTCTCTAAAGTCTCACCGGCATCGCGACATATGTGATAGCGGAAATATGTACCGTATGAGAGAAAGTGAGGAATCATCCAACAAACACAGGGAAGAGAAGCTGTGCTCCATTGTAGCATTATAGCACTTATATTCTTGTACATAGGGGGCAGTATTATAGTAGTTATATTCTTGTACATAGGGGCAGTATTATAGTAGTTATATTCCTGTACATAGGGGCAGTATTATAGTAGTTATATCCTTGTACATAGGGGGCAGTATTATAGTAGTTATATTCTTGTACATAGGGGGAAGTATTATAGCAGGTATATTCTTGTACATAGGGAGCAGTATTATAGTAGTTATATTCTTGTACATAGAGGGCAGTATTATAGTAGTTATATTCTTGTACATAGGGACAGTATTATAGTAGTTATATTCTTGTACATAGGGGGCAGTATTATAGTAGTTATATTCCTGTACATAGAGTTCAGTATTATAGTAGTTATATTCTTGTACATAGGGGGCAGTATTATAGTAGCTATATTCTTGTACATAGGGGGCAGTATTATAGTAGTTATATTCTTGTACATAGGGGGCAGTATTATAGTAGTCATATTCTTGTACATAGGGGGCAGTATTATAGTAGGTATATTCTTGTACATAGGGGGCAGTATTATAGTAGTTATATTCTTGTACATAGAGGGCAGTATTATTGTAGTTATATTCTTGTACATAGGGAGTAGTATTATAGTAGTTATATTCTTGTACATAGAGGGCAGTATTATAGTGGTTATATTCTTGTACATAGGGAGTAGTATTATAGTAGTTATATTCTTGTACATAGGGGGAAGTATTATAGCAGTTATATTCTTGTACATAGGGGCAGTATTATAGTAGTTATATTCTTGTACATAGGGGGCAGTATTATAGTAGTTATATTCTTGTACATAGAGGGCAGTATTATAATAATTATATTCTTGTACATAGGGGGCAGTATTATAGTAGTTATATTCTTGTACATAGGAGCAGTATTATAGTAGTTATATTCCTGTACATAGGAGGCAGTATTATAGTAGTTATATTCTTGTACATAGAGGGCAGTATTATAATAATTATATTCTTGTACATAGGAGCAGTATTATAGTAGTTATATTCCTGTACATAGGGGCAGTATTATAATAGTTATATTCTTGTACATAGAGGGCAGCATTATAGTAGTTATATTCTTGTACATAGGGAGCAGTATTATAGTAATTATATTCTTGTACATAGGGGGCAGTATTATAGTAGTTATATTCCTGTACATAGGGTGCAGTATTATAGTAGTTATATTCTTGTACATAGAGGGCAGTATTATAGTAGTTATATTCTTGTACATAGGGAGCAGTATTATAGTAATTATATTCTTGTACATAGGGGGCAGTATTATAGTGAAATGTAATATATATATATATATATATATATATATATATATATATATATATATATGTGTGTGTGCTCTTTAAGCATATACTGGGCAGTGTGGGGTGTCTAGGTAGATGCTAGAAGAGAACATTCATCATAAATATTTATTGCATGTATATCATTTCAAGCTCTGATAGCGCTATAAATGAATTATTACTGCCGGGGACGTTACTAGCACTCACTGGGTGTATCAGGTACACGACAAGCAATCTGGAGAGTTAACCAAGAGAAGCAGAGTCAGATGATCGCCTCCTATAATCACTCATGTGTCGTATCAGTATCCAGCACGTGCGGGTGGCGGCAGATTGGCTGCAAAAACCCATCGAATGTTTTTTAATTTTTTTTTTTTACTCTTCTGTCTTGTAATCGCCTTATGTCCATCTATAAAACCTATGTTTCCCCAACTAAATGTGACTGTATGCGATTTAAGAGAAGGCATTTATTTTGTGGGTGACATCTGGTGCAGAGGAATAAATTAGCAATTTAGTCTTGGAATAGAATAAAAAGGGTACTTTATTTTAACAAGTAAGGAGGGGAAATGGAGGGATTTGGAGGAGAGCTAATTTGTAAAATATGTTTAAAGAAAAATCTTCTGATACAAGTAGCTGGTGGTCGGATGATGGAATGTGGATCTGTATGTGGAGCTGATGCCATGTGCCTGGAAGAAGCCCCATAGCTGTAACCCATGACTCATGGGATACTGGTGCAAGATTTCAGGTTGTCCTCTTCCTTACCTATAGCCCCACTATTTCATATTTGCTAAGATTTTTATGTGGACCTTAAAAATCCTGCAGTGCCTATGCACAAAATGCCGGGAACGGATCTGACGTCAGCATGGGTGAGAGACATGGGGGAGTATTTAGCAGGACTTCTATGCCCCAAAAGTGGCGTAGAAAATCTGAAATAATCACAAATGCTAGATTATTGCTTGTACTTGTTATTGTTTTCCCCTATTCCCCAGCTCCATGTCAGGGGTGTGTGAAGGGGGGAATTGCCAGCAGAGAATGGGCCGATACAGGGCGTTCGTGTCCCCGCACCAGCAGCCAGATTTTTCGCGTCCACCTAAGACTTTTGATGTATCCGGCGGTGCAGGAGTTCTGGTGGAGCTGTCGTATAAAGCCACATGAGCACCAGTGTGTGATAAATAACCCCCATTGACTATTTTCACCACTGCCAGGGGTCCTGCAGAAAATCCTAATACACACCTCGGCTGCTGAACACCGTTGTGATTGTGCAGAACATCCTGATACACAACTCGGCTGCTCCAAAACCCCATGATACTGCAGAACATCCTAATACACACCTCGGCTGCTCCAAACCCCCTTGATGCTGCAGAACATCCTAATACACACCTCGGCTGCTCCAAACCCCCTTGATGCTGCAGAACATCCTAATACACAACTCGGCTGCTCCAAACCCTCATGATGCTGCAGAACATCCTAATACACACCTTGGCTGCTCCAAACCCCCATGATCATGCAGAACATCCTAATACACACCTCAGCTGCTCCAAACCCCCATGATGCTGCAGGACATCCTAATACACACCTTGGTTGCTCCGAAATCCCCATGATGCAGCAGAACATCCTATTACACAACTCGGCTGCTCCAAACCCTCATGATGCAGCAGAGAATCCTGATGCACACCTCAGCTGCTCTAAACCCCCATGATGCTGTGGAACATCCTAATACACACCTCAGCTGCTCCAAACCCCCTTGATGCTGCAGAACATCCTAATACACACCTCGGCTGCTCCAAACCCCCATGATGCAGCAGAACATCCTATTACACAACTCGCTGCTCCAAACCCTCATGATGCTGCAGAACATCCTAATACACACCTTGGCTGCTCCAAACCCCCATGATGCTGCAGAACATCCTAATACACACCTTGGCTGCTCCAAACCCCCATGATGCTTTAGAACATCTTAATACACACCTTGGCTGCTCCAAACCCCCATGATGCTGCAGAACATCCTGATACACACCTCGCCTGCTCCAAACCCCCATGATGCAGCAAAACATCCTATTACACAACTCGGCTGCTCCAAACCCTCATGATGCAGCAGAACATCCTAATACACACCTCAGCTGCTCTAAACCCCCATGATGCTGTGGAACATCCTGATACACACCTCGCCTGCTCCAAACCCCCATGATGCAGCAGAACATCCTATTACACAACTCGCTGCTCCAAACCCTCATGATGCTGCAGAACATCCTAATACACACCTTGGCTGCTCCAAACCCCCATGATGCTGCAGAACATCCTAATACACACCTCAGCTGCTCCAAACCCCCATGATGCTTTAGAACATCTTAATACACACCTTGGCTGCTCCAAACCCCCATGATGCTGCAGAACATCCTGATACACACCTCGCCTGCTCCAAACCCCCATGATGCAGCAGAACATCCTATTACACAACTCGGCTGCTCCAAACCCTCATGATGCAGCAGAGAATCCTGATGCACACCTCAGCTGCTCTAAACCCCCATGATGCTGTGGAACATCCTAATACACACCTCAGCTGCTCCAAACCCCCTTGATGCTGCAGAACATCCTAATACACACCTCGGCTGCTCCAAACCCCCATGATGCAGCAGAACATCCTATTACACAACTCGCTGCTCCAAACCCTCATGATGCTGCAGAACATCCTAATACACACCTTGGCTGCTCCAAACCCCCATGATGCTGCAGAACATCCTAATACACACCTTGGCTGCTCCAAACCCCCATGATGCTGCAGAACATCTTAATACACACCTTGGCTGCTCCAAACCCCCATGATGCTGCAGAACATCGTGATACACACCTCGCCTGCTCCAAACCCCCATGATGCAGCAGAACATCCTATTACACAACTCGGCTGCTCCAAACCCTCATGATGCAGCAGAACATCCTAATACACACCTCAGCTGCTCTAAACCCCCATGATGCTGCAGAACATCCTGATACACACCTCGCCTGCTCCAAACCCCCATGATGCAGCAGAACATCCTATTACACAACTCGCTGCTCCAAACCCTCATGATGCTGCAGAACATCCTAATACACACCTTGGCTGCTCCAAACCCCCATGATGCTGCAGAACATCCTAATACACACCTCAGCTGCTCCAAACCCCCATGATGCTTTAGAACATCTTAATACACACCTTGGCTGCTCCAAACCCCCATGATGCTGCAGAACATCCTGATACACACCACGCCTGCTCCAAACCCCCATGATGCAGCAGAACATCCTATTACACAACTCGGCTGCTCCAAACCCTCATGATGCAGCAGAGAATCCTGATGCACACCTCAGCTGCTCTAAACCCCCATGATGCTGTGGAACATCCTAATACACACCTCAGCTGCTCCAAACCCCCTTGATGCTGCAGAACATCCTAATACACACCTCGGCTGCTCCAAACCCCCATGATGCAGCAGAACATCCTATTACACAACTCGCTGCTCCAAACCCTCATGATGCTGCAGAACATCCTAATACACACCTTGGCTGCTCCAAACCCCCATGATGCTGCAGAACATCCTAATACACACCTTGGCTGCTCCAAACCCCCATGATGCTGCAGAACATATTAATACACACCTTGGCTGCTCCAAACCCCCATGATGCTGCAGAACATCGTGATACACACCTCGCCTGCTCCAAACCCCCATGATGCAGCAGAACTTCCTATTACACAACTCGGCTGCTCCAAACCCTCATGATGCAGCAGAACATCCTAATACACACCTCAGCTGCTCTAAACCCCCATGATGCTGTGGAACATCCTGATACACACCTCGCCTTCTCCAAACCCCCATGATGCAGCAGAACATCCTATTACACAACTCGCTGCTCCAAACCCTCATGATGCTGCAGAACATCCTAATACACACCTTGGCTGCTCCAAACCCCCATGATGCTGCAGAACATCCTAATACACACCTCAGCTGCTCCAAACCCCCATGATGCTTTAGAACATCTTAATACACACCTTGGCTGCTCCAAACCCCCATGATGCTGCAGAACATCCTGATACACACCTCGCCTGCTCCAAACCCCCATGATGCAGCAGAACATCCTATTACACAACTCGGCTGCTCCAAACCCTCATGATGCAGCAGAGAATCCTGATGCACACCTCAGCTGCTCTAAACCCCCATGATGCTGTGGAACATCCTAATACACACCTCAGCTGCTCCAAACCCCCTTGATGCTGCAGAACATCCTAATACACACCTCGGCTGCTCCAAACCCCCATGATGCAGCAGAACATCCTATTACACAACTCGCTGCTCCAAACCCTCATGATGCTGCAGAACATCCTAATACACACCTTGGCTGCTCCAAACCCCCATGATGCTGCAGAACATCCTAATACACACCTTGGCTGCTCCAAACCCCCATGATGCTGCAGAACATCTTAATACACACCTTGGCTGCTCCAAACCCCCATGATGCTGCAGAACATCGTGATACACACCTCGCCTGCTCCAAACCCCCATGATGCAGCAGAACCTCCTATTACACAACTCGGCTGCTCCAAACCCTCATGATGCAGCAGAACATCCTAATACACACCTCAGCTGCTCTAAACCCCCATGATGCTGTGGAACAACCTGATACACACCTCGCCTGCTTCAAACCCCCATGATGCAGCAGAACATCCTATTACACAACTCGCTGCTCCAAACCCTCATGATGCTGCAGAACATCCTAATACACACCTCGGCTGCTCCAAACCCCCATGATGCTGCAGAACATCCTAATACACACCTTGGCTGCTCCAAACCCCCATGATGGTTTTGAACATCTTAATACACACCTTGGCTGCTCCAAACCCCCATGATGCTGCAGAACATCCTGATACACACCTCGCCTGCTCCAAACCCCCATGATGCAGCAGAACATCCTATTACACAACTCGGCTGCTCCAAACCCTCATGATGCAGCAGAACATCCTAATACACACCTCAGCTGCTCTAAACCCCCATGATGCTGTGGAACATCCTGATACACACCTCGCCTGCTCCAAACCCCCATGATGCAGCAGAACATCCTATTACACAACTCGCTGCTCCAAACCCTCATGATGCAGCAGAACATCCTATTACACAACTCGGCTGCTCCAAACCCCCTTGATGCTGCAGAACATCCTAATACACAACTCGGCTGCTCCAAACCCTCATGATGCTGCAGAACATCCTAATACACACCTTGGCTGCTCCAAACCCCCATGATGCTACAGAACATCCTAATACACACCTCAGCTGCTCCAAACCCCCATGATGCTGCAGGACATCCTAATACACACCTTGGTTGCTCCGAAACCCCCATGATGCAGCAGAACATCCTATTACACAACTCGGCTGCTCCAAACCCCCATGATGCAGCAGAGAATCCTGATGCACACCTCAGCTGCTCTAAACCCCCATGATGCTGTGGAATATCCTAATACACACCTCAGCTGCTCCAAACCCCCTTGATGCTGCAGAACATCCTAATACACACCTCGGCTGCTCCAAACCCCCATGATGCAGCAGAACATCCTATTACACAACTCGCTGCTCCAAACCCTCATGATGCTGCAGAACATCCTAATACACACCTTGGCTGCTCCAAACCCCCATGATGCTGCAGAACATCCTAATACACACCTTGGCTGCTCCAAACCCCCATGATACTTTAGAACATCTTAATACACACCTTGGCTGCTCCAAACCCCCATGATGCTGCAGAACATCCTGATACACACCTCGCCTGCTCCAAACCCCCATGATGCAGCAGAACATCGTATTACACAACTCGGCTGCTCCAAACCCTCATGATGCAGTAGAACATCCTAATACACACCTCAGCTGCTTTAAACCCCCATGATGCTGTGGAACATCCTAATACACACCTCGCCTGCTCCAAACCCCCATGATGCAGCAGAACATCCTATTACACAACTCGCTGCTCCAAACCCTCATGATGCTGCAGAACATCCTAATACACACCTTGGCTGCTCCAAACCCCCATGATGCTGCAGAACATCCTAATACACACCTCAGCTGCTCCAAACCCCCATGATGCTTTAGAACATCTTAATACACACCTTGGCTGCTCCAAACCCCCATGATGCTGCAGAACATCCTGATACACACCTCGCCTGCTCCAAACCCCCATGATGCAGCAGAACATCCTATTACACAACTCGGCTGCTCCAAACCCTCATGATGCAGCAGAGAATCCTGATGCACACCTCAGCTGCTCTAAACCCCCATGATGCTGTGGAACATCCTAATACACACCTCGGCTGCTGCAAACCCCCATGATGCGGCAGAACATCCTAATACAAACCTCGGCTGCTCCAAACCCTCATGATGCTGCAGAACATCTTAATAATACCTCAGAGGTCACATCACAAGTCTTTTTCCTGTTCCCACTATAAAGACATGACCTGATATATAAAATGTTGGTTTGCAGTGGAAATAATAGAGATACAAGCAAAGTAATGATTGTATCATAATTCTATCCAGGCGAAACTAACATGAAGAACTTATACATCACATCACTCACATTGGAGGAGATTTATCAGGGTGTAAAGGAAGGGTAGGATGACAGACAGGAAGGACAAGTGAGCCCTGATCTAAGCCGGCAAACTGTCACCTGCCTACTTTATTGGCCCCATCCTAAGCAGTGGCCAGTAACTGGGCGACGGTCCCTCACCGCACAGTCAAAAAGACAAACAAACTATAAACACTTTAGTGTAACCAGAATTCCGGGCCACAACAGACGGATGATACAGTACTTAATTGAGATGCAACAGGAGGGTCAATATATGAAAAGCCGAAGTGAGTAAGCCAGAGATAACCAGAGACATGGATGCAGGCAATGAGAGAACTGAGTAAATAAATATAACCAGCAAGGAGTGATGAAACTGGGCAGGTATATAAGGCAGTACCTTGACGCGCCTCCAGCAGGTGACCGGATCAGCCGTCCATCACACTAGTAAGCCTTGCCAGAGAGGGCTGAACTGCAGAGAGCAGAGTGCGGCTGAATATATGGACAAAGAAGAAATCTAAGCCACAGTTCACACACAGAAAATGCAAACGATGATGATATGGATATTACAAAGGGTTTTCTGCTTCACAAGCCCTGAAATAATCAACAAGCATTACTATTTTTACTCCTTTACGCCACTTCAACAACTAGTGGGCGTGGAGGGGGCGTGGACAATGGTGAAGTGGGCCGGAGCACTCGCTATAGCCTGTGACTGATTCGGACCAAGCGCGTATTTAACTTGCAAATTGTGTCGCACGCTGTATGTTAAGGGTGCACCACTAAAAGGTTGGTGAACTCTGACCTGAGCAGGGAAGCGACACATTCATGATTTCTGGCGCCTGATCTTAGTGAATTGCCGCACCCGTTATACACGGACAATGTACTTTTAGTAAATGTGCGCCGTTGTGAATTATGTATGTAATTCTGAAACACCTTTCTGCTGCAGACTTGGGATCATGGTGCAGAAATAAACATTTGCAATGCAAAGGTTGAGTTCTATTCCCCATACGATAGCAAAATCACGGCAATACACATTATAAACACCAGCCGATTGTGCAAAATGGCTGTGGGATTACTGCCATGGTAAATACGGAAGCCATCTACAATGTGTGCAGATAATGTTGTATGTTGAAAGTGTGTTTTTCTGCTGCCCTCTTCTCCGGGTATGTGTACCCATGTATATATAGAACATATATGAATATATACATACATATATACTTACACACTCATATAAGAAGGCTCAATCTACACCAAGACACCTACAACCACTGATTTCTGTACAAATACAGTCACACACATATGCAAACAATTATACTGCACACAAATTCACTCACCCCTTATGGTGGGGGGGAGGGCTGACTACAGCAGACTACAGAGCTGAGAGCCCCTCCCTTTCTTAACTGACCCAACTACTGCAGGAGAGGGAGAGGCAGAGCTCCAGCTGCATGTGAGTCACCATTATCTGTCATGTGCTCTTGCAGGACATTCCTGTTTTTTTATGGTGTCCTCCAGGTCTGGGCAGAGGGAGGTAAGTCCTGGACTTCAAATCTATCTGCATCCTCCAAATATAGAAAGAATTGAATGAAATGCTGTGGCAGGAGATTGTTGGCTTCACACATCACCACTGAGATTTTGCCGCTTCAGTATCCAGTAGAGCAGGGCAGAGGCTATATGATGGCATCTTTGCACATGCCATAGCAGAGAGGACAGAAGAGAACTGCTGTTAGGGAGTGTGTAATGGTGTCTGATTCTTTTATTTTCATTACAGAAGAGTAGGCATCAGCAACATGAGGTCTGCAAAAATAAGGGGCACTATAGATGAGAGTGTTACAGCAAAGGAAATATAAATTGGGGATGGATTGGTGGTAGAGTGGGGAGTCTAGAGAAAATGGGGCATTCTAATCGATTTTACAGTCTAAAGGGCACATAATACAATGCAGCGGCCATAATGTAGTGTGGACTAGTGAAAAAAGGGTTATTTTACTCTGTGGGTGGAGTTGGGGTACGGCCAAGGGTGGGCTTGTAAACTGAAAACTTTTGCAACTTTTGCTTGAGGTCCCAAAATGCAAAACCCAACCTGGACAACTGGCTGCATTTCGAAAACATGTTTGGACTCCTAGAATGACCCATACGACTTGTTATGGACTTTAAATTAGGAGAATCTGACTATTGGTTATTAACTATGTCCTAGTTGTATCCAGTTATGACTGAAAACTTAGAATAGAAGTGTATCATCATGAAGAATCGAAGTGCAAAGCAATTCTTGATGAGTGTCACATAGAAGTGCCTAATTCTTGATGTCGAAAGTCTTGGAGAGTCCTACAAAGAAAATTGCGAAGCCAACTGAGGAACCTCATGCACTCAGTTAAATTGCACTGGATTGTGATGGATTTGACCTGTTGAATATAGAATGGTCTTCAAAAGGCCACTTGTAGTTGTGTGCTTTGATATTTCTCGAACTACAAAGCAGTGTGCCTCTACCAAAGAAGAATAACTACCAAGTGTCATGCATTTCCAGCTAGTTGGATGCCTCGGATTTTTGTACATCCTTGTGTAGGACACTAAACTTTGCCAACTTCTAAAGGCCAAATAATCCTGTAAAGAACAGATCCTTCCCTATACCTTTATGCACTGATGGGAAGACTTTATACTTGGACCATTGACTGGTTCGATCACTCCAACAGCGAGGCTACCTCTACAGAACGACTTCACAAGTCTACAGAGCTCTGAAAGCTTCGTGAAACATGCTCCATGACCACATCTTTGTCAATTTCCCAGGTTATCATTGCTACTTAGAAGACTGAAAATATAATTATTACTCCTTCAGATTGATGTCAGGTTTCCATCAATAGATCAGGCATGGAGAGTGTAGTCAAGTAGGAAGATCTCAATGATTTACACGTCCTAATAACATCCGGCTTGTGGTGAGGGAAGCAGACTGTAGCGAGGCGTTTCTTGTGGACTGGAGCTAATTGTCGGAGAAATGAGTTTGGATTTCAGAAGTAATTACTCGCTCTGATGATTTAGGCAAAAATTAGATACAGTATTGCACCATAATTAATTTCATTGATAAACTTTTTTAGATTTTTACGATGAAACATGGGGCTTCTGCGTTGCTTACTGATCCATCAAGAATAGATTGTGATCACTCACCCCCCACATATCATGGGGGGAAGGTAGAGATTTACAGACGGTTTTTCATGAATAATGAAAACAAAGTTATAACCGAGACTGATTTACAGGACTTCGGAAAAAAGTTTTATGCCTAAAAGAGCCACAGCAGAATACTCTAAACTAAAAGTTTTCACAGCTCTACCCCATTGGTAACATCTGTTGAGGCTTTTCAATCTCCATTTATGGCATTGTTTTTTGCCCCAGTATTTTTTATTGGAGTTTTACAATAATTTTCAAACAAAACAATTCTCAATATTTGATACACTATGGGGGTTAATTATCATTGGTTTTCCTGAGCTTTTTTGGTGTAAAAAAGTCTCAAAGTAGTCCCATTGAGCTTTTTTTTTAGACTTTTTACTTCTAAAAAGTCTCACTGTACTATTTCCAGCTCTTCAATAAAGGGGTTATCCGAGAGTATAAAATACTCATTGGAGGCCAGGATGGGGCGGGTAAAAAAATAAACATGTACTTACCTCCTGGCACCCTCTCAACCTCCAGTGCTGCAATCTCTCTGCAGTGCTGCGTTCTGTTCAGCTTCCAGCCGGCCAAAGTGTCTGGCGATGCCCACCGTGCCGCATGATACAACACTGGGAATAGGGACGGGTAGGCGTAGCCGGCTATCTCAGCCGCCCGGAAGCTAATCGCAGCTTCTGTGCCCCTGCTTGTTTACATGGGGAATGGACCTGAGAGATAGCAGCACTGGAGGGTGGGAGGTAAGTACATGATTTCTTTTTAACCCTCCCCATTTTTGGTTATTGGATAACCCCTTTAAGCTGGTATAAACATAGAACTACTGCTATTGCAACACCGTCCAAAGCCAGATTCATGACTTGGGACTTTTGCAAAAAGTCTCATAAATAGTCTCACAGTTACTCCAGTCTAAGCTGGTCTATGTGCTGGGACTTTTTATGCATTTTGAGACTTTTTGGGGACTTTTTGGAAAAAAAAGCCCGGACAGAAAATAGACCATAAGAACATTTATTAAAGGGCCAAAGCCACTTAAATGAATCTGATGGGCAACTGAGCTCCAAAAATAGACAAAGAACTGTCCCAAAGAGCCACGTAATGATAAATAACCCCCAATGTGTACAAATTCATCAGTCTACATAAGTATATCTATATATACATAAGACCAGCCATAAACACTTTAAGTCCCTGTGAATACATTCCCAAGGCGGTAGGGTAAAAAAATACATCACAAATAAGAAAAGAATAAGATGTAAAGAAAAAAAGGAGAAAAAAAAATTCAGACAAATATATCAATATGAGAAAATCTTAAAGGAAACCTACCACTTGAAGTGGTAGGTGTAAGATGGGAATACCGAGCACCAGCTCAGGACACTAACAAAAATAAGCTCCGGCACCAGTTCACCCTGAGCTGGTGCTCGGTATTCCCATCTTACACCTACTACTTCAAGTGGTAGGTTTCCTTTAAATGAAAACAGTACCGTTATGACACTGAATTTTGAGAAAAAAATGGGAACAGCGGATACAGTGTGTGAATAGTAATGATTATACTCCTGTAGTGTTCTAGAATACTTATTTGCCTCTTATAATTTTAATTTCTCTTTTTCTAAATTTACGGCATTGTTTAAGGCCAACCCCAATGCCAACCCGTTTGTATAAGACTCACGACTTTGAGGTTCGAAAAATGGTCCATGAAGTTATGGAGCGGTCCTGGTAATTTGCTTTTTGGATCAGTACCGTTTTTCCTAAGTAATTCTAAAAATAAATCAGATTGTGTGTGACTAAATCCATTTTGGTGCTTGCAAGTTGGTAGCACTGAACTAATCATATGTTACTCTCTGTAACTCCCCGCACTCTCACGAGCCACCCTTTATCAGTATTAGCGCTCATTAAAATTATTAAGGTAAGAAAAAAAGCTGAATTCCCATAGTAACTAGTAAAGAAATATGCAAATATGTTTTCCATTATGAGACAAGGAAAATATTGCCCCTCAAGCATGAATTTTTGGCCCCATGAACATAGTAACCTACATGATGTTTTCTGAAAACGTCATGCTTTATGTTAAAGGGGCTGCCTTACAAATTAGCTAAATGGCAATGTCTTTCTTGTCCCATCTTGGAAAACATATTTACATATTTCCCAGAATCCACCAGTGGAGCATCAACTCAATACTGAACCCCAGAGGGACAGCAGAAAACATACCAATTCAGGGGCTTCTAGAGTCTATTTCCTTGGGGATTATGAAGAGTGGACCACGAGACTCATTTTCTCTGGTGGGCCTCAGGAACCCCAGTCTGACACTGTATTAGGATTTCATCACTTCTCTTTTACGCTTTTCCTCCGTTTACACTTATAGTCACGTAATCTTCAGAATCGAAAATAAAACGAAAGCTAAATGAATTCATCATTCAGGGGGATAGAGCTGCCATCATGTCCCCAAGCGGTGTCAGCATAGGCGGTAATATATGTAGAAACCACGTCGTAGAGCGCGCTTCATCAAGTGTACCGTACAGTCATTTAGACAAAGCCACAAAAGATGCAGCATAAGGGATGGACAAGACATTTTGATTTTCTTGCTGATTTTTCAGATAACATAAGTTTATCCCCGGACTTTCTAAAGTTTGACTTAAAATTTAAAGTATCAGTGCTATTTGTTTCCAGGCTGTGTTCACATGTCGCCCTTTCTAGGCAAGTACAAAGATCAGCTGTTGGTGCTCTCATGGCATCTCCCACTGATTATTGATTTATAGAGCACCATTAATTCCATGGTGCTGTACATTTAGGGGTTCACATACATTACATTAAGACAAGTACAAGCCTACAGAGATCAGGAGACAAGTGGAAGGAGGACCCTGCCCGTGAGGGCTTACAATCTATATGGGGGGAGGATGGAGACACAAGGTGAGGGAGCAGAGCAGTTATAGTGCATTGTAGGAAAACCTGAACAGATGTGTGTTTTTAGGTTACGTTTGAAGGATTGGAAGGGGGGGGGGTAGTATGACACATTTTGGTAGGGAGTTCCCGAGTATAGTAGATGCATGGTAGAAGTCCTGGATGCAGTTGTGAGAAGAGCGGATGGTAATACAGTAAAACTGAAGGTCTTGTGAGGAACAGAGATTACGTGTGGGGTGATATTGGCTAATGTTCCCCAAACATGTGCAAGTCTGAAAGATCATCCATGTTCAAGGAAGGTCCTAAGTTAGGGGCCCCATCTTTCTGAAGTGCATGTACATAATAAGATTTTTAAATGGTGGAGTCCATTGGTGCTCATTACCATGAATCAGCTTCTAGAAAGTGTATCTGTCAAAATTGCAGGTGAAGGATGCACAGGAGGAGCAGAACACTGTCAATCAAGGCTGAGTGGGAGGCCATTAGCATTAGGAGACTGAACTAAACAGCATGAACACAGCCATGCACTGAGGTTTATGATACACAACACTTCTACAATGGCCAAATTTTTGTCATACTTCTTAACTTTGATAAAGAGAGATTAAGTTGTCTTCAGCTATGGCCTCTATTGCACCCCTATCCCCATCCCTAGTGTGCTCACACAATATTATACCCATTCTTAGTGACCCCACTTTTAACTACATCCTCGTTTTCTGTTGTACCTCCATTTCCACCTTTTCTGAAGCTCTCCCAACTTATAATGCCCCCTCCTCTACCCCACACACTGTATGCAGTGTCTAAAAATAACCCCTCCCAAATCTTTGCCACAATCTTTCCCTTTTGGTGTAAAATTTGTAAAAACGAATCTCACCTCTTTTCTGGTTGTCTTAGCTATTCTCTGTGACATATGTCCCAACCATCTTGGATTGTTGGGTTGGGGTTCCAACCTTCAACCTGCCAATATCTTTTGAGACCAAACACCTTATAACTATACTCCAATTAAGAGTTCTGCATATCTCCTTATCTGAAAGAGACCCAGGATTGTGTTTGCCTAACTCCCTTGATCCCCAAAATTTATCTGGTATTTGGTTGTAATGGCCCATATTTCCGTAACTTGCCAAAAGACGTTTTGAAGTTCTTCTGGGAGTTTGGGGCTCTTACCTTTCTGAGAGAGTGAACAATAGCTTTGAAGCTCGTCCTCCTGGGGAGGTAGTGACACTATCCACCTTGTAACTAAGACAAGTATCTACATTAGGATGTCTTCTTCAGTTCTTCTTGGGAGAAGTATGAGGATAGACCCTGGATCCTCTGGAATTCTGGTACCAGTATGAAACTAGAGAAGAGCCGACCTGATGTTTGCGTTCGACCTGTGCCACTCGGAGATATTGCCAGCCGAACAGCCAGATTAACGACCCTAGCAACTAGCCATAGCTAGGATTGGCCAATAATAGCCATGGCTAGTTGCTGGTTGGCGTTATATTGTTGGATTGTCGGATTGGCTAGTGGGTGAACCCAACTCTAAACCTGGACGCAAACATCGGGTCCACTCATCTCTATTCCTGAAATACCTCCCTCCACCAAGGACAGAGGGACACCCCTCAAAATCTGGGCCTGACCCACATAATCTGGGACAGTTGGTAAGTTGTCTTATAATGAATATACAGTATAATAAAGCTGTTACAAGAACCATTTTTAGCAAACAAAAATGTTATCTTTATTTATTCCGCATTAATATAACAGTCTGTAAAGCGGATGTTACCCCACAATAACAATGTAGACACGATGATCGCGATGACACGTTACACGCCATGCATCTTACCGCCACGAAGACAATACATTATCCACCCCTCCAGCATTAGCAATGCTAATATAAAAACTTCACAAAATCCAGGGTAAACATCTCATCAAGTCCCATAAGTTTGACACCATCCCAGAAATGAAGAACGAGGCCGGCTCCGATCTGTAATTAGCAGGGGAATGACAGACGCATCCTAAACTTTCCTGAACATATGGGTAATTATTTGAATACTATGACAGCAATGCACCAGCAAGCAGATTTAATTCACCGAGGTGATTTGGCTGTCTCAGACTGTAACACAATATGCCATCTAATGACTGAGTACAAATATTGCCATTAAAAGATGTGTGGGCCCACAGGATCCTATTACTGAAAAGAAACAATCCCCCAAAAAGTTTAAGTCGGCAATAAAATATCGAGCGGTAAACAGAGAAAGGAAAAAAAAAATAGACATAGAAATCAATTATCCGCACTAACATTTCATCAGGAGGGTAATATCAATAAAAACAAGACCTCATGCAGTTAAAACTTTTCATTTTTTTGTCTCCTATTTTACAAATTTCAGAAATAATTTCATTTTAGAATATATTTTTGACCTGCTTTACCACCAAGCCAATCCCCCCTCCATTATCATTTACTTATCTCCCTACTTTTCATTTCCTTTTAGTTTTTGTGCGACCGAAAAACATTTACAGTTTTTTTTTGTGTGTTATTTTTAAAAGGCAGTAATAAAAAAAAATTCCACATCATTTGGAGGCTAATAATCCACAGGCAAAATATGTCCTTGGGGGAGAAAATCTGGGAGAGTCCCTTGTTGAGAAGGACCTGGGGGTACAAGTAGATCATAAATTGAATAACCACATGCAATGTCAATCAGCTGCCTCTAAAGCCAGGATCTTGTCATGTATCAAAAGTGGTCTGGACTCTCGTGATAGGGATGTAATATTACCACTGTACAAGGCACTGGTTCTGCCTCGCCTGGAATATGCTGTCCAGTTCTGGGCATCGGTCCATAAAAAGGATGCCCTGGAGCTGGAGAGGGTTCAACGTAGAGCCACAAAAATGATAAGGGGTATGGAGGGTCTTAGTTATGAGGAAAGATTAAAACAAATAGATTTATTTAGTCTGGAAAAGAGACGACTACGAGGGGACATGATTAATTTCTATAAATATATGAATGGTCCATACAAAAAATATGGTGGTAAGTTGTTTCAGATTAAATCAAATCGAAAGATGAGGGGGCACGGTCTCCGTCTGGAGAAAACAAGGTTTAATCACCGAAGGGAACACGGCTGTCAATCTGTGGAATAGACGAGCTCAGGTGCTGGTCACAGCAGGGACAGCAGAGAGCTTCAAGAAGGGTCTAGATTAGAGATGAGCGAACATGCTCGTCCGAGCTTGATGCTCGGTCGAGCATTAGGGTACTCGAAACTGCTCGTTACTCGGACGAATACTTCGCCCGCTCGAGAAAATGGCAGCTCCCGCCGTTTTGCTTTTTGGCGGCCAGAAACAGAGCCAATCACAAGCCAGGAGACTCTGCACTCCACCCAGCATGACGTGGTACCCTTACACGTCGATAGCAGTGGTTGGCTGGCCAGATCAGGTGACCCTGGGATAGACTAGCCGCTGGCCGCGCTGCTCGGATCATTCTGTCTCTGGATGCCGCTAGGGAGAGAGCTGCTGCTGGTCAGGGAAAGCGTTAGGGTGTTCTATTAGCTTACTGTTAGGCAGGAGTGATTCTCAAAGAACCCAACAGCCCTTCTTAGGGCTACAATAACGTTCTACTTTTTTTATTTTAATTTGCATCTTTTACCATTTTGTGAGGAATTAGCAGGGGGACTTGCTACCGTTGTGTTTAGCTCTTAGTGGCACACATATCCATAGCAAAGACCGAAGTGGGAAAATTCAGTAGGGGTTGGATTTCTATTAGGCAATAACTCAGTGTCATCTCATCTGGCATAGTAGTGTGCTTCCTTTGATACTTGGCTAGAAAATAGCCATAGGAGAATACAAACAGCTTCTTGAAGCCTACAGTAGCGTTCTATATATTTGATTTCTGGTTGATCTGCTGGTGGCTGTAGTTTCTGCAGTGCATGTACTTGCCAATTCTGAGCAATTTGTAGTGAGACTTGCGACCGCTGTGTTCTGCGCTTAGTGGCGCACATATCCATAGCAAAGGCCGAAGTGGGAAAATTCAGTAGGGGTTGGATTTCTATTAGGCAATAACTCAGTGTCATCTCATCTGGCATAGTAGTGTGCTTCCTTTGATACTTGGCTAGAAAATAGCCATAGGAGAATACAAACAGCTTCTTGAAGCCTACAGTAGCGTTCTATATATTTGATTTCTGGTTGATCTGCTGGTGGCTGTAGTTTCTGCAGTGCATGTACTTGCCAATTCTGAGCAATTTGTAGTGAGACTTGCGACCGCTGTGTTCTGCGCTTAGTGGCGCACATATCCATAGCAAAGGCCGAAGTGGCAAAATTCAGTAGGGGTTGGATTTCTATTAGGCAATAACTCAGTGTCATCTCATCTGGCATAGTAGTGTGCTTCCTTTGATACTTGGCTAGAAAATAGCCATAGCAATAGGATAGGATTGTTTGGTTTCAAAAACTCAAAAAAAAACAAAAAACACAAAAAAAAAAAAAAAACACAAAAAAACACAAAAAAACCCAAAAAGAAGTAAAAAAAAAAAAAAAGTTATAACTCTCATTTTAAAAATGTTTAACCCGAGGGCTAGGGGTAGAGGACGAGGGCGGGGACGTGGGCGTCCAACTACTGCAGGGGTCAGAGGCCGTGGTCCTGGGCGGGGTGAGACACCACCTGCTGATGAGGGAGCAGGGGAACGCCGCAGAGCTACACTCCCTAGGTTCATGTCTGAAGTTACTGGGACTCGTGGTAGAGCACTGTTGAGGCCAGAACAGTGCGAACAGGTGATGTCGTGGATTGCTGACAATGCTTCGAGCAATTTGTCCACCAGTCAGTCTTCCACGCAGTCCACCCATGTCACCGAAATCCCCACTCCTCCAGCTCCTGCACCTCAGCCTCCTCCCCCCCAGTCTGCCCCCTCCCAGGAAAATTTGCCATTTGAACCGGCATACTCTGAGGAACTGTTTTCTGGACCCTTCCCACAGTCACAAACCACTTGTCCGGTTGCTGCTGAGCAATTTTCCGATGCCCAGGTTTTCCACCAGTCACAGTCTGTGGGTGATGATGACCTTCTTGACGTAGTGGAAGTGTGTAAAGAGGTGTCCGACGATGAGGAGACACGGTTGTCAGACAGTGGGGAAGTTGTTGTCAGGGCAGGAAGTCCGAGGGGGGAGCAGACTGAGGGATCGGAGGATGATGAGGTGACAGACCCAAGCTGGGTTGAGAGGCCGGGTGAACACAGTGCTTCTGAGACGGAGGAGAGTCCTCGACCTGAACAGGTTGGAAGAGGCAGTGGTGGGGCCAGACGGAGAGGCAGGGCCAGAGCTGGTGCATCAGCGCCACTGTCAACTAGTGAAGCTCCCGTGGTGAGGGCTCTTGCGGCGAGGGCTAGATCTTCAGAAGTGTGGAGGTTCTTTAAGGAAACACCGGATGACCGACGGACTGTGGTGTGCAACATTTGCCAAACCAGGCTCAGCAGGGGTTCCACCACTACTAGCTTAACTACCACCAGTATGCGCAGGCATATGAATGCTAAGCACCCCACTCAGTGGCAACAAGCCCGTTCACCTCCGGCCGTGCACACCACTGCTCCTTCCCCTGTGTCAGCTGCTAGTCAGCCCCCTGCCCAGGACCCTGGCACAAAAACCCCATCGTCGCCTCCACGATCCTCCACAGCATCCACCAGCGTTCAGCTCTCCATACCCCAGAAGCTGGAGCGGAAACGCAAATATAGTGCAACCCACCCGCACGCCCAAGCCCTTAATGTGCACATCTCCAGATTGCTTAGCCTGGAGATGCTGCCCTATAGGCTAGTAGAGACCGAGGCCTTTCGCAACCTCATGGCGGCGGCCGCCCCTCGGTATTCGGTCCCCAGCCGCCACTACTTTTCCCGATGTGCCGTCCCAGCCCTGCACCAGCACGTGTCAGACAACATCATCCGTGCCCTGACCAACGCCGTTTCTGACAAGGTCCACCTGACCACGGACACGTGGACGAGTGCTGCCGGGCAGGGCCACTATATATCGCTGACGGCACATTGGGTTAACTTGGTGGAGGCTGGGACCGAGTCTGACCCTGGGGCTGCTCATATACTGCCGACGCCGAGGATTGCGGGGCCTACCTCGGTCCAGGTGTTTCAGGCCTACTATGCCTCCTCCTCCTCCCACCCCTCCTCCACCTCCTCCTCCGAACTACCATCCGTGGGCACGGCGCCATCAGTCGGTAGCTCTAGGCACAGCAGCAGTGCCGTCGCTAAGCGACAGCAGGCGGTGCTCAAACTGCTGAGCCTAGGCGACAAAAGGCACACCGCCCAAGAGCTATTACAGGGCATTCCACATCAAAGTTGTTAACTTTGTCGCCACCCTGCTGTGTAATCCACAAAATATACTGGCAAACTTTTACCATTTAGGGATATTATTTCAGCGCTTCTTGCGCATCTGTTTACATTCCCCTCACCCGGCATATCCTAAACTTATAAGAACGCTACTACACTTGATCTTATACAAAAGGTTCTTAGAAGTGCTGTTTGGGGAGTAGCCTAGAAACAGGGGCTTGGATTGGCGAAAGCTCGCCTGGCTGCAGAGCGCCAGCTCCATCACAAGATCCAACTAACATAGTTGCAGCACCTTTAATCTACTACTAGTTCACTGCCTCCATAATAATAATAATCTTTATTTATATAGCGTCATCATATTCTGCAGCGCTTTACAAATCATAGGAAACAAATACAAATGTAATGTAACAGAGCACAACATTTGTATGGAACAACAGGAGTGAGGTCCCTGCTCGCCAGAGCTTACGGTTTATGAAGATGATGGGGTAACACGAGGTAAAAGAATATTTAATGGTCAAGCCATTCTTCTTAGGGAATAGAAAAAAATATAATAAATGGAATTGCTGTCGCTTGAAACACTCAGCCGTCATCTTATATACCAGGTCCAGGGTGAATGGGACTGCAGAGAAGTCTGGTGCCTGTTGGTTGCTGGATAACAGATGGGAGGACGACACAGGACGGGTTAGTAGAAGAGTTAAAACTTCATGCAGTTAATGAGTGTTATAGGCTTGCCTAAAGAAATGGGTTTTAAGAGCACGTTTGAAACTTTGGAGGTTAGGTATTAGTCTGATAGTCCGGGGCAGAGCATTCCATAGAATTGGTGCAGCTCTAGAGAAGTCTTGGAGACGCGAGTGGGAGGTCCGCACTAGGGTAGAGGTTAATCTAAGATCACTGGCGGATCTAAGAGCACGGGTTGGGCGATAGACTGAGATAAGAGAGGAGAGGTAGGGGGGTGCAGCATTATACAGAGCTTTATGGATGAGGGTTATTATTATTTTAAACTATTCGAAAGGAGACTGGCAGCAAGTGCAGCGACTGGCATGAACTGTAAGCATACATGGTCCCCTTATCAAACGAGCTGTGTCAGGCAGAATTTGGGGTTGTTTTCATGGCTTCCATGTTAACTTTGTCGCCACCCTGCTGTGTAATCCACAAAATATACTGGCAAACTTTTATCATGTAGCGATATTATTTGAGCGCTTCTTGCTCACCTCCTTTGGTTCCTCTCTGCCACCCATTGGTTTGAAGCCTGAGTCCATTTAGGGTATGTCGCCATGCCACTCTCTAGCCTGCCGCTGCTGCCGCTGCCTCTGCATGCCGTCCCCTATAGTGTCAGGGTCAATTATTGGATGTTTTAGATGCTATCTAGCTTCATTCTGTCACTCTGTCATGGCCATGCTGTTGCCCATAATTTTGGCATAATGGTGCGATTAGGCAGCCTCAGAGGCATCCATGCATGCTGCCCCTGCTGTTTCCTGTCCATTTCCGTGGTGTTTCCATCCTTTTCTGAGGTTCCCAGGTGTTTGGCCAAGCTTCCCTGTGCAGAGCCTTGGTCCCCTTAAAAATGCTCGAGTCTCCCATTGACTTCAATGGGGTTCGTTATTCGAGACGAGCACTCGAGCATCGGGAAAAGTTCGTCTCGAATAACGAGTACCCGAGCATTTTAGTGTTCGCTCATCTCTAGTCTAGATGCCTTTTTACACCTAAATAACATTGATGGTTATGTTATATAGAATTGTTTCCCCTGAATCCCGTCCAATCCCTTTCCTTCCTTGGTTGAACTTGATGGACATGTGTCTTTTTTCAACCGTATAAACTATGATACTATAGGGCAGATTTACTTACCCGGATCTGTCGTGATCCCGCGGTGCGCTGTCCGACTAGGATTTGGGTCTGCCGCGATTCACTAAGATTGTGCGCACGAGTTCCTGCATCCGTCGCTTCTGTGCCGAGGTCCGCCGGAGTTCACCTGCTTCTTCCTGGTGCTTGTAAGTGCGTGTCTTGCGAGACAATTCTAAATGTTACATCCTGCGCGTTGTCCAGATCCGTCGGGTTGTCCGCTTGCAAGCCGATGCGCCAAAATCTGATTGCGTGCGCCAAAATCCGGGTAATTCGCCGCAAAGCGGAAATCGTCGTTAAAAACCCGCAAAAAATGCTTCCGACTGACCCTTAGTAAATGATTTTTCGACACATCTTTTAAACATTTTTTTTAAACTGCATTTAATTTATTTGATTTTATTTCTTGCGTGATGCGGAGGCAAAAAGGTTTATTAATTTTCGTCTTTTTCATTTTAGCCGTCACTTTTCTATTATAATTTTTCTATTTTTTACTTTCTAGTTAAGGTTTTGTGACAGAGAAACCTTTGTATGATGAAGACAATGAGGGTCATTTACTAAGGGCCCGATTCGCGTTTTCCCGACGTGTTACCCGAATATTTCCGATTTGCGCCGATTTTCCCTGTATTGCCTCGGGATTTAGGCGCATGCGATTGGATTTTGGCATATCGGTGCCGGCATGCACACGACGGAAATTGGGGGCGTGGCCGAGCGAAAACCCGACGGATTTGGAAAAACCGCTGCATTAAAAAAAAAAAAAAGTGATGCGGGACTCGCGCTAACCATCACCAGGAATAGCCCGGTGAATTTCAGGGCATTCCGGCTGGCCTCGGGGAACTTCAGCGCAGCAGCGCCACCTGGTGGACGTCAGAGGAACTAGCTTAGTGAATCGCCGGAAGATCCGAATCCACTGCAGAAAATGCGCCGCTGGGTAAGTAAGTAAGTAAATCTGCCTCATTTTGTATTCTTTATTCAATTTCTGCAGACATTTTTACAAATCTACATTTGATTTGTTTTTTTTTAATGCAATACCAATATTTTCATTTTATTTTAACTTTTTTAAACACCGTCTTTATTCTTTCTTTTATTATTTATTCATCTGTAGGGCTGAGTCCACCTGAATCTTGTTTTGTGCTCTGGTGCTTAGGCTCATCCTGAAAAAACTGCCTAATGGGTTGCTGATAGGTCACAGCACTGATAACGATGGTTGAAGAGGGCTCATGGGGTGAACCCTGTTCAAACATACAGGGTGCTCACTGTATTATGCAGCAAACACCCATCAGTAACACCTGCAGTTGGTGCCGTCAATGATCACAGGTGTTAAAGGAAACCTCTCACCACCAACACCCCCTACAAAACACACGAGTACCACATTAACAGCGTTAGATGTCTTTATACATGTTCCATTGATGTCTCTATCCATGGGATTAGAGCCACCATTTGTCTAAAAAAGATTTTAATTGATGTCCTCTGTTCCAGTGATGGAGGTGGGAGAGCTGCAGTATACAGTCCATTCCCACCTCACTGACACTGACGCTGCTAATCTGGCTAAAGAGAATTCCTAAGGGAGAAGTGAAGAGCAAGGTAGATTTCTCTTCATATAGCCATCGCCACTCTCAACCCCCACCTTCTTCAGAGAGTGGTTAATGATGTAGCAGTGCCAAGTCACACAGATCCACTGTCGCTCTCTCACCTGCTCCTCAAGCCATCCTCAGGAATTTTCTCCAGCCTCATGTAAAGTAAAGGAAGCTGTGAATATCTATACAGGCGGTCCCCTACTTAAGAACACCCAACTTATAGACGACCTCTAGTTACAAACGGACCTCTGGAAGTTGGTAATTTACTGTACTGTACAATAAACAGCTATAACTGTTATTAAATGTGTCTGTAGTTAAGCTTTATTGATAATCCTGGTTCTTATGATAACCCAACCTTTTTAAAATCCAATTGTCACAAAGACCGAAAAAAAAAATTTGGCTGGGGTTACAATTATAAAATATACAGTTCCGACTTACATACAAATTCAACTTAAGAACAAACCTACAGACCCTATCTTGTATGTAACCCGGGGACTGCCTGTAGGTGAATATTGGCAGATGGGCCCTAAGAACTAATTCCATAGAGGTAGTGCAAAAAACAATGAATATGCAGACCTCTCTTGTTAGGGATAAGGACAATGCTTTTTAATCATAGTTTTTAATAAAGTATTTATTTTGGGAGGGTTAATTTGAATGGTAGGTTCCCTTTAATACTTCAAATGCAGCAGACGTATACACTCCGCTATTTGACCTAAGATTGTCGCTTCTCATATTGTGACCTCTTCCCACGATATGTTGTCTGTAAGAGACATTAGGCTCATCATTCAGCATGATCCAGTGCGTTGGTGGCACTTATTAGAGCAGCTATTTACAACAACACTTAATAATAAATAATTCCTTTCTTTATATAGCGCACACAGATTACGCAGCGCTGCACAAAACTTACCAAATCAGTCCCTGTCCCCAATGGCGCTCACAATCTAATCAACCTACCAGTATGTTTTGGAGTGTGGGAGGAAACCAGAAGACCTGGAGGAATCCGATGCAAACACGGGGAGAACATACAAACTCTTTGCAGATGTTGCCCTGGATGGGACCTGAATCCAGGACCCCAGCGTTGCAAGGCTGTAGTGCTAACCACTGAGTCACAAAGGAAGAAAGAGCCTAAAAAAAGTTAAATAGCCAAAAGACAAATACAATCTTAATTGTTCAACACACAAAACAATCTTGTGCACAAAAAAACATTTAAAAAAAAAACACTCCTTACATGTTTTCTTCTACTACTACTACTCTAGGGAACTTACCAGCACTACGAAACAAAATATAGATTTATACTATGTAGTATATTATGTTAATGGAGTCTAAATAGATATGTGAGAATTAAAAAAAAAAACGAAGCATTGAACTATGGAATTTGTGGCATAATTAGGCATCCGTAATATTGATGAAAAGTCTGAGGAAGAGTAATTATTACATAGTGCCGCTAGAAGGCTTTTCTCGCTAATTACCATTTTATGTATATAAATATTTATTGATGTGTGTTGTTAATTATGCATCTTATATACAGAGATGACAGGTATTCCTCAATGGATCTGTAGTCATTATATGAAGCTGTATGTAATTAGCAGTCGGGGCCCCCAAGTGTCCCCCTCAAAGGTCAGTCCTTAAAAGTTATTTAATCATGTAAACAGATTTTTTCATTAGCTTCTTACAGTTTATGAAAATAATCATGTTTTCGTATTGTCTTCCTATTGTCCTATGGTTGTTTTGGTGTAGAATCTGCTCAACTCCTTCAAAAGCTGGTTACACTGCTGCTTCGGGTACAGATGGTTTAGTACATTATGCTATTAAGATAGAATTGTATAATTAAAAGGGTTTGCCCACAAAAAAATCCTCAAATTTCAATCCCCTAGTGATGTTTACATAATAAAGAGAATTTTTAACACCTTTCTTTACAATTTTACTCAGTTTTATTGCTGTTTTAGTTCCCATCACTCAGTGATAGTCAGTATAAGATTCCAGAGTGTGGGACTCTCTAAGCAGACACTTCATGATCCCTCTAGTGCTGTGAGATGCTGTGTGCTGACAATGTGCTTAGTTTTCAGGGTCCAGGTTTATCTACACTTCCATTTACTTTCTGAACATTGTACTAGTATCTGACACATAGACAGAGGGATGAGACATATAAGAGACAAGATGATGAGATGCTTGAGATGCCTATAACACACAATGACACAGTCAGCTCTGCTACATTTCTGCTATTCCACAAGACACTGTTAGATCTGATGTGCCTCCCCCCCACCTCCCCGGATAAAGAACATATCTGCCTGTAGCTTAAAGCTCTCCTCTCGCTGTTTGCTGGCAGGAAGTCAGTGTCTATCAGTGAGAGCTCGGGGGAAGGGGTGCTGCAGGGGGCAGAGCTCAGCCCCACTGCATCAGGCAAGTGTGGCAACCAGGGGCAACTGAAATTGTGCACACCAGGACTGATAGAGAGGCGTTGGAATTATATCTGTGAAATGCTGGATTTTTGTTAATAACAGTGAATTAGAGAATGTGTTATTATATGAGTACATATAAGAAACTTGTCTTCGTGGGAGGAATATCCCTTTAAGACCAATGTATCAACTGAGAAAGGTTCCATAGAAATATCATTAAAAATGTACTGTCATTGGTGAAGAATATGTTAAATTCTTTAAAAAAAAATCTGTTGTAGGTCTGCTCATGGCACATACTGTTCAGCTGAATAAACCCCAGTGACACTGAATTACATAATGATGTCCTGCAGTATTTCTTAATTCAATAATTTAACATATAGGGGGTCATTTACTGAGGGCCCGATTCGCGTTTTCCCGACGTGTTACCCAAATATTTCCGATTTGCGCCGATTTTTCCCGTATTGCCCCGGGATTTTGGCGCACGTGATCGGATTGTGTCGCGGAGCTTGCACTTACCTTCACTAGGAATAGGCCGGTGAACTTGAGTGCATTCCGGGGAACTTCAGCACAGCAGCGCCACCTGGTGGACGTAGGAGGAACTGCCTTGATGAATCCCGGCCGGACCCGAATCCAGCGCAGAGAACGCGCCGCTGGATCGCGAATGAACCAGGTAAGTAAATCTGCCCCATAGTCTTTATACTACCATTGTCTAGGTGTAGAACATGCCCAACTCCTTAAAAAAGCTGTTTGTCCTTCTGCGCCTGATACAGATCATACAACACAATTGTCACAAACCTGTCCAGCAACAGCGCAACCACAACCAGACTTGGCGCATGCTGTCCGACTAATTCTACGACGTCCCTGATCGCTATGGCCCTACCTGCAGCAGATAAAACCACCTTGATAAGGACGGACCCGCTCTCAGCAACTTAACTAATGGACCCTAGGTGACCCTGCAAGGTGACACGGAAAAGCTTACTTCGTCTGGCAGTGGCTGGATGGTGGAACGGACAGGGAAAGCAGTGTCACACCGGGGGATATACGACACTGAAGGACAAACAAACACCATATATAGAGATGTAGAACTAGGTCCCATGTAGAATGTGAATGTTTTTTAAAAATGAATAAAATCTGTATATTTTTTCTGTCCTATATGCAATATATGTAATGTAATTGCAAATACATATCACAACCGTATCCCCTGCACATTTGTGAATCTCGTGTAACCATTAGGTGTGGGTATAGCGGTGACTCGCTGTCACATGGGCCATTGGAATAGTCTCAGATTGCTGCCGAGTTATTGCGTCCGGGAACAGATTTACAGTCCTATAACGTGAGCTTGTAGAGCGGCGCCGAGCTTCCGATTTACTGCACTCACTCATGTGTAACGCTTTACGCAGATCTGCTGGAACACACCGGCCCCGTGAACTAATATTTGTTTGCGTGTTAGCTGTGTATTGTACTGCAAAATGATCTGCTATGAAAGTAACAGAGTAACAGAGCGATACAAGGCTGACATTGCTAAGCACTGGTGGCCGATACATCCAGTATATAAGACAACCTGCTTCCAGCAGTCATTAGAGATTATGGGTACAAAAAAAAACCTATTTTGCTAACTTTTTCCAATTTTATCTCATACTAGCTGTCAGGGCTGAGAGTCTGTGGACCCTCTGGACCACCGTGGGTGATGGTACTAGCCGACCTGGGACCGGAGTCTAAGTGGCATCCGGTTTTCACCAGAGCCCGCCGCAAAGCGGGTTGGACTTGCTGAGGCGGGATACCACCAGGTCGTTCCACAGGTGCGACTAGCCCGCGGTGGCTGTCAAGGCGGTAACACAGGAGTCTGTAACCGGAGTAATGGTAGGAGAATAGCACTGGAATGCACAGTAGGACTCACGTCAGGAATCGCAGGAGCTGGCACACAGGAACGCAGGATCACAGGAATGGACTGACACACAGGAACGGACTGGCACGCAGGAATCACAGGAAACTCAAGATTCACAGGAAACGCAGGAATCACAGGAAAGACAGGAGAGCTTTCTCTTCATGGGGAAAACTTGAAGAGGAAGAAACTTATAGTAGGCCAACGCCAATTACCGGTGCACTGGCCCTTTAAAACTGAGCGAGCTGGCGCGCGCGCCCTAGGAGACGGGGACACGTGCGCCGAGCCACGGGAGCAGGAGAGGACATCGCTGGAGCCAAGGGAGGTGAGATGAGCGGAGCTCCGGAGGGACGGTGAGGTGCACGGATGCGCCTGCGATCCGAGACAGGGATCGCGGGAGCACCCGTGACACTAGCTGTAGTTCCCAGTGTTGCCCAGGATAGTAAATAACTGCTCTTAGCTATAAAAAAATAGAATGGGTTAACAAATAATATTTTATTTCTGTCTATCCCTCTCTCTTACTGTCTCTGAACATTTCTGTCTCTGAGTGTCTCTGAATGTCTGTTTCTATCTGTCACTGTCTCCGACTGTCTCTAGCACTGACCGTCTCTGTCTCTGTCTAACTGTCTCTTTCTCTGAATGTCTCTGACTGTGTCTGCCTCTGACTGTGTCTGTCCCTGACTGGCTGTCTCTGTCTGTCTCTGTCTCTGACTGGCTGTCTCTGTCTATCTCTGACTTTCTCAGACTGTCTGTCTCTGACTTTCCCAGACTCTCTCTGACTGCCTCTGTCTCTGACTGTCTCTGACTTTCTCAGACTGCCTCTTTCTCTGACTTCCTCTGTCTCTTACTGTCTCTGACTTTCTCAGACTGCCTCTGACTTTCTCAGACTGTCTCTTTCTCTGACTGCCTCTGTCTCTGACTGTCTCTGACTTTCTCAGAGTCTCTGTCCCTGAACTGTCTCTGACACTGTCTGTCTCTGAATTTCTCTGACTGTCTCTGTCTGTCTCTGGTTTTCTGTTGGCTGTTTCTGACTCAGAGCTCAAGTGTCATTTCCCCACAGCAGTTTATAAAATCTTTTATTGGTTTTCAACAGTTTTAACTCAGACATTCTTTTGGTAAACCTCCCCCTATCTCTGTATCTCTATCAATCTTACCTTACACATAAGCTGTCTATATATACTTAATTCCTATAGTAACCAACCAAAGCTAAGAGCTCATATTAATGACCTGTGGCAGAACAGCAACCAATCCCGGCTCAGCTTCTAACTGCCACAGCAGCAGCAGCAGACAATGGCTCCTGTATATGGTGGGTAATAAGGGGATCTTGGGGTGAAAATTTCAGCTCAAAACCGAGTCCATGACATTCCTGAGTTACAGAGCAGCTATGCAAAGTTTGGTAATTGTAAACGTGACGGTGCACATGTACATACATGTGTCTTTCCTGCCCCACGCCTGTGAACTCACTATAGCCTGGGATTATTCAGGGCTGAACGGTCACCAGTAATAGCGCAAGCTACCAGCATTCTAATGGCCGGGTGTAGAATTGAACCCCAGCGCAAGCACGGTGGAACCTCCCGATGTGTCCGGGGCGGAGGGGGGCATTGCCTTCATCATACACCGGTGCTCAGAGCGTTGGCATATGATAAATTCCCTTCTTTGCGCCCACCATTACATTGTTAATTTTCTGAATTTAAAGGGATTAGTTAAAAATTTCTTTAAATCAGTTAAAAATAGTGAGAGATGTTTTTGTGTTGCCTTCTCTCCTCTAGCTAATACATATGAGGGTCCTAAATGAGGGCCCCATAATGTTAACTAAACACCCCCTATGTGAAAGTGGATTTCTAAATGAGAAAACTAAAAAAAAACAAAAAACATGTTTTTTTGTTTTTTTTCCTACCTCTCTTTGTCCATCATTCTTTATGTAAGTTTGCTACATCGGAAAAGTCTCTAAAGGTTCCAGCATCAAGTGTGATCGCATTGATTTACAGTATTACCTCAGGTCCCCGGTGCGATCTTATATTTTATTTTTTGTTTTATGTTCAATTGATTCTCTGCGGAGACTTCAGTGAATTGTAACTACCAGGAGCCACTGTAAAAAATGTCTGAGCTCTCACCTCTAGAGACCCGAAGATGGAGCGTAAATAAAACAGGCTGGAAATTGAAGTTACAGTGTAGTATGGTGTAAGAAAGAGGGAAAACCTAAATTCATATATATTGTACATTATGATATGTTCACGTATAAGTCTAATGTATGCAAATTCATGTAAATCTCAGTGTCATTAGTAGTTCATAAATTCTGTATACTGTAGATTATATTTTTTGTGTTTTTTTTTTTTTACAGATCTTTATATTTTCTATGACCTGCTGCCAACACTAGGGGGAGCTAAGCATCTTACTGAATACTGTATTGTTATTGAGTTCAATGGAGGCAAAATATATTTTAAAACACATATAATAATCTTAGTTTTATCTTTACTGGCATCAGATATGAATCTTGGGTCGATCTAGACCTGGCAATGCGGATTTGAGCTGCTCTATAGAGTTCAGATATAATTTTAGCATAAGTTTCAATAGTAAGTTCATACCTCCACAGGGACCACCTGTCTAGGAACCTGTTTGCTCAGGAACTTTTTTGTGGGGACTGTGCCTTAAATAGAGCACAGGAGGAGACGGCAAGGTATAGCAAGCTGGAAACAACACTTGACTTATCCCACACATAACTTTTCAAAAAAATTCCTCGTGTGATAGAAATATAGGAAAAGTCCCAATTTGTCTTGTAAAATGGGATGTTCAATAATTACAACATTTTTTACATGCCTGTTACGAATTATTATAATAGTGATTTACTTTACCAGAACAAAGCTTAGTGCATGAATACAGCACCAGTATGGAGTTCAATACATAGGTACAGTACTAGAACCAAGCTTCATACAGAAACACAGCACCAGGGCCAATGCTCGGTCCCTATATACATATATACAGTTTACCAAATGATTTTACATATGTACACAGCCCTCTAATTTACATATATACAGTACCTTCATAATGAATGAATGCATGCAGCTCCCTTTTTAATTCATACTGTGCCCATTGTAATAAATATACATAGATACTGTGTCCAACACACTGCCCCCCCCCCCAGTGTATAGGTATCCAGAACACTGCTCCCCCAGTATATAGGTATGCAGCACACTGCTCACATAGTATATGGGTATCCAGCATACTGCTCCCCAGTATATAGCTATACAGCACACTCCCCCCCCCCCATTATATAGGTATCCAGCACACTGCCCCCACTATATAAGTATCCGGCATACTGCCCCTACAGTATATTGGTATTCAGCACACTGCCCTCCCCCCAGTTTATAGGTATCCAGCATGCTGCCCTCCCCCAGTATATAGGTATCCAGCACACTGCTCTCCCCCCAGTGTATAGGGTATCCAGTACACAGCTCTCTCCCAGTATATAGGTATCCAGCACACTGCCCTCCCCCAAGTATATAGGTAACCAGCACACAGCTCTCTCCTAGTATGTAGGTATACAGCAAACTGTTCACATAGTATATGGGTATCCAGCACACTGCCCCTCCAATATATAGGTTTCTGGCACACTGCCCTCCCCCACTAAATAGGTATCCAGCATACAGCTGTTCCTCATTATATAGGTATCGGCCATCCAATATACAGTTACCCCTTTATTAAAATGTATTTAGTGTGCACCCAATGTATAATGCCCCTTTTTGTAGTATTATTCATCCTCATCTTTGACCCCACTTCCAATGACCCCTCTCTTTGCCCCCCCAAACTAAAATGTCCCTCTTTCCATAACCACCAACTTATGCTATGCCCACATTTTATAGACCCCCACCTTATGGCTTCATTTCTGTAGCCACCCCTCACCTTATGCCCCATCTCTTCCCCACAATGTCCCCCTTCCCAAAACAGAGACTTACGCTTCCCCGCAGCACACCTCTCTTCTTCTGTCGGTGCAGTCTGATGCCAGGAGGCGCGATGACATCTCAGACAGCTGAGGGAGAAGCTCGAATGTGGAAGGGGAGCTTATGGCTCCCTGCTCCACCATTACAGCTATGAGAATTTGGAGGTAGCAGATAGAGTTGGCAGCCATTGAGAGGGCTGACCGGACCCTCCGTTACATAGGTCCCGAAGCAGCTGTAGTTCCACCGGTGGTGGCATCCCAGTGGTATTCTGTAAGTTACAGCAGATCCCAGTATTGTATTTCATTCACCTTATGAGGAAGTTCAAGCCTCTGTAAACTATAGAGTGGGCACATCCGTACCGCAACGGGTGATGATGAAGCACTGAGTGCAAAGAGCCAAACTTACTCAGCATTGATTTTGGTGAGTATCTAATGAAGAACAGAGTCTATGTTCTTCTTTTTGGAGAACTTGGATTGAAGCTTCCTTGGGCTGTTTATAAATGTAAGTTTTGATGGAGCTCAGTTGCAGTGTGGGTGCGATGATGCGGGGTGCTGGTGATCCTGACCCTATGTGACAGACCTGCCAGCTGGGGTTATGTAGGAATGTTCACTGAGCGAAACAGAAATAGGACAAGTCAGGACTGCTGCTCCGAATCCCCATGTCACAAGGACGTAGAAGTCGTCTTTATCGGATGTCTATATAGTGGGACCCCAAAGTTCTTTAGAATGAAGAGGTTCTTCCACCACCAGAGCAAGTTTTCTTGTGTTTTAAGGGACAAGGATAAAGGGGACTCATGTAGAATAAGGACAAGATCAATGTGGAATGCCTTGGATCCCAAAGCAGTGAAGTCACTGGCCCACCAGGGTCACAGAAAATCACAAAGCTTATTTCCTATAGAAGGACATACAGGGGGAGATTTATAAGAAGTCTCTGAGAGAAGAGATGTTCTAGTTGCCCAAGGAAACCAATCAGAGCTCAGCTTTTATTTTATAAACAGCTGTGTGAAATTTAAAGCTGAGCTCTGATTCGTTGCCTTGGGCAACGAGAACAGTTCTGCTCAGACAATTCTGATAATTGTCTTCATGGTTTATGAGATGTTATTGATGATGCGGCTTACATGGAGACGCAGAGGTCCTTTATAGATGGTGGGTGGACCCTCAGCATCATCATGGTGGGCCCTCAGTATCATTATGGAGGACCCTCTGCATCATCATGGTGGGCCCTCTGCATTATCATTCTGGGCCCTCAGCATCATCATTCTGGGCCCTCAGCATCATCATTCTGGCCCTCAGCATCATCATTCTGGTGGGCCCTCCGCATCATTATGGTGGGCTCTCCCTCAGCATCATCATGGTGGACCCTCCGCATAATCATGGTGGGCCCTCTGCATCATCATTCTGGGCCCTCTGCATCATCATGGTGGGCCCTCCGCATCATCATGGTGGACCCTCCGCATCATCATGGTGGACCCTCCGCATCAGCATGGTGGGCCCTCCGCATCATCATGCTGGGTCTTCCGCATCATCATGGTGGGCCCTCCGCATCATCATGGTGGGCCCTCCGCATCATCATGGTGGGCCCTCTGCATCATCATGGTGGGCCCTCTGCATCATCATGGTGGACCCTCCGCATCATCATGGTGGGGCCTCCGCATCATCATGGTGGGCCCTTAGCATTATTTAGCATCATCATGGTGGGCCCTCCGCATCATCATGGTGGGCCCTCCGCATCATCATGGTGGACCCACAGCATTATCATGGTGGGCCCTCAGCATCATCATGGTGGACCATTAGCATCATCATGGTGGGGCCTCAGCATCATCATGGTGGACCATTAGCATCATCATGGTGGGCCCTCAGCATCATCATGGTGGACCATTAGCATCATTATGGTGGGCCTTCTGCATCATCATGTTGGGCCCTTAGTATCATCATGGTGGGCCCTCCGCATCATCATGGTGGGCCCTTAGCATCATTTAGCATCATCATGGTGGACCATTAGCATCATCATGGTAGGCCCTCCGCATCATCATGGTGGGCGATTAGCATCATCATGGTAGGCCCTCTGCATCATCAATGTGGACCCTCAGCATCATCATGGTAGACCATCCGCATCATCATGGCAGGCCCTCCGCATAATCATGGTGGGCCCATAGCATCATCATGGTGGGCACTTAGCATCATCATGGTGGACCTTTGGCATCATAATGGTGGGCCCCTTGCATCATCATGGTGGGCCCTTTGCATCATCATGGTGGGCCCTTCGCATCATCATGGTGGGCCCTCCGTATCATCAAGGTGGGCCCTTCGTATCATCAAGGTGGGCCCTCAGCATCATCATGGTGGGCCCTCCGCATCATCATGGTGGGCCCTCCGCATCATCATGGTGGACCCTCTGCATCATCATGGTGGGCCCTCTGCATCATCATGGTGGACCATTAGCATCATCATGGTGGGCCCTCAGCATCATCATGGTGGACCATTAGCACAATTATGGTGGGCCCTCTGCATCATCATGGTGGACCCTCCGCATCATCATGGTGGGCCCTCCGTATCATCATGGTGGACCCTCTGCATCATCATGGCGGGCCCTCTGCATCATCATGGTGGGCTTGCAGTACCCAAGTTTGACACTGCATAGAAGTCACATAGGCCGGCCCTGTATGACATGTTTGCCCTTGTTTTACAAGCCTAGACACGATGTGCCCCACTTGTACAACTAGCGGTATTTTTAGTAAGGGCATCCACGCCTCCTCCACGACAAGACCCAAATTATCAGTAAATGACATAAAGACAATCTATAAATTCCTGCACTACGACCTCCAATAAATCCCCCCACGTCACAGCCGGGAAACCGTCATTTCTCAGTGACCTCTCCCTCTCCCACCTCCTGTGTCTATCCTCTAAATCCTCATCTAATAAATACTCCGAATCCCGGACATAACTCCGACAATAAGGAAGAAAAATGGGAGAAGCGATGCGATTTGGGTTGCTGACATTTGAGTCGGCGGCCATGCAAACTAATTATTTGCCAATGAAATGAAAACCTAATCAGATCCAACATATTTGACCACTCAGTTGGTAATCGGATAACGGTCAAGCAGGTGACGGTGGAGCGCTCCTTAACTCATTGTACAAATGATAGTAATAACGAGGCGGTGTGAAGAGCCGGCACCCCGAGTAATGAATGTACGGAGCTGTTCCTCCTGGCTGCTCCTCTAGATGCATTTATTTTTCTCATTATCTTAGCCACAATCTCTCAGCTATTGTCTGTCACTATGGCTCACTCCGAAAGCTTCAGAAAAGTGCTAAAGATGTCAAGACGCGATAAGCTTCATTTATTTTTATAACCGTCATCAGCACTTTCTTCTTTTTTTTTTTTTTTTTTTTAGCTTAAAGGCCTATAATAGAATCCTCTGATTGGAATCAGGACCATATCAGAATATAGATATGATAGCGCATTCTCTGAAGGTGAATGGTGGACTGAAGGACATATCACCTATTTCAAGGATGATAGATGGCGCTCATGAAAAAAAAAAAAATTAATTATGTTATTTTTTTATTTTTTATCTCTTTACCGCTCTCCCCCCCCCCCCCCCCTGTCGATTTGAGACTTTACAAAGCGTTAAAGGGAAGCGAGCTGGGTGTGAGGTGTTAGCGTTACTATAATGAGATGATAAGTGAGGATAGACTCAGCTAAGCCGCATGCTACAGACAACACACGGGCGGGGTGAAATCATTGGGAACAGACAGGGGTGCCTATGGAATAACAAGGAAGCAGAATTTAGCATTATTCATCATCTGGCTGTGTCCTTTCTCTGACCGCTTCTTCCTGGACATGGGTTTCATATACCAGTCCGTACCTGCAGAAGGTTCCCAGACAATTTCTTGCACCTAAGGACTATTTCAGGCACATCCCACTATAGAAAGGTGCCTGAGCCAAAGGTCCCTACCTTACTAGGTCCTAAAAAGGTGTGATTTTGCAATTATATTTCCGGATGTGGACCCCGGGTCACCTTTCTGAATCTGAACCCATCTGCAGGTTTATGGGAGATTACAAATTATGCCTGTCCTGACCTTAGACTGTCCATTGACCGCATCTGGTTGTGGCAAAATTAGATGTCTTGATGTCTCTGCCTACTTCTTCCTGGTCAAAAGTGTCATGTAAAACTCCTTACATGCAGGATATACCGACTCTTTCAGGAGCTCTAAACCTTGCAGACTGTTTCCAGACAATTTCTAGCACCTACGGGCTATTTAAGGCACATCCCACTATAGAAAGGTGCCTGAGCCTAAGATTCCTAGCATACTAGATACTGAAAAGGTTTCATTTTGCAATTGTATTTCCGGATGTGGACCCCGGGTCACCTTTCTGAATCTGAACCCATCTGCAGGTTTATGGGAGATTACAAATTATGCCTGTCCTGACCTTAGACTGTCCATTGACCGCATCTGGTTGTGGCAAAATTAGATGTCTTGATGTCTCTGCCCACTTCTTCCTGGTCAAAAGTGTCATGTAAAACTCCTTACATGCAGGATATACCGACTCTTTCAGGAGCTCTAAACCTTGCAGACTGTTTCCAGACAATTTCTAGCACCTACGGGCTATTTAAGGCACATCCCACTATAGAAAGGTGCCTGAGCCTAAGATTCCTAGCATACTAGATACTGAAAAGGTTTCATTTTGCAATTGTATTTCCGGATGTGGACCCCGGGTCACCTTTCTGAATCTGAACCCATCTGCAGGTTTATGGGAGATTACAAATTATGCCTGTCCTGACCTTAGACTGTCCATTGACCGCATCTGGTTGTGGCAAAATTAGATGTCTTGATGTCTCTGCCTACTTCTTCCTGGTCAAAAGTGTCATGTAAAACTCCTTACATGCAGGATATACCGACTCTTTCAGGAGCTCTAAACCTTGCAGACTGTTTCCAGACAATTTCTAGCACCTACGGGCTATTTAAGGCACATCCCACTATAGAAAGGTGCCTGAGCCTAAGATTCCTAGCATACTAGATACTGAAAAGGTTTCATTTTGCAATTGTATTTCCGGATGTGGACCCCGGGTCACCTTTCTGAATCTGAACCCATCTGCAGGCTTATGGAAGATTACAAATTATGCCTGTCCTGACCTCAGACTGTCCATTGACCGCATCTGGTTGTGGCAAAATTGGATGTCTTGATGTCTCTGCCCACTTCTTCCTGGTCAAAGGTGGCGTGTACCACTACTTACCTGCAGGATATACTGACTCTTTCAGAGCTCTAAACCTTGCAGACTGTTTCCAGACAACTTCTAGCACCTACGGGCTATTTAAGGCACATCCCATTATAGAAAGGTGCCTGAGACAAAGGTTCCTAGCATACAAGATACTGAAAAGGTTTCATCTTGCAATCGTATTGGTATTGATATTGATATTGTATTTCCAGATTTGGACCTTGGGTCACCTTTCTGAATCTGAACCTATCTGCCGAATTATAGGAGATTACAAATTATGCCTGTCCTGACCTCAGACTGTCCATTGATCGCATCTGGCTATTTAAGGCACATCCCACTATAGAAAGGTGCCTGAGCCGAAGGTTCCTAGCTTATTAGATACTGAAAAGGTTTCATTTTGCAATCGTATTTCCGGATGTGGACTTTGGGTCCCCTTTCTTAATCTGAACACATCTGCCAGTTTATGGGAGACTACAAATTATGCCTGTCCTAACCTCAGACTGTCTATTGACCGCATCTGGTTGTGGCAGAATGAGATGTCTTGATGTCTCTGTCCACTTCTTCCTGGTTCAAAGGTGGCGTGTACCACTCCTTACCTGCAGGATATACTGACTCTTTCAGGAGCTTGAAACCTTGCAGACTTTTTCCAGACAATTTCTTGCACCTAAGGACAATTTCTGACACATCCCACTATAGAAAGGTGTCTGAGCCAAAGCTTCTTAGCTTACTAGATCCTAAAAAGGTGTGATTTTGCAATTATATTTCCAGATTTGGACCTTGGGTCACCTTTCTGAATCCTAACCCATCTGCCTAATTATGGGAGATTACAAATTATACCTGTCCTGACCTCAGACTGTCCATTGTCCACTTCTGGTTGTGGCAGAATGAGGTGTCTTGATGTCTCTACCCACTTCTTCCTGGTCAAAGGTGGCGTGTACCACTCCGTACCTGCAGGATATACTGACTCTAAACCTTGCAGACTTTTTCCAGACAATTTCTTGCACCTACGGCGATTTAAGGCACATTCCACTATAGAAAGGTGCCTGAGCATATAAGAAATATAAGACGCTGGATCAGTTAAATTTTAAAATTGTATTTATGGTTTTGGACCTTGGCTTGCCTGAACCCCTCTGCAAATTTTGACTGCCCTGAAGCTATGTGGATTGCCCATTAAACGCAACTATGGGGATCATTAACTAAGCATCACAGAACGCCAAACTGTTTGCCGTTTTTGGGGATTACGCGGCTTTGACAGGTATTTATCAGGTGTCTGCGCTGGGATTGTTTTTTGGTGCAGCTGCGCCGGCTTACATACGATGCAAAGTGTGGGGGGGGGTCCAGTCAGACATTCCGACTGATCCGGACTGAGCGCAGGATTTAACTTTCAAATTGTGTTGCAAGACAATGCACTTACATGCACCAGGAAGAAGAAGGTGAACTCCGTCGGACATGAGCGTGGAAGCGACACATGGGGGCAGATTTACTTACCCGGTCCATTCGCGATCCAGCGGCGCGGGTCCGGCCGGGATTCATTAAGGCAGTTCCTCCGACGTCCACCAGGTGGCGCTGCTGCGCTGAAGAGCATCGGAACGCCCTCAAGTTCACCGGCCTATTCCTAGTGAAGGTAAGTGCAAGCTCCGCAACACTTTTTTTTTTTAAATGCGGAGGTTTTTCCGAATCCGTCGGGTTTTTGTTCGGCCATGCCCCCTGATTTCCGTCGCGTGCATGCCAGCGACGATAAGCCACAATCCAATAGCACAATCCAAAAGCTAAGTTGTGTGCCAATGTTAAATTTGTACAAGAACAAAGAATTTTATTCATGAAAAAAATCACACCAGAGATACAAACAAATGATAAAAACATTTAAAATGTACCAATGTACATGCAAACAATCCTTTGTTGCTGATACCCTAATAAGTACAGCAACAATCCCCTCCTGTGGAGGTGGTGTCAACCAGAATAAGCCCAATGTCAATGTAAACACAATGAAAAGTGCCTGTGCCTATAAACAGTTGCAAAAAAAGTGCAAGTGAAATTGCAACGAAGTAAGTATGAGTAAAGGAGAAAGGTATTCCTCATAATATAATAGCCACAGAGAAAAAAAAACCCTAAGTGATTAATAACACAAGGCAGAATCCCTAGTATACATTACGAGTAGTCAGATCCTATGCCCAGTGGCATGGTAAAAGCGTCAGATATACAGGTTGACACAAAGATCAGGAGGGGGAAGGCTCCCCACGCGTTTCGTCTCTCAATAGAGACTTCCTCAGGGGTTAAGATGCAATACAGGGAAAATCGGCGCAAATTGGAAGTATTCGGGTAACACGTCGGGAAAACGCGAATCGGGCCCTTAGTAAATGACCCCCATGGACTACAGGAGGAGGCCTTGAATCACTTAAAGGAAATCTATCATTTGTTTTTATTCATTATGAACCAAACATACCTTGAGAATGCTGTAGCTACACTTATGCACTTAATCCCTGAATTGAGTGGTTTTGCTGAGAAAACAATTATAAAATTATTACAATGAGGCTCTGTCGCTCCTGTGGCTGCCTCTGCGTTTCTCCTCTTACCCTAATAATGCACTGCTCCATAGAATGATGTATTAACTGTGTTGTGCCTGACAGGGAGAAGTAATCAATTGCTGCACCATCCCCCAGCTGCTGTGTATAAGTCATCCATTTCAGGTTGATTTATCATGCCTGGACAGCTCAGGAAGCTCCTTGTTATGTGTTTATGAACGGCAGCCAGCATGCAACCCAGCTTTCCCAATGTCCTGAATTTTATAATTGTCTTTTGAGCAAAACCACTCGGATCAGGGATTAAACAAGATATGTTTCTGCATCAGTGTAGCTACGACATTCTCAAGGTATGTTTGGTTAATAATGCATGAAAACAAATGGTAGATTTCCTTTAACCTGTGCTGGGTTGATGGCTTGGGTGCCCACATAGAGGGCTCTGAGTGCCACCTCTGGCACCCGTGCCGCAGTTTCACCGGCGCTGATCTAGGATGTAGCTTATGGGTAGGAGTTAAAGTTATATTTCTGTTTCTACCTCGACTCGAAGTCTGTAAAAGCCGAGGCATAGTCAGACTTTAAAACCTCAGAGGTCTTACTAAATTCCAATTAGCTAATAAAACTGATGTGAATGATCCGGGGAATTACTGTAAATGCTAGTTATGGGATCAGGAAGGATTTGTTCTCTTTCAAGTGTAACTGACAGACGCCTGGTAGGGGTTCTTGTTTCCGTCTCTCCGCATCAATACAGCTGCACTATGTGACGTCCACACGTCCTCCATAAATCTCGCTTATCACGAAGCCCCATAACAACATTTGTGTTTCATCCAGTTATGCAAAAATGCTCAGGAAATTATTCAGGAAGAAAATGTTATTTTTAATGCTTCAAGAAATATAGATTTTTTTTGTTGCAAATATTCTTTTTTTACCAAAACTTTGCAGAGTAACCTACACAGAATCCCACTCTTGTGCTGCGTATACTAGGGGAAGGGTTCAATAGAGGGCAAGATTTACATTGTAAAACAACAAGAGGCAGATAACACAGGATCACATCACTAATGATAGGTGACAAAGACAATGGGGGTCATTAACTAAGGGCCCGATTCACGTTTTCCCGACGTGTTACCCGAATATTTCCGAATTGCGCAGATTTTCCCTGAATTGGCCCGGGATTTTGGCACACGCGATCGGATTGTGGCGCATCGGCGCTGGCATGCACGCGACGGAAATCGGGGGACGTGGCCATACGAAAACCCGACGGATTCGGAAAAACTGCCGCATTTAAAAAAAAAAAAAGTGTTGCGGGACTCGCGCTAACCTTCACCAGAAATAGGCCGGTGAACTTCAGCGCAGCAGCGACATCTGGTGGACATCGGAGGAACTACCTTAGTGAATCCCGGCCGGACCACAATCCACCGCAGAGAACGCGCCGCTGGATCGCGAATGGACCGGGTAAGTAAATCTGCCCCAATAACTCCACCTATAGCATGGGACACAGAGCTCAATCAATTTCAGCAAATTAATGTTATTGTTTGTATCATGAAAAGTTATACAATTTTCGAATACACTTTCTGTATCAATTCTTCATAGTTTTCTAGATCTCTGCTTGCTGTCAGTCTGTAGGAAGCTTCTATGTTACTTCCAGTGGACAGAAATCTGACCATGGTCACACAGGTGCGCGTCTCGTTACTAATCAGAGCTGTGTGATATAACGAGTCGTGCAACCATGGAGGCTAGAAGAAAAAGTGCCCCTGAATTTGTGTAGCAGCCCCTACAGAATTGTATGGTCATCTTCACATGTGTGAGGTCATGAAGGGTCCTCTTTAAAGTTGGAGGCAGATAACACAGGATGACAATGCAACCTAAGGGTGATACAAGCAGCATCTCTCCCTTGGGGAGGACTGAGGCACAACACAAGAAGATGTGAATCTCCACTGAGGGTGGAGATTATTCATCACACAGCAACATTTTCAGTGCAGCATAGTCTTTGTCAAGCAAGCTACTCGACAGAATGGGGCAGATTTATCAAGCTGTCTGAAAGTCAGAATATTTCTAGTTGCCCATGGCAACCAATCACAGCTCACCTTTCATTTTACCAGTGCTCATAAATATTTTAAAGGGGAGCTGTGATTGGTTGCCATGGGCAACTCGAAATATTCTGACTTTCGGACACTTGATAAATCTGCCCCAATATGTTGTGGTGGAAACGTTACTGTGTGGCAAATGAAACCCTTCATCTGGTTCTGTGCTCCAGTCCTTTAACTAGTTATTGGATTACATTGGAATTAGTTTTACTAGTTAGTGGAACATCACCAAGGTCAACAAGCTGTGGGCACCCTCCGGATCTGATACATGCTGGAAGGATATGCTTTCTACATTTTCCTTCTCTTCCTGCCTAGGATAAGTCAGAGATTAGTGGACCTGATGTTCCTATTTGGGTTTGTTGTTCAGGTTTGGCTGCACGACCGGGACATATTGGGGGTCATTTACTGAGGGTCGTGCTACTTACTTTTGTCAGATTGTTCAACTTTTTTGTGGGATTTCACGGCTTAGACAGCTATTTAACACGTGTCTGCGCTGGGATTGTGTTGCATGCGATCGTTTTTTTGGCGCAGTTGCGGCACAAATTAGGCGGCGCAACGTCAGACGTTTCGACTGATTCGAACTGAGAACGAGATTTAACTTTCAAATTGTCCCACAAGAAAATGCACTTACATGTGCGGCTTAAAAGATGGTGAACTCCGTCGGATCTGAGCGGGGAAGTGACACATGCAGGATATCGGGTGCACAATTTTAGGGAATCGCGGCAGAGTGCATTGTCGTCAGACAATGCTCTTTCTGTAAACTCCAGCGTCTGGGTAAGCAAATGAGCCCCATTGTCGGAATAGTGGCCGAATAGCAACTAACCATGGCTATAATTTGCCAGGGCTATGATTGGCTCACATGGCCGAACAGGAACGTCGGATCCACCCATCTTTAATCACGACCCCATTCATCAGCTGATTTCAGCAAGCTCTGATACTGGAAGAACAACAAAGGACGGTACTAGAAGTCCAGTGGCCAGTGCTAGTAAGTGTAGCTGGACTTGTAGTCAAGTAAAGACAACAGATTTAGATTTCTGTGTCTGTTCTAAGAGACTGACTGGAGCAGCTTATCACTGGGGGTCCAGCAATTGTGTGGTGGGACCAACATTGAGGATAGACTATCGACATCACTATCCTGGAAAACCTGTTCTGTGCCAAAAGTTTTTTTCTTCTGGTCCTGCAGTATTGGCACAGTAGTCAATCAATGACTGTGGAGGTATATTACACGTGACCTCTAAGACATGTGATTGGCTGAAGTGATAATGTGGATTTATCCATGTATGCCGGTGAGGAGGACTTGGAGCATGGAAAAGATGGAGTGCAGAAAATAGGCAAAAGTTGCTTTGGTGACTGTTTTGGGACTAGATCCATTTTACCTTTTCACCCGTTTCCTCGTTTGTTGCTGACGATACATAAATATGTGCCACTGTATCTAAGCCGATCTATCATATATGAAGCTGACCTGCAAAATCTAAGCTATCATTAAAGTGATAACTACTAACAAAACTAGTAAAGTTGAAAAAAGTGTAGGCAGCACTCGTCGATAAACTTCACCCTTTGGAATTTGGGATTTTTGGAGTGCTGTCTACACTTTTTTCAACTTTACTACTGAGAGATCTTTCCAGGCTCCATGGAGGCTCTGCACCCCCTCTATTGCGGTTTTGCTCCACTATGCCGACTTGGTTTTCTTCTTTGTACTAGCAAAACTAGCAATAAACCTCATAGTGCTGCATCAATGAGTCACATGATGAGGCTGTATGGATCCTAGCGGGAGAAGTTACATTGTTGGCTCGATCTGAACTTTCCCTGCATCGGACTCGAGTCTGACAATACTCCTCTAATACTTCTATACTCCATTATATATGTAGCTGTAAGTCAACCCGCCTCTTCTTTTCTCTAAAAAGTGGATAATTCCTTACGGCAAATGCGATAAAAATAAAGATTTCATTTAACATCGACGTCCAAAACGACTCGGAACTGAACTAAACAGAATAATAGCGCAAATGTGTCAAATGAGTAAATATTAGCATTGCTAAGCAACTAGCAGCCTCGAGTGGTGTCTGGCGAAGATCTTTAATTATTTACCGTTATAACGATCGCAAATTGAAAAGAAAATGAACCGACATCCAAAAATATCTATTGAGATAAAACGCAAAGCGGCGGATCAATCACTTCTAGAATAAAACCGAGTTTAATGAGGTGATTTTCGGCTTCACTGAGTTTAGGTTTTTATGGTGTTAAATAATTTAACCAATCCCTTGCAACTGTATTAATTATTAATATTGTACTCTGTGGCTTATTTATTTTCTTATTTCAGCTCTATCGTGCAAGTGGAATATGTTGAGCAAGGCTGCGATGTGATATACCTTATATACTCGAGTATAAGCCTAGTTTTTCAGCACAAAATTTGTGCTCCAAAACCCTAACTCGGCTTATACTCGAGTCAACTAAAAAAATAAAGACAAAACTCACCTTTCTGACGTCACCCGTAGGTCCTCTTCTGCCTGAGGACGTCTGTATGGGGGACGTCGGAAAGATGAGTACAGTGTTATTTTTTTTCCTACTACAGGGGCTGGGCAGGCTATATGCTACAGGGGCTGGCAGACTATATACTGGGAGGGTGTAACCAATGCATTTCCCACCCTCGGCTTATACTCGAGTCAATAGGTTTTCTCCGTTTTTTGTGTTGAAATTAGGGGTCTCGGCTTATACTCGGGACGGCTTATACTCGAGTATATACGGTAAGTCACCATCATCATCAGTGGTGGCATGTGATCAGCGAAGCTCCTCAACCTCTGGTGGTCACTGCGAGCGGCTCACCACCACTCCTGTCCTTTCCTTTAGCAATCCTCCTTCCCCTCAGTGCTTCACTAACATAGCAAAAATATGGTACCTGTTCAGGAGCAATAATAGCCATTCAACCCCCTAGATACTGTGGTTGAAGGCATCCGCAGCATCTAAGGGGTTTGTTAGTGCATACGATCTGTGATGAGCATGTATGTGATCTGATAACAGTCACCATCATCGTCAGTTATAGTCTATGGTGGTGAATTGTGATCACCAAAGCTCCCCACCCTATGATGGTCAAGGCTACCAGATTACTCACCACTCCTCTTGCCCTTCCCTCTAGAATTCACCCTTTCCCCATCACCTTACTAACATAGCAAAAATATGGTGATTGTTAGGGAGCAATTATAGCCATTCAACCCCCTAGATACTGTGGTTCAAGGCAACTAAGGCATCTAAGGGGTTTGTTAGTGCATACAATCTGTGATGAGCATGTCTGTGATCTGATAACAGTCACCATCATCGTCAGTTACCATCATCGTCAGTTATAGTCAATGGTGGTAAATTGTGATCACCGAAGCTCCCCAACCTATGATGGTCAAGGCTACCAGATTACTCACCACCCTGTTGCCCTTCCTTCTAGAATTCCTCCTTTCCCCAACACTTTACTAACATAGCAAAAATATGGTGACCGTTAAGGAGAAATTATATCCATTCAACCCCCTAGATACTGTGGTTCAAGGCAACCGTAGCATCTAAGGGGTTTGTTAGTGCCTATGATTTGTAATGAGCGAGTATTTATATACAATATAGCAGCCCTGATTTATTGATCAGTGTAAAATACAGCAACTAAAGTGAACCTGTCACCATTAATGCCATTTTTAGTTGGCTACAGGTTCCAAAGGCATATACTATACTAATTTTAAAAAATACTGTACCATTGCAGCAGCCTGTGTGTCTGTGTCTTGGTCACCTGTCCTCCAAACTATTTGTCATATGCATTGAGCAGGCAGTGGAGGAGAGGAATAATGCACAAGGAGACACAGGCTACATATGCCCCTTCCCTCTTGACTTAACACTTGCTTATAGCAGGGAGTCAGGTAGTGTGAAATAAAGTTTTATAAAGTAGTAGCAGTATTCCTAATTAGGACAAAGGCATTTTTAAAATCAGGCCAGCATAGTCTATTGGAACCAGTGAGCAGCTAAAAATAACATTCCTGGTGACAGCTTTGCTTTAATTAATATACAGTACAGCAGCACTCCCTTATTAATTAATACAGAATTCAGCAAATTAAAATACAGTTAAGCAGCATCTCTACCTCATTAATTAATAGACAGTATAGTGTCCTGCTTCAATAGCCACACTATTCAAAAAAATGTATTACTAACCTTCAGAATAGTGATGAGTGGACCCAAATCCGCAATGTTCTGATCCGTGCCAGAAATTCTGCTTCAGCTCTAATTATTTAAATAATGGCGGCGCATGTGCTCTCTGCTATTTTCCTGAGGATTGTTGCTCCCTGTGACATCATTGGGAAGCAATAATCCTCGGGAAAATGGTGGAGTGTATGTGCCATCAGCATTTAAAAGGTACCGGAAACCAAACAGAAATTAATGGGCCCACTCATTCCTACTTTTGGGTCCTGAGCCCACAAGCTCCTCCTCTGCCTGGGCTTCTACTCATCGCCCCAATGACACTGTAGAGAGTGCGCGGGCAGCAACATCTCTCATAATCGATTGTATGTGTGTCTTAAACAAGGACAATTCAATTGTCTCTTTTCAGGAACCTGCATTCTTCTTCTTTAGGCAACTTGTCAAATCTCAAATGTGGGCACCTTACACCTCTTGATTTGGTTGCGGTGACCACCCCCTGCTTTTTGAACATCCAGCCGGAGCCCCCTCTTCTGTATCATCTATTAGAAGAGGATCGGCACCCAGAGCCCCACCTCCTTAGCTTAGGCTCCACCCTTCATTTACTTTATACAAACTTTCTTAAGACATTTCTAAAATAAATATTCCAATTTTCCTTTAAGAAACTTTAGGAAGAAATTTGAACAGAGATTAAGTATTAAAAAAAGATTCTTATTTACTCATTAGCAGATGATAAACGATTCATTTTACCATTTAGGAAGCAGATTGTAGGAAGTTACAGCTTCACTATGATATGAGCCTCCATCCTTCTATTTTATGGCACCCCTATTGTGAGCCCCTTTGCCGTCTGGTGCTCTATGCAGCTGCACAGCTGGAGTCCCCACCCCCGAGGAGCATCACAACACTTCTAAGGGAACTGTCTGAGATTTTTTCCAAAATTGTCATCTCCATCACCTTTATTATATGGAGGAGGCTCTCTACACTACATGCGATAGACCAATTTGCTCTATAACTATGCTAATTTCATTCCTGCAAACGACTATGCCTTAAATTATCTTAACTTAGTTTATATTCAATCTCATCTAAAATAAACATTTTATGAATAAAAATGTAATCCATGCTGAACTGAATCATGAAGAGGGGCTTCATTCTCACAGCTGATGCTGATAAGCAAGTCTCCTGCAACTTCCATTTTAATGCTAAGCCAGCTGTTTTCATCAAGTAATTCTTATAATTATCAGATATCGTCCTGATTTTAGCCTAGAAGTGTCAACAGTAAAATAAGAGAAGGCAGAAAGAGAAATAAATGCCAAATTTAATGATAATCAGCCAAAAAGGAGCCTTCAGATATCATATAGTGTACTACTGCATAACAATGTACAAGAATATAACTACTATAATACTGCCCCCTATGTACAAGAATAAAACTACTATAATACTGCCCCCTATGTACAAGAATATAACTACTATAATACTCCCCCTATGTACAAGAATATAACTACTATAATACTGCCCCTTATGTACAGGAATATAACTACTATAATACTGCCCCCTATGTACAAGAATATAACTACTATAATACTGCCCCCTATGTACAAGAATATAACTACTATAATACTGCTCCCTATGTACAGGAATATAACTACTATAATACTGCCCCCTATGTACAAGAATATAACTACTATAAAACTGCCCCGTATGTACAAGAATAAAACTACTATAAAACTGCCCCCTATGTACAAGAATATAACTACTATAATAGTGCCCCCTATGTACAAGAATATAACTACTATAATACTGCCCCCTATGTACAAGAATATAACTACTATAATACTGCCCCCTATGTACAAGAATATAACTACTATAATACTGCCCCCTATGTACAGGAATATAACTACTATAATACTACCCCTATGTACAAGAATATAACTACTATAATACTGCCCACTATGTACAAGAATATAACTACTATAACACTGCCCCTATGTACAAGAATATAACTACTATAACACTGCCCCCTATGTACAAGAATATAACTACTATAATACTGCCCCCTATGTACAAGAATACAACTACTATAATACTGCCCCCTATGTACAAGAATATAACTACTATAATACTGCCCCCTATGTACAAGAATATAACTACTATAATACTGCCCCCTATGTACAAGAATATAACTACTATAATACTGCCCCCTATGTACAAGAATATAACTACTGTAATACTACCCCCTATGTACAAGAATATAACTACTATAATACTGCCCCCTATGTACAAGAATATAACTACTATAATACTGCCCCCTATGTACAAGAATATAACTACTATAATACTGCCCCCTATGTACAAGAATATAACTACTATAATACTGCCCCCTATGTACAAGAATATAACTACTATAAAACTGCCCCGTATGTACAAGAATAAAACTACTATAAAACTGCCCCCTATGTACAAGAATATAACTACTATAATAGTGCCCCCTATGTACAAGAATATAACTACTATAATACTGCCCCCTATGTACAAGAATATAACTACTATAATACTGCCCCCTATGTACAAGAATATAACTACTATAATACTGCCCCCTATGTACAGGAATATAACTACTATAATACTACCCCTATGTACAAGAATATAACTACTATAATACTGCCCACTATGTACAAGAATATAACTACTATAACACTGCCCCTATGTACAAGAATATAACTACTATAACACTGCCCCCTATGTACAAGAATATAACTACTATAATACTGCCCCCTATGTACAAGAATACAACTACTATAATACTGCCCCCTATGTACAAGAATATAACTACTATAATACTGCCCCCTATGTACAAGAATATAACTACTATAATACTGCCCCCTATGTACAAGAATATAACTACTATAATACTGCCCCCTATGTACAAGAATATAACTACTGTAATACTACCCCCTATGTACAAGAATATAACTACTATAATACTGCCCCCTATGTACAAGAATATAACTACTATAATACTGCCCCCTATGTACAAGAATATAACTACTATAATACTGCCCCCTATGTACAAGAATATAACTACTATAATACTATCCCCTGTGTACAAGTATATAACTACTATAATATTGCTCCTATGTACAAGAATATAACTACTATAATACTGCCCCCTATGTACAAGAATATAACTACTATAATACTGCCCCCTATGTACAAGAATATAACTACTATAATACTGCCCCCTATGTACAAGAATATAACTACTATAATACTGCCCCCTATGTACAAGAATATAACTACTATAATACTGCCCCCTATGTACAAGAATATAACTACTATAATACTGCCCCCTATGTACAAGAATATAACTACTATAATAATGCCCCCTATGTACAAGAATATAACTACTATAACACTGCCCCTATGTACAAGAATATAACTACTATAATACTGCCCCTATGTACAAGAATATAACTACTATAACACTGCCCCTATGTACAAGAATATAACTACTATAATACTGCCCCTATGTACAAGAATATAACTACTATAATACTGCCCCCTATGTACAAGAATATAACTACTATAATACTGCCCCCTATGTACAAGAATATAACTACTATAATACTGCCCCCTATGAACAAGAATATAATTACTATAATACTGCCCCTATATACAGGAATATAACTACTATAATACTGCTCCCTATGTACAAGAATATAACTACTATAATATTGCCCCCTATGTACAAGAATATAACTACTATAATACTGACCCCTATGTACAAGAATATAACTACTATAATACTGCCCCTATGTACAAGAATATAACTACTATAATACTGCCCCTATGTACAAGAATATAACTACTATAATACTGCCCCCTATGTACAGAAATATGACTACTATAATACTGCCCCCTATGTACAGGAATATAACTACTATAATACTTCCCTCTATGTACAAGAATATAACTACTATAATACTGCCCCCTATGTACAGGAATATAACTACTATAATACTTCCCTCTATGTACAAGAATATAACTACTATAATACTGCCCCCATGTACAAGAATATAACTACTATAATACTGCCCCCTATGTACAAGAATATAACTACTATAATACTGCTCCTATGTACTAGAATATAACTACTATAATACTGCCCCTATGTACAAGAATATAACTACTATAATACTGCCCCCTATGTACAAGAATATAACTACTATAATTCTGCAGTCGGAGTATTACAGAAAACTGACGGGCTTTAGTAAATGTGGGCCATTGGGGCTCATTTACTTAGTCGTCCACTAGAGTTCACTGAAAGTGCATTATCCGTGTATAATACACTGTGCCGCGATTCACATGCGCCCTATATCCTGCATGTGTCGCTTTCCCGCTCAGGTCCGACGGAGTTCACCTTCTTCTTCTAGGTGCATGTAAGGCCATGGATTGTGACACAATTTTAAAGTTAAATCTTGCGCTCAGTCTGAATCAATCGCATCATCCGACGGCACGCCCCCTGATTTGTGTCACATGGAAATCGACGCACTTGTGCCAAAAAAGGATAGTGTGTGGCAAAATCCCGGTGAAGACACTTCTTAAATACCTGTGCAAGCCGTGTAATCCCTGAAAAGGTGCAATCGGGGGGCATGGCCGTCGGAAAACCCGACGGATTCGGAAAAATCGCGCTATTTAAAAAACAAAAAGTGTCGCTTGACACACACTTACATGCACCAGGAATAGGTTGGTGCACTCCGGCGGACCTCGGCGCAGCAGCGGCATCTGGTGGACGTCGGAGGAACTGCCTTAGTGAATTGCCGGAAGACCCGAATCCTCGTCGGAGAACGCGCCAGGACCGAGTAAGAAAATGTGCCCCATTGTGTCTATATTCCAGTTATTCTCTGAATGCTTTCGTATTTTATGTACAACATTTGCCGCGCGCTTGTGACAAACAGTCGCCTGTGGCTACTCTGTGTAGCGTGAACGCTGATAGGGCGCCGCTTGTCACCACCAGGTCACTTATGCTGAGCGCGAGCAGATTGGATTAAATAAAATGCACTGAGTACTTAGCCTTAATTAGTAAATCCGTACGATGGTTTTGTTCCAGATGAGAAAACTTGATGAAGGGAACAGCAGGAATTATTTTTTCGAGGAGGAAACACCAGAAACTGTTCCATAGAAATATAAACAGGAGTCATGTGTGCGAACAGTGACAGAACGGCCTAAAAACACTCATTAGAGCCGGCGCAGGATCTCGTCCACGCCATATAGAGGTAATTCATGTTATTACCTCACTGTCTAATAATTAGAGGTAAATATACATTTTCCGTGTTGTTATTAGGCTCCCGCTGGGACTGAACACTGATTAAAACTGAAAATATTTAATACTTTAAAAGTTACAGTTCGGAACCAGGCACCGCCCATGCTCTGCGGCACAGCTGCGCAGCTGCACAATTGGGAAGCTCTCTCTGCACATGCTAAATTGAGATATTAAGATATTGGGGGTCAAAAGGATAGAGATCCCAAGCAAATAATAACTTAAAGGGGCATTCCTCCCACGAATACAAGTTCTTATATGTACTCAGGATAACAAAATAACACATTTTCTAATTCATTGTTATTAACAAAAATACAGCTTTTCACTGATATAATTCCTACCTCTCTCTATCAGTCCTGGTGTACACAATTTCAGTTGCCCTTAGATACGACCCTGTAACTCCTGACTTAGGATCTTGGATTTCTGTGTGAGATCGTGAAGCTGAGATTTCTGTGTCTTTATGCTCTGAGCCTGTAGCCACGGAGCTCAGAGACACTAACTTCCTACCAGCACATCGTGAGCAGAGAGAGAGAGGCTGCAATCTATAAGGACATAAGTGATCCAGGGGAAGGGGGAGGCAGGCAAATATCTGTGAGATATAGCAGCGCTAAAAGTGTAACTATATAAAAGTCTGTCAGTTTCCGAGTAAAAGGTATCTCATGCATTTCTCATCTCTGATCTGTCTCATCTCTCTCTACGGGTCAGTGTGTTAGTACAATGTCAGAAGCCAGATGAAAGTGCATATACACATAATGGGGCATATTTATCAGAGCCTCTGCGCCTCGGTGCTTATTGCAAGCACTTGCAATTATTTGCCCCAATCTGCCACCTTCACCCCAGTGGGGTGTGAAGGGTGGGGTGCATGTGTGAAAAGTCGCCGTCTGCGTCTATTTCTACGCAAGGCCCTGCAGCCTGCCCTATACATCAATAGGTGGAGGCCTCTTGATGTATCGTGCTGAGAAAATACAGCGACGGGACTATCATATGCCGGCATATGATAAATATCCTCCAATGTGTCTGCTTAGAGAGTCCCCTCCCACACCCTGAGATTTTGCACTGAGCAGCCTAGGGAATGATAGGAGCTAAAATAGCAATAACACTGAGTAACATTGTAAAGAAAGGGGTTAAAATGATCTTTATTATGTTAACATCACTAGGGGATTGAGATGAGAGAATTTTCTTTTGTGGGAAAACTCCTATAAGGAACTAGATACCTAATTGCTCAGGCACCATCCCCTGGGGAAAGGTGCTTTAAAGAAATAGGAGTGTTGGTGATTTGTTGCACACAAACCCCAGGCCTTCACGAATCAGGTAACAACAAATGACTATTTCTGATAGTACCTTTAACGGTAAAACTGTAATGTGGTAGGTGTAAACCACTATACAGATTTAACTGAGGGAAACTTCTAAATTTGTGGTCTGAATGGTTCCCTGGTGTTTACCCTTTACAGGGATCTGGACTTTGATGCAGAAGACAATTAGGTTGGTTACATCTTGGAATTGTCTCCACTCAATAACTGAAGCAGGTGACCTAAAAGGGATGGACAGAAATATGGCCATTAGAGCAGGCAGAGCAAATGGCCTGGCAGAGATCAGGGCAGAGGGCACAGAGTTTATATAACTACAGGCAGAGGTCAGGTTTTGAATAGAGTAAAATAGTCAAACACAAGCCATACAGACAAACAATAGCAAACATCTTAGCAAATGCAAAGGAATAAGAAACTTATTGCTCAGGCAACTTCCCCTGAGGAAACTTGCTTTAAATAACAAATACAGGGTGCAAGCACTGTTCCTTCACAAAGCAGAGCCTGTGCAAGTACCCTGGAGAGGATACTAGTCCTGGGAAGGGATAAACCTAAACTCTCTTCTGTATGAGGCGAGCCATAGGGGTTCGGCAGTGCATTCTTTTAAGTGCATCCATAAGTGCACATCAGAATTAGACCAAGAACTAATTCTTGATTCCTTGGTTCTTTGTTCCTTCACAAATCAGAGCCTGTGCAAGTACCCTGGAGAGCATACTAGTCCTGGGCAGGGATAAACCTAAACTCTCTGCTGTATAAGGCAAGCTATATGGGGTAGGCAGTGCATTCTTTTAAGTGCACATCAGAATTAGACGAAGAATGTAGAATTATGGAATATGACCTTGCACTCCATCACCTTCATTGTCATGTTCTGCCAACACTTTTACCTGATCTCACCATCACTCACTTCTCTCATCCTCAGGTAAGTGTGCACTATGTACAAAAAAATTTCCCCGCCAGTGGATCAATAAAGTACTATCGTATTTTATCGTATAGAACGGCGCTCCCCAATACACTATATCCTTTTTTTATTACTTATACCCATGCTCTCTTCAGGTGTGAACAGACACTATTTTTAGGTATAAAGTCTTGCTTCGTAGCAGGTAACTGCGCCCCTAATACTGCCTCAAACTTGCTGCTGGTGGTGCTGCCTGAGGCAAGATGCTCAACTCGCCTCATGGTTGCTACACCCCTGGTCCTTGATTTACGTTATGATTAGGTAGGTGGCCCATGGTAAAAAGTAGAAAAGATGTCCTGATACTACGGAACTATAGGGCCTTTATGTGCCTCCAGATTGACTCTGGGCTGACAGATCTGCCTTAATGGTGCATAACAAAGCATGCAAATGTAATCCAGATCTCCACGTTGTGTGTATTTGTATTGCTAACCTATGGTCACAGTTAAAGGTTACATTACAAGGTGTAGGATTCCTCTATGTACAAAAGCTCAGAGGGTTCATTAAAGGGCAGGTTTCATTACATAGTAGATGCTTTATGGGTTTCATGCAAACTTATTGCGCTGCTCATGGAAGGTGATCTTTTAAATCACATTAAACTAATGTTCCTGAAAGTCAGGATAATGTAAGTTTTATTGAATCAATGTAACTTAAAAGGTCAGCCACTGATTTGCTCTCTATAATGGATACGGAGGGAAAAAACACAGAATAAATGCAATATTACCGGGCGTTTGACCTTGAGACATTCTGATGTATTTTCAAGCGAAGATTTATGAACCTGGAAGCAAATTAGGAAATTATACACAGTGCACAGGAAAATTACACAATAACAAAACCAGCATCACATTCAACAAGAACCAGCATAAAACGTCATGTCATTTCTCTAACGTAATGTAAAAATGTCAAATACAACATCATAAATTATTAACCCGACAGTCAAAAGCATTTTTTCTCAATCATTTCAGAAATGTTAAGTATTGCTAATTCTTCTACCTGTTCTATTTTAATTACTAGGCAGTATTATAGTAGTTATATTCTTGTACATAGGAGCAGTATTATAGTAGTTATATTCCTGTACATAGGAGCAGTATTATAGTAGTTATATTCTTGTACATAGGGGACAGTATTATAGTAGTTATATTCTTGTACATAGGGGGCAGTATTATAGTAGTTATATTCTTGTACATAGGGGGCAGTATTATAGTAGTTATATTCTTGTACATAGGAGGCAGTATTATAGTAGTTATATTCTTGTACATAGGGGGCAGTACTATAGTAGTTATATTCTTGTACATAGGGGCAGTATTATAGTAGTTATATTCTTGTACATAGGGGGCAGTATTATAGTAGTTATATTCTTGTACATAGGGGCAGTATTATAGTAGTTATATTCCTGTACATAGGGGGCAGTATTATAGTAGTTATATTCCTGTACATAGGGGAAGTATTATAGTAGTTATATTCTTGTACATAGGGGCAGTATTATAGTAGTTATATTCTTGTACATAGGGGGCAGTATTATAGTAGTTATATTCCTGTACATAGGGGGCAGTATTATAGTAGTTATATTCTTGTACATAGGGTGCAGTATTACAGTAGTTATATTCTTGTACATAGGGGACAGCATTATAGTAGTTATATTCTTGTACATAGGGGGCAGTATTATAGTAGTTATATTCCTGTACATAGGGGGCAGTATTATAGTAGATATATTCTTGTACATAGGGGGCAGTATTATAGTAGTTATATTCTTGTACATAGGGGGCAGTATTATAGTAGTTATATTCCTGTACATAGGGGGCAGTATTATAGTAGTTATATTCTTGTAAATAGGGGGGAGTATTATAGTAGTTATATTCTTGTACATAGGGGGCAGTATTATAGTACAGGCAGTCCCCGGGTTACATACAAGATAGGTTCTGTAGGTTTGTTCTTAAGTTGAGTTTGTATGTAAGTCGGAACTGTATATTTTATTATTGTAACCCCAGTCAAAATTTTTTTGGTCTCTGTGACAATTGGATTTTAAAAATGTTGGATTGTCATAAGAACCAGGATTAACAATAAATATTAATTACAGGCACCATTGATAACTGTTAAAGCTGTTTATTGTAGCCCAGGACTAAAGTACAGTAAATTACTAAAATCCAGAGGTCCGTTTGTAACTAGGGGTCGTATGTAAGTCAGGTGTTCTTAAGTAGGGGACCGCCTGTAGTTATATTCTTGTACATAGGGAGCAGTATTATAGTAGTTATATTCTTGTACATAGGGGGCAGTATTATAGTAGTTATATTAATGTACATAGGAGGCAGTATTATAGTAGTTATATTCTTGTACATAGGGGCAGTATTATAGTAGTTATATTCTTGTACATAGGGGGCAGTATTATAGTAGTTACACTCTTGTACATAGGGGGCAGTATTATAGTAGTTATATTCTTGTACATAGGGAGCAGTATTATAGTAGTTATATTCTTGTACATAGGGGGCAGTATTATAGTAGTTATATTCTTGTACATAGGGGGCAGTATTATAGTAGTTACACTCTTGTACATAGGGGGCAGTATTATAGTAGTTATATTCTTGTACATAGGGAGCAGTATTATAGTAGTTATATTCTTGTACATAGGGGGCAGTATTATAGTAGTTTATTCCTGTTCATAGGAGCAGTATTATAGTAGTTATATTCCTGTACATAGGAGGCAGTATTATAGTAGTTATATTCTTGTACATAGGGGACAGTATTATAGTAGTTCTATTCTTGTACATAGGGAGCAGTATTATAGTAGTTATATTCCTGTACATAGGGGACAGTATTATAGTAGTTAAATTCTTGTACATAGGGGACAGTATTATAGTAGTTATATTCTTGTATATTGGTGGGCAGTATTATAGTAGTTATATTCTTGTACATAGGGGACAGTATTAAATTAGTTATATTCTTGTACATAGGTGCAGTATTATAGTAGTTATATTCTTGTACATAGGGGGCAGTATTATAGTAGTTATATCCTTGTACATAGGGGGGCAGTATTATAGTAGTTATATTCCTGTACATAGGGGGCAGTATTATAGTAGTTATATTCTCGTACATAGGGAGCCATATTATAGTAGTTATATTCTTGTACATAGGGGGCAGTATTATAGTACTTATATTCTTGTACATAAGGGGCAGTGTTATAGTAGTTATATTCTTGTACATAGGGGGCAGTATTATAGTAGTTATATTCCTGTAAATAAGGGGCAGTATTAAGGTAGTTCTATTCTTGTACATGGGGGTAGTATTATAGTAGTTATATTCTTGTACATAGGGGACAGTATTATAGTAGTTCTATTCTTGTACATAGGGAGCGGTATTATAGTAGTTATATTCCTGTACATAGGGGACAGTATTATAGTAGTTAAATTCTTGTACATAGGGGACAGTATTATAGTAGTTATATTCTTGTACATTGGTGGGCAGTATTATAGTAGTTATATTCTTGTACATAGGGGACAGTATTAAATTAGTTATATTCTTGTACATAGGGGGCACTATTATAGTAGTTATATTCTCGTACATAGGGGGCAGTATTATAGTAGTTATATTCTTGTACATAGGGGGCAGTATTATAGTAGTTATATTCTCGTACATAGGGAGCCATATTATAGTAGTTATATTCTTGTACATAGGGGGCAGTATTATAGTACTTATATTCTTGTACATAAGGGGCAGTGTTATAGTAGTTATATTCTTGTACATAGGGGGCAGTATTATAGTAGTTATATTCCTGTAAATAAGGGGCAGTATTATAGTAGTTATATTCTTGTACTTGGGGGACAGTATTATAGTAGTTATATTCTTGTACATAGGGGGCAGTTTTATAGTAGTTATATTCCTGTATGTAGGGGGCAGTATTATAGTAGTTACATTCTTGTTCATAGGGGGCAGTATTATAGTAGTTATATTCTTGTACATAGGGGGCAGTATTATAGTAGTTATATTCCTGTATGTAGGGGGCAGTATTATAGTAGTTACATTCTTGTTCATAGGGGGCAGTATTATAGTAGTTATATTCTTGTACATAGGGGCAGTATTATAGTAGTTATATTCCTGTATGTAGGGGGAAGTATTATAGTAGTTACATTCTTGTACATAGGGGGCAGTATTATAGTAGTTATATTCTTGTACATAGGGGGCAGTATTATAGTAGTTATATTCCTGTATGTAGGGGGCAGTATTATAGTAGTTGCAATCTTGTACATAGGGGGCAGTATTATAGTAGTTATATTCTTGTACATAGGGGGCAGTATTATAGTAGTTACATTCTTGTATATAGGGGGCAGTATTATAGTAGTTATATTCTTGTACATAGGTGCAGTATTATAGTAGTTATATTCTTGTACATAGGGGGCAGTATTATAGTAGTTATATTCTTGTACATAGGGGCAGTATTATAGTAGTTATATTCCTGTACATAGGGGGCAGTATTATAGTAGTTATATTCTTGTACATAGGGGGAAGTATTATAGTAGTTATATTCCTGTACATAGGGGGCAGTATTATAGTAGATATATTCTTGTACATAGGGGGCAGTATTATAGTAGTTATATTCTTGTACATAGGGTGCAGTATTACAGTAGTTATATTCTTGTACATAGGGGACAGTAATATAGTAGTTATATTCTTGTACATAGGGGGCAGTATTATAGTAGTTATATTCTTGTACATAGGGGCAGTATTATAGTAGTTATATTCTTGTACACAGGGTGCAGTATTACAGTAGTTATATTCTTGTACATAGGAAACAGTATTATAGTAGTTATATTCCTGTACATAGGGGGCAGTATTATAGTAGTTATATTCTTGTACATTGGGGGCATTATTATAGTAGTTATATTCCTGTACATAGGGGGCAGTATTATAGTAGTTATATTCTTGTACATAGGGGGCAGTATTATAGTAGTTATATTCTTGTACATAGGGTGCAGTATTACAGTAGTTATATTCTTGTACATAGGGGACAGTATTATAGTAGTTATATTCTTGTACATAGGGGGCAATATTATAGTAGTTATATTCTTGTACATAGGGGGCAGTATTATAGTAGTTATATGCTTGTACATAGGGGGCAGTATTATAGTAGTTATATTCTTGTACATAGGGAGCAGTATTATAGTAGTTATATTCTTGTACATAGGGGGCAGTATTATATTAGTTTATTCCTGTACATAGGAGCAGTATTATAGTAGTTATATTCCTGTACATAGGGGCAGTATTATAGTAATTATATTCTTGTCCATAGGGGGCAGTATTATAGTAGTTATATTCTTGTACATAGGGGGCAGTATTATAGTAGTTATATTCTTGTACATAGGGGACAGTATTATAGTAGTTCTATTCTTGTACATAGGGAGCAGTATTATAGTAGTTATATTCCTGTACATAGGGGACAGTATTATAGTAGTTAAATTCTTGTACATAGGGGACAGTATTATAGTAGTTATATTCTTGTACATTGGTGGGCAGTATTATAGTAGTTATATTCTTGTACATAGGGGACAGTATTATATTAGTTATATTCTTGTACATAGGGGCAGTATTATAGTAGTTATATTCCTGTACATAGGGGGCAGTATTATAGTAGTTATATTCTCGTACATAGGGAGCCATATTATAGTAGTTATATTCTTGTACATAGGGGGCAGTATTATAGTACTTATATTCTTGTACATAGGGGGCAGTGTTATAGTAGTTATATTCTTGTACATAGGGGGCAGTATTATAGTAGTTATATTCCTTTAAATAGGGGGCAGTTTTATAGTAGTTATATTCTTGTACTTGGGGGACAGTATTATAGTAGTTATATTCTTGTACATAGGGGGCAGTTTTATAGTAGTTATATTCCTGTATGTAGGGGGCAGTATTATAGTAGTTACATTCTTGTTCATAGGGGGCAGTATTATAGTAGTTATATTCTTGTACATAGGGGGCAGTATTATAGTAGTTATATTCCTGTATATAGGGGGCAGTATTATAGTAGTTACATTCTTGTTCATAGGGGGCAGTATTATAGTAGTTATATTCTTGTACATAGGGGCAGTATTATAGTAGTTATATTCCTGTATGTAGGGGGCAGTATTATAGTAGTTACATTCTTGTACATAGGGGGCAGTATTGTAGTAGTTATATTCTTGTACATAGGGGGCAGTATTATTGTAGTTATATTCCTGTATGTAGGGGGCAGTATTATAGTAGTTACATTCTTGTACATAGGGGGCAGTATTATAGTAGTTATATTCTTGTACATAGGAGGCAGTATTATAGTAGTTATATTCTTGTACATAGGGGGCAGTATTATAGTAGTTACATTCTTGTATATAGGGGGCAGTATTATAGTAGTTATATTCTTGTACATAGGTGCAGTATTATAGTAGTTATATTCTTGTACATAGGGGGCAGTATTATAGTAGTTATATTCTTGTACATAGGGGCAGTATTATAGTAGTTATATTCCTGTACATAGGGGGCAGTATTATAGTAGTTATATTCTTGTACATAGGGGGAAGTATTATAGTAGTTATATTCCTGTACATAGGGGGCAGTATTATAGTAGTTATATTCTTGTACATAGGGGGCAGTATTATAGTAGTTATATTCTTGTACATAGGGGGCAGTATTATAGTAGTTATATTCTTGTACATAGGGGACAGTATTATAGTAGTTATATTCCTGTACATAGGGGGCAGTATTATAGTAGTTATATTCTTGTACATAGGGGGAAGTATTATAGTAGTTATATTCCTGTACATAGGGGGCAGTATTATAGTAGTTATATTCTTGTACATAGGGGGCAGTATTATAGTAGTTATATTCTTGTACATAGGGTGCAGTATTACAGTAGTTATATTCTTGTACATAGGGGACAGTATTATAGTAGTTATATTCTTGTACATAGGGGGCAGTATTATAGTAGTTATATTCTTGTACATAGGGGCAGTATTATAGTAGTTATATTCTTGTACATAGGGTGCAGTATTACAGTAGTTATATTCTTGTACATAGGGGACAGCATTATAGTAGTTATATTCTTATACATAGGGGGCAGTATTATAGTAGTTATATTGCTGTACATAGGGGGCAGTATTATAGAAGTTATATTCTTGTACATAGGGGGCAGTATTATAGTAGTTATATTCTTGTACATAGGGGGCAGTATTATAGTAGTTATATTCTTGTACATAGGGGACAGTATTATAGTAGTTTTATTCTTGTACATAGGGGGCAGTATTATAGCAGTTATATTCTTGTACATAGGGGGCAGTATTATAGTAGATATATTCTTGTACATAGGGGGCAGTATTATAGTAGTTATATTGTTGTACCTAGGGGGCAGTATAATATTTGTTAGACTGGCCCATCGATGGGCCCCGACGCAATATTGCTCCACCCCTACAGCCCAATGACTCCACCCCTGTTGACAGCTCTGCCCCTACTGTCCTTGTGTAAGGACTTCAACTCTATCTGTGTCCTAGTGCCTCGGTCTCAGGTAGAGTTAAATATCGTGATGATGCAGAGAGCAATCAGCTCTCTCCATCAGCAGTGTTTCTTTGTAACTGTCATGCCAGCAGGCGCAGAGTGATGATGTCATCATCTGTGGCATCACAGCACAGAGGAAAATGAGAAGAGGAGAGCTGTTGGGGAATGCGGACAAGTAAGTATGTGTCGTTTATTTAAAACTAGGAAAGGATAAGGAGTGGGGGCTTCAAAATAAGGGAGAGATGAGAGGCAACAATATAAGGAAGTATAAGGGGCCACAACATAAGGGGGGCTGAGAGGCCACAGTTTAAGGGTGAGAAGATGAGAGGCCCCAATATAAGGAGATAAGAGGGGCCACAGACCAGCATAAACAATGCAAACCATGTTACTTCTTGCTGAACACAAGCATTTAGATCTAAACCCATCTGCGCTCAGGGAGGAGCTACATCAGATGCACGTGTAATGCATTTTGAAACACAAGTCGCATTTTGTGAAAATGGCCATAGGCTGTTCTAATGTGCAACGAGTGTCGGATTCATGAAGACTGGATCTCGGTGTTCATGAATGTGGTGCAGGCTGCCCGTGCCCAAAGTGCATGCACCAGATTATTTTCTACATTGCATTGCATAATGTAGCCACGCCACAATACTGGCGCAAACACTTCATAAATGCAGGCGCAACCAGTTTGCTTATGGATTTACACTGATGCATTTGCAGTGTCTTTCAGAACACGATGAAAATGCATTGTGTAAATGCGGCTAAAAAATGCACAGGTAATATTTCCATGTAGCGTTTCGTGGCCCCCATTATCAAATTCACTGGTGGGCCCAAGGCTCCCCAGTGCTACCCTATGGGGGCCACCATAAGCAGGCCCGGCGCCAGCACCCGGCCAACCCGGGCAAGTGCCGAGGCCCCGGGGTACTGGAGGGGCCCACTCGGCCCCCCGGATTAATTGTACCAGTGTTGCTATAAGACACTGGTACAATTGATCACCATCGGGATCGATCACTTTTCTGCCTCTATGCTGCGCTGGTCGGGAGCGCAGCATAGAGGCAGAATCTACAACTCACCTGTCCCGGTTCCCACGATGCGGCGCTCCGCAGGGTATGCGACGGCTTTGAAGCCGGTGCACATGATGACGTCATCGGATCACGTGTGCCGGCTTCAGAGCCGGCGCGTACGGGAGTCCCAGGCCGAAGACAGCTGCAGGCGCTGCTCCGGGGGAACCAGGAAAGGTAAATTTTTTCTTTTTTCTTTTCCGGAGGGAAGTCAGGGTGTCCGCAGGTGTGTATAGAGGGGGGGGGGGGGTGTTAGTGTGTCAGCAGGGGGGGGGGTCATTGTGTCCACAGGGGGAGGGGAGGGGTTCAATGTGTATGGAGGGGGTCATTGTGTCAGCAGGGGGGAGGGTTCAGTGTGTCCGCAGGGGGGGGGATCAGTGTGTCCCCGTGGGGGGGGGGATCAGTGTGTCCCCAGGGTCAGTGTGTCCGCAGGGGGAGGGGACACAGTGTGGCCACTGGAGGGCGGTCCAAGGAGGGGCCCACTAAGGCTCTGTCGCCCAGGGGCCCACTAAAACCTGGAGCCGGCCCTGACCATAAGGATTTTGTATTAAGAGTGGGGGCACAGTTTGGGGATTTAATAAGAGTAGGACCACTGTTTGGGGTTTTATTAAGAGTGGGGGCCACTATAGGGGGCTGTATTAAGAATGGGGGCCGCTATTTGCGGCTTAATTAAGAGTAGGGGCCACTATAAGGGGTTTTATTAAAAGTGGGGGCAGCTATTTGCGGCTTAATTAAGAGTAGGGGCCACTATAGGGGGTTTATTGAGCATGGCCCACAAGTGGAGTCATTAATAAACAATGAGGGGTTAACATTTGGGCTCACAAGAGGGGACATAATTGGCACCAGATGAGAGGGGTGACTGTTGACTGTGGGGGTATAAAGAAGGGGCATATTTAAAGGGGTATTTGAAAATTGTAAAAATAAACAATTTTATCTCCAGGTATGGAAATAGCAAAGGGCGTTGTCAGCTCACCTAGGTGCTGCAGGTGATCAAGTGGATAGCTCAAGCACGGATCCCACCAGCTTCAATGGAGTATTCCACATAAACGAACAAATCCGTTCGTCCACTCCCAGGATATCGTAAAATATTTGAATTCTTTATTGGAAAATACCATGAAAATATAAAAATAAAAAACATAGGACATGGAAGGCAATTTGAGTCGGGATAAACGCCTACGCGTTTCGGATGGAAAATGTATCCTTAATCATGGCTAAATGACACTGCAATGGACGTAGAAATATAAAGCCCAAATGCGGGTCACGTGGTCCCTCCCAGCCAATGGGCTCCAACGTGATCACTCGCCCGTATAATATAAAATTTAAATGCCTTGCAAGCATACAAACAAACAATAAAATGAGAATACATGTATGTAAAGAACATATATACAAGCATTATCCAATGGATGTGCTACAATGGTTAGTTAATGTCAAGGCGTTTATTTTAACCTTCGGGGTACGAGTTTCAAGACAAAATATCAAATATGTTTCGCGGTTAAACATCTTCTTCCTCAAATCACCTCCCCGAGGCGACTTGAAGATCCTCTCAATGCCTTGGCATGAGAAAAATCCACAGTCACATCTCCAGGTAGTGTGAAAATATGAAAGAATTATTTTTACCTTACATGTATTGTGCCTACATTTGCTATGCTGGATTGGTGGTAAGGACAGAGGTTCTTTATTTTATACCACTTGTCTGCATTGTGAAACACATGGGGGCAGATTTACTTACCCGGTCCGTTCGCAATCCAGCGGCGTGTTCTCTGCGGTGGATTCGGGTCCGGCCGGGATTCATCAAGGGAGTTCCTCCGACGTCCACCAGGTGGCGCTGCTGCGCTGAAGTTCCCTGAAATGCACTGAAGTTCAGTTAGTGCAAGCTCCACGACACAATTTCCTTTTTCGAAATGCGGCGGTTTTTCCGAATCCGTCGGGTTTTCGTTCGGCCACGCCCCCCGATTTCCGTCGTGTGCATGCCGGTGCCGTTGCGCCACAATCCGATCGCGTGCGCCAAAATCCCGGGACAATTCAGGTACAATCGGCGCAAATTGGAAATATTCGGGTAACACGTCGGGAAAACGCGAATCGGGCCCTTAGTAAATTACCCCCACTGTCACATGATCTTCATTGGAGTGAACGCAACACAATTTTTGACCCGTGTTCCTTTGGATTATAATGCACTGATCATTCAGTCTTCCCCTATAACTTTACATTGATTGGGGGACATTTATCACACGCCAGAGCTGCCTGACGTAGAATTGTGCTATTACCAGTGACTGGTTGGAAGCTGTAGTATGTGCGCAGGTAGGGGGCAGGAACACTCCACACTGGCCTGCTCCAGCACCGGTCACACCACCTTCAAGTAGAATGGAAGGGGCATAAAGGGGAATATTATTACAAGTTTGTTGGGCACTATGTTATTTCAGGGCTTGTACACCAGAAACTGACATACAAGCCCAGGTAAATCTCCCCCATGTTGTCCTAAGTAACTACAGGAATCCCTCAGGATAGGTTCTGTAGGTTTGTTCTTAAGTTGAATTTGTATGTAAGTCAGAACAGTATATTTCCTAATTGTAACCCCCAAAAATATTTTGCTGACAATTGGTTTTTAAACTTTTGGGTTGTCATAAAAGCTAAGATTAACAATAAATCTTAATTGCAGACACTTTTGATAACTGTTACAGCGGATCATAAGTACAGGAAATTACCGACATCCAGAGGTCCGTTTGTAACTAGGGGTCGTCTGTAAGTTTTGTGTTCTTAACTCGGGGACCGCCTGTAGTTCTAAACCTTCCATTTTCACTTCCTCTGGTTTCTATTCCCCCAAATCTTATAGACCTCAGTTACACAAAATGTGAATACAGGATAATTACATGGTAACAACTATATACAGAATTCTTTTTCTATAGCTTTGGGAGGAAAATTGATTGATATCACAAAAAACAATAATAAAAAAAATATTAAAAACAGTAAATAAAAAATAACTAAAAAACTTGAATGTGAAGAATTTTGTGTTGTTCCTCTCCCTGCTAAGGTTCATCCGGTGCCCAGCCATTAGGTGTCAGCAAAGTTTCAGTAATAATGAGAGAGCGAAACCCTCGGAGAGTCAGAATCTGAATGTTAGTAGCAGATGTGATGGACCACACTAGGCTCCTGCTTTATTAGGAGATACAATACACATTTTATTTTGACTTTTTTTTTTCTTCAAGGTTATTTTAATCAAACGTTGGTTTTGATTAATCATTAATCGACCTTAAACCTTTGCGTATACATGAAGTAAAAGTGACTACAGGACTTAGCACTATTTCTTATTAGATCAAAGAGCTTCTTACTCCTTCCCTCCGATCTGCTTTCACTTCTGCAGAATTGCTTCCGGATGGGGCACATTTACCTACCTGTCCTGAAGCGTTCCAGGTAAGTGCATTGTCCGTGTATAATGCACTAAGATCATGTGCCCGATATCCTGCATGTGTCGCTTCCCCGCTCAGGTCCCCCGGAGTTCACCTTCTTCTTCCTGGTGCATGTAAGTGCTAGATCTTGCGACACAATTTGAAACTTATGTCCCGTGCTCACTCCAAATTAGTCCGATCGTCCAACGGCCGCCCCCCGATTTCTGGCGCATGAAAGCCAGTGTAGCTGCACCGCTATCCAATCACGTGCATCACAATCCCAGGCCAGACACTTGTTAAATATTCTCTTATTTTGCCTGGGGACTTTTGTCTGATCTCTAAAGTTTAAAAGTTTAGGGCAATGTATGCAGCTAAAATGTTCCATTTAACTTCAAAGTCAAACAAACTATTGCAGCAATCCTTAGTTTGACTAGAGCCATTGAAAAAGTCAAGGTAACCCCTCCTCCCTTCTCTGTCCCTCCCTTTTTTCCTTTCCCTTCCTCCCTTCTCTGTCCCTCCCTTTCTTTCTTTCCCTTAATCCCCTCTTTGTCCCTCCCTTTCTTCCTTTCCCTTCCTCCCTTCTCTGTCCCTCCCTCCCTTTCTTCCTTTCCCTTCCTCCCTTCTCTGTCCCTCCCTCCCTTTCTTCCTTTCCCTTCCTCCCTTCCCTGTCCCTCCCTCCCTTCCTTTCCTTTCCCTTCCATTCTCTTTTTTCCTCCCACTTCCGGCATTCCTTTCTTCCCTTACTGTACCTCTTTTCCTTCCGATTCCCTCCTTCCCTCCCTTAATTCGATTTTTTTCTTACATTTTTTTCCTCTGTTTTACATTTTTTCATTCTCTGATTCTCATTAACTCCTTTCTTGATCCAAAATTGTGTCCCTCCTTTTTCACTCCCATTCTCACTGCCCATTTCTTTATTCCAAAGTCAGTTTCCCTTTTCGTCCTTATTCTTCACTCCTTTTATCAGTTTATTAATTTATAATCCCAACTTTTATTATGTACTTGTCCAATGACAATCCCAAATGCTCATTTAAAGGAACCTGTCATCAGGTTTTTACCATCAAATGTAATGACAGGTTCCCACAGAATTAATCTTACTGTGCCCCATTTTATTTTCTGAATAAAAATCCATAACTTAGCTACAGCTAAAATCACTTTTTAAAAAGTTGTTGACACTTCGCCAGGGAGTCACGAGGGCGTATTTTCTCTTGATCTCCCTCACTCACCCCTCCTTCAGGAATTCACTTCAATGAGTTACAAACAGCCAATGTCTCTCTCAACTCCCTCATTTCTGATGGAGGGGGGAATGAGAGAGCTAAACTGCGCCACACAGTAACGTGACTGAAGATTAAACATATTGGTGATTCTTTTTCTAATAGTGACTTTAGTTATATCTGAGCTATGGATTTTTATACAAAAATGAATTTTGCACAATATGGCTTCTGTGAACTGACTGATAGGATTAAAAATTTGCTCATACCATTGTTTTAGTAGGATAATATTTGACCATTTCTGTTTCCATTTCAGTTTCCAAACAGATTTGATGACTTGACCATCTCAATAAGGGCTAGCACTTATCTATTCTAGTAGCACAGTGTGAAGGCTTCTGTGGGAGCCTCTCATTTGGTTTAATGGTAACCTAATTAAAGGCTCCCTTTAAGTGATGTCAAAGTATTGGTGGGTGTGTAAGGAGGACTGGGGGGTTAACTGTATATTAGTGGAACTTTGATCCATTTAGAAATTGTCTTTTAAAAGCATTTGACCTCCTAAAAGCTAATGGTTTCCTTCCATATTAGACATGTAACATTATAACAGCCTTACTTACAATACCTGGATATTCCAGATGATGGACCTCATTGTTGTTGCAATTTGATTAGGTCAAAGTTTGTCAATCCAAAAATTTTAATTGAATCAAAGACATGACCGTCATTCAAAAGAGAGACAAGGATTTATCCATTCCAAACATCTCAACATCAGAGGACTTGCTCATAAAAATATTTTCATAGCAACTTCCCAACTATCTCAACTCAACTATTAAATGCAGTCAAGGACCTTGTTGTCTTTACGAGCTGATAGGGTTTAAGATTTTGCTGATACCGTTGTTTCAGTAGAATCAATATTTGAACATATCAGTTTCCAAACAGATTTGATGACTTGACCTTCTCAAACATCTCAATAAGGACCAGCACTCATCCATTCTACAGCTACACTCCAAAACTCAATACAGGCAGAAGCTGGACCATTCCAACATCTAACAAGAGCTGAAAACTTGACTATACAGCATCTCATTTGAGTCAATGCCAATGTCAAATACCACAGTAACATATTATTTGGTTAACCATCTCAAAAATCTAATTTAGGTGAAAATTTGACCATTCTACACCTTAATATTATCACTGACTTGACCAATCAGTATCTGAATGGAGTTAAGTATTTGATTATCTTAAACAACCAAATAAGGACAATAGATTGACTGTTGAAACATCTCAACAGAGTAAATTCGGGAGAGTTATCAAGGCTTGTGAAGTTTTCACCAGCCTCTTAAAATATCCTGCACCATGGAAACATCACTCTACCCAAATCACCCTCCCTGATGACTTGACCATTCTTACACCTCAATAGTACATAGAACTTGACTCATTGGGGTTAAGTACTTGGCCATTCCAACATCTTTATAGAATGATAAAGTATATACAATGGAAACTGCCCCAATGAGATGGCCATCCCAAATATTCCCATATGGAAAAGGATTTGAACATCTAAACATTTAGCATCTAAGTAGAAACATGGACTTCAATGTAACAATATTGACAAAAATAGAGTAAAGGACATGGACCATCTCAAACATTTCAATGAGAAGTAGGACCAATACACTATTTCAATATGGTCGAAAGCTTGACCATCCAAATATCTTAATAGGTTAAAAGATTTAACCATTTCAATATCTCAATAGAGTGAATAACTTTACCATTCCAATATATAAATGGAGTTATAAATAAAATCTAATGATTGTACCCTCCCAAATATCTCAATAACGACAAGGTCTCAACCATTCCATCATCTCACAATGGTCTGGAACCCGACTGTCCCAACATCATAATTGGCTCAAGAACTTGACCATTCCAACATATTAATAGGATCTTGGACTTGAACCTCCCATCTTTTTAATAGGTTTAAATACTGTACCATGCTATCATGTCAGTAGGGTCCACAACTCAACCAAAATAACATCACATATGGTCCACTGCCATTACAAAATCTCAATACAGCCAATGACCCAATGAGGTTGGAAAAGTGGTCATTGCAACATCTCAATTGGATCTGGGCCTACATCTTCCTAGAGGATCACATGGCTTTGTTGACTAGCATTTTCTGATGAGATGTCAGTGTGCATTATATACTACAGCTGGGATAATATAAGCATATAATCTACTCACCTTCCACGTGTAGTGTTTTATGTGTTGTTTGCATTTCCGGAATGGAGTAGAAATAAACACATTTCTCTAGACAGATCAAGATGATATTCAAAAATTCAACAAACCGCCCATCATTTTATTAACTTCTTTACTATTATACATATTTTCTCTAAAAAATTAAAATGAAAAAAGAAAACATAATCTCCCCCCTGCAATTGTGTTTCCATTCAGTGGCTCTTTTGCAGTCTCTCCATTATGATTTCCATTTTCTTTACAAAAGCATTGAAATTTGCAGTATTCACGCTCGGTCACTTTCGGGAATGTACAAAATGGGCAATTGTTTCACGTGTTAAACGAGGCGCCTTCTAGGAGTAAATACATTTGGTTTCCTCATAGAGGTTTGTGAATGAATTTAATCTACAACATGAAGTGGAGGACTATCTACCGCTACCCATGTATTGTAATTCAGCGCTGCTCCAAAACGCTTCGCATGAGGATCCGGATCTGAAAACAGCAATTCATATGGAATTAGGTAATAATTGTCCTCACTGAATAGAAGTTTCTGAAACCAATAGTCGTGAATGTACAAAAGTAGATAATTACCCTCAACGTGGTGTGACAATGGCAGGTTCTGAATTCTAGACATTACACAGCAAGAACATGAATGGGAATATATGGATCTGTGTGCAAAATTTGTATGCATATAATTTTGTAATATGAATGTCAGGTACCTGTCTATTAAACAGCACAACCACAACCAGACTGGGTAAGCGATGGCAAACTCAACTTGTGATGTCCCTGCAGGCTACCAACTGCCTAAACCAGATATACCACCCTGATAAGAGGGAACCTGCTTTCAGGAACCTGCTAACGGAACCTGAGAGAACATTCAAATTGACAAGGAAAACTGACTTTGTCTTACAGCTGCTGGTTGGTCGAGTGGACAGGTAACAAGAAGTCAGAGATAGACCAGTATTTACAGTAGGACATAGAAGGACAAAAAAATATACAGACAAACAAGCAGAAACGGACAGAACCAGGTCAAGATGGAGGTGAAGGCACAGAATTGTATCACTAAAAAGAGGTCGAGTAAACGTAACAGAGGTCTGATACACAAAATAGCAAAGTAACAACTATCAGCAATAGGGAAAGGTAAAAGAATACTAGCAGAACCAGCAAGGTATAATGGGACTGGGCAGGTATATAAAGCAGTTCTTGAATGCTACCCACAGAAGCTAAGTGGACCAGCTGTCCATCACTCTAGTAACTCTTGATGGACAGGGCTGGACTGCTAAGAACCTGGCGTGGCTCAATCAATCCCAAACATAGCAGCAACCTAGCCACCATTCACACACACACACAAAATACAAAGTAAAATTACTGCCACCTAAGCTGCACTCTGCAGAGGAAGAATTTGACATGTTAACTAAAGTTAACTAAATTCTAATATATATTATTAGAGATGAGCGAACATACTCGTCCGAGCTTGATGCTCGTTCGAGCATTAGCGTACTCGAAACTGCTCGTTGCTCGGACGAATACTTCGCCCGCTCGAGAAAATGGCAGCTCCCGCCGTTTTGCTTTTTGGCGGCCAGAAACAGAGCCAATCACAAGCCAGGAGACTCTGCACTCCACCCAGCATGACGTGGTACCCTTACACGTCGATAGCAGTGGTTGGCTGGCCAGATCAGGTGACCCTGGGATAGACTAGCCGCTGCCCGCGCTGCTCGGATCATTCTGTGTCTGGATGCCACTAGGGAGAGAGCTGCTGCTGGTCAGGGAAAGCGTTAGGGTGTTCTATTAGAATAGTGTTAGACAGGAGTGATTCAACAAGAACCCAACAGCCCTTCTTAGGGCTACAATAACGTTATACTTTTTTTTTTTTTGTTTGCTTGTGGCTGGGCTTGCTGGCACTAGTAGTGCAGCTAGTACCATATTGTGAGGAATTTGCAGGGGGACTTGCTACCGTTGTGTTTAGCTCTTAGTGACACACATATCCACCTCAAACACCAAAGTGGGAAAATTTATTAGGGGTTTGATTTCAATTAGGCACAGTCTGCCAGTTTCTTTTTATTTTACGTTTATTTTTTCATAACTCAGCGTCATCTCATCAGTGTGCTTTCATCCTTGGCTAGAAAATAGCCAAAGGAGAATCCAAACGGCTTACTTACGCCTACAATAGCGTTATATATATTTTATTTCTGGTTGATCTGCTGGTGGCTGTCCTTGCTGCAGTGCATATACTAGCCAATTGTGAGGAATTTGGAGTGAGACTTGCGACCGCTGTGTTTAGCGCTTAGTGACGCACATATCCATCGCAAAGACCGAAGTGGGAAAATTTATTAGGGGTTGGATTTCAATTAGGCACAGTCTGCCATTTCCTTTTTATTTTACGTTTATTTTTTCATAACTCAGCGTCATCTCATCAGTGTGCTTTCATACTTGGCTAGAAAATAGCCAAAGGAGAATCCAAACGGCTTACTTACGCCTACAATAGCGTTATATATATTTTATTTCTGGTTGATCTGCTGGTGGCTGTCCTTGCTGCAGTGCATATACTAGCCAATTGTGAGGAATTTGGAGTGAGACTTGCGACCGCTGTGTTTAGCGCTTAGTGACGCACATATCCATCGCAAAGACCGAAGTGGGAAAATTTATTAGGGGTTGGATTTCAATTAGGCACAGTCTGCCATTTCCTTTTTATTTTACGTTTATTTTTTCATAACTCAGCGTCATCTCATCAGTGTGCTTTCATACTTGGCTAGAAAATAGCCAAAGGAGAATCCAAACGGCTTACTTACGCCTACAATAGCGTTATATATATTTTATTTCTGGTTGATCTGCTGGTGGCTGTACTTGCTGCAGTGCATATACTAGCCAATTGTGAGGAATTTGGAGTGAGACTTGCGACCGCTGTGTTTAGCGCTTAGTGACGCACATATCCATCGCAAAGACCGAAGTGGGATAATTTATTAGGGGTTGGATTTCAATTAGGCACAGTCTGGCAGTTTCTTTTTATTTTACGTTTATTTTTTCATAACTCAGCGTCATCTCATCAGTGTGCTTTCATACTTGGCTAGAAAATAGCCAAAGGAGAATCCAAACGGCTTACTTACGCCTACAATAGCGTTATATATATTTTATTTCTGGTTGATCTGCTGGTGGCTGTCCTTGCTGCAGTGCATATACTAGCCAATTGTGAGGAATTTGGAGTGAGACTTGCGACCGCTGTGTTTAGCGCTTAGTGACGCACATATCCATCGCAAAGACCGAAGTGGGATAATTTATTAGGGGTTGGATTTCAATTAGGCACAGTCTGGCAGTTTCTTTTTATTTTACGTTTATTTTTTCATAACTCAGCGTCATCTCATCAGTGTGCTTTCATACTTGGCTAGAAAATAGCCAAAGGAGAATCCAAACGGCTTACTTACGCCTACAATAGCGTTATATATATTTTATTTCTGGTTGATCTGCTGGTGGCTGTCCTTGCTGCAGTGCATATACTAGCCAATTGTGAGGAATTTGGAGTGAGACTTGCGACCGCTGTGTTTAGCGCTTATTGACGCACATATCCATCGCAAAGACCGAAGTGGGATAATTTATTAGGGGTTGGATTTCAATTAGGCACAGTCTGCCATTTCCTTTTTATTTTACGTTTATTTTTTCATAACTCAGCGTCATCTCATCTGGCATAGCAGTGTGCTTTCATACTTGGCTAGAAAATAGCCATAGCAATAGGATAGCATTGTTTGGTTTTAAAAACTAAAAAACACAAAAAAACCCTAAAAAACACAAAAAAACACAAAAAAAAGTTAAAAAAAAAATTAAAGTTATATAACTTTCATTTTCAAAATGTTTAACCCGAGGGCTAGGGGTAGAGGACGAGGACGAGGGCGGGGACGTGGGCGTCCATCTACTGCAGGGGTCAGAGGCCGTGGTCCTGGGTGGGGTGAGACACCACCTGCTGATGAGGGAGCAGGGGAACGCCGCAGAGCTACACTCCCTAGGTTCATCATGTCTCAAGTTACTGGGACTCGTGGTAGAGCACTGTTGAGGCCAGAACAGTGCGAACAGGTGATGTCGTGGATTGCCGACAATGCTTCGAGCAATTTGTCCACCAGTCAGTCTTCCACGCAGTCCACCCATGTCACCGAAATCGGCACTCCTCCAGCTCCTGCACCTCAGGAAAATTTGGCATTTGAACCGGCATACTCTGAGAAACTGTTTTCTGGACCCTTCCCACAGTCACAAACCACTTGTCCGGTTGCTGCTGAGCAATTTTCCGATGCCCAGGTTTTCCACCAGTCGCAGTCTGTGGGTGATGATGACCTTCTTGACGTAGTGGAAGAAGTGTGTAAAGAGGTGTCCGACGATGAGGAGACACGGTTGTCAGACAGTGGTGAAGTTGTTGTCAGGGCAGGAAGTCCGAGGGGGGAGCAGACTGAGGGATCGGAGGATGATGAGGTGACAGACCCAAGCTGGGTTGAGAGGCCGGGTGAACACAGTGCTTCTGAGACGGAGGAGAGTCCTATAGCAGAACAGGTTTGAAGAGGCAGTGGTGGGGCCAGACGGAGAGGCAGGGCCAGAGCAGGTGCATCAGCGCCAAATGTGTCACGTAGTGAAGCTCCCGTGGCGAGGGCTCCCGCGGCGAGGGCTAGATTTTCAGAAGTCTGGAGGTTCTTTAAGGAAACACCGGATGACCGACAGACTGTGGTGTGCAACCTTTGCCAAACCAGGATCAGCAGGGGTTCCACCACTACTAGCTTAACTACCACCAGTATGCGCAGGCATATGAATGCTAAACACCCGAATCAGTGGCACCAAGCCCGTTCACCTCCGGCCGTGCACACCACTGCTCCTTCCCCTGTGTCAGCTGATAGTCAGCCCCCTGCCCAGGACCCTGGCACAAAAACCCCATCGTTGCCTCCACGATCCTCCACAGCATCCACCAGCGTTCAGCTCTCCATACCCCAGACGCTGGAGCGGAAAAGAAAATATAGTGCAACCCACCCGCACGCCCAAGCCCTTAATGTCCACATCTCCAGATTGCTTAGCCTGGAGATGCTGCCCTATAGGCTAGTAGAGACCGAGGCCTTTCGCAACCTCATGGCGGCGGCCGCCCCTCGGTATTCGGTCCCCAGCCGCCACTACTTTTCCCGATGTGCCGTCCCAGCCCTGCACCAGCACGTGTCAGACAACATCATCCGTGCCCACTATATATCGCTGACGGCACATTGGGTTAACTTGGTGCAGGCTGGGACCGAGTCTGACCCTGGGGCTGGTCATATACTGCCGACGCCGAGGATTGCGGGGCCTACCTCGGTCCAGGTCTCAAAGGCCTACTATGCCTCCTCCTCCTCCCACCCCTCCTCCACCTCCTCCTCCGAACTACTATCCGTGGGCATGGCGCCATCAGTCGGTAGCTCTAGGCACAGCAGCAATGCCGTCGCTAAGCGACAGCAGGTGGTGCTCAAACTGCTGAGCCTAGGCGATAAAAGGCACACCGCCCAAGAGCTATTACAGGGCATTCCACATCAAAGTTGTTAACTTTGTCGCCACCCTGCTGTGTTATCCACAAAATACACTGGCAAACTATGATTATGATTAACCGATATTATTTCAGCGCTTCTTGCGCATCTGTTTACATTCCCCTCACCCGCCATATCCCAAACTTATAAGAACGCTACTACACTTGATCTTATACAAAAGGTTCTTAGAAGTGCTGTTTGGGGAGTAGCCTAGAGACAGGGGCTTGGATTGGCGAAAGCTCGCCTGGCAGCGGAGCGCCAGCTCCATGCCAAGATCCAACTAACATAGTTTTAACTGCAGCACCTTTAATCTACTACTAGTTCACTGCCTCCATACATGGTCCCCTTATCAAACGAGCTGTGTCAGGCAGAATTTTCAGGTGTTTCACCACATACATAGTGGAACTCGGCGCGTCTGTCGCCGCCATGCTGGAGACCTGCAGTTGCAATCATAGAAGCGCAATATGGATGCCCCATACTGTCGCTCTTAATCATGGAAGTCCTCTCCATGGCTGCCTCCAAATGTCGTCCCCTTATCTGTTTCACCAGATACGTTATGGAACTTGGTCACTATGTCGCCACCATGCTGTGTTATCGACTAAATATACCGTCAACCTTTTGTTCACAGAGGAAATAATTTCAGCGCTTCTTGCTCACCTCCTTTGGTTCCTCTCTGCCACCCATTGGTTTGAAGCCTGAGTCCATTTAGGGTATGTCGCCATGAGACTCTCTAGCCTGCCACTGCTGCCGCTGCCTCTGCATGCCGTCCCCTATAGTGTCAGGGTCAATTATTGCATGTTTTAGATGCTATCTAGCTTCATTCTGTCACTCTGTCATGGCCATGCTGTTGCCCATAATTTTGGCATAATGGTGCGATTATGCAGCCTCAGAGGCATCCATGCATGCTGCCCCTGCTGTTTCCTGTCCATTTCCGTGGTGTTTCCATCCTTTTCTGAGGTTCCCAGGTGTTTGGCCAAGCTTCCCTGTGCAGAGCCTTGGTCCCCTTGAAAAATGCTCGAGTCTCCCATTGACTTCAATGGGGCTCGTTATTCGAGACGAGCACTCGAGCATCGGGAAAAGTTCGTCTCGAATAACGAGTACCCGAGCATTTTAGTGCTCGCTCATCTCTATATATTATATATCATAATAAACTATTAACTTATTTCTAATCAGTTGTGGTTAACCATAACTTTATACAGTCAGTCCCCGAGTTACGTACAGGATAGGTTCTGCAGGTTTGTTCTTAAGTTAAATTTGTATGTAAGTCAGAACTGTATACTTTATTATTGTAACCCCGGTCAAATTTTTTTTGGTCTCTGTGACAATTGGATTTTAAAAATGTTGGGTTGTCATAAGAACCAGGATTAACAATCAATCTTAATTACAGACACTTTTGATAACTATTGTAGCTGTTTATTGTAGCCCAAGGCTAAAGTACAGTAAATGATCAATTACCAGAGGTCCGATTGTAACTAGGGGTCGTCTCTAAGTCGGGTGTTCTTAAGATGGGGACCTCCTTTATCACAATCCACCTGTGTCCTCATATCTCAGATAGGGTCCAGCTTTAAAGCTACATCTCACCACTTACTTCAGCACTGGCTTGACCAAATGTTCTACACCGGAATCCATAGATACATTGTGCAATATAATTCCAACCCAATTCCTGGGGGCCTCACACTATGGAACTAGCATGATAGCTATCCTCTAAACCAGTGATTTCCAATCTTTTTAGCTCTATTAGAGTACTTGTCAATTTTACCAGGAGGGGCGAGTCTGGCTGGTTACCTGAGGTGACACAGAAGGATGAGGTAGGATCGGTAACCAATTAAAGATTTCTACTCCTTACACATACCACTGGCAACAGAATACATAAATCCCACACCATGCTTCTAGTGCAGACCAGGAATAAATTATCTGTGGTCTATGGTCTAGCAATTGTGCGCCCGATATCCACTAGTTGTCGCTGCTGTGCTGAGGTCCGCCGGAGTTGACCATCCTCTTCCTGGTGCAGGTAAGTGCGTGTCAGCAGTTTTTCCAAATCCGTCAGGGTGTTCCGATGGCCACGCCCCCGTTTTTCGTCGCATGCAAGACAGCGCCCATGCAACACAATCCGACTGCGTGCGCCAAAAACCCTGGGCCAATTCGGCGCAAAATGGTAAAATTCTGAAAACCTGGCGGAAAAACGCGATTCGGACCCTTAGTAAATGGGCCCCACTGTTGTCCACCATTCTTCTACATACTAGATCTATCACCAAGTCGGTCCACATCTTATACTACCCATGATTATGGTTGAGTACAGTTTTTTTTTTGGTATGTGGAGAACCTTACTCCAAGGTTGTTCATGACCGGATATCTATTTCATGAGATGGGTTGCCTTTCAAAACAATAATTTTTGACCCAATTGTCACAAAGAGATATCCTATTTGAATCTGAAAAATAAGCTAAGGTCGGGAATAAAAATCAGGAATGGCAACCAGGAATAATAACCAAATTGCACATTAAAGGGGTTGTCCCATGTTTAATTGTTATCCGCTATCTACAGAATGAGGGATGACATGCTGATCAGTGGAGATCTGACCACTGCGATCCCCAACAATCACAAGTAGGATGACCCATCTTCTCTAATCTTTCCCATCTTCTGATGGAGCAGTAGCTTGAACATGTATCTTGCCGCTCCATTCATGGTCAATTGGACTGATCCGAGGACCATGTTTTGATATCTATAACTCACTCATAAAAATGAATACATTTGCCCTGTGGTGCTTTAGTACAATTGTAAACTGCAACCAAAACTTTGGGGTCCAAGTCCACATGATGTGGACATCTCAACATCTAGATAAACCATTAAATTGAAAAGGGATTGTGGAAAACTTATCCGAACTAAGAAGACAAGAACAAACAGCACTCCATATGGTCAGAGATGGTACTACAAGTAAACCAATCCTAGTTAAAACAAATTTCCATTTGAGAATATTTGAAAAAGTGTACCTGCAAGGAATACACAGTACTGGAATTTTCAATAAAAACTCCTGTGGATGTTGTGGAGTAGTAATCCAGGATTATTTTCAAGCAAACTCCATTATAGTATATTAGAGGAATACAAAACTGCATTGCATTGCCAGGAGTTTTCTTAATGACTTTGCCACCGGCTCTTGAGCTGCAAGTTCGAAGGTTAATAGCTTTGATTAGAACACAATAATCTCCTTCCACTAACTCCAGGAAGAATATTAGTTTAAAAAGTTCGACCCCTACCCCTCACCCTGTAAATGTTTCTATATAGTAGTTTACTGCCAATAACACTGTGAGCTGCTGCAATAGCGGGTCACAAAGGCAAAGCATGGACAATTCTTCTCCCAAAGAATCTGCTAGCCTACTAGAGTCACAGTAATCTGTATTAATTCATAAAAACTGTTGAATACTCCAGATATGCCATATACAGTGGAACCAGTAGATTAGTGAGTACAGCTCAGTGAGCTCATTAGTGAGTATGATACAGGATGTAACTCAGGATCAGTACAGGATAAGTAATGTCATGTATGTACACAGTGACTGCACCAGCAGCAGAATAGTGAGTGCAGCTCTCGAGTATTATATAGGATGTAGCTCAGGATCAGTACAGGATAGCTAATGTCATGTATGTACACAGTGACCGCACCAGCAACAGAATAGTGAGTGCATCTCTGGAGCTCGTTACATCGTTAAGCTCTGTCTGTTGCTGTGGGAGGCTGTGTGCTGCTGCTGCTCTGAGCTCCAGGAATAATCCACCTCCACCTGGGGCCTGCTCTCTCCTCTCCCAGGGAGGGGGTGGGTTTCCAGGCATGAGCCAGAGCGGCAAGCCCCAGGCTCCTGCTTCCCGGGCCAGGCCGGCGGGGGGCAGGGGTAGCCAGCTACCGGCCAGCACTATGGAGGACTCAGGGGTGAGACGTTCCACCAGGAGTCGCAGCAGTGTGACTCCTACCCCCCCTGAGTCTAGTGTTAAGAGAAAGACCCAGAAGCCGGACGTCCATGATGGTGCGGGTGAGAGCGGTCCTTCCGGGGCTGGAGACATGAAGCGGAGTGCTCACAGAGGTAAGGCTGACCATGCGGGGGGAGGCTGGGCGGTGCAGGGGCCCCGGGAGTCTTTGTCCACCTATGCCTCCCGGGTCCAGAGCCACCTCTGTGAGTACGAAGAGGCGACCAAGACCATCAGGAGGCTCCGGGAGGAGCTGCGATGTGCCCGCGCCAGGGCGAACACAGCGCCAAAGAAACGAAAAACTGAAATATGTTGTGAAATTAACAAACTTAAAGCTGACATTGATAAGCTGATGAAAAGAAAAAACTTTATTTGCAACAACAGTGGACCATTTAAAGAAAAACTATTAAATGATGACAGATTCTCAGAAATGGCTGACAACAGAGAGCAAAGGCTGAAGGGGTTGCAGCCTGTGAGCCAGGTGGAGGAGGAGGATGATGATGATGATGACGAGCAGCAGTTCCCACCTGGCGGCCTGCAGGAAGATCAGCAGGCCTCGTGCAGTGGGCCCCCTGCAGGACAGCCAGCAGTAACACCTCGCTCGGGGGAGGACAGTGACACCGGCAGCCAGGGAGGGGCGCTCATGGCAGAGATCCGGCTGCTCGAGTCCCCAGTGCGCATGGAGAACTTTTTTTTTGGTGACGAACTCCCAGAGGAAGCCGCTGGGGAGAGCAGCCGGAGGAAGGTGAAGAACACCAGGCCCAAGCAGCAAAAAGAGCTAAGATTCATCGTTATCCCCCTCCCTGTAAACCCCCCCGGGCAAAGCGCAGGGTCAGCTCACTGTGCAAGCCCTGCTACCCAAACCCCCCCGAGTTCTGCTGTGGACCCGGTGCAAAGGTGCAGGGAGATTACAGGTGTGACATCTGATGTGGCGATGGGCTCCGTCTCTGTTTGTGGTAACAGTGGGGGAGCAGGGGAGGCATCGGCCGCAAGGCCGGACAGTCAGGGCGGCTCGGCAGTGGCGATAACATCAAAATCCAGTGCTGTGGTGCATCCCCCGGTGGGAGGGGGGGATAGCCCAGCACTGGTGGCAGCTTCCGGTGCCTCGGCGCCTCTTCATGCTGTTGCCGCTGATCACTTAGGTGGGGGGCGGCGGCAGTGTGGAGGGGTCGCTGAGGCTGAGGGCTCCGGACCTCCCAGACAGGACAGTAAAATTTTATTTTGTGTTGGTGTTGGGGATGATCCAAGTCCGGATGAAGGTGAAGAAAAGCGGCGCCTAACACCTGCGAAGGATCAGTGGCGAATTTTTCCCAATTTTAAGAAAACTAAATTAAAGGAAACCTACCACTTGAAGTGGCAGGTTTCCGATGGCAATACCGGGCACCAGCTCAGGGTGAGCTGGTGCCGGAGCTTATCTTAGTTAGTGTTTTAAACCGCGGTATCGCGGTTTAAAACACTTTTTAAACTTTATAGCCGGCGCAGGCAGGTACGCGCTCGGCGCTTACCGTGCGCGCGGCTACATAGGAAGTGAATGAGAGCCGCGCGCATGGTAAGCGCCGAGCGCGTACCTGCCTGCGCCGGCTATAAAGTTTAAAAAGTGTTTTAAACCGCGATACCGCGGTTTAAAACACTAACTAAAGTAAGCTCCGGCACCAGCTCACCCTGAGCTGGTGCTCGGTATTGCCATCGGAAACCTGCCACTTGAAGTGGTAGGTTTCCTTTAACATCTGCTACTGATGATGCGGTGGGCACAAGTGTGACAAAGGTTGGGGTCCCCTCAGGGCAATGCCCTAAAGGGGGACCCTCGTCCCTTGTGCCTGAAGATGCGGAGGTGGTTATGCCCCCTATGTCCCCTATTTCCCTTATGCCCCCTAATGTTGCTGCTGGTCCAGCTGGAGCAAATGCTGGTGTGAGTGGTGCAAAAACATTATCAGTTATGGGGGTGAGTGATGGAGTGACTGGTGGTGGGAATGGCATGGAGGTGGGTAGTGTTAATGTGGTGGGTACAGGGGTTGGTCCGGTTGCTCCCCCAGTGGCGGCCCCTATTAAGAGCTATGCCAGTGTCGCTGCTGGGGGAAGTGGGGTTCCATCATCCTCGTCTCTGGGCTCTGGGGACGGTTTTTTGCAACGGCGCCTCCTGCAGGCCTTACAGAAGGGAGAAAGGACGATCAAGGTAGCGGGGCAGGAGGTTGATTTGTTGTTTTGGATAGAGAGGCACGGCCTGTCTGCCTTCCGAGAGCAAAGAGGCAGGGAGACATCATGGTCGCTCCCGACAACCGGGCCGGTTGCTAACCGTAGGAATGTGGTCCGTCTTCGGTGGCGTGGCAGGGATGTGTGTCCCCCTCGGGCACGGGTAGTTGAGCTGCTGCTGAAGATGGACTTCAAGGCGGCTGACATCTTTGCCTTGATCCATCCTTATGGTACATCTGAGTTTGATGTCAGCTTTGTTTGGCCGGAGGGGCTTGAGCTCTTCTGGTCCAACTATGAGGTGAGATACAACGAGCCCGAGTGGCGGGACTTTGCTGTGCAAGCAGTGTCCCGCCAGAGCGAAGTCAAGAAAGTGACCGTTCTTACCCGTAACGAATCACTATCTTGCTTTGACATCATGACCTGGATAAATCGTTATGGAGAGGTACTGGGATTACCCGAGAAAAATCGTGACGAGTATGGTATCTGGTCAGGGGCCTGGACCTTCATGGTGAAGTTGAGGCGTTCAGGTAATTCAGTCGCCACACATCCCTTCATCAGCCTTCCTGGGGAGGGATCGGATCCTGATCTTCTACCGGGGGCAGCCTAAGCTGTGTCACAGGTGCGGTGACCCCACACATTTCAGCGCAAACTGCACCGTGCAGAAGTGTGCGTTGTGTGGTGGTGTCGGCCATCTCGCTGCATCCTGTACAGGGCAGATTAGGTGTAACCTGTGTGGTGACCTCGGTCACCTGTACAGTCGTTGTCCTCTTTCCTTCGCCAATGCAGGCTCAACCTCAGCGGATGAAAGCCATGAGGCTGAATCTGCTGGGGAGGGGACTAGCAGAGGCGGAGGAGTGGAGGGGCCAGGGAAGAAAGACAGGAAAAAGACACCTGCCCAGCTAAGGCGTCTAGAGAAGCGTCAACAGGAGAGAGAGCGGGGGGAGTCTCGGGCTGCTGGGACGACCTCTGGTGCTGTCCTGGAGACCACACCTGTCGCTGAGGCCCCAGGGGATGATGTACTGGACGAGGAGGTCAGGAGGATCGAGAGAGAGGAAGGTGCAACGTCCTCAGACTCCTCCCATTATGAGAGTATGGATGAGGATAATAGGGCGTGGCTAGAGGAAAAGCGTAAGCGTGGCGCCAAAAAGAAGAAAAAGGGTAAAAAGAAGGGAGGTGTAAGATCTTCTTCCACCCTCACTAAGGTACCCAAGGAAGGTGCAACCGACCCCCCGCTGGTCGAACTTTTAAATCGATTCCTGGCCCTGGATGGAGCCTCTCCTGCCGATGGAGGGGCTGATGGGGAAGGGCCAGAGGTGGCGGAGCCTGCAGGGGGTGCCGAGTCTCCCCCTGGGGAGTCAGGGTCCTCAGGAGGGGAGACTGGCCCAGAGTCTGGAGACGAGGATGAGGGGGCAGGTCCTGGATCTGCCCCTGAAGCATCAGAGGTGCGGGAGATGGACAGCACAATATGTCTAAAAAGGGGGTGTTCATTTCCCGAGGGTGGTGGTAAGATGGGTAAAAAGAAAGCCGTCGAACTCAATCACTCATGATGGCGGTACCCACTCCGTTGACGCTGGCGTCCATTAATGTCGCCAGCATTAAGTCTGATGCGGCTAGATTTGCGGCATTTGATTTTCTCGGCCACGTTGAAGCCGACATTTTATTTTTGCAGGAGACCAGGCTGCCAGATTTGGCGGCCGTGTTTAAAGCTAAGAGGGAATGGAGACATGGGCCTTCCTATTGGTCTCTTGCGGCCGAGCCGTATAGCGGAGTGGCGGTCCTTTTTACCGCACCGGTAGAATGCTGACGTGTTATTGAGTTAGAAATGGGGAGGTGCCTGATCCTGGATGTCCTCATGAAGGGACAAGAACTTCGCCTAATTAACATCTATGGTCCCCAGTCCAAGTGGGACAGAAAGTGTCTCTTTATGAGGATCAAGCCCTACCTTTTTACAAGTCGGCAGGTGGTCTTTGGAGGGGACTTCAATGCTGTTATAGGGGAGGATAGGGGAGGTTCCAGAGACAAGCTGACTTATGATAGCGTCGCTCTTAATAGCATAGCTAGTGAGGCTCCCCTGGTGGATGTCCACATCCGGCACACCCCAGGCCACGCAGGGTTCACCTATTACAGGGGTAGCTGTAGGTCTAGAATAGACAGGTTTTATTTAAAGGAGGAAGCCATTTCTTCAGCAGTTTCTGTTGTTGAGGTGGAATTCTCCGACCACTGTCTAATTTTGTTTTCTCTGAAAGTTACAGAGACCCCCCGGATGGAAAGAGGCTACTGGAAGCTCAATTCGTCTCTCCTGGAAGAAGCGGAGATCAGACAATCCTTTGAGGACTTTCTTCAGAGCCAGGTACCATTGCTGGGCCTTTGTAGCAGTAAGTCAGAGTGGTGGGAGATGCTCAAGAAAAGGGTGGCGAGATTCTTCCGCCAGCTCTCGAGCCTCAGGAGCCTGGACAGGTACCGCCTGTATCAGGGCCTGAGGAGGAAACTCGAGCATCTCGTCTCGACTGGAGGTAGTCGTGAGGACATCTCCAGAGTGAAATCCTTGCTGAAGAGGTGTCAGTACGATAGACACGCATCTTTGGTTTTTGAGAGGGATTATGGGAAATACCGCTCGCCCGACCCTTACAGAAACTGCAAGATGTCAGTGAATGGTAAAGTTGTCACGGGACTGGTTGACAGTACGGGATCCTTGAAAAGGTCCAGATCAGGGATTCTGGAGGTAGTCAGATCCTTCTACTCACACCTCTTGGGCAGGAAGGATGTAGATCGGGATGTGATGTCGGCTTTCCTGGCTGAAACTGTCCCTGAGCCAGGAGTAGACCCCTCTCTTGATGTTTTGACCGAAGTGATCAGGGAAGAGGAAGTCAGCCTGGCGATTGAAGGGCTCGCCCTCAAGTAATCGCCGGGTCCGGATGGCTTAACATCTGAGTTTTATAAGACCTTTAAGGATGCCTTGGTTCCCCTCATGACTGAGGTATTCAATGAGTGTCTTTCCTTGGGCGCTCTGCCAAAGTCAATGAGGAGGTCTGCCCTGATCATTCTGTCAAAGGGCAAGGACCGATCTCGTGTTGAGAACTGGCATCCCATAGCGCTTCTCAATACGGACAGAAAGGTTTTGGCAAAGGTGCTGTTTAATCGGCTGGTGCAGTTTGCGCCCCGGCTCCTTTCGGGGACCCAGCACTGCTCTGTTCCAGGCCGCAGTACATTTAGTGCTGTGCTTTGTGTCCGGGAGGCAGTGGAGCAGGGCAGGGCTGGTAACTGGAAGGGGTACTTGCTGTCCTTGGATCAGGCAAAAGCGTTTGATCGGGTTGACCACGAGTACCTCTGGTCTGTCCTTCTGAGGTATGGCCTGCCGGGTGGGTTTGTCAATTGGCTGAAAGTTTTGTATGCAGGGACAGAGAGTTTCCCGCTTGTGAACGGTTGGATTGGCCGCTCTTTTGAGGTCGGGTCTGGTGTTCGCCAGGGTTGTCCTCTGAGCCCACTTCTATACGTGTTCGCGATTGACCCATTCCTTAGGAGGGTTGACCGTGGGCCGTTGGAGGGAGTCGGGATGGATCGGGCAGCACCGGAAGCCACTCTTAGAGTGGTAGCATATGCCGATGATGTCACTGTTTTCGTGTCCTCGGGAGGGGAGGCGCAATGGGTGATGTCAGAGGTTGACCGCTACTCAGAGGTTTCTGGGTCTAAGATCAACCGGGATAAGTGTGAGAGTCTCTGGCTGGGAGAGGGAGGTCCAGGCTTTGATCTCCCGGACACTCTTCCAGGGCCCCAGGACTCTGCCAAAGTTCTCGGCATCGAATTTGGCCAGGGGGATTACCCCATGCAAAACTGGGACGGCAGGCTTAAGATCGCCGCTCAGAAGGTGGACCAGTGGAAGGGTTGGTCTTTGACCCTCAGAGAAAGGGTTAATCTGATCAAAACCTACCTGCTCCAGTTGCTGATTTATCTGGGCAGTGTGTGCATGTTGCCAGAACCCCTCTGGACTCGGGTCTACAGCCTGTTCTTCCAGCTGTTATGGGGGAATAGGCTGAACCTAATCAAGAGAGAGGTTACTTACCGCACGAGGAGACAAGGAGGGTTGTGTATGGTCAACCCTGTGGTGTTCCTAGTGAATACCTTTCTTAAGACCAATGTAGCAAACCTCTGGAAAGAGAGGGATCCTCCGTAGGTATACTCCTGCAGGGGATGGTTTAGACCTTTCTTCCAGGAATGGGAGACAGGAGGGCAAGTGAAGGATCTTCGCACACCGCATGGGCATCTTCCGGCTTATGCTACCCCGGTTCTGAAGGTGATTCGCCGGTGGGGTCTGGGAATGTGGGAGATCAGGACCATGTCGAGGAAACTCCTTGACAAAAGGGTTCTGTTGACCCATTTCCAGAAGCCTCTGGCCCTCAGGGATTGCCCAAGTCGGGATCTGGGGGTGGGTTTGAGTTTATTGAATTCCATCAGGATCCCCTTGAAGTTTTGGGATGTGACTTGGCGCTGCTTCCATGGAAAGCTGCGTGTGAGGGACAATCTGAAGTGTAGGAGCTCTGAGGAAAGGGGTTGTCCCCGGGAGGAGTGCGGTGGCCTGCTGGAGAGCATGGACCACTTCCTGCTTCAGTGCCCCTTTAACACAGAGGTGTACAACCGGGTGGGTGCTTCCATCCATTGGCCCGGGTTGGCCGGTCTCTCCTATGCGGAGTGGGCCTATGGAGCATTCAGAGGTCTGGGGGGCTGGGACCGCTGCACGTTATTCCTAGTTAGCCTAGTGGTCAGGTACCACACGTGGAACGCACGGTGTTTAGTATCGACGCAGCGTAAAATCCTCCCGGTGGATGAGGTGGTTAGGAACATTCTGGGTGACCTGGTGAAGGTGCGCTCTCTGTATGTATGTATGAGGCTGGGCACGGGGAGGGCCTCTCTCCTTTGGAGGGGGTTCTCCTTTAGTGTCCCTTAGTCTGTCATCTCCACTCCTGGTGTTGGGCTGATGCTGCACTGTAGATTTTTGTTTTGTGTTCTAGGCATGTAGTGATGTTGGGGCTTGCAGGCACCGAACCTGGGCTTTATGTGGTTTTGATTTACGTTGTTCAGCTTTTATTTGTATTCTGTTTTCTTTGTTATGTTGTAAATACTGTATATATTGTATATCTTGTATATGGTGGGGTTTGGGACATAGCCGTAGGTTGGGAGGGGGTTAATGGTGGTGGGATTTACGAACTGACCTTGGGCACTGGTCTGGACTACTTAACGCAAACTTTGGACGTTAGACCAGTGTCTGGGGGGAAGGGGAGGGATTTAGTTTAGTGTAGTATTATGTTTATTATGTATTATGTGTTTTTTTTATTGTATTGGGTGTGGGGTGGTTTGTTATTGGAGGGTGTGGGGTGGGTTTATGTATATTTATGGTCATTTATGTTTATTTGTGGGTGTGGCTTGTCTTTGTTTATTGGTTTGGTTTAGGTTGTGATAATCGGTTTGGTGGGGGTTGTGGTATTTGGTGTTTATTCATTTTGGTGTATTGTAAGTTATTGTTTTTGCTAGGTATGAATGGGGCTGGACCAGCAGGTAAGATATTGTATATATTGTATATTATGTTTGGTTTGTGTTATGTTTTTTACTTTTATATAAAATAAAAGATCTACAGGATGTAACTCAGGATCTGTACGGGATAAGTAATGTCACGCATGTACACAGTGACTGCACCAGCAGCGGAATAGTGAGTGCAGCTCTGGAGTATAATACAGGATGTAACTCAGGATCAGTACAGGATAAGTAATGTCATGTATGTACACAGTGACTGTACCAGCAGAGTAGTGAGAGCAGCTCCGGAGTTTGTTTTCTCATTAGCAGAGGGTGTGACTGTGTGTGGAGCTGCTCTGTGTTTGTGCTACTGAGCTCTAGGAGGAAGATCTTCCCACCCAGGGCCTGCTCTTTCTCCTACCAGGGGTAAAGTTAGGTTCTGGGGATGCGCAAGGAAGCCAAATGCAAAGCTCCTGCTCCCCAGACCAAGCCGGTGAGAGGCAGGAGAAGACAGCAAGCGGCCATTGCTATGGAGGGTCAGGGGTGAGACGTTCCACCAGAAGTAGTAGCAATGCGGGCTCCTACTCCCCATGGGTCTGTTGTGAAGTGACAAAGCCAGAAAATGGATCTCAAGTTGGTGTGGGTGAGAGCGGTCCTTCTGTGGCTGCACATGTATAGCGTAGTGCTCATGGAGGTAAGACTTACCATGCATGGGAAGGCTGGGGCGGAACACAAGCCCCAGGAGTCCTTGTCAACCTATCCCTGGGCCAAGGCCACTTCTGTGAGTATGAAGAGGCAAGCAAGACTATAATGAGGCTGTGGGAGTAGCTGCGATGTGCCCGCGACAGAGTTAAAACAGCACCAAAGACATGGGAAAATTGTGGTGAGATTAACAAACTTAAAGCTGAGATTGATAAGCCGCTGAAAAAAAAGTTTTATTCATGATAGAAAAACTTTTAGATGTTGAGAGGCTGATGGGGTTGCAGCCTGAGAGCCAGATGGAGGAGGATGATGTTGATGTCTAACTGCAGGAGACACGAGGCGGCCTGCAGAAAGATGAGCAGGTGGCCCCCGCTTGGACAGTCAGCAGTAACACCTAGCTCGAGGGAGGACAGTGACACCGGCAGCCAGGGAGGGGCGCTCATGGCGTAGATCCAGTTGCTCGAGTCCCAGTGTGCGTGGAGAACTCTTCCTTTGGTGATAAACTCTGAGAGGAGACACCTGAGGAGAGCAAGCAGAGAAAGGTGAGAAAGACAAAGCAGCAAGAAGTGGTGAGTTACATCTTAACCCCCCTCCCAGTAAAGACCCCCAAGCAAACCACAGGGTCATCTCACTGTGCAAGCCCTGCTACCCAACCCTTCCCATTTTCTGCTGTTGACCCGGCAAAAAGATGCAGAGAAAATACAGATAAACCTGATGTGGTGATGGGCTCAGTTTCTGCTTATGGTAACAGTGGGAGAGCACGGGAGGCATCAGCTGTAAGGTCAGACAGTGAGGGTGGCTTGGCTGTGGTGCGTCCTCCAGTGGGATTAGGGGATAGCCCGGCACTGGTTGCAGCTTCCATTGCCTTGGTGTTTCTTCACGCTGTTGCCACTGATCTCTGGGATGTGGAGTGGCAGTAGTGTGGGGCAGTCACTGTTTTGCATTGTGTTGGGGATTATGCAAATTTTGTGAAAAGTAAAGATCAGCTGGCGCCACACACCAGCTAAGGATCAGCAGCTTTTGTTAGCATGTCCAAAATATCTGCTACAGATGATGCAGAGGTCAGAAATGTGACAAGAGTTGGAGCATTGCCCCTCTGGTTAATGATCTGTGAAGGGGAAGTGCAGCCCATCGCCCTCGTCTCTGGGCTTTTGGGGCTGGCTTCTTGCAATGGCGCCTCCTGCAGGCCTTACAAAAGGGAAAAGGTTGAAGGAACGAAAAGTGAAGCAGGGCAGGAGGTTCATTTGTCATTTTGGATAGAGAGGCACGGCCTGTCTGCCTTCCAGGAGCAAAGAGGCAGGGAGACATCGTGGTCACACCCAACAACCTGGGCCGTGTGCTAACCGTAGGAATGTGGTCCATCTTCGGTGTCGTGGCAGTGATGTGTGTCCTTCTCAGGCATAGGTGAGCTGCTACTGAAGATGGACTTCAAGGCAACTTTGCTGTTATCCATCTCTATGGTCAATTTATTTTGATGTAGGCTTTGTTCAGCCAGTGGGGTTTCAGCTCTTCTTGAAGGTGAACTCCGGCAGACCATGATCAGGGAAGTGACACATGCAAGATATCGGACAATGCACTTTCTGTGAATTCCAAGGAACGGGTAAGTAAATGGGCCCCAATATGTATATAATGGTGCACATCCTCCATTCTATAGTGTCAGGTCAGATGATCGGACCCCTGACACTGCAAGCCCCATTGCAGCTTCTATGGCTCCTTCCACTGTAGTTATGCCCCTGTACAGCAGTTAATACAGCCCATTATATATATACAAGGTGGTAGATGCCTGTCCTTGTAGCTGATGATAACATTTTGCTGCTGTCTATTTGATTTTTTTTATTGCAACTTCCCAACCATTTTTGCTGACCAGCGCTTTCTGTTGCAAAAAACTTAAAATCCATGGTCCCAGAGGCCCAAAAAAGCTTCTCTCTAAAAGTGTGATTTGTTTTATTGTAATCAAATTCTTTGAAGTTTTCGTGTTATTTATTTATGGGGATTTTTTTTAAGCACTGCCTTAAGGCTGCAGTGTTTTTGACAAACAGAAGCATGTGTGTGTCTCCAGACAAAGCAATTTTTTTTCCTCTTCCCCTACCTCTCTCTCAATCTTAGAGCGTGAAGGCGGCGAGTTCAATAAATTACTAAGTTAAACAAAATGTAACTCTAGGAGATAGGATTTGCATATTTCGGAGGGGGGAGAAAAAAAATGAAAAGACATATTTAGCAATTACATTTTCAAATGCTATTAAACATTAAAAAATAGCTGCGGCCAACTCCACTAAGCCTATTGAAATAAATTAAAAAGTACTGGGACATTAGATAAATGTTTCACTCATTGAGATGTTCCCCCGGTAATACAGATTGTTTAAAAATGAAAGAAAATTTATTTTACCGTGTTCCATGCCTTAAAGGGAACCTGTTAGCAGGATGACTTGATGTAGTTTCAATTACCATGGAAAGGAAAACAGAATTTGAAACTTTTTTTATTTTGCCGGATCAGAGAGTGTCTAGCAACGGCATCTCGGAATCCAGAGGAATAGACCATTCCATATTATCTGGGATAGTGTTTTTCTAATATATGTAAAAGTGAAACACGCGTGGAACATCCCCCACTGGGGCATTGGCTTTTTGGGCTTGGGGGCTTCCCTTTGGTACCTGAGTGCAGCCTAGCGCTACTCTGGGTCGCGGTCGTTGGACACCGAAAGAACAAGCCTTGTCTACTCATGGCATGTGTCCAACAGGTGTATTCGCACTTATGCCTGCAGGTGTAGGATAGTTCTCCCTAAGGCAACCCCGATTTAGGTGTACATCCCTGGGCGATGATAAATGGGGTACCCTTGATGTTAACAGCTTTAAGCAGGGATCACTTGAAGTAAAGGGATGTCAACCATAAAACTCACAGTTCGTTTATTCTGGAACACGGTAACAAGGAAATATTCAACTGGTACTAGGTCGCTGGTTGGATGGTGTTCGGCAGAGGTTGCTCAAAACCCTGGTAAAAGTAGCTTCAGGCTGGAGATGAGGAGCTGCTATGCAGTACCCCAAGGCAGGCTCTGGTAGGTGTCTCAGAATCTTGCAGCGGCCCGATGGCTGCAGGCTGTCTGGTGAGGAGGGCTGTGCCTCAGCACTCACTGGGTTCTCCCTAGAAATACCTAACGAGAAAAAGCCCAGAACTTTCTAGCATAAGGGTTTATATAACCTTTGGGAGTGGTCAGCCCAGGTTATCTTACCAGCACCTTGTAATTCTTTATTTCTCCTGTGGGGGCAGTACAGAAACTTTTAACAGAGACTTCTCCATAGATGATTATTGGAAGCCACAATATTTTAACAAGCACATTGTCTGGAGACCTTCAAGTGGACATCATAATAGTATACGACTAGTGTGAGGATCTTCTGTGGCCCATATTGTGCCTATTACGCCGACTCTTCTACTGTTTTTGTATTTACCTTAAGTATTGCCCAGTATTTTTTGGTGTACCTTTCAATTGCAAGAAAAAAATTTAGATGATTTGGAATTTCAGTGTAGGCCAATTCAAATGGGAACACACTCTTGTCTTGTGGTCACAATTTCCACAAGCTCAACCAATTTTCGAAACGTAGGCAAGACAAATTTGGGAAAAAAGGAGGGCATGGTGTGCCAGTGTATGACATTATCTCAGAAAAGTAGGAGGCTAGAGGTTGTGTGAAGGCGCTGGGAAGGAACTCTCCATGTTGGCCTACATCTCAGACCGGCATGCACCCTTAACACCCAACCAAGTCCACTTATTGTGGGGGTGATGAAAGGGAGAAATAGGCACAATTCCTGGTCATAAGTGGTACTATTTTTGGGCTTGTACATTCCCCAATGTCAGTAAGTTGGTTGACCTGGTTTACATTTGGTCTTGGTGCCTCTAACAGTTTGCATGGTACTGATGGAGTGGAGTAACACCAGTCTGTAGGATCTGACTACAATCAGTCTATTTGTAGTCTGTAACCACGGAGACACAAAGATCTGTATATGTGCTGTATATTCTGGAATTGTGCCTATTTTAGAGCTTGTACATGCCCCAATGTCAGTATCTTTGTAAATTATGATGAGGAGTTTAAATTAAATGGGGACAGGCACTTAGGCCCAGGCGTCTTGGGGTCTTCATACAAATCTCAATACTATAGATCAGTATGGCAAACAGTAAGTTGTTTGACATGGTTCACATTTGGTCTTTGTGTCTCCAACAGTTTCCCTGGTACTGATGGAATGTGTCAGGGCTCGGGGTCAATGAACCCACTGGACCACCACGTATGATGACACAAGCCGACACCTGGGACCCGGTCTTCACCAGAGCCCACTGCAAAGCAGGATGATCTTGCTTCAGCTGGGTGCCAACCAAGTTGTTCCACAGGTGCAACTTGCCCACGGTGGCAGCCAAGTTCAAAGTACAGGAACAGAAGGCAGTCTCGGAGTCAGGAAGAGGCAGATAGTCAGACAGAGAAGTCAGGATCAGGTCATAACGGAAGGTCAGGAACACAAGGAACACTGGCGAATTGCAGGGAAAGCTTTCTCTGAGGCATATGAGCGCAAAGATCCGGCAGGGGTTCCGGGGAGAAGCCGGCCTTTATGGAAAACCCGGGACGTGACCAGCGCCAATCAGCAGTGGCTGGTCCTTTAAATCCTCGAGAGCTGGTGCCCGCTCCCTAGGGAGCGGGGACGCGCACGCTGGCCAGCCGGGACGGGAGCAGGAGCACGTAGAGGTAAGTGAGGACCAGGCGATGGGGTACCGCAACGGAGAAGGGCACGGGTGTGCCTGCGATCCAATACGTAGATCACAGGGGCACCCGTGACAGAATGGAGTAACACCAGACTGTAAGATCTGACTACGATTGTTTTATTTGTAGTCTGTAGCCATGGAGACACAAAGATCTGCATAGGAGCTGTATATTCAAAGTTAAAACCATAGGATTTTGTTAAACAAATTTATATAGAGAGAGAGATTGGAAAGTGAGAGGCTCCCGTGGTGTTATTGTGTCTGATCAAAGCTAGAGGCCGGTGACAGATTCCCTTAACAATTTCCTTCACCCCTTATACTTTCTTCCCGATGCCTCATTGTGTTGCTTTATCTGCCAGTCGTCAAGGTTTACTTGTTGCATTACTTTCAGTATCCCGTCCTGTAAAATAATAATGCCCCATGGTGCCCACACAATGTAACGGTTCCCATGCCGCCAGATCTGAAGGCCTCTCTATTATTTAGCCGGTGTCTCTCTCGAGGTGTTTGTTGATTTTAGGTGTTATGGGGTTTATAGGCGTTGTGGCTTTGAAGTGTCACACTTCTGTCGGAATCAATTTCTCGGCCAGCGACAACCTTTTTCCTTTGAGTTTTGTTTTCTGTGAATATTCTGACAAAGCATTAGATCATTAGAAGATATCGAGTCGTTGAAGAGAAAACCAATGTTACCTGAGGATGTAACACTTAAAGGGGAGGTAAATCATATTCTTGAAAACAAATTTCCATCAACGGATGATCACTGCTTTATGTTAGGGTGATGGCACACGTGGCATTTTGATCGTGTTTTTTTGACTGTTTTTAAGAAGTCCGTCAAAAAACGCATGTGTTTTTGACAGGTTTGACCAGGTTTGAAACTGGTCAAAAACGCATGCGTTTTTTGACGGACTGCTTAAAAGCGGGCCAAAAACAGGCCATAAACAATGACAAGGCCAATATTTCATGGTTGCCGACTGAAAAATTTGTGCCATAGTCCGATTTCTGCTGTGATATTTTATGCAGGGTCAATATCTGCAAAGAGTTTGTATCTTCTCTCCGTGTTTGCGTGAGTTTCCATCAGGTCCTCTGGTTTCCTCCCACACTCTAAAACATATTGCCCCATTGGGGACAGGGACCGATTTGGTAAACTCTGTGCAGAGCTGCGTAATCTGTGTGCGCTATATATATATAAAGGAATTATTATAATTATGCTTTGAATTTTGCACGTTCAAATCCTATCAGAAGCTTCCTACAGCTTCCAACTTTATTGACATATGTCTTTTATTAAAATATACTAACTATGAGACCTGTAACTCAGGATCTTCGTAGTGTGGAGCTTCCGGTGCAAACACTATACTACAGCTCTCATTCACATTGTAGGTGAGCCCTGGGGCATAACTAGGAGAGGCAGGGGCCTGAAGCAAACATCTGAATGGGGCCCCATTCTACTTAAAAATATACATAATACACATGACATATATATATACACATACAGTATATACACACACCATACAGCATATACACATCACAGATACAAACACACATATACAGTACAGTATATATACATCACATATATGTAATATACATATGTGCAATATAATGGGGCAGATTTACTTACCCGGTCCTGTCGCGATACTTTTTTTTAAAAATACGGCGGTTTTTCCGAATCCGTCGGGTTTTCCAACGGCCACACCCCCACGATTTCCGTCGCATGCATGCTGGCGCCGATGCGCCACAATCCGATCGCGTGTGCCAAAAATTCGGCGCCAAACGGTAATATTCGGGAAACCCAACAAAAAAACGTGATTCGGGCCCTTAGTAAATGATAACCAATATGTATATAATGGTGCACATTCTTTAGTGTGTCATGTTGGATTAAAAGGCTCCCTGACACTGCGGGCCACTGTAGGGAGATCGATATGAAATATGATATAGATTTATAGATAGAAAGATAGTAGATCGATGGGTAGATAGAAAGATAGACAAGAAGCCAGATGGATAAATGGTTATATATATATGGACACACAATATACGAGACAGATAATTAGACAGATACATTATAGATATATAGACAGGAGATAGATGAGCAGCATATCCACCTGGGCATTTAACCAAGGTGTATTAAAAGAGCAATAAATCCTCTCCCCACAAAAGTCCACATGCAAGGGGCCCCTTTGTCCCCCCTTACTCCGGCCAATAAACTACAAAAAAATTTATACAGGTCATTATTAGCAACTCCATTATAAAAAACCATATAAACTTCCCCAAAACATTCCTGAGGCTCCTGAAAAAAGTGGATATCTTCAGGAGTGATGAAACGGGGGGCAAACCATCAAAACCTGACATCCACTGCCCCCACCTGCATCCATTGGCCTCATAGTCATTTCCTGTGTCATATTGGTACTTTATGGGAGAGGGACTGGCGTGTTCAGAACTAAAATAAAAACATATGTGACGGCCAAAAACTAGGTGCTAGTGAGCCTCTCCTAATGCGGCACCAAAAGTTTGGAAAGTATGCCTTTTAAAGCAGTCTGGCCACTGCCTACAGAGTGGACAGTACCTTTTAGCCTTTGCTTGGGCTATCACCAATCAGCTGCAATCTGTAAAGAAAGGCGTTTGGCTTTACTACAGTGCCCCCACAGGATAAATGAAGCATTACACAATTTCCATTCACAAAACAGGTCATGTCCTCCAGAGCTAGCTACATTCCTTATTACTTTGCTCCTTTCTTGTTAGGACTATTCCTTTCTATTAACACCTATTAAGGTAAGGGCAGAGCTGAAACTCTCCTCAATGAAGTCAATGACCGGTTGAACAAGTTTTTTATCCAGTGCTGTGGGACTTCCAGCATGGCTGCCAGAACAAGTGGATGTCAGGAGTCTGCTTCAGCTAATGGGCACTTGCCAAACGCCATTCTCCAACTGGTAGGGGGCCCTTGCAGTCAGATCCTCTGCGATCAGACATTTCCCCCCTATTTTGCGTGTGGAAGATAAAAATTCTAATGGAAAAAACCTTTTGAAGGGTGAAAAATCAAATTTGTATCACAGTATGTGTTTAAAGGAAACCTATCACCACAGATCTACCTATTAAGGTAGATCTGGTGGTAGGTGTGTCTAAGGAATATAAGGATAGCCCTTTTTAGGGCTAATCCTTTAGTTCCTGCAATTTTTTAGAAAGCTTTATGGCCTTGATATGCACATTTTCTAAAGAGGCTACTGGGGCCTGGAGTAGTCGAAGCTGAGGCTACCCCGCGCGACTACTCCACGCCCCAGTAGCCTCTTTGATCTTCTACCAGATATCTTCAGCGCGCAGCTACAAGGAGCTGCGCACACTTGTCCACGAAGCCGGAGTTCTGCGCATGCGCAGGACACAGGTCAGTGGCTGACCAATTTCGGCTTCAAAGCCGGAGCTACTGCGCATGCGCAGAACTCTAGCTTCACAGCTGTGCGCTGAAGATATCTGGTAGGAGGATCAAAGAGGCTACTGCTACGCCCCAGTAGCCTCTTTAGAAAATTTGCATATCAAGGCTATTAAACTTTCTAAAAGATTATGGGGACTAAAGGATTAGCCCTAAAAAGGGCTGTCCCCACATTCGTTAGATGCACCTACCACCGGATCTACTTTAATAGGTAGATCTGTGGTGATAGGTTTCCTTTAATTGATTTCCTATATACATGAAAAGTGGGTGACAACCAGCAAATAATAAGCCCCTCCCACTTCAAGGAAACTATGCATTCCATGTCTAGGCATGATGAGAGTGACATCAAGAATTAAGAAAGACATTTAGTATAATCAACTTTTTTTAAATCAAAAATATGTTTTACTACTTGACTTGACGAAGGTTTATGACACCATTGATGTTAGAATTAGCCGTGACTGGAATAGCATTTTAAGGGTCTTCAAAGTTTCGGTGATATTTTAACTTTTTTTTCATGCTTTCATCTCAACTTTATTTTTTTTGGAAATTGCTTTAATCTCCTGTGATGTTCACTTTATTTGAATTCCAGCCTCTATTGATGATGGTTCTTAGTTCTCTGGCACAACTGCCCGAAGCATCTCCATTTCCTTTGGTAAACTTTAACCTTTCTTGTGTGAGAAGGGATCAAAGTTTTCCTGTAATCAGCTTTTCCTAAACTCTTCACATGAAGGAATTTAAGTAGAACTTTGCCTCGTAGACTGCGTGTTATGTCAGCGAAAGCTCGGAGACTCACACGTTGTATTGATTTATTTTGATGGGGACGTGTTTACTAAAGTAAATTTGGTGACTACTCTATTTATAAGTGTCACAGTCAAAGTCGTTATAATATTGGGGCATATTTACTTACCCGGTTCAGTCGCGATCCCGCGGCGTGTTGTCCGACAAGGATTCGGGTCTGCCGGGATTCACTACGGTCATGTGCCCGATATCCAGCAGGTGTCGCTACTGCGCCGAGGTCCGCCGGAGTTCACCTTCTTCGTCCCGGTGCATGTGAGTGCTAATCTTGCGACACAAATCGCTTTTTAAATTCTGTGGTTTTTCTGAATCTGTTGGGTTGTCCAACGGCCCGCCCCATGATTTATGTCGCGTGCAAGCCGATGCCGATGCGCCACAATCCAATCGCGTGCGCCAAAAACACAGGGAAATTCGTTGCAAAACGGAAATATTTGGGAAACCCGAAGAAAGTGCGGCGTGCAGATCCTTAGTAAATGAGCCCCATTGAGATGGATGTGAAGGCTGTGGGTGAATTTGGATGTATATGGCAGGGGGCAGGTTCACAAGGCAATTTTTATATTTGTTCTGCAGTAAAATGGTTCCAGAACTTGGACTTGAGTGGTTGAAGGAGAAATGTCAAAGAAGAATGATCTCTAAAGAATGAAAAAGTTTTGGAACTAAAGACTAGAGAAAAAAAGAAACTAAAAATCAAATGTTTCCTCTAGCAGCTCTTTGTCCCCTCCCGCAGCATGAAGTCTCAGGTAAGGAGAATCATAGCAACCCCATCCAACATTATTCCATTATTTACTATTCCCTTTACTGTTTTGCACCAAATCATTTCTCAAGTTTGCCTGGCTGTGATACATTTTAGCACGTACTAACTCATTTACTGAAATGGTGGCCATTTTGTGAAATGTTTACTTTCCTTCTTCTCCGGTCTAAGCACTGCTGGTTAAGGGCAAGTTCACACAAATATTTTTGCCACAGATTTTCCTGTTGGAAATCCCTTTCCCCTTGTAATCAATAGGAGGTTGTCAGAAGTGACATCCCATATTTCAAGCTGCATTGCAACACATCCAACCACATCCAAACACTCTTTTATTTTGCAATGGTCATGTAATGGGCCGCTGGATGGGTCATTACTAAAGTCGAGCTCTAGTTAGCCTTCTGGCTCAATGGTGGAGTCTGGCCAGCTCTATCATATGGTATCACATGCCATTAGGGATTTTATGTTATGTTACCCTTTGTTGTCACCTATTGCCAGAAAATAGTATAACACCTGCAGTATCCCTAGAGGGTTAATACATGTAATGTGTTGAATAATATTGCAACAATTGTAATCCTTTTTGCAGCCTCAGGATGGTTATTGGTGGATCAAACCCAGCATGCTTTGCAGTAAGCTTCTCAGTAAACAGGACCAGGTCAGTCTCTCTCATGAGATGCCTGCAGATCCATGTGCTTATACCACAGAGACTTGCCAAATTGCTGCCCAAGCAGCAGAGCCTATGTGGGTTCCCATTAGCCAGCCCTTAACCACTGGACTAGGACTGAGATATGCTCCAAATTCCGGATCTACAGCCAGCAAACTCCATTGTCTTGTTCCTGCAAAGAGGAACATTTACAGCTTCTTACCTGCTGCAGCACTGGACTGTGTGCCATTAAAGAGACTGTTGTTCAAGATTTCTGTGATCCCTGGCTGCTGCCGCTAACACCCTGGGCCTCCTCTTCCTGGGGATCTATTACTACACACACTGATAGAGCCCCAGGGGGATCCCTTCACTATACTATGGCCTTCTCCCCTTTCCGTATCTCCCCGCTGGCCCTGACAGGTGTGGACAAGGCCTGTTCTCCAGAACCATGCTACCATGACATAACCTGGTGCAAGGCCAAAGTTCAAGCCAGCAACTTAGGTCCCAGAGAATCCAGATGCCCCCACGCAGTGATCAGTCCCGGTGGGGTAAGCATTGCTTGCATGATCCCTGCTTCCACGTTCCCTTAGAAAGGTCACTGAGAGTTACATTTCTAGCTGCTATTTTTTTTAATCCTGTGTTCCTGATCTTGACTCATTCCTAAATTTTTGATTCTGTTTCTAAACTGCTGATCTCCCATGAGATCCCTGTAACTGTGAATCCATCTACAGCTTATCTTCTAACTATAGTAGGGATCTGCATGCTCTGACCTTTATATACAACCTGTCTGTATTGGAAGGGATTTATGGACACTGCAATTTGGGGAAGGGAGTTATTGTATGGGGGTTAGTGGGGTAAGTGTAACCCTGTTTTATAGGAATGTCACTTGACTCTCTTAGGTCAGAAGTCACCATTACCAATACCATTTTTGGAGGTAGCAGTCTGGTGACTTTATCCAGATCCCCGTATAAAGGCTAAAGGGTGAAAAATGATGGTGTCTCTGAGATAATGCGATTAGGATTAACCTTTACCAAACTGGTTAGATGACACAGTGGGTAGATAACCCGCAGCCTCCTGTCACAATACTATAAGAGCATTGTAAACTGAAGAATTAATATATAATCATGATTTTTACATTATATGTATTATACATTTAAAGAAAATCTACCATCATTAACCAGGGACACTTATCAAAGGTCCAGGCACCGTGACTGTGTGTGTAATCTTGTTGTATGTGTTTATGTGTTTTCATGGCCTCCTTGAACTTTTAAAATTATTCTAATAAACCTTAAGGTGCTTCGGGTGGTGTTACCAGAGCCCCTCAGTGCTGTAGCTTCACAGATTCTCTGATCTCTCCATTCTCTCTCTCTACCTGTGTAATTAAGCTGCAGCAGGAAGTGCAGGGTAAGGGGAGACCTGCTATGCTCATTGTAACAGCCTGTGAAGCTACAGCACTGCAGCTTTGGTGAGGCCCCCTGGAGCCCTTCTGGTTCATTAGCATAATTTAAGAAGTGTATTTTTAAAAAGTAGGAGGCCATGGATAACAAATATAAGACGATTACCACGGTGCCTGGATCTATGTGTAAATGTTCCTGGATTATCATGCTCGATTTTGATGGTAGTTTTCCCTTAAGTATTTAATTGGATCTCTGGGGGGTGGGGGGGGGGTGGGGTTGAGTCTATAGAGTCACCATCCCTATACACACTCCGGACTGCAGTGTATTTGGCCTCTGCACATTTCCTCTCCCGTTCTCCAGAACAACGCTCCAAACCTTCAACTCTTCAGTGATGGAACAATAACCCCGTCCATCTCGCAGCATGCGGCCACAACCGCGAGAACTATTTTGTCTACTGCATTACATTTTCATTCCAGGTCAGCAAACATGATTTCTCTTAATATTTCATGAACTTTGCCAGCTGCGATAGAAAAGCCGCTACATACGGAGCAGGAGCAGAGCGATAATGGTGATGGGTGAACAGCAGAGGCTTCACCTTCTTTCATGATAATGTAATAATAAAGAATTTCTACACCGTCTATAGATACAACCCGCGGTGCTCTCCCGGTCAGGGGCAAGTAAGAAACAGAAGATAATAACAAAGATATGAACAGAATGAAAATGAGGACATAAGTGCATTCAGCTTCACTACTGCCCTCCAAATCACACCCACACCCTTATTTCTTCCAGGATTGTCAATCATTGTGTATGATGTATGTATTCTGTATGTAGGATTAGTGCTTAATGGTGCTGAACATCATAAAAAGAAGCCGTCACAGCCCCGCCCACTGTGTAGTATATTTGCATAAATTATTTCTGTAAAGTTCATAGTGTTTTTCATGGGTTTGCTTTAACTTGGGGATGATTTGGGTGCTCCCCTTAGAGCACTCTCCCCCTTTATCTTTATGTCCGGCCATGTTTAGTGCATGTATTTTTCGGACTATAAGACGCACTGGTCCATAAGACGCACCTAGGTTTTAGAGGTGGAAAAATAAGAAAAAATGTTTTTTTCCCCAAATAGTGTGCTAAAACATTTAATAAAGTAACAGTAAAGTAGCGGCGCCTTACGGGGCGGTGCAGCCATGTTTCTCTTTGGAGAGGGGTAGGGGGCGAGCAGCCCTCACCCACTCCTCCTCTCCCAGGCATCAACGTGTGCCCGCCGTGATACGTATGGCGGGCACACGTTCATGTGAATGTAGCCTAAGGGGACTGTGTAAGGGATACTTTAATTAGAGGTCATTGTGTGACATTTGGTGAAGTTTTAATAGTGTACTGTGTTTGGGGAGAATTAATAGGGAGACTTTATTAGGGGACATTTTATGGGACACTGTTACCTGATGCTGACGGATGGCTCCCGTGCCGACACTACAAGTGTTCTGTCAGATTCAGCTCTATACAGAACACTTGGTGGTCGGGGGGAGTGATAGAATTATGCTGACACCTATTCAGGGGGTCTCAAGAGTTACCAGAGCTGTATAGGTATGAGTATATGTGACAATGGTTACCAGAGCTTACAATCTATGAGGAGGGGAGGACAGAAGGTGACAATGCTTGTACAATTGCCACAAGAGCTTACAATCTATGAGGAGGAGAAGGGGACACAGAAGGTGACAGTGCTTGTACAATGGTCACAGGAGCTTACAATCTATGAGGAGGAGGGCACAGGGTGACAGTGCTTGTACAATGGTCACAGGAGCTTACAATCTATGAGGAGGAGGGCACAGGGTGACAGTGCTTGTACAATGGTCACAAGAGCTTACAATCTATGAGGAGGACGAGGACAGAGGAGATGACAGTGCTTGTACAATGGTCACAGGAGCTTACAATCTATGAGGAGGAGACACAGGAGGTGGCAGTGCTTGTACAATGGCCACAAGAGCTTACAGTCTATGAGGAGGAGGACACAGGAGGTGGCAGTGCTTGTACAATGGCCACAAGAGCTTACAGTCTATGAGGAGGAGGACACAGGAGGTGACAGTGATTGTACAATGGTCACAGGAGCTTACAGTCTATAAGGAGGAGGACACAGGAGGTGACATAGACTGTAAGCTCCTGTGACCTTGTACAAGCACTGTTTGGGAATTGTTCACACACCTGTGAGAGCAGCATAGCAGGCACAGGAGCAGAGACTCAAGTACTGGTCACATGTCCTGTCCCCTCTATAGTGTTATCTGATGCCCCTGCAGCAGAGCAGCTGGGACAATGAGAGAAGACATGACCTCTCCGGCATCAGTCACTATGGGGCAGATTTATCAAGTGTCTGAAAGTCAGAATATTTCCAGTTGTCCATGGCAACCAATCACAGCTCCCCTTTAAAATATTCATGAGCGCTGGTAAAATGAAAGCTGAGCTGTGATTGGTTGCCATGGGCAACTGGAAATATTCTGACTTTCAGACACTTGATACATCTGCCCCAGTGAGTGTTCCGTGCTGAGGGGGCGTGGCATGTGCTTCCCTTCATCAGATAACCTGTGTGCTCTGCAGGAGATCACTGAGCTCCGCTGCTCACAGACATTAGCAGGCGGCAGCTGTGTGCGGAGCACACCCAGCAAGTGACTGCAGCCTAGGGAATTGTATGGTCTAAACACCCCGAAGTGTGAGGGGGTAGCCTTTTGAGTGTGGACATACACTCCTAACAGTCCATACTCACCATAATGCAAATGTGGTCAAGACTTACTATAAAATCCAACATTGTGTAGCCCCTAACTACCCTAAAAGGGTGTAGTTAGCACAGGGAACCTTTCAGTACCCACCTGTGTGCAACACAGAGAACTCTCCAATACCTACCTGTGGGTTCACAACTCCCTAACTTATACACCAAAAGGTAGTGCATCTCAATTCCTCACATTCCTCTCCTTGCTCAAAAGGAAAAATCAACATCTTCTCCCACCATTCCTATTTTTAATAAAAATGTATTTTTGTTTGTCTCTACACACTGGGAAAATATTCCCCATGGTTTAAATGAACGATTAATAAAAGTTATATTTTAACAAAATCATTACCAATATTGGTCGAAAGGGCCTCCTTGTTTGCAGAAATGCAAAATTTGTAAATAGATGGAGCCGAGCTCAGCACTGCCCCTGCTATGTGCCGTCCTTCATTCCCTCCTCTTCTAGCACATCCACATCTCCTTCCCTTAGATACACACCATAGTGCCTCCCCAGCTACTTTACAGCTCTTCCCCTTCTACAGATTCCCCTGCTCCCCCTTCTAGCGATTCCCCTGCTTCTCTCCCTTCTATCGATAATACAGCTCCTCCCCCTTCTAGCCATTCCACAGCTCCTCCCCCTTCTAGTGACTCCACAGCTCCTCCCCCTTCTAGTGATTCCACAGCTCCTCCCCTTTCTAGTGATTCTACAGCTCCTCCCTCTTCTAGTGATTCCACAGCTTTTCTTCTTCTATTTATTCTACAGCTCCTCCCCTTCTAGCGATTCCCCTGCTTCTCTCCCTTCTATCGATAACACAGCTCCTCCCCCTTCTAGTGACTCCACAGCTCCTCCCCCTTCTAGTGATTCCACAGCTTTTCTTCTTCTAGTGATTCTACAGCTCCTCCCCCTTCTAGCAGATCCACAGCTCCTCCCCCTTCTAGCAGATCCACAGCTCTTCCCCTATTAACAGATTCACAGAATTTCCTTTTCTAAAGCTTCCACAGTTCCTCCATTTCTAGCAGTTTTACAACTTTTCCACTTTAGCTACTTCACAGCTTCTTCTCTTCTACAGATTCCTCTTCTCCGTTCTAGCAACCCCACAGCACCTCCCCCTTCATCAATTCCACAGCTCCTCCCCGTTCATCAATTCCACAGCTCTTCTTCTAGCAAATTCACAGCTTCTCCCCTTCTAGTGGATCCACAGCTCCTCCCCTTATACAGGATCCACAGCTCCTCCCCTTATACAGGATCCATAGCTCCTCCCCTTCTACAGGATCCATAGCTCTTCCCCTTCTACAGGATCCATAGCTCCTCTCTCTTCTAGATATTGCACAGATCTTCGCTTTCTAGGAGATCCACAGCTTCTCCCCTACTAATGGATTCACAGCTCCTCCCCTTCTAGTGGATCCACAACTCCTCCTCTTCAACAGGATACACAGCACCTCCCTTTTTTATTAGTCTATAAAGAATATAACAAAACAACACATAGGAAAGAAAGAATAACAGTTGCAGAGCATAAATATGGGTATATATTTACCTTTATCATCCCCTCCACTACACCCCAAACCCACCAGCTCCATCCGTACAGACCGCTATGGGAGCAAGGTATCTACCTGCCTTAGTGATTGGTGTTTTCCTGGTGTCTATTCAGACTCCATGGGGCACATTTACTTACCTGGCCGCTGGAGTTCACCTAAAGTGCATTGTGCATTGATAATGAATAGAGATGAGCGAGCACTAAAATGCTCGGGTGCTCGTTACTCGAGCCGAACATTTCCAGATGCTCGAGTGCTCGTTTCGAGTAACGAGCCCCATTGAAGTCAATGGGAGACCCGAGCATTTTTCAAAGGGACCATGGTTCAGGAATAAAATGTGTTATTTAATTGAAAAATAATGTCTTCTGATAATTTGCAAACATCTGCGATCTATTCTTCACTGTTCCGCGCGTATATTATCTCCCGACAAGTTAGCAGATGTAAAGAACAGTGAAGAATAGAATAAAAACAGTGAACACAGTGAACACAGTGAACACAGGATCATTTAAGATAAAAACACAGTGCAGAACACAGTGCAGAATAGATTACAGATGTTCGGCACATCTGCTTACTTGTCGGGAGATACGCGCGGAACGGCGCGAACAAAATAGCATGTGAAGAACAATATATATGTGTGTGAAGAACACATTGCAGATGTTTAAATACATCTGCAATGTGTTCTTCACACATATATATTGTTCTTCACATGCTATTTTGTTCGCGCCGTTCCGCGCGTATCTCCCGACAAGTAAGCAGATGTGCCGAACATCTGTAATCTATTCTGCACTGTGTTCTGCACTGTGTTTTTATCTTAAATGATCCTGTGTTCACTGTATTTATTCTATTCTTCATTGTTCTTCACTGTGTTTTTTTTAATTAAATGCTCGATCTCGAGCAGGGGAAATACTCGTCCGAGCAACGAGCCGTCTCGAGTACCCTAATGCTCGACCGAGCATCAAGCTCGGACGAGCATGTTCGCTCATCTCTAATAATGAACTGTCTCCCGATTCACTAAGATCGTGCATGTGTCGCTTCTCCGCTCAGGTCCGCCGGAGTTCACCTTCTTCTTTCTGCTGCATGTAAGTGCATTGTCTTGCAACACAAATTAAATAGTTAAATCCCGCGGTTTAACCGTCCGACGCCCCCCCCCCCATTTCTGTTGCATAGAAACCAGCGCAGGTGTGCCAAAATTCGATCGTGTGCAACACAATCCTCTGCTAAATACCTGTCACCGCAGCGCAAATCCCGAAAAAAACATACAGTCCTACAAAAGTGCAATCCACGTCCCTTAGTAAATAAGCCCCCATATCTTCTAATGTCTCAAAAATTTTTACTTACTTGCTCTATTTTAGGTTCTTGTTTCTCCAGTCATTGCAAAAAGATGACTTTTTATTTGCGATCTTCCAGAAGTTCCACAGCTCCTCCTCTTATAGAAGTTGCACAACTCCTCCCCTTCTAGAAGTTCCACAGCTCCTCCCCTTCTAGAAGTTCCATAGCCCCTCCCCTTCTAGAAGTTGCACAGCTCCTCCTCTTATAGAAGTTGCACAGCTCCTCCCCTTCTAGAAGTTCCACAGCTCCTCCCCTTCTAGAAGTTCCATAGCCCCTCCCCTTCTAGAAGTTGCACAGCTCCTCCTCTTATAGAAGTTGCACAGCTCCTCCTCTTATAGAAGTTGCACAGCTCCTCCCCTTCTAGAAGTTCCATAGCCCCTCCCCTTCTAGAAGTTGCACAGCTCCTCCTCTTATAGAAGTTGCACAGCTCCTCCCCTTCTAGAAGTTCCACAGCTCCTCCCCTTCTCCAGACTCCACCTTACAGATGGCGGTCACGTAAGCTAATTGCTTTAAAATTCACTTTTGTATTCATTTTCAGTATCATTTTTCACGCTTCTTGAATGATCGTATTTCATTTCCCATCCCCTCCCACCGCTTCTGTCTATGAAAAAAAATCATTTTCTTTCATTGCTTTTAATCGTCAAATTATACAATAAGAATGGCCAATTATTTCTCAGTTGTGAGGAATGACTGTGTTATAATTGCCGGGTTATAATTATTACTTGCCGGGTGGATAGTCATTAGTCAGAATTAGGTATTAGCAGGTAAGTGATGAGAATCTTGTTGTCAGAGGCAGATTACTGATATAATTGAATAATTGATGTCACTCCATGGCCGCAAGGTACGAGGCAGATTGGTTAACACCGACTACTTATAATAATTAAAAAAACATAAAAAATATCACCACATACATATTGACACACTGGGGGTCATTTACTAAGGGCCCGATTCGCGTTTTCCCGATTTGTTACCCGAATATTTCCGATTTGCGCCAATTTTCCCTGAATTGCCCCGGTATTTTGGCGCACTCGATCGGATTGTGGCGCATCGGCGCCGGCATGCACGTGATGGAAATCGGGGGCGTGGCTGAACGAAAACCCGAAGGATTCGGAAAAACCGCCGCATTTAAAAAAAAAAAGATGTGTCACGGGACTCGCGCTTACCTTCACCAGGTATAGGCTCGTGCATTCCGGCGGACCTCGGGGAACGTCAGCGCAGCAGCGACATCTGGTGGACGGCGGAGGAACTACTTTAGTGAATCGCCGGAAGACCCGAATCCACCGCACAGAACGCGCAGCTGGATCGCGAATGGACCGGGTAAGTAAATCTGCCCCACTGTGAGAAATGATCAGATGATCACCGAGTTAAAGGACATCTACCACCAGGTTAAAGGAATGTAAACCAAGCACACTGACATACTGCTGTGTGCCCCCTTTGGCAGAATCTGCTCTTCTTTTAGCTCCTTAAGCCCTTGATTTTACCAACAGAAAGGTTTAAAATGTATGCAAATGAGCCTTAAGGGCTCCAGACTCCATCAAAGTCAATGGAACCGGGAGCCCCTCAAACTCTTTTGAATAATTTTAAAAGCCTTTTTTTGTAAAACCCAAGGCATAAGAAACTAATAGAAGAACATATCCTGCAAGAGGGGGCACACACCAGTATGTCAGTGTGCTTGGTTTACAATCCTTCATCCTAATTGTAGATTTCCTTTAAGGAGCTCAAAGAAGAGCGGATCCTGCTAGTGGATGCACACATGAGTATGTTAGTGTGCTTGGTTTACAATCCTTCATCCTGGTGGTAGATGTCCTTTAAAGGCTTTATTAACATTTACTTTACAAAAAGTGCAATCACCAAACTGATGTTATAACTCACATATGCCACAAGGGGAAACCCATCACATCTCCAGTTAGAGGGTATTAAACATACCTTACTGCAGTCATCGTTAGATGTTGTAACTGTAGATATGTGTAATCAGACCTTTGTGTATGTTGTTAGTAGCAGCAGGGCTGTAAAATATGGATTTATATTCCAGGATTGTACTTTCTCCAAGAGCACTAAGGGCTTATCTTCACACTGCTGTACTCCTATCTCTCTGCAGAGATGTGTAATCTTTTCTTTGTACATATTGTTAGTAGAAGCAGAACTGTGAAATATGGATATATATTCCAGGACTGTAGCTTCTTTGAGTGCACTAGGCTTGTATCATCACACTGCTTTACTCTGCAGTCTACGAAGACAATGTTAGGTATTTTACTTGAAGATAAGTTTAATCATACCTTTGTGTATGTTTTTAGTAGCAGCAGGGCTGTGAAATATGAATTTATATTCCTGTGTTGTACTTTCTACAACTGCACTAAGGGCATATTCTCACACTGCTGTACTGTTATCTCTCTACAGCTAATATTAGGTAGTGTCCCTGGAGAGATGTGTAATCTTTTCTTTGTATATGTTATTAGTAGCAGCAGAACTGTGAAATATGGATTTATATTCCACGACTGTAGCTTCTCCAAGTGCACTAGGGTTGTATTTTTACACTGCTTTACTCTGGAGTGTAAGGTCTTTTACCTGCGTAAACGTGTAATGTTGTTAGTAACAGCAGAACTATGAACTATGGATTACTATTCCTGGATCGTAGCTTCTCCAAATGTACTGGGGGTGTGTCTACATTTTACTCAAATACAGCGCCTCCCCTCTTTGAGAGTGTAGTATCATTCAACCAAAAGTCCTTTACAACTTTTACTTATACAAGGGGAACAGTTGAAGAGCAACTAAACAACTAGGAGCACAGCAGTGTTAGGAATTATGACCCCTCCCTAAAGGCTCCGATGCCTCAGCACGCTCTGAACCCACTCGGGAACTTTTTGTTTTTAAGGATAACCCCTTTAACCCCTTAGCGCTCTGCGCCGTAGCTGTACTGCTCTGAGTCCCGCGAACAGCTACTGCGCAGAGACGATGCCGGTTCAGCGATGCATAGCAGCCGAACCGACATCGTTAGCCGCGGGATTTCAACGGTAATCTACCGTTGACATTCCCGGCTAACACCCGCGGTCGGAGTGGGCTCCGATCGCGGGTGTTTAACCCGTTAAATGCCGCGGTCAACGCGACCGCTGCATTTAACATGCCTTCTGGGGGTCTTTACCCCACGATCGGCCCCCCCGCACCGTTTTCGGGGGGGGGCTATCGCTGTTTTGGCACCTCTGGGGTCCGATCGGGACCCCAGAGAAGCCTGGAGGGATTACCTTTAAGATGGCGTCTGTGACGTCATCTTAAAGGCAAAGTGTCAGCCAATGCATCTGCATAGGCTGGCACTGCTAATACCCTGCAATACATTAGTATTGCAGAGTATTATCAAGAACAAGCAATCAGATGATTGCTTGTTCATATCCCATGGTGGATCATGTAAAAAAATGTAAAAAAAAATGTTTTTCAATAAAAAATTACTTTAGAAATCACCAAAAATGCCCATAAGCCCCAAAACATATAAAGAGACATATAACGCTCAAAAAAGTCTAAATCATAACACAAACCCCACATATATAGTATCACCGCGTCCGTAACAATCCATAGAATAAAACTAAATAACTATTGAACCCATATGATGAACGCCGTAAAAAAAAAACGTTAAAAACCCGCCAAAAATTATGATTTTTACCTATTATATCCCACTAAAAATGCAATAAAAAGTGATCAACAAAACATATGTACTCCAGAATGATACCTTTGCAAATAACAACATGTCTCGCAAAAAACAAGCCATCAACCAGCTCTGCAGCCAAAAACGTAACAATGTTATGCCACTTGGAAGACGGCGATGCAAAAATGATAGATTTTTCCCCACATTAGGGTTTTATTTGGCAAATTTAGTAAAACATAAGAAAAAATATTCATGTCTGGTATCCCCGTAATCGTATCGACCCATAGAATAAAGATAACAGGATTATTAGGCTATACGGTGAACACGAAAAAAAAAAAAAAGTAAAAAATCCAGTACAGAATTGATGCTTTTCTACTCCTGCCCTCAAAAAAAGTTCCAAAATTTTCAACAATAGGTGATACCAACCCCAAAATGGTAACACTGGAAAAAGCACCTTGTCCCGCAAAAAAATGCCGTCACATGGCCCAAATAACGGAAAAGCAAAAATTTTATAGCCTTCAAAAGGGGGCAACGAGAAAACTAAAATCCTGGCAGCTGCAGGGTGCTCCTTCCCTTCTGCGCCTCGCTGTGCACCCATAAAACAAGTCACGGCCACATGTGGGGGGTCTCTGCACTCAGGAGAAATTGTAGAACAAATTTTATGGTGAGTTTTCTCTTTTTATCTTTTGGAAATGTGTAAATTTTAGGGCTAAATGAACGTATAACCGACAAAATTTGACCATTCTAAATTTCACCGCCATTTTGATTCAATTACTATGAAGATCTCAAGGGGTTAACAATCTTTGTAAAACCTGTTTCTGATAGTTTGAGGGGTGCAGATTTGAAAATGGGTTGGTTATATAGGGGGGTTTTGTTGCTAAATATGTAAAATTTGATTTCAAACAGTATTTATCCCCAAAATAGTCAATTCTGAAAATACGGAAAATCGCTATTCGATTTGTAGGCCGCGTGACGTCAAAATAAATTATCCAAACATTTCAAAAATTATGAAAATGTAAAGTAGACAAATGGGAAATGTTATTCTGCAAGTTATTTAGGTGGTAAATCGATCTGCCTGAAAACGTGGTGATTTTGAATTTCGAAAATGGCAAATTTTTCTAAAAATTCATCATTTTTTTCTTTTTTTTTGTAAATAAACACAAAACTTATGAGCCAAAATTTACCACTAAAATGAAGTACAACATGTGGGGAAAAAACTGTCTCAGAATCGCTTTGATAAGTAACAGCGTTCAAAAGTTATAACCATATAAACAGACGCAGGTCAGAATCTAAAAAATGGGACTGAGCCTTAAGCTGTAAAATGGCTGCGTCCTTAAGGGGTTAAAAGATGAAAACTTGATGGGTGCATCACAGAGAGTTCAGCATAGTACATTACAGTTCTGCAAGTTCTGCATAACATCCGAGTGTAAAATAACTTGTGTGTGAGATGTAGAGGGTTTGGGAAGTGGACGTGGCTGGATGGGATGAGTGATTATTCCCCCGTTACAGGTGATTAGCATTTCATCCATCACTCTTAAAGCCGCGCTCAGGTGTAATTGCTCCACTTTCTAAAGATAAATGGAAAATCTAAATAAGAATGAAAGTTTATGTCAAGTAAGCGGAACGCACGACTTGCGGAAGGATGTCTGCGCACAGGGAATGGACAGGGGCACTCCAATGAGGTGTCAAAGTGAGAAGGGGGGTCCCACAGCATCACAATACTGACCAACTCCTGTGAGCTATTTATGCTAAACATTCTGGGAGAGGTCTTCGGGAGCGCTTTGTAGAAGACATTGGGGGTCATTTACTAAGGGCCCGATTCGCGTTTTCCCGACGTGTTACCCGAATATTTCCGATTTGCGCCGATTGTACCTGAATTGCCCCGGGATTGTGTCGCACGCGATCGGATTGTGGCGCATCGGCGCTGGCATGCACGCGACGGAAATCGGGGGGCGTGGCCGAACGAAAACCCGACGTATTCGGAAAAACCGCCACATTTAAAAACCGAAAATGTGTCGCTTGGGAAGCGCTTACCTTCACCTGGTCCAGCTCGCTGTATTCCGGCGCGTTGAGATGATTTTCAGCGCAGCAGAACCTGGTGGACGGTGGAGGAACTACCTTCATAAATCCCGTCCGGACCCGAATCCTGTTCCGAGAACGCGCCGCTGGATCGCGAATGCGCCGGGTAAGTAAATCTGCCCCATTGAGGCTTATTTACTAAGGGTCCATGGCCGCACTTTCCAACGATTTGCCAACGTTTTTGGGATTTGCGCCGCTGTGACAGGTATTTAACTGGGGATTGTGTTGCACATGATGGGATTGTGGCACCGCCGGCTTTCATGCAACAGAAATCGGGGGGGCGTGCCGTTGGACGTTCCGACTAATTCGGACTGAGCGCGAGATTTAACTCTCAAATTATGTCGTAAGATCAAGCACTTACATGCACCAGGAAGAAGAATGTGAACTCCGGTGGACCTGAGCGGGGAATCGACACATGCAGGATATCGGGCGCACAATCTTAGTGAATTGCGGCAGATGTGCATTCTGCTCGGACAATGCACTTTCGGGTAACGCGTCATGACAGGTAAGTAAATGTTCCCCATTGTATGCTACAGACTCCTGTATCTCACTATATGTGCTTTTACAGCTTCAAAACTTTTCCACTGATAATTCACAATAGAAAGATATAAACCACCCAAAAGTTCCTACAACGATTTTTGGCATGGCCGCTCAATTCCTATGGAAATCACCGAGGCAACGTTCCTAAAATGGTCTGATTGTGTCCCATCATGAGGTCTTAGTCAGTATAATAAAAACTGTTATATCATCAGGAGCTGAAGTCAGTAACACTAGTTTCATATATACAGTTGGTATGGAAAGTATTCAGACCCCCCTTAAATTTTTCACTCTTGTTTCATCACAGTCAATCCGTAAGATCAAAAAAGTTCCTTTTTGTGCTCATTAATGTACAGCCTGCCCCCATCTTGACAGAAAAAAACAGAAATGTAGATATTTTTGCTAATTTATGAAACAAGAAAAACTAAAATATTACATGGTCACAAGTATTCAGACACTTTGCTGTGACACTCATATTTAACTTCATGCTCTCGTTCTGTTCCTCCTTGAGATTGTTAAACTCCTTCATTGGTTTTGATCTTGTTTATTTAAACTGATTGGACAGGAAAGGCACACACCTGTCTTTATAAGACCTCATTGTGCATGAGAGCACATGAGAATCGTGAGGTCTAAGGAACTGCCCAACGAGACAGAATTGTGACAAGGCACAGAACTGGCCAAGGTTACAAAAGAATCTCTGCAGAACTCAAGGTTCCTAAAGGCAGAGTGGCCTCCATAATCCTTACATGGAAGAAGTTTGAGATGACAACTCTTTCTCGACCTGGCATTCCAGCCAAACTAAGATCCCTTCAGCCTTCAGCAGTCTGCGGACGGAAGCTTTACCTGAAAGCCGCATAAAGGGGCACATTAACTTACATCCCCCCTGTAGTTCACCGAAAGTGCATTGTCCGACTATAACGCACTGTGCATTATAAGATCATGCGCCCAATATCATGAATGTGTCATTTCCCCGCTCAGGTCCGACAGAGTTCACCATCTTTTTAGTGGTGCATCTAAGAGCTAGGGCTTGTGACACAATTTGAAAGTTGAATCCCGCTTAGTCCAAATCAGTCGGATTGTCCGACTGTGCGGCACCTAAATTGTGTCGCATGGAAGCCAGCGCAACTGCGCCAAAAAGGGTCTTGTGCGCCAAAATCTCAGTGCAGACACCTGTTAAAAACCTGGCCAAGCCGTGTAAACCCCAAAAAAGGCGCACAGTCTGACGAAAGGGCTCTCCGCGACCCTTAGTAAATGAGCCCCAGAGTGTGCAAAACACATGAAAGACTCCCAGACTATGAGAAATAAGATTCTCTGCTCTGATGAGATGAAGATTGAACTTTTTGGGGTGAATTCTAAGCAGTGGAGAAAACCAGGAGATGCGCATCACCTGCCAAATACAATCCCAGCTGTGACACATGGTGGGGGCAGGATCATCCTATGGGGAAGGGGGGCAGGACCACAGGTTGCAATTGAAGGAAGGATGAATGTGGCCAAGTACAGAGATATCCTGGATGAAACCCTCTTCTAGATGCTCTGGACCTCAGGCTGGGCCAAACCTTCCAACAAGACAATGACCCTAAGTACAAGCTAAAATAACAAGGCAGAGGCTTCAGGACAACTCTGTGACCATTCCTGACGGACCCAACAAGAGCCAGGACCTAAACCCAATGAATCATCTCAGGAGAGACATGAAAATGTCTGCCACCAAGGTTCACCATCCAACCTGAGGGAACTGGAGAGGTGGCATAGACGTTCAGGCAGCGTCTCTGCAGAGACTACTCTGGCCATGGAGTAGCCTTGGCCCCGGGGCTCACAGAGGCTACTTTTTGCCCTGAGTAGCCTCTGAATGTAATTAGCATATACACTAAATATAGTTTTAAAATACATAGGCTAGGTTTAGGAAAATTGGAAAACTGTGTAGGGATAAGGCATATTTGGGGAATCTACCATGTGGATCTACTAAGTAAGTAAATTCAGGATGGTAGATTTCCTTTAATTGAAGACCTGATGAGCAAAATGTGGTGTAATAGTCTGTGTCCCCTCACCACATACCTTTATTAAGCATATGTAAATGGAGATGAGCAGGCCTAATGGTCGGGTTTGTGTTCGGCCACCTGACCCAGACAAATTGGCGTCAATTGTTTGGGCAAATTGACCCCCTGGCAACTAACCACGGCTACGATTGGTCAGGGGGTGCCGGATCCACAGAAGAGGCCGCACTACAGATATTAAAACATGAAGATGGTTATAGTACAATGTTACAGTTATTACAGCTAGTACACCCAATTTGATTGGCTTACAATCACAACACATAATTAGTGTAATAAATGGGAATATAATATTCCAAACATGATTCTATATAAAGTGTAGAATAATAATACATAATACATCAATATAAGGTGCAGCAATTTCATAATTATTAAATTGGTCCATGATATTCAGTGTAAAGTAACACAGTGCTCATAGGTAACATTTTCAACTCCATCTACACTTAGCTTTCCTCCTCATCTCAACTCATTCATGAAAATTCATATTTAGCATACCTTAGTACACATTTCAGGGCTGCATGTGGGAGACATTACAGCGCATGCGCATCCCCAGACTCTGCGTCTAGTTGGAAGAAGAAGTAACTGGCCTGTGTGAGCGTATTGAGAATACAGCACCTCCGAAGTAGAGTAACTCAGGTGTACGGTAGCCATATTGGGATAGGTCAAGCCCACATAGGATAACCTACGAAACGGGCAAAGCTAAAAAGGACAAAAAGATAGATGGATAGCTTGAAAAAAAAAAAGAAATATTTTTTCCACTACTACTGCCTTTTTTTAATTACATAGACTGATAGATAGATAAAGGCTGTATTGATCAGCCAACACGTAGTAGCATGGGTGAATAAAGCCACTTCATTTCACCGTATATCTATTGGAGTGCTGCCTGCTTTCTGGTAGATACATAGATAGAAGAGGCATAACTACAGTGGTAGCAGCCATAGGAGTCACTATGGGGCCCACAGTATCAGAGGGCCCCGTCACCTGATCTGACACTAAAGAATGTAGGATGTGCATAAGAAGGATGGCATAACAAGAGAACTGTGGGACAGATTAACTTACCCGGTCCATTCGCGATCCAGCGGCGCGTTCTCTGCGGAGGATTCGTGTCTTCCGGCGATTCACTAAGGTAGTTCCTCCGACGTCCACCAGGTGTCGCTGCTCCGCTGAAGTTCGTCGGAGTGCACTGAAGTTCACCAAGCCGGGCCGGGTGCAGGTAAGCGCGTGTCCAGCAACAAATTTTTTTTAAAAAAAATACGGCAGTTTCTCCGAATCCGACTGGTTTTCCGACGGCCACGCCCCCTGAATTCCGTCGCGTGCATGCTGGCGCCGATGCGCCACAATCCGATCTGGTGCGCCAAAATCCCGGGGCAATTCAGGGAAAATCTGCGCAAAACGGTAAAATTTGTGTAACGCGACGTAAAAACGCGATTCGGGCCCTTAATAAATGACCCCCTGTATGTTTGTGTATATAGGTATATAAATGTGTGTATATATGTATTATTTAAGTGTGATGGGTGCCCCATTCAGAAGTCTGCTATGGGGCCCTGCCTCTCCTAGTCACACACCTGAGATCGATCATAGATGGTACATTTACCAAGTTCTTTCTTTCATGTGCCACCACCCAAGAGACCCTATTGCTCCATTTTTTACTCCAGTTCTCTACTGTATTATTCATATATATCTCCCTGCACCACACCAGCTTAAGGCGCTGACAAATATGTCCTGGATACTCAACACCCCAACCTCTCAGTTCTTCCTCTTCCCCTCCTTCCTCGGTTTCCAGCCTCCAAGTGTTCCTCTACTCTACTGTGCCCTCAATTTTCTTCCATCATGACCTCACGAGTCGTCTTCTGCTCTCAACATTCCTTGCCTTTATCTCATCAGTAATCCTAAGCACAAGATTTTTGGAAACTATGAAAAGAAATGTTTCTAAAAATCTTATATTAATAAAAGTTCCTCGAATGTCACATACATTATTACTATGGGGAAAAGATGTTTCCATATCGTGGCCGGAGATACTGTCTTAATTTATGTCCGCTGATCCTTGAGGAAATGTTTGTTGATGACGTACAAGAAGTTAAGATGAATTTTGGAAAATAACTACACACCAAGTGCAAAAGTTCACAAAGTGAGGACATAAATATTTTGCTTGATGTTATCTTATCCTCAAAGAAATGAGGAAAGGTTGAACGAAAAAAAAGGAAAATAAAAACTATTCTAGATTATTTTGTCCTCTTCCTGTAGTTTATGCAGTAACATTGGATTCACAAATCCTCAGGGGCGTGGCCCAAGAGCTTCAGGTCACTCCTCTGCAGATCTTCCTTTTTTCAGAATTTTATATTACTATAACAGAATATTCTTAATAAAATAGAAAAACAATGTTTATGTGAATTAAACTAAAATGTAATTTATCCAGGATGAATTTAGTGAGGTGACTATGCAGTTAAATGGGATGGATGAGTTGTTATCTGTTGTAATGCATGTAACAGATGATGGGCAGTGTCACTGCTGCTCCAGACATCAGTTTAGTTTTTAACCTCCAAGTGTGACCAAAAAGAGGATTTTACAGCATTGCTAAAGCCAATACTGAATGGAGCTAAAAGTGGAAGGCTCCATTCATTGTATGTCAGGGAACTACATCACTTTTCCTATCCATCTATCCAACTGTTGGTGGAAAAGCTCATCTGTGTGAGATCTGAGTGTAGGAGTGGGACCTTCAATAATCAGATATTGAGGAACGCCAGAAGTAAACTAAAAAACTGTTCAGGATCTCCTATAGTTATCTGTCTCCCAGGTGGGTCTAGGACGTAGTGATAAACAGACCCGAACCCGGAAATCAGAATGAAGTTTAGGTTCAGTGTTCGGGTCACCCATGGCCATTAACACTTGTGATCGGTGTTGGCATCGGGCAACAGTGACATTATCATCTCGATTAGAGATGAGCGAGCACTAAAATGCTCGGGTACTCGTTATTCGAGACAAACTTTTCCCGATGCTCGAGTGCTCGTCTCGAATAACGAGCCCCATTGAAGTCAATGGGAGACTCGAGCATTTTTCAAGGGGACCAAGGCTCTGCACAGGGAAGCTTGGCCAAACACCTGGGAACCTCAGAAAAGGATGGAAACACCACGGAAATGGACAGGAAACAGCAGGGGCAGCATGCATGGATGCCTCTGAGGCTGCTTAATCGCACCATTATGCCAAAACTATGGGCAACAGCATGGCCATGACAGAGTGACAGAATGAAGCTAGATAGCATCTAAAACATCCAATAATTGACCCTGACACTATAGGGGACGGCATGCAGAGGCAGCGGCAGCAGCGGCAGGCTAGAGAGTGGCATGGCGACATACCCTAAATGGACTCAGGCTTCAAACCAATGGGTGGCAGAGAGGAACCAAAGGAGGTGAGCAAGAAGCGCTCAAATAATATCGCTACATGATAAAAGTTTGCCAGTATATTTTGTGGATTACACAGCAGGGTGGCGACAAAGTTAACATGGAAGCCATGAAAACAACCCAAAATTCTGCCTGACACAGCTCGTTTGATAAGGGGACCATGTATGGAGGCAGTGAACTAGTAGTAGATTAAAGGTGCTGCAGTTAAAACTATGTTAGTTGGATCTTGGCATGGAGCTGGCGCTCCGCTGCCAGGCGAGCTTTCGCCAATCCAAGCCCCTGTCTCTAGGCTACTCCCCAAACAGCACTTCTAAGAACCTTTTGTATAAGATCAAGTGTAGTAGCGTTCTTATAAGTTTAGGATATGCCGGGTGAGGGGAATGTAAACAGATGCGCAAGAAGCGCTGAAATAATATTGGTAAATGATAAAAGTTTGCCACTATATTTTGTGGATAACACAGCTGGGTGGCGACAAAGTTAACAACTTTGATGTGGAATCCATGAAAACAACCCAAATTCCTGCCTGACACACCTCGTTTGATAAAGGGACGATGTATGGAGGCAGCTATATGGACGACTTTTGGAGGTAGCAATGGAGACAATGTGTGGAGGCTGCTATGGAGACAATTTAATTTGGATAGTGCCTGTATGTGGCAGTCCCAAAAAGTTTTCAAACCAGAGGAGCAGGTAGGTGGCCCTCCAGAAAAATGAAATAGATTGAGTGCCTGTATGTGGCAGTCCCAAAAAGTTTTCAAACCAGAGGAGCAGGTAGGTGGCCCTCCAGAAAAATGGAATAGATTGAGTGCCTGTATGTGGCAGTCCAAAAAAGTTTTCAAACCAGAGGAGCAGGTAGGTGGCCCTCCAGAAAAATGGAATAGATTGAGTGCCTGTATGTGGCAGTCCAAAAAAGTTTTCAAACCAGAGGAGCAGGTAGGTGGCCCTCCAGAAAAATGGAATAGATTGAGTGCCTGTATGTGGCAGTCCAAAAAAGTTTTCAAACCAGAGAAGCAGGTAGGTGGCCCTCCAGAAAAATGGAATAGATTGAGTGCCTGTATGTGGCACTCCCAAAAATTGTTTAAAACAGAGGACCGGGTCGGTGGCCCTCCAGAAAAATTAAATGCATAAAGTACTATAGCTAGAGCCAGTGGGCCCTGTCAAAAAATAGCCAGTTTCCTCTGCTTTACTGTACAAAGAGGAGGAGAAGGAGGAAAATGAGGAGGAGGAGGAGTGGATCAATTATTCAGGTTGAGCTTCCTTCACCTGGTGGAGATTGGAAATTATGAGAAATCCAGGCTTTATTCATCTTAATAAGCGTCAGCCTGTCAGCGCTGTCAGTCGACAGGCGTGTACGCTTATCGGTGATGATGCCACCAGCTGCACTGAAAACCCGCTCGGACAAGACGCTAGCGGCAGGGCAGGCAAGAACCTCCAAGGCGTACAGCGCCAGTTCCAGCTTTGAAACCCAGTAGTTGTAGGGAGCTGTGTGATCATTTAGGACGATGGTATGGTCAGCTACGTACTCCCTCACCATCTTTCTGTAAAGATCAGCCCTACTCTGCCGAGACTGGGGACAGGTGACAGTGTCTTGCTGGGGTGACATAAAGCTGGCAAAAGCCTTGTAAAGCGTACCCTTGCCAGTGCTGGACAAGCTGCCTGCTCGCCTACTCTCCCTCGCTACTTGTCCCGCAGAACTACGCACTCTGCCGCTAGCGCTGTCAGAAGGGAAATACTGTTTCAGCTTGTGCACCAGGGCCTGCTGGTATTCATGCATTCTCACACTCCTTTCCTCTCCAGGGATGAGAGTGGAAAGATTTTGCTTGTACCGTGGGTCCAGGAGAGTGAACACCCAGTAATCGGTGCTGGAATAAATTCTTTGAACGCGAGGGTCACGGGATAGGCAGCCTAGCATGAAATCTGCCATATGCGCTAGAGTACCAACGCGCAAGAATTCACTCCCCTCACTGGCCTGACTGTCCATTTCCTCCTCCTCCAACTCCTCCAACTCCTCTTCTTCTGCCCATACACGCTGAACAGTGAAGGACTCTACAATGGTCCCCTCTTGTGTCTCGCCAACATTCTCCTCCTCTTCCTCTTCATCCTCCTCCACCTCCACCTCCTCCGATATGCGCTGAGAAACAGACCTAAGGGTGCTTTGGCTATCAACAAGGGAATCTTCTTCCCCCGTCTCTTGTGACGAGCGCAAAGCTTCCGACTTCATGCTGATCAGAGAGTTTTTCAACAGGCCAAGCAGCGGGATGGTGAGGCTGATGATGGCGGCATCGCCACTGACCATCTGTGTTGACTCCTCAAAGTTACTCAGCACCTGACAGATATCAGACATCCACGTCCACTCCTCATTGTAGACTTGAGGAAGCTGACTGACCTGACTACCAGTTCTGGTGGAAGTTGACATCTGGCAGTCTACAATCGCTCGGCGCTGCTGGTAAACTCTGGATAACATGGTCAGTGTTGAATTCCACCTCGTGGGCACGTCGCACAACAGTCGGTGAGCGGGCAGTTGGAGGCGGCGCTGCGCTGCCCTGAGAGTGGCAGCATCTGTGCTGGACTTCCTGAAATGCGCACAGATGAGGCGCACCTTCGTGAGCAAATCTGACAGATTGGGGTATGTCTTGAGGAAACGCTGAACTATCAGATTTAACACATGGGCCAGGCATGGCACATGTGTCAGTCTGCCGAGTTGCAGAGCCGCCACCAGGTTACGGCCGTTGTCACACACAACCATGCCTGGCTTCAGGTTCAGCGGTGCCAGCCACAGATCAGTCTGCGCCGTGATGCCCTGTAATAGCTCTTGGGCGGTGTGCCTTTTATCGCCTAGGCTCAGCAGTTTGAGCACCGCCTGCTGTCGCTTAGCGACGGCACTGCTGCTGTGCCTAGAGCTACCGACTGATGGCGCCATGCCCACGGATGGTAGTTCGGAGGAGGAGGTGGAGGAGGGGTGGGAGGAGGAGGAGGCATAGTAGGCCTGAAACACCTGGACCGAGGTAGGCCCCGCAATCCTCGGCGTCGGCAGTATATGACCAGCCGCAGGGTCAGACTCGGTCCCAGCCTCCACCAAGTTAACCCAATGTGCCGTCAGCGATATATAGTGGCCCTGCCCGGCAGCACTCGTCCACGTGTCCGTGGTCAGGTGGACCTTGTCAGAAACGGCGTTGGTCAGGGCACGGATGATGTTGTCTGACACGTGCTGGTGCAGGGCTGGGACGGCACATCGGGAAAAGTAGTGGCGGCTGGGGACCGAATACCGAGGGGCGGCCGCCGCCATGAGGTTGCGAAAGGCCTCGGTCTCTACTAGCCTATAGGGCAGCATCTCCAGGCTAAGCAATCTGGAGATGTGGACATTAAGGGCTTGGGTGTGCGGGTGGGTTGCACTATATTTGCGTTTCCGCTCCAGCGTCTGGGGTATGGAGAGCTGAACGCTGGTGGATGCTGTGGAGGATCGTGGAGGCGACGATGGGGTTTTTGTGGCAGGGTCCTGGGCAGGGGGCTGACTATCAGCTGACACAGGGGAAGGAGCAGTGGTGTGCACGGCCGGAGGTGAACGGGCTTGTTGCCACTGAGTGGGGTGTTTAGCATTCATATGCCTGCGCATACTGGTGGTAGTTAAGCTAGTAGTGGTGGAACCCCTGCTGATCCTGGTTTGGCAAATGTTGCACACCACAGTCCGTCGGTCATCCGGTGTTTCCTTAAAGAACCTCCAGACTTCTGAAAATCTAGCCCTCGCCGCGAGAGCCCTCGCCACGGGAGCAACACTAGTTGACCAGCTCTGGCCCTGCCTCTCCGTCTGGCCCCACCACTGCCTCTTCCAACCTGTTCTGGTCGAGGACTCTCCTCCGTCTCAGAAGCACTGTGTTCACCCGGCCTATCAACCCAGCTTGGGTCTGTCACCTCATCATCCTCCGATCCCTCAGTCTGCTCCCCCCTCGGACTTCCTGCCCTGACAACAACTTCCCCACTGTCTGACAACCGTGTCTCCTCATCGTCGGACACCTCTTTACACACTTCCACTACGTCAAGAAGGTCATCATCACCCACAGACTGTGACTGGTGGAAAACCTGGGCATCGGAAAATTGCTCAGCAGCAACCGGACAAGTGGTTTGTGACTGTGGGAAGGGTCCAGAAAACAGTTCCTCAGAGTATGCCGGTTCAAATGCCAAATTTTCCTGGGAGGGGGCAGACTGGGGGGGAGGAGGCTGAGGTGCAGGAGCTGGAGGAGTGGCGATTTCGGTGACATGGGTGGACTGCGTGGAAGACTGACTGGTGGACAAATTGCTCGAAGCATTGTCGGCAATCCACGACATCACCTGTTCGCACTGTTCTGGCCT